>NC_138380.1:59905541-59954427 GCF_054177405.1 Leptonychotes weddellii
AAAAAAAAAAAAGCCTAAAAAATGTTACTACGATTAGGTATCAAATTTGCCATCAAAATAAGTACGAATATTATTTTATTGGATTATATGTAGAGGAGTCAAAGATAATTTCTAGATCCGACACGGTGACTGTAACCCAAATTTATTCAATTTTTTAGAAAGTAATAAAAACACTTTTATTAAACACTTCTATTGAACACGTTTAGGTAAAATATCTTGAGTTTATAATCCCAAATATCAGACTAGTAGTAAAAATTGAAAAATAATTTGAATCTATTTTCATGGTCCACATACACTGAAATGCAAAACAAATACAACAGACATCTTATAGGACTATTTGGGCTTCAGAGAAAATATCAGGAGGCTAACACACAGGCATAAACAATCTTAAAAATGTCACCCTTTATGACTACAAACAAGCAGATTATTTATATTCTAGACTTTGTTTTTATTATATTGTATTTCCCAAAATTATAAATAGATATAACCCTATTATAAATATAAATTCAATAATTTTATCAAACTTTAGCTAAGGAGAAATGAAAATATATTATGATAGTTTAACATTATTTAAAGCTGAGTTTTCATATTTAGGACATAGAAAATTTGAAAGGAACACTTTAACTGAAGTAATTTTAAAGGTAAAGATAAAGGTTATATTTTAGTAAAATGAAGTCAGAAAGATTTACTTAAAAGAAAACTGGAAAAAAGTCCCCTTTATAGCAATCTTTGTTAAAAAAAAAAATATTCTAACAGGAATATTCCTAATTCTTTCCATTTAAAAGAAGACTGCCAACTAGATGAGATGTTTACAGTAGATATGCAATAAATATACAATGTTTTCCCTGAAAAGGGCCTTTTATATCAGATCTCAAAGTAAAAATAAATTGAATCCACTTCTGTTCAGTATTTAGGTCACACCTCAAACTAATGTAATTGATGTTAATTCCACCAAGTAAAACTGCTACCATGAAAGCTCTTAAAATTCTTCAGCTTAAGATATTTTTCTTCAAAATCTATACAATAATTTTTATGCTTACTTTTATTTTATCTGTGAAGTTGAATACAACTTCAACTATGAAATTCAGTTCAATAGTCTGTATATGCCAGGTAACAGAGAAGCATGCCACAAATCCTTTGTATTTCTCTCCTATTTAGCTGTGAAAAGGGAAAATAATAAAATTTTTAAATAAAGTTCCTGAATTGGCCCAAATATACTTACTTTAAGAAACGTACATTTAACACGTAACTGTCTCCAAAATGACCCAACATCTCCCCATCTCCCAGGTTACCTTCGAAAAAACAGAGTATTCCAAACTAGGAGGGAATCTGACAGTAGGACACACTGACGCAGGTTAAGCTGAATGGTTAGACACCTATAATCTTGCATTGGCTTTGTGTTCAGTAAGATGCTCTTAGATGGTGAGCATAAGATGATGAATTAATAAAGAGAGAAACCTTTGAAGACAAATGAGGACACTAGAAAACAAAAGGCTGAAAAACTGAAAATTTTATAACATGTTCCCCTGAAATGATACATATTTTTCTCCTCAGAAGAGAAAAAGTATTAAGATACATTCTCAATTTAGGCTTTTCTTAGGAAGACAATAATGGTCTGTGCCAAAAGATTTCTTACCTTGAAATGAAAGTGTATGAAGGAAAAGACTCCTTAAGAAATACATACCAACCATACCTTGATGAAATTTATTCTCCAGTGTGGGGTAGGGGTTCTCCAATTCTAAAGGTAAAAAATTAGTCATTTTATTCTATTTTAAAAGATATACAGATTTTACTGAAAAGATAGCCAATTTCAGCTTAGCAGATGTAGGTTCAAGGTCTGTTCTTTGTTATTCCAGAAACTCTGCATAGTGTTCATAATTTCAAAAAACCCTATAAAGCTCTTCCAAAATGAACTTTTTCAACCTACTGAACAGAATTCATGCCCACACGCTGATGCTCACTTCAGCAGCATTTGTCTCTGTGAAGCACATCAAAATCACTCAAACATCCAATTGCTGATTTGATAGAATGATTTATTTTCCCATTACAGGAAAGTCATGAGTGGCTTGCTCTGAGGTACATTTTTGAGCTATGAAGGACATCTATTAGAAAGCTCCACACTTGAAGGTTTCTCTTTAGATGGTAACATTTTATGGCTGGACAGTCTCTGCAGGTACCAGATTTCCTGTCGTATCCAACTGCATACATTTACATGTGCATGCAGAAACGGGACACTCTGCATGGTCCCTAAAAAAAATACGTCAAGTAACAGTTAAAAATCTAAATTAAGCATATACATACATACATTTACCTATATACCTATCTCTATGCAGAATGTAATTTTCAGAATGGCATTTGAAAAAATACAGGAATTAAAACCCAAAGACAAAAAGCATGAAAAGAATGAAATAAAAACTGACTGACAAGCTGAACTGGGGAGAAAGTTACTGAAAAGTGAATAGCTTTACCTTTTAAATATATAACAAGATACATGATTTATAGTTATGAAAATGGCAAGAATGTCCTCAGAGTTTTAATTAAAGCCAATGTGACAAACTGGGTGTAAAAGTTATAGCAATGAGGAGTAAAGGGCCACTGGCACTATTTAAAGTAGAATTAAATATGGCTTGAGTCTCTATTGCATGAAGTGCTTGCTTACTACATAAGAAGTTTATTTAGATGATAACTGATACAGTTGTTTGATATGCATACTCCATCACTTAATTTCTAATTTCAATTACATACTGTGATAGGATATTAGGTTAGTTGTAAAAAAAAAAAAAAAACAAAACTATAAACATATCCTCTCTCCAAATAATGCTATTCAAACATTTAATCCATACATAATATTTAAACTATTTATTTTTAGTATTAATTTTATAGTTTAAGATTACATAGGATATCTAATGACAGAAATGTCGGACACCACCTTTGTTAACTCAAGTGACCACAAAAAAGAAATTTATCCTTTGGCTATATACACCTGAACTATTTAAAAGGCCATTTGCTCTACTACCTCTAACTCCAAGCCTATTAAAGAAGAAACATACTGATTACCTGAACCAACTAAGCATATGACCAGCATGTCCACCATGCCTGCAATTGTGACACCATGTGAACCAGTTGTTAAATTGAGCTAATTTTTTATCCTTGCTCAAGTCTACTTTTTCATCTGATTTGGATCCTCCTATGGGTTAAAGAAAATTATCTTCATTAACTGTCAAAATATTTTATTCAAAGCTTCTTAAAAGGTATTTCTAAAACTATGTCAAAATACAAATCACACGTCATATTGAAATAGCAATTTTAATGCCATGATCTAGTTTAGATTGAAAAACTACTGGATAACAGGGGTTTCCTTACATTTTTAATACTCAATAAAAAATGGAAAAATTTAAATTATCAAACCCACTAAGAAGATCTGAATTAACAACTTTAGAAAAACTGTTTAAAATCTTCCCACAGAGAAAATACCATGTCCAGTTTATAGGTGAGTTCTACAAAACCCTGAAGGAACAGGTAATTTTCATCTATACAAACTCTTCCAAAAAACATTGGGGAAAATGCCCCAATGCACTTCCTGAGGCTGGCATAACTTTAATAACAAAATCAGACAAAGATAATATGAGAAGGCAGATTATAGGCCAATCTCTCTCCTTGAACAGACATAAAAATCCAAAGGAAAACATTAGCAAACAGCATTATTTGCTAATTCTACTTCTAGGTATATACACTAGATAAACTTCTGTACATGCTAAAAGGATTCATATGCAGAATTGTTCATAACAGCATTGTTCATAACAGTAAAAATCTGGAAACAACCAAAAGTGCCCACAACCATAGTAGAGTGGAAAAAACTGTGTTACAGCCACGAATGGAATACCAAATACTAAGGAAATATGAATAAACTACAGTTACATTCATCAGCATCATTAAAAGTAAAAAAACCAAAACCAATGTTGAGCAAAAAAACACAAGTCAAAGGATATATCCCATAAGATTCATTCATATGCAATTTAAAACAGAGACAAAACTAAACATGTAATAGAACTATACAGATAACCAAGGAACAAAGTAACACACAATTTAGGGCAGTAGTTACCTCTGGGAAAGAGGAAAGAGATTGTACTAGGCAGGGAATAATGAGCAAAGGCGCTGGTACAGCCAGTGTTATCTTAAGCAGGACAGAGGCTTCAATGATGTTTGATTTATCATAGTATCTGATATATATATTCCTATCTATGTTACAGTTCACAAAAAAAGTTGAAGAAACATGTATTATGCATGCATGTTTATATGTGTATATCTTCACATATTTACATAACTTTCAGTGCTCAAAAAATGCTCATTCTATTAATTTTGGCTATCTTAATATGTTTTCTTTTATTCTAAAACAGATCAAATTAAAATATTTTAAGATCATATATAATTAGGGACAGGAATAGAAAAATGAGTAAGTAAAAATATTAAGTTTAATTAAGCAGTTGTGCACCTATTAACACATGATGCTGTGTTCAAAATTTTACCTAGACCACTGCTGGTCATAATTTAATGACCACAAGGATAGTCTTACAAATAGGTTTTTTTTAAAATACCCATCTGTTTTTGCTAAAGATAGTGAGGTAGAAGGATATCTAGGTGGTTGAAGGTGTAGTATGTATAGGTGGTTAAGATGTAAATACACTGAAATTCGTCCTAAAAGCGTCATAAAAATGATTAACAATGAAAGGAAAGAGGAAGAAAACAAAAAGAAAGAAAATACAGACCTTTTAAAGATAAACTATTTTATATTGTGTATAGCTCATTAAGTGATTTTCACTTTGTTTTTGTAACTTCTAACACATGGAAAACAGACTGGATCCAGGACAGTTTACTTCTTATGTTTCTCTGATGATGCTAAAAATACTAAGGTCTACCTCACTGCCACCTGAAAAAGGCTTTTTAAAGATCAAATAGCTTTAGCAAATGATATATAAGGGGTAAATAACCACAGTATATAAAGAACTTATGTAACTCAACACCAGAAAACACACAATCCTATTAAAAAATGGGCAGAGAACCTGAATAGATGTTTTTCCAAAGACATACAAATGGCTCACAGACACATGAAAAGATAATACGTCAGTAATCATTAGGGAAATGCAAATCAAAACCATAATGAGATATCATCTGACCCCTGTCAGAATGGCCAGAATCAAAAAGACAAGAAACAACACATGTTGGCAAGGATATGGAGAAAAGGAAACTCGTGTGAAGTGTTGGGAATGCAAACGGAGCAGACATTGTGGAGAACAATATGAAGTCTCCTCAAGAAATTAAAAACAGAATTACTGTTTGATCCAGTAATTCCAATATTGGGTATTTACTCAGAGAAAATGAAAACACTAACTCAAAAAGGTATATGCACCCCTATGTTTATTGCAGCATTATTTACAATAGCCAGGACACGGAAGCAACCTAAGTCTCCATCAATAGATAACTGATAAGGATAGATAATAGATAGATAACAGATAACAGATAAGGATAAGGAAAATAGATAAGGATAAGGAAAATGTGGTATACATATACAAGTAATATTACAAAACCATAAAAAGAATGAGATCGCATCATCTGAGACAACATGGATGGACCTAGAGGGTATCATGCTAAGTGAAATAAGTCAGACTGAGGACAAATACCATACAATTCCACTTGTAAATGGAATTAAAAGAAAAAATAGACAAAAAGCAGAATCAGACCCATAAATACAGAGAACAAACTGATTGATGGTTTCCAGAGGGAAGGTGTGTGTGTGGGGGGGGGGGGTGAAGCAAAATGGGTGAAGGGGAGACGGAGATACAGGCCTCCAATTATGGAATGAGTAAGTAACAAAAGGCAGAGCGTAAGGAACACTGTCAATGATATTGTAACAGTGATGGTAACTACACTTGTGGTGAACAAGGCACAAATCAACTTGTCAAATCACTAAGTTGTACACCTGAAACTTATGTAACATTGTGTGTCAACTATACTCAAAAAACATCAAATAGTTTTAACTTTCATTTTTTTATTTTCTTATTTTAGATAGTTTTAACTTTTAAAAGATTCATAGTGAATTACAAAGATAAGTGCTACAGAATAGTTGAGGGAAACTAGGGTTTCACACAGTCACTAACTACTACTACTACTACTACTACTACTAAAAGTAAGAAGGAAACCAGTATATAATCTACCTTTAAAAAAGTTATCACTCCTATACATTAAGCTCTATAAGGGCAGGGATTTTTGTGTTTTGTTCACTGTAACATTCCTAGCACTTAGAAAAATAGGTGCTAAATAGATACATGATGAATAAATAACATTTATAATGTTAAATATGTTTATAACTAAACATTATAGTTATAAAAATTTATAAATAATTATAAAGGTTTATAATTATAAGCGTTATTTTCAATAGAGTTCCAATCTTTAAAGCACAACTAAGCATAAAAATATGCAACCCTCAGTTAAATAAGCTTATGGAAATCCTGGCCATTTGGATCATGAACCATGATGGATGATGACATCTCTAATTTCAGGCAAAGCATCAGGGGAGTTTGTACACCTCAATCTTTAAACTGCCTTGAGCTAGCGTTTTATTTCTATCAGGTCCTGTCTTATTTTGGAACTCAGAATCTTCTGATTTTATATATTAAAAAAGAATATGCTTATTACAGCTAACCCTTGAAAAACATGAGTTTGAACTGTGTGGATCTGCTTACATGTGGAGTTTTTGCAGCATGGCACTGTAAATATATTTTCTCTTCCTTATGATTTTCTTAACATTTTTTTCCTAGCTTACTTTACCATAAGAATACAGTATATATTACACAAAGCATATAATACGTGTTAATCAACTGTTTTTGTTATCAGTAAGGCTTCGGTCAACAGTAAACTACTAGTAGCTAAATTTTGGAGGAGTCAAAAGTTATACCTAGATTTTTGACTATTCAGAGGTTGGTGCCACTAACCCTCATGTTGTTCAAGGGTAACTGTATTTTGTAATTAGCTCAGCAATCCTTTAACGATCATATTCAGGTTTCCCTAATTTTCCTACACAAATTTATTTCGTATCAGTCTACTTTCCTAGGCTCTTGTCATACAGATGCAACTGCTAGTTCCCATACACTCTCTGTACTTAAATTCACCAATGTCTTTACTGTAGTTCATGCTTTTCATTCTTTGTCTACACCTGGAAAGTCTTCTCTAAATCTTCACGTATTAAAGTTCCCAAACTTGGGGCGCCTGGGTGGCTCAGTCATTAAGCGTCTGCCTTCGGCTCAGGTCATGATCCCAGGGTCCTGGGATCGAGCCCTGCATCGGGCTCCCTGCTCCGCGGGAAGCCTGCTTCTCCCTCTCCCACTCCCCCCTGCTTGTGTTCCCTCTCTCACTGTGTCTCTCTCTGTCAAATAAATAAAATCTTTAAAATAAATAAATAAAGTTCCTAAACTTTTTTAAAGGACCTGCTTAAACAGCATCTTCTTTCTAAAGTTTTCCTGATATCCTTCAAACAGAAGTAATGTTTCCCTCTTTCAAAATTCTAATACTTTCTTCATACAATATTCTTTATTCACCTCAGGGAGCTAAACATGTTTCAGAATACAGAATGTTTGGGACTTTAGAAAAATAATGAGCAAATATAACAATTCCAGGAAAGTCTGAGGCAGATTCTGTAATCAAAGACCTTAACAGCCTCATGTCAATTCTGAACAAGTGTTTTGTTTTTGTTTTTGATCATATGAGATTATTGCAAAGTCGTTAAGAAAACTGAACTTTCAGATCTTTTTAGAGATTTTGGAATAACAGATAAGGGATTCTGGATCACTATTTATTTTCTTAAACATATCATTTCTTATTTTATCCATGCTCATTGTACACTATAAGCTCCACAAGGATCTCTGATTCATCTCAGCATTATCAGTCTTACCTTAGCAAGGATTCAAATATATACAAAAAATTATTACTGAAGCAAATTTCAAATAAAATTTCTGAAGCAAATATGGAAAAATGTTAACATTTTATAAACCTGAGTGTTGAATATTCATTAAATTAACAATCTCCATAACAGAGAGGTTGAAATGTTTTGCCTTTTCTTCATTTTGAAAACCAATTTTCTCATTTTTTACCTATTTCAAAAATAAAAAGGATTGAAAAGTTAATATCTAGCAAAAAAGAACAGCACTCAGGCCATTATGGCTTCCTGCGGCTTACAGTCTGAAAAATGCATTGAATTTAACTATTTTTATGTATCCCAGTTCATATATAACTTATTTATGCAATATTTTGCCTCGTTCTATCACTGTAGTAGATTTTTATTCCAAATTATTTTCTATTTACTAGTATCAGGACCATAAAAGTGATCAACATGCAATATATAAAATGAAAATCCTTCATTAAAATTTAAATCAAAATATATAAATTTGAAAACATTACAAATTGCCTTTGTTTAATCTAACCTGAAAATTAATTACTCAGCCAATGATACCAGCAAACCTCTTTCACAGATGTTAATGTAACAAATAAAACAACTGACATGAACCAACTGCAGAACAGAATTATAAAATTTCATAACTAAAAAGAATCTCCGTCTAACACCTTATATGAATGAGGCCTAAAGTAACTCTTAATGTTACAGACTGAATGTCACAGAACTAGAACTAATAAAATAAGCATCCTGACACCATATCCAGTTCTTGATTATACCAGTATGCTAAATACTCAAATGTTTTTAATTAAAATTTCTGCCATAGTGTAATTTTCAAGGTAAGTAAATAGCTCAAATATTTCCAGCCACTGGATACATTATATTCAATTATCTACCGTTCTCAAAATTTTTTTCTATAGGTACCATAAGCAGGAAACAATAATCCTAACATTTCTAACCATTAAAAAAATACATATGTTCACTAGGTAACTGACAAATATAGCAGAAGCAGCACCAAACTTGGAAGTAAAGGGATGTGATTTCTAAACTAACACTTTCTCCAAGTATTTCACAGGTAGATTTTGAAGATTAAAAAAGAGAATGTGAAAGTGCTTTGAGACTATCAAAAGCTCTTTTATGTGTACAAGGTATTTTTAAAAAATGACGGTGCACTGACTTTTAAACAAAAAATCTGAAGGAACTCCTCTTAGAAAAAGTGGTAAGAAAATAGTATAATTATAGGATTACTTAATATTTAAGCTCTTTTCACAAACTTCAAATTGGCCAGCATTTGTGAGGTTACTTGTGATATGAATACAGATTTTACTTTTAATGTATAGATTTTACAAATTCCAGGAAATACAAAACCTATGAGCCAGCAAAGTGGCTTGCTCTTAGAAATAAAGAAACTCAACTTTGCATGTCTTCTACTGACAACATTAAATCAATTATGTAGGAACAATTTCAGCTCAGAAAATATATTATAGAATTACGTCATACCAGGACAGCTAGAAACAGGTGTTCCCATATTAATGAGGCAAAGTGCACATCGAGGAAGGGGTTTTCGACAGCCAGGGCAACTTGTGACTTTAGATTTTGTTGGTGAACCACTGACACCATACTGACTAAAACCTCTGCCCTGATGAGGCACAGTTGAACAGCTGTAGGAGATCGACTTGCCACAAAAATTGCAACTCACAAACACCTATACAACAAATGAAAGGAGGAATAAATATAATGCAAACTTTATAAATAAAATTCAAAGTCTGATCCTAACAAATTACTCTTAAATAATTTTTAAGGTTTATTTTATATTATAAAATAATTTGTTATCCAAGAAATTTGATTAGCTTTCATCTAGGATTTCCACTCAGCAGTGACATTGAGTACTTCCTCTCTGTTACCTCTAGTTATATCCTTTCTAACACCACTGACATCTGCAGAAAAACTTGGAAACATCAGATAACAACATTTTAGAAATAACAAAGACTTTAGAATTCACACTGGAACATTATAAAATAACCCAATATAAGTTCTGATCCAAAGTTCAATGATTCCATCTTCTCAACAAAATTTTCTTGTAAAGAAAACATTCATTTCTAAGACAAAAAGGAGTTAAGGACCCTATAATGTCAAATAGCTAGAATTTTAGAATAATAGTAATAGAAAATGTTCATTTTGCTTTTAAATTCCTGGGCTCTTAAACACTTACATAGATTAGTAACAAATATTATCACGTAATGCTATTTTACAAAAACTCGGGTTGTTTTAAAATAATCACTAATTTCTCAACTTTCTAAAATAAGAAAACAGCACCATCCAGTGCTCACATAGAGGATATACTCAGTATTTAATGTCCAAATTTAGATACAGTGATCTCATGTCATGTGTTTTATGTGATAACTGAGTTCATGTTTTTTAAACTAATATTAAAAGAAAACAATGTCCATGTTAAATTTAACATATAGACATATGTATATACTGTTAGAGAAAAAAGCAAATCCTTCCTTATTACACAGAAATAGTGCAGAAAAATTGAATACATAAATGGAATTTATAAGATAGCATAATAGTTTAGATTCAGAAAGGGCTTGGAATGTACTAGAAAAGCTGAGCCCTAGGATTGATTTAGGTTTACCTAAGACCCTCTAGGCCTGCTGTCGTTTGCACTAGCTCAGACTAAAGCTCAAGCCACCGAGATGATTGTTAGGAAGTGGCAGGGCCCAAAACACAGAATGGTCAAGGATGGAGTGCAGTCTGGGACAGAAAAAGACATCAACAGGAACTCAGTATAAGCAAAAGGATGAGCTAATAATAATTTATTAAATTGAGCTCTAAATTTACCCAATATAACATGCTGTGAACACTTCTCTTTGGGCTACATTAAGCACATGTTACAATTTGATTCTCTCCAAAATAATGTACTTACTTACCTGTGCTAAAGGTTTAGAACTGGGATCCAACTTACTCCTGTGAATATCAAACTCAGCTCGTTTGTGCCAAAACCTCCAGGCATCTAATAAATTTCTATAATTCTCAATCCAGTACTGAACTCTTTCATCTTTAAGAACATCTAAAGGAGAACCCTAAAAAGAAATCATGAATTAATATAGTTGTTCAAAAATTTTTCTGGCTAAGCCAGAGGATTCCAAATAACATGTGAATATGAGTCACACAGGAGAAATAGGCTCCCTTTTTGCCAAAAGCTGGTTCATAATGAGGATACAGATAAAATAATTGATGGAAGCTTCTTTAATTTACTTTAAGCTGGCCTCTACTAGTGACATAAATATATATTATATTATCATTATACCTGGCCAGGAAAGTGTAATTCTCTATCTCTTATTTAAGTTTAAGGACCCAAGAGTAAACAATTCACTTTCCTACTTGAATAAAAAATGATGTGAATACTTTGTCCCCAAAATTAAAACCTCTGCATTCACAAAATCTGTTTACTATCTAATCCAAATGCATACCAAAATTGCTCCATCACATTTAAAATAATACTGAGCCTCATCCTTTGTATCTAGCATGTACTGTGAATGGAGATGCTATTTTTGTATACCTATTTATCGGACAGTTAAACCTGCCTATTCTCTCTCTGGCTCAATTAAAACATACATTTATTACCTTAAAAATTAAACAAAACAAAACAAACAAACAAAAAAAACCCAAAACCAAACCAAAGATGTTCTTCATTCTTTTGCCCCTAGGCCACAATGAAAAGTAACAATTTCTCTACCTTAATTTTACTTGAGTAAGAACTTCAATTTCTTGCCAGTAAGACTCTTCCTAAAGCTGTATTTTCCCTGGTAGCTGTGACACTTCACCTGTGCTTGCTTTGGGTTTTCACAGAATGCTTTTAGCCCTGTCCAGGACAGCTTCCTTAAGTTCACATGATAAACAAAGTAGAGAAAGTCTCAATCTCCAATGATGCCATGGGCATTAATTTGAAGCCCAGTTTTTTTGAAAAGTAAAATGTTAGAACTTAATGTATCTAATGGAAAAAGGGAAAAAACCTGTAACAGCTAATAGACAATCTATCTTTAGACATTCTATCAAAACAGAAGAAGCTTATCTTTCACCTATTAATTAGGTATTCATTTCTGTTATCAGAGTTAAATTCTCTTAGCTGATAATATCACTTCTTAAAAAAGTAAACATCTCTTCTAGTCCTGATAATGGCCAACTAGCCAGAACTAAGTACTAAAGTAGAATATAATCCCTAGTTTAAAAAGAAAATTCATAGAAAAAAGGAGAAATCTTCATATCCACTCTTTCCCCTTCCATGGGGATAAACTCAGAAAGCATTTGGTCAACTCATATTTGATAAGTCTTCTCTAGATCTGCCCCAAATAAACCTAAAATTAAGCTCCAACAAAATCTGCAGAGGAAAATAGTTCAGAAATTAAGATTGGAAAGGCTTGGGCGCCTGGGTGGCTCAGATGGTTGGGCATCTGCCTTCAGCTCAGGTCATGATCCCGGGGTCCTGGGATCGAGTCCCACTTCGGGCTCCGTGCTCCTTGGGAGCCTGCTTCTCCCTCTGCCTCTCTCTCTCTCTCTGTGTCTCTCATGAATAAATAAATAAAATCTTTAAAAAAAAAAAAAAAAGATTAGAAAGGCTTGGGAAATAACTTGGGCTTCCCACAGATCCACAGTAACAAAACCTGAGACCAAAGTGAGCAGCAAGTAACTGAACTTTTAAAAGCATTAACCAACATTCTTCAGAAAAAGGTAAAAGAACCCAGATCTCTATAATGTACTATACACAACATCCAGTATTCAAATGAAAAAACCACGAGACACAAAGAAACAGGTAAATATAGTTGAAAGTCAAGGAAAAAAGGCAGTCAAAAGAAACTAAGCCTAAAATAGCCCATGTTAGAGTTAGCAGGCAAAATCCTAAATGCAGCTATTAGATATATGTTCAATTAGTGTGCAGATAGAGATCTTAAAGAAAAATGTAAACTATAGGGGCGCATGGGTGGCTCAGTCGGTTAAGTGACTGCCTTCAGCTCAGGTCATTATCCAGGGTCCTGGGATCAAGCCCCGCATCGGGCTCCCTGCCCGGCAGGAAGCCTGCTTCTCCCTCTCCCACTCCCCCTGCTTGTGTTCCCTCTCTCGCTGTCTCTCTCTCTCTGTCAATTAAATAAATAAAATCTTAAAAAAAGTAAACTATAAAAAAATTGAGATTCTAGAACTAAATTGTACAATAGCTAAAATTAAGAATTTCCTGAGAAACTTAACATCAGGTGACATAAGAGTCAATGAACAAATCAACAGCATTTAACCAATTTGAAGAACAGAGAAAAAAAGGATGGAAAGAAAATGATACGTATGGGACACTATCAAATGGTTCAATATACATGTAATATAAGCCCCCAAAAGAGAAGAGAATGAGATTGAAGCAGAAAAAATATATATAAAGAAATAATACCCCCAAACTTTTCAAAACTAATGAAAAACACTGACTTGCAGATCTAAGAAGCTCAGTGAACCACAAGTAGGGCAGAAAGAAGTACAACTAAGCATCAAGGGTAAACTGCTGAAAATCAAAAGCAGCCCAAGGGAAAATGAAACATTACATAGGGAGACAATAATTATAATAGCTGACTTCTCTTCATAAACAGTATAAAGCCACTTGCACTCTGTAGCCACATACCTACAGTTTGATTTAAGAGATGGTAACCTCATTTCAGTAAGAAAAAAATGATGCACTTTGTTACAGAATGGGCAGTGGCCTGAAAAGTTGCTAACTTTATACTGCAGTTTGTGGGCCAGTATCTGTATTTGTTCATAAGAAGGTAGGATCGGAGGGGGCATTTTACTACATTTGCCCAGGACACAGCATGCTATCAAGTGTATGAAAGGACAGGGACAGGAAAGAGGACACCATAAAAGGATAAGATTAACTGGAGGGCTATAATCTCAGGGAAATGCTCTAAATTTTCACCCTATTTCTATCAAAAGTAATGAAGGGAACCTTTGCCAGAAATCTGTTTTTAACTGCTGGACAGTAAGAATTGAGAGTAAATTGATGAACTGGTTACCCCAAATCATAAAAAGGGAAAATGAGAGTTCAGACTTGTAGTATAACTTGCCTTCTGCACTTCAAGTGAGACTGTAGTTCAGATCAAGGAAAGGAAATCTCTTTTGTAGAAGGTAAAGTTTTGTGAACTGGACAAATTAGAGAGAGGTTTCTCTGCTCTGTTTGAGCTTTATGTAAGTTCAACACTGATACTTCCCAAAATGAAAGGAAAAACTGGATAACCCAACAGAGGAAGCTGAGGGACAGTAAGATAAAATAGAAGTCCACTACAGATCAACTGATTAAAGTTAAATGCCTTCTAACCCAAAGCAATCTACACATTTAATGCAATCCCTATCAAAATAACACCAGCATTTTTCACAGAGCTAGAACAAATAATCCTAAAATTTGTATGGAACCACAAAAGACCCCTAATAGACAAAGCAATTCTGAAAAAGAAAAACAGTACTGGAAGCACTACGATTCTAGATTTCAAACTATATTACAAAGCTGTAATCATCAAGACAGTATGGTACTAGCACAAAAACAGACACATAGATCAATGGAACAGAATAAAAAACCCAAAAATGAACCCACAACTATATGGTCAACTAATCTTCGACACAGCAGGAAAGAATATCCAATGGAAAAAATTCTCTTCAAAAAAGGGTGTTGGGAAAACTGGACAGCCACATGCAAAAGAATGAAACTGGACCACTTTCTTATACCATACACAAAAATAAATTCAAAATGGATGAAAGATCTAAATGTGAGACAGAAAATCATCAAAATCCTAGAGGAGCCCACAGGCAGAAACCTCTGACCTCAGCCACAGCCAACTTCTTACCAGACACATCACCAGAGGCAAGGGAAACAAAAGCAAAAAATGCACTACTTGGACTTCATCAAGATAAAAAGCTTCTGCACAACAAAGAAAACAATCAACAAAACTAAAAAGGAGCCTATGGAATGGGAGAAGATATTTGCAAATGACATTATCTGATAAAGGGTTGGTATCCAAAATCCACAAAGAACTTAACAAACTCAACTCCCAAAACCAAATAATCCAGTTAAGAAATGGGCAGAAGACAAGAATGGACACTTTTCCAAAAAAGACATCCAGATGGCTTAAAAGACACATGAAAAGATGCTCAACATCACTTAGCATCAGGGAAATACAAAGCAAAACCACAATGAGATGTCATCTCATACCTGTCAGGATGGCTAAAATTAACAACACAAGAAACAAGAGGTGTTGGCGAGGATGTGGAGAAAGGGGAATCCTCCTACACTGTTGGGAATGCAAACTGATACAGCCACTCTGGAGAACAGTATGGAGGTTCCTCAAAAAGTTAAAAATAGAACTACCTTATGATCAGCAATTGCACTACTAGGTATTTACCCAAAGAATACAAAAATACAGATTCAAAGGGACACATACATTCCAATGTTTATAGCAGCAATGTCCACAATGCCTGAACTATGGAGAGAGGCCAAATGTCCATGGACTGATGAATGAAGAAGATGTGGTATATACAATGGAATACTACTCAGCCATCAAAAAGAATGAAATCTTGCCATTTGCAACGACATGGATGGAGCTACAGTGGATTATGCTAAATGAAATAAGTCAGAGAAAGACAAATGCCGTATGATCTCACTTATATGGGGAATTTAAGAAAGAAAACAGATGAACGTATGGGAAGGCAGAAAAGCAAAAAAAGGAGAGAAGGAAACAAGCCATAAGAGACTCTTAAAGACAAGAGAACAAAAAGAGGGTTGATGGAGGGAGGTGGGTGGGGGATGGGCTAGATGGGTGATGGGTATTAAGGAGGGTACTTGTTTTGATGAGCACTGGGTGTTGTATGTAAGTGATGAATTACTGAATTCTACTCTAGAAACCAATATTGCACTGTATGTTAATCACCTAAAGTTTAAATTAAAAAAAATTAAACTAAATTAAATGCCTTCTAAAGATCCTAAGCAAGCAAAAGGCATACCCACTCAATGAAGGAAGAAGGTGTTTAACCACTGTTTTTCTTTAAGTTGCTGCCACACTGCACTAACCTGCAACATGCAGTAACTTGCTGTTTGGACATCTCCAGTTCTATCGACATAACTCTCCATTAAGTCCACTCCATCTTTAGTAAGGCCTGTAAGCAGTATTCCTTCCAAATTTCCAGCCTCTTTCATTTCGTTTGTCAACTTTTCAATATATCTATTTAACTGGAAAATTCAAAGTGATATTTCTGAAGCAATCTGTTTCACTATGTACTTTGTACTTCAAAACTTGTACTTTAGGAAGTTTTATTTTTATGGAAAACATTTTAAAACAAAGCCCGTGCAAAAATTTAGATGTGATCTCTTAAGAAGTCTGTATCTATCATAAATTACAATGCGGCATCCGTGATTATTTAAAATATTTTTTAAAAGGCACTTATGTTTTAATAATTATTCTATAAAAGAAGTATAGAGGGTTAACTATTTAAATTTAAAGAGAACTGTCCCTCAGTATTCTGCAAAGTTCTTGCTGTAACAGAATCATAGAATCTGAGCTGAAACGGAACTTGAAGATTATCAAAAATAATCATCTCTTGGTAAGGTCTCTGACTTCATCCCACCGCAACCTCTAGCCAAGATTCCTCTATGTTCCCCCAGGACTTCCCCATTATTACAGCACTTAGCACCTTGTATTACTGGTTGTTTATGGGCATTTCTTTCTCATTATATACACAGAATATGCATTCAATACTTTTATTGTATTAAGAAATGAAGGAATTCTTTTATAGCACCCCAAAGGGGTGAGCTCAATGTCTTTAACTGTAAACCAAAAGCAAAATAAACTAAAATATTAAGTCAGGATTCTTAAACAATTTTGGTTATGATACACATGTCTACAGTATCTTGATCTAACAAATTATTACTTTACTTTTTTAGAATAATGTATATATAAATGTTACAGATACATATTTGTACATAAAGATTAGTTTCTTAATCCAATAAGAGGAAATCTCAATCACTTCAAATACAGAATTAAATTAGTTTTTACCTGACTATCACTAAGGAATTTACAAGCAAAAGCCACTCTGTCACGTACGGCAACTTTGTTTTCATACTGAAAAGAAGAGCAAGAAGTTACTTGTAGGTGCTATGAGTTTTAAATTCCTGCAGACTATTTTACATACTTAATATGTAATTTTATTTTCAAAAGTATTAGTAAGTTATTGTGTATATACTGGCAGAGCCACTGATTGCCTAAGACGCCTTGCTTAATGTCTCCCTCTAGAAAGCCAGTGCTGTTACTGTTCTTGCAAAGTAAAAATTCACATCCTAAATACTGACCAATTAAGTTTAAAAATATTCCAGTTCAGTCTTATTTAACTGCAACATAAAATATAAGCAGTGATGTATGGTTCAAGAGATTTAGATGGCATGTAATTCTTCCATCATAAAAATTAATTTTGGGGAAACTGAGAAAATCTTTCCTGGGATGCTAAGTTAATCAACAAATCTAGGAAATCTGTGAATTATCAGTGACTATACCAGTGTGAATATACCAATACAGAATCTGGAAAGACTATCAACACATGTCTCTACATAGAAAGTGGTAAGTTTTAAAATATACCCTTATAAATAAAGACACTTTTGTGGCCATAGTAAAATACAGCTATAAAGGTGGTTTGTGACAAAATTTTCAGGGTTTGTGATATTTAAATTTTTGTATACCTGTCATTATTGTAAAACACTATTGTGAATTTCTATAAATGTAGAAAGGTAATTAATTTTGTGATAATAAACAGTCTAAAGGTGGAAAAAATGCCCTATTTCCATTGAAGTCATTCTATGAAATATAGTTTTCCTGCTTTAAACATTAAGATCACTTCAGTTGGTACCTATCTTAGCATGTTTTCTCAATTATAAAATATGGTTCTGCCCTTAAGAGGGAACATGTTTGGTACAAACTAGATTTAACTCTTTAGATTCAGGCAAAGGTGTTACAATTTTGATGGGGAAAGTGTTACATTATATTATTATTATATTATATTATATTATATTATTATATTGTCCCATTTTACAGCTCAGAAAACTAAAATCCAAAAAAGTTAACTGGCCAGCTGAAGTAACTAAGCTGGAGCAAGGACTCAGACCTTCATCTTCTGATTTCCCAATTCGGTACTTTTCATTAGATTACTACAACTTAACAATTTTTAATACAAGGATATGTTAATTATAATTATTTACATAAAGTATAATTAGGTACACTCTCAAGGGAGTTTGGAAATATGAACTTCCTATTCAAGGTAAGATATACCCTACCTAATAACCCAAATTTAGGCATAAGAAAATGAGGGTATTTATAATAGGTCATTTAATTTAAAATACAGAAATTTAATATTTAAAGAACACTTCTCTATCAATTTAAAATTTGAACAATCCACTTATTTTTCTAGTCTTCACCATACTTTACTACTTCCTGAAAGTATTATTTTTATTTCTTCACAATCCAACACTTAAAGTATTCCATTTAACAAAAAAGAGTAATAGTAGTAAAAACAAAAACCCCAACATACTCTTGGATATTAATTTGAAGCGGTTAGAAAAGTTCAACAGTTCATTTATTAAAAGTAATGGACAAAATATATAAACTAAGGAATCATCAAAATGGACACTAACAACATTAAAATTTTCATTAAGATATCTCAATAAAATACGTTTTTATAAATTCTTAGGGACTGACAAATCAATTATTCAAGCAATGTGTCTTTTATATGAAGTGCTATAATGGCAAACACAGAAATAAATTTCATGTTAGAAAGCTCTTCTCGTGGTAGAAAGAAGTCCAACAATACAAAGAAAGTTGTAGTACTAATGTGAAGCTTAAAACCCAATAACTGAAACTTACAAACATATCTCATTTCATTCATTCTTTCCCCACTTCGTGATAAAGAACCTATTTGGTGATGTGGTTATAGGTGGTTAAAGCAGGAGAGAAAAAGCAGTGAAAGACCAAATAATGAAAAAATGAAATAGTTCACTGTAAGTAGTGTGATCACATATCTTCCAAACTGGTACATACATGTCTGAAAATGCAAATACTAACTTGGACAAGATATACAGTCATTCTGATCATAATTGATCATGTGTTTACTTAACTAAAATAAAAAATATGGACCTTTAAAAAATTACAGTTCAATATAAAACTTATGTTTATAAAAAAAATTCTAGAAATTACCAACTTATCTTTAATGATAGAAATCAAATCAGTGATTGCCTGAGGATGATGGGGGATTGGAGAGATAAAATGAATATTAAATGTCTAGAGGGAGATCTTACAAAGGGGCATGAGAACACTTTTGGGGGAAATAGATATGTTTATTATTTTGATTATGGTTATGGTTTAGTGGGTGTATACACATGAAAAAGCCTCAAATTGTACACTTAACACATGTGTAATAATTATGTGTCAATTATACCTCAGTAAAACTTTTAAACCAGATTAAAAAAAAAACAACTTATGTTTATATATAGTTGTAGAATTCTAGAGCTGCTCTTAAGCTAAAGGATAAATCCTATGCCCTCTAGGTCTGTAATTATATTGTTAAAACTATTAAAAAAAAATCAAGCTTATTATGAGCTAACTAACTGTAAAATGACATTCAAGAAGAGCTGCTCAAAAATATTTAAGATACTTTATTTTAAATAATACAAAATACAGCAAAAAATAACAATATTTTATGCAATGGACATTTGAAAATTTTAACAAGGTTAGATAAAAAATCCTAACTTAAAAGGAGTCTTCTCAAACAGAAATTAGCTTACCAATACTCCATCATAAGATCCTGTCTCACTTGTCAGAAATGCAAACATGACACACAGATACGGGTTATTCAATTGTAGTCGTAGAGTGCTGCACATTTCTCTCCAAAGGGAATTTTTCTCATCCGTATATCCTGATAAAGCCATTGCTACCACATTGAGATTCAGATCACCTGCACATTAAAAACAGTCAGCTAATCAAAGTGAGCAAAAGCTTAATACCTCCTCTTCCAGTTCTTAAACCATAAACAAAGATCAGAGGGTGATGTTTACCTACAGAAAAATAAGCCCACTAGAATTAAGGGTTTTGATCCAGATTGGAAAATTTGGCAAGGACCACAAGCAAAAATGTCCATTCTTATTTATAAAAGTTTTGCCCATATTGCTAACCCTGTGCAAGACAAGCACATCTTTAAATTTTCAAGTTCTCAAAAAAAAAAAAAAAAGAATAAATTTTCAAGTTCTCATTCCAGGCAGTTCCTATACAGTGTTACTGTTTAGGGCCTAAATGAAGAGAAGTGAAGCCATACTACCAGAATCATTGATAGCCTTATCAAGTTCATTTATGTTGACATATTTCAAAGCATTGACAGTAAATATTACTGTACCTTGGTACTATAATTTTCAAAATTACTTTGTTTTCCTATTCCTAAGTATATAATGCTCATAAGTATATGTTCTGAAAACCAGTATTTCAGCATTCTTATAATAGTTTAAGACTTTTAATTTTTCTAGGACAAAATTAACTATCAGCATTACCATAGCATTGTATGTGGACACATTTGCAACAAAGTATTTGTTATCAATAGTCTTTTAAATATTAGTTCTTAGCAGTTTATATAGTCACTGATAAGCTGCTAACCTGGCAGTCAGCCCTATGGACTGGCTAGCCTTCTAACGTAAGTTCACCTTTAAGAAAAAACTAAATACACTTTTAACTTTTACTCTTAAGTATTTTGTACATTTATTATAGCAGTTTTCTTATTCTGTTCCTGGATCCTAATCATTTTCTTTCTTTTCCAAATAAAACAGCATTTCCCACTTACGTTATTAAACGGCCTTGTTCTTCATTTCTATAAACACTTTCCCCAAGTTGCTTTGTGTTTGCTTCCTCTGCCTAGTCTATTAAATCGGATATAAAGTCTTTTAAGATTAACAGCCACCACCACAACAAAGGAGTATCTTCCTAAATCCTGCTCAAAACAGTTTATTTCCAACTGGAGGGAACATCTGACTCAGTGCAATCTTTTAAGTCCTTAAAGTTATTGAAATCACTGGAAAAATACTTTTCCCCTACTGATAGTATAGGTATTCAAATCTAACATCAAATTTTCCAGGTATACATGACAGGAAAGTATTATGCTCCTAGGTCGCAGCAAAATTATAATTAGAAATGGCTTTAAATATCAAATTTTTTTCATTGCCACCTTATCTTCTATTGTACTCTCAAATGGGGAAGACTTACATTAGAGCAAAAGTGAAGGAAAGGAGGCCAATCTGGGCAAAACATTAGCTTTTTCAACTTTTTTACTGCAAGTAAATACATTATAGCTAATTTCATGTTTTTCTCTATGGTACAACACAATGGTTGTACCATAATGGTTGTAATGGTTTCAAAATGGACCAGCAGGTTAAGAATTAAGCATTCTGAATACCAGAAATAATTTGGTAGGTGTATTAAAAATCAATAGCTATATAAATACATCTTATTTTCAAGTGAAATATTCCTCATAAGAAAAAAAAACTGAATTTCTTGATTGAATTTACTTGCCTGAGTATTCTCTTGCAAAATGTCAGAGTAAAAACTTTATCACATTTCACTGTTTCTTCCTTTTAAAAAAATATTAAATGGAAAGTATGTTTAAATCACCAGACTCAAGTAGAAGCATTTTTGCAGCTCAAAGTATGATTTTTATAATACTCTATATTAGTCTAACTAAAAGTGTCATTTAGAGTTTCCTAAAAGCCAACCAATAACCATCCAAAAGATGAAGTAAAAATACTCTCAAATGTTTGCCATAAGAATGCTTGCAAACAAACGAATGCTTGCAAACTGAAGTAGTCCTAATCTTCAAGAAAATACATTTTTTAAAAATGTGAATTGTCTTTTAAAGAAAAAGCATTAAAAATGGATGCATTTGAGCATTCACTGTAATATTATTAAAACGGTACTTAAGACACATTTTGTCTTTAGACACATTATGTTCTTTACAGACATAAACCAAGGCATAAACAGAGGGGATGGGCTAATACTTTCATAGATACAGTTCTGTGTTCTCTTTCAAAAAAATTTACACAAATATATTGACTAAATATTTGAAAGTTATCACCATCTTTTCTTTAAAGGCTTCTACGAACTATGATTATCTTAGACTATAACCTAATACCTTTTTCTGAAGATGCTCCTTCATTCAGGATTTGGATTGCTCGTCGAATATCCAAGTTGAACAATGCCACAGCAGCAGCTCTCTCCCACTCCCCTTCTTGTACAAGGGAATTCAAAAATGGCCCTACATCTACATCCGTTCCTTTCTTTATCCACCCACAAAGCTGTAAAGCTAAGATTCTCTCTTCATTTAAATTCTGAGTATCACTTTGCTTATCCAAACCGCTCCAATTATGTCTGCTGCTTTCCACCATTCCTAAAAGGAGAAGTATTTTTATATTAGTTGCTTTATTATTTTTTGAAATATATTTAGAAAATAAGTCCGTTTTACACAGAGATTATTTCAACATCATACTTTGGATATTTGACTTCTTAACTACAAACTCATGACGCATAAATGTAAAATATGCTACAAACAAAACATACTTTACATGTTGTTAAGTTGAACAGTTCCTTGAGATATCAAAAAGAGCTACGGGAAGAACAATTAATGTTTGATAACAATAAAAGTTTGACTCACTGCTTCACAGAAGCCCCCCCTGACCACCTAATCTAAGAGTGCCACTTGTTACTATCTAACGTGAAACCGTGTCCTCTCTTTCCTTTAGATCTAATGTAAGCTACCATATTTTATTAATTTTCAGACTTCTCTCTTCTCCTGCTAGAACATATGCTCCAAAAGGGCAGGCGTCTTGTTTCTATTTGAAAGGTTATCCCCAGTGCTTAAGATCCAGTACACACTCTCTCCATCTTCCATTTTCTATCTCTTTGTATGCATATATATGAAAAAATGAAATAAATATAAAAGTACTTCAAAAGTTTAAATACTAAAGCTAAAATACAATGGCAATGATTTGAAGGTTTCTTCCTCTTCACTAAGTCAGAAGACATTATATTTTCATTCTCTTTTCATAAGGAATCTAAATAATTCATCCAGCATTAGATTGTAATCAGGCAGATGAACCTAATGGTACTAAATTAAGGTAAAACAAATAAATATGAAACTTGACTCTTAATTGCAACTCAAATTCTTAAATGTTCTACAAAGTTTTACCATCAAAATTGTCATTGTAGAATTATGTGTTGTTATTTTAACAAAAAGGATTTTCAGAATAAACTAAATTATGAATTAGGCAGCAAGAACGTCCAACATTACAAACATCTTTTATTGGAAGTAACTTACAGTAATTCTATGTTTATCTACTCATATATACTACAGTAATTATACCTTTGTAAATAACTAGATCAACATAAATAGGTTTTAAGAAATAATTCAACTTATCTGTGGTAGGCAGAATTGTAAAATGGGCTCCATGATTCTTGCCCCCTAGTAACCACACCCTTGCATAATCCCCTTCCCTTGAGTACAGGTGAAATCTGTTACTTGCTTCTAAATAACACAAGATAGTACAAGTGAAAGCATTTTGCAGATGTAATTAAGGTTGTTACTCCATTGACTCTGACTTAATCAAAGGGAAATTATACTGTGTGGGCCTGACGTAACCACGTGACACCTCTAAAAGAGTCTGGAGGAAATGAGAAAGATTCTCCAGCTGGACTGGAAGTAAAAGCTGCTTTGTTGTGAGAAGGCTGTGTGGCAAGAAAGCGTGGGCACCTTCTAGGAGCTGAGGGCAGCCCCTGGTGACAGCCAGCAAGGATACTTCTGTCCTACAACTCAAAGAATCAATTCTGTCAACAACCACATGAGCTGGGAAGAGTACTCTAACCTCCAGAAACTTGACCAACATCTTCATTTTAGCCTTGTGAGACCCTGAGCAGAGGACCCTGTGAAGGTATGCCAAGACTCCAGCCCATGGAAATGATGACATAATAAATGTATAATATAAAAACTAATATACTGTCCAAAGTTGACTTTAACTATACTCATCTGATCAAGGCAATAAAGAAATGAACACAAGCAAAATTGAGAAAATATTAAAAAATGAATCAGGGGGGCGCCTCGGTCAGTTAAGCTCAGTCAGTTAAGCATCTGACTCTTGATTTCCGCTCAGGTCATGATCTCAGGGTCTGAGATCAAGCTCGGCACTGGGCTCATGCTCACCATGGAGTCCGCTTGAGCTTCTCCTTCTCCCTCTGCCCCCCCCACGTGCATGCTCTCTCTCTCTCTTCCTCTCTAAATAAATAAAATCTTTAAAAAAACCCAATTGAATCAGTTGTCATTTACAAATCAAATATATACATATATAAGTAATGCAAAACATTATTTCTTAAAGTCCATTTAGTCTAAATACATAGGTAGAGTAAAATTAGTACATAGCCGAAGTCTAAACTCGCCAAACCTAATTCACACTTTTAAATAACTTACTTCATTATATGATGTTAGGCTGTGGCAAAAGCCTGCAATATCATTCATGTTAGGACATATTTTAAGCTATATATCACTGCTTTATGAAAACGTTTCAAGATGAGTTATTTGTAAAATTCTGGAAATTTAATAAACAGTTAAATAATTACACTTGAAAGTACTTATTTTTAACCTTACTGTTGGAAACTGTTGCCATTTAGCTCAAGGGGTCAGGAAGAGACTTCTGAAAAGTTTTCTTTCCTTAAGAGAACCACCTGCCCATTGAAAAGAAGAAGCATGCTGCTCTCTTTGCAACCATGAGGAAAGTTACTCAAGACAAAATCACTTTTAGCATATGAAAGTGAAATTTTAAGAACTATTAGAAAATTTTAAATAATGATTAAGTTAAAACATGTATGTTAAAAATTAAATACATTACTTTTCTGAATAACAAATTTAAATTTAGATAGAATGGAGGTACTACATTTCAAGTAGAACAAGCTGTCAATGTACCATAAGGTATTTATTTTCGTATCTCCCCTATAAATTCTGGATTCAATGCTGAGGATATTAAATGGTAAAAATATCAATTTTAAACAGTTGAACAAAAAGCAGCATTTTTTTCAAACAAATCCTCATAGCTTAGTAAGATTCCAGTTTCTTAGAGTTTTTATTTTCAGAAAGTGTGTCAAGGAATAAAGATCAATACATATGACTCCAAAGAGTTCATTACTAAGAGGTGGAAAAATATCCTCTAAGTCAAATGCCTGGATATTGTGTCATGTATTTTGGTTGTCTAGAGGTCTTCTTATGGCTTGATAACTGTGTGACAGGTTAATTAGGGTTATCAAATAAGCAATACGATATTATGCATTTCTAAGTGTATAGTCATTATTTTTAACAATGTAGGAATTTTAAAATATACAACTTTAACTATCTCTAAAAAAGAATTAAAATCTATTTACGCATGTTATGCAATACTAAAGTGACAAAACTGTATCCCCTAAATTTGAGATTGCACTATATATAAATAATAGAATCGGCATTTTATTGATGGGTGCGAGAGAAACAAGTTTACTGAGACATTAAAAAACATTTTTTAAAAACTGGTTTCAAATACTACACCAAGTAATCAGACACTATGCTATCTGTAGATATTAATTTGTTGCATTTTTACATCTATATAACAAAGCAGTAAAATTATCCAGTGTTTATAAGAACATTTTGTTGTTAAAAACATTAAGTCCTATCTATTCTATCCATTAAAGTAATTCTGAAGAGACAAGGTCTCTAGATCAGAATTTACCCCTCAAGTATAAAAAATATTTTCATCATATTGGATGGAAGGCTGACCAACATTTATTATGCAATTTTCTGCCATCCTACAAGGGAAGAACTATAATTATTAACAACATTATGAACACTTCTCCACAAGACTATACTAAACATTCTCTTAGAACATGCATTCTCATCCTGGTTGACTTCAACACTTGGTCCACCCAATAAACTAGTCTCTCTGTTCCTTTGCTTCCTTATCTCCAGTGGTTCACACCTCCAAGACTTCACCCACTCCTTTCATAGACATACTCCAAATTGTTCCTCCTTCATAAGAACCACTTTCTTACCACAACCTCATAGCCTTCCAGAAATCTCACTTCTAAATTTTTCAACCTCACAATCTCTTGGTCCCTCATATTTTTATCAGTCTTCTGTCATCTCCCTTCCAAAGATCAACAAATGAATTATTCTCTTGCCAATACCCTAATTCTCTCAGCCCACTGTCCTTTATTTTATGTTCTGGTAAAACAGCATTGCCCTACAATCCTCCCATGTTTCTCAAGACAACTCTGGCTCCTCTTCTCAGTGTCTTCTCTCTATAGCCTACCTCCTCCTTCTCAATAAGCAAACCCACTACATTGAGAAAAGAGGAGCCATCAGGGGAAAGCTCCTCAGCCTCCAGTCACCAAACCTTATACAACCTGCATACCTTTCCCCTTCCCCTCTGGCTGGTATGGAGAAAGTGTACATCCTCCTATTTAATGCTAGTCTTTTTTTTTTTTTTAGTTTTTGATGTAGTGTTCCATGATTCATTGTTTGCGTATAACACCCAGTGCTCCATGCAGAACGTGCCCTCTTTAATACCCATCACCAGGCTAACCCATCCCCCCCCCCCCTCCCCTCTAGAACCCTGTTTCTCAGAGTCCAGAGTCTCTAATGGTTTGTCTCCCCCTCCGATTTCCCCCCTTCATTCTTCCCCTCCTGCTATCTTTTTTTTTTTTTTTTTTTTTAACATATAACGTATTATTTGTTTCAGAGGTACAGGTTAATGCTAATCTTTTCACCTGTGCTCAGGATCCCACTCTGTCATATTCCTAGGAATTTTGCTCTTCACTACTCCCTTTTCTCTGCATCTTCAACCTCTTTGTATGGGCTTCCTCACATCAGCCATTTAGGCTTGCTTAAATCAATCCCATGTTAAAAACAAAAACAAAGCAACACAAAAACCCTCCTATGACTCCAGATTCACTTGCTGCTTTTACCATATATCCTTTGTCCTCCCTCATTTAGTCAAATTTCTTGGAAGAATTATTTAAAATGGATGGCTACTTCTTTAACCTCCTCTGAACTTCTTGCCTACGGCACATCTCCACCTAGCTTTCTCAAATTCAACTTTCTCCAAAACAAACTTTTTTTCTTCTCAAATGCACTCTTCCTATGTTAATCCTATGTAATTAACTGGTACTGGTATTAACCCAGTTTCCTAAGCTATATATATGTGTGCTTTCACTTTTCCCTCCCCTCCATCTCCTTTATTCAATCATTAAATTTTGTCTCACTCTAATTTATCCACATTTCTCTAGCTTCTCTGCCACTGGTAGGAACACCCTCATGTCTTGCCTAATTACTGTGGCTTTTATTTTTAAAATAGTTTATTCATTTGAGAGAGAGAGAAAGCACGCATGAGCAGGGGGGAGGGGAAAAGGGAGGGAGAAGCAGACTCACCGCTGAGCGAGGAGCCTGACTAGGGGGGCTTGATTCCAGGACCCTGAGATTACCACCTGAGCCGAAGGCAGACACGTAACTGACTGAGCCACCCAGGTGCCCCTAATTACTGTGACTTTTATCTGAGGTCCCTGTTTGATCCTCTCCAATTCATTCCACACATAGCAACAGCTCTAAAACACAAATCAAATTCTGTCAAGACTCTTCAAAATCTTTCCTTGGTTTCCCTTTGTTATAGGATGATAAATCTCCTTAAATTCTTACCATGATTTCTAAGTCCTGAGTTACTTACCCCACTGCTTACCTTTCTAGTCTCCGTTCTTTCCTCATTTCCTCTCTCACACTGTTCCAGCAATACTGAAATGTGCTATGCTCCCTTCTCCTCTGGGTTAATTGCATATGCTGCTCCCTGTCTGGACCTTCCTTGTCTTTGTTTTTACCTCCTCCATGGAACCCTTTCTAACCCTTACACCCACATTAGGATTCTTCTATACATAACTGTTTGTTCTTCCTCATGGTAAATTGCCTAGTTACTTGTCCATATTCTGAACTAGAATTTAAACTTCTCAAGAACATGGGTAATATCTACCTTGTTCAGTGTCTATGGGGGAAGAGACTTAGATTGTTGACAATTATATCTTATTATTCCAAGGACAATTCTTAGCATATAATAAGCAAATAATAAGTATTTGCTGAATAAATTTACCTCATACTATAATTGTAAGAATTAAATAATGTAACATGGGGAAAGCAATTAGCATGATGTCTAATTCATAGTAAGCACTCAGTATATAATATTTATCACCAAAGTTAAAATTTCACTGTGTGCTCTAATACAGTGAGCAAGATGGCCCAATGACTTGACTATGTGTTGAATCATGAGATACTATTAAAGAAAGAAGTATGGCCAGATAAAAAATTGAATTCCACATATGCCACCTTTGACAGTTATTTCTCTACTTTTCACTTTGGGGCTGTAGAAACAAAAATATCTAAACCAAAACAAAAAAAAAAAGCTGAAAGTCTAGCAATGAGGAAATCTTTCCAATGTAGTTTTTTAATCTGGGTAAAGACTACTCTTAATTCAAGACATTCAGTTTCTCTCTACTGCAGCAGAAATATATTCTATTTTTCCTCTTGCTTTTCCTCAGAGGCAGTTTGTAGGTTTTCCCCTAAAATATATCAAAATACAACAAAAACAATAATAAACCTCAGAATAACTGAGAATGCTATGAGGCCTGACCTACTATATAGCAAAAATATTAAAAATTCTATAAACTCGGTGTTTAAATCTTTGCAGTAGCAGTTCTAAAGTCATGAGCAGGCTCATTTACAGGGATATTACAGTATATCTGCCCTTTTACTTATATTAATAAAAATGGAAGTTTCTAATTGGACCCATGTATTTTATTTATAATAAATTTATTTATAATAAAAGTTACTTTTTTGGTGGAGAGCTAGTGAGAAAATACCAAAATGAAATCTATCAAATAGTGTCTACTGCATCTTCAGCAATGTGGGACAAAGCAATGTGAAAGTCCTTTAAATTTTTTTAAATAACAGTTTAATTGAAATGCTTAACCTATTCTTATTAAAATTAGTATTTTTTGTATTTTGTATTATTTGTATAGTATTTATGAAAATCCTATTAAAGACCAATTACTTGAACTGCCACTCTTTGACTGAATAATATAAACTACTTTTCTAGCAGCTTGACTTGGGCCCAAATTTGATTGCTATCAAAAGCTAGATACTGAATCCTAGGTTGGGTAAAGCATTATAATATAATGCACAATTCCATTCCAATAAAAAACAATAAGAATAACTGTTCAGTGAAAAACTAAGTTTGGCTCTTTTGTCATCTTTATTCTCAAACAGTTGATCAATTTCAACCCTGCATTAACTCATATATTCATTGAATCATCAAGGACTCTTTCAGGTAAGGCTCCTTCAGGTAAGGCCATACTTCATGACATAGTTACCCAGAGCTTGTCATTAAACAGCTAAGTGAAAGCATTTGGGCAGCACAATAAAGAGATCTCCTTCAATTAGGTCTTTTTATTTAGTTTTTATAAAAGCAAAATACTGTGGTAACATCCAAACAAACAACCAGGATCCTATAAATCATCTAATGTAAAACCTCTCAAAATGGGTCTTCAAAAAAAATAACACTGAATAAATGAATAGATTAGAAAGACTGTATCACTTCAATGAATCAAGACTCCCCCCGAAAAAGAATTCTGGATATAAAATACGCACTTAACTCAACAATTCACTAAAATATCTAACGAGAAATCCCCCAAAACAATAAAAAAAAATGTATGCACATTGTTCTGAACTCAATGATGGGGATAAAGGGGGAAAAATAACAGTATAAAAATTATACTTTAGAAAATAAAATAGAATTTTCTTACCCAAAGATGATTTTACAATTGATTTAATTCCTGCATAAACCAATGATCCTTTGTTTCCTGGAGACTTCTGATCCATATCTTCTGTATACTGCTTCATAAGTATTTAAATGCATAGGAAATACTAATGATGCATAATAACATATTTCAAAGCTAAATTTATTTTGATTTGGAGCCAATTCATAATAGGTGTCAGCCAAAGTAAGATGGTCCTACTTTATTGCAGAGATAAACTTTTCCTTCCACACAATCTGTAAAGCAGTATTTCAACAGTTTTAAATAATTTTTACTTTGTAATTTTAGCATTATGTAACTTGTATTTGCATATAAAACATTCAGAATAAAATTTACAAACTGATCTTTCAGCAAATTTTAAGAACATTTCTACCTGATTCATCTCATGAAATTCATAATGAAAAGGATATAGTGCAGGGTATACCAGAGTGACTTGAGCTGTGGGTCTTCATTTCCAGCTAAAATATGGTTTCTCCACACCTGTTCTGTATCGAGTCCGTACCTGGATAAAGCCCGAAGGCGCATCTTCGTTGCTATATCTTTTTCTAAAGAATTATCATTTTCTTCTTCGGCACATTCATACAAATGACGACCACAAGCCCACATTAAAGATGTAATTGGGCTCCAGGCAAGAGATATCCTTTCAAAAACAGTGAAGTCAGACATTGTTCGGTTGGGAGTTACAACTATCATTCGATTTTGACTGGTTGGATGCCAAGCAAAGGAAGCAATGTAATTGTCACAAGGTTGCACACTTCTTTCAATTATTGTGGGTTCAGTTTCATCTCCAATGGGAGTGGGTGTGTGCTGCATATCATATAATCTAATAATGTTACTATCCCTTGTCAAAGTGGCAAGCAGACCAGTCCTAGTTGGACACCATGCTACTTTTGTTAAGGGCTTTGGTTGCTCAGTCAAAGTCAAAACTGGCTTCTCAAATTTCCTTAGATCCCATATTGCAACCTGACCTTCATAGAAGGAAGCAACACGATCATGGAAGTAGGGGTCTACTGTCACACCCTGAACAGCTTTTGTATTTACAAACATCTTTTGGCTTGTATTCCGAAGATCAAATATTGCTAAGTTACGATGCATACCAGCAAGGAGAAGTTTCTGGTCTCGTGGAAGCCAACAAAGAGAGAGACAAGCATCATTTTGTCCTAATTCATAAAGAGGTTTTGTTACTAATAATGTTGTTTCATTTTCACCTGCTGAAAGTCTCACTTTCTCCATGGGAACTATATCAGGAGTATATTTGCTGCAAATATCCCAAATCAGCACCGAAAAATCAGCTCTATGTTTATCTAGCCCAGCAGCAAGCCAGTTACTATCCAATGGATTCCACGCAAGGGTATTACATTGTCGTGCATGTTTTGGAACAAATTCTTTTCCTATCAAATCTTTGAATTTTGAGTTATGATCTTGACCAAGACTTGTAAGTACAACTCGACCATTTGCTTGTCCAACTGCTAGGAGACATTCAGGATCATAATTAAGATACCAGGCAACACATTTCATATATGGTGTATCTGAATTTATTGATAGTAACGTAGCCGCAGAGTCTTCAGATAAACGTAAAGATCCAGCTTTGAGTTCTGAATTCACAGTAGATTCCACATGATAAAGGCTAAGTTCAGAGTCACATACAACAAATCTATCAACTTGGTGTGGTGCCCACAATATATCAGGTTTGGTACCGCTCATGTTTATTGATGTCCTCAAAGAGTCCAGTTAGGTCCATTCACTGAAAATCTGTTTAAAAATAAAAAGTTTTAAAATCTTAACAGAATACAATTCTAAGATGAATAAACTATTCGGAAAGTCAGGAAATTCTCTATACAAGTACTCTGTCTTTCAATATATTTATTCTAACTGCTATGAATTCATGACAATATTTATTGATTAAAAAGGGAAAAAGAACTTCCCCCAATAAGATGAGGTGCTAAGATTCTGAGAACTACATTTTGGCCTTATTTCCCATGATCAATTATTTTAATTGCACTCTTACTAGTAACTTCATTAACCTCAGGGTTAACAGAAGTTCAGTATGGTGAGCAAATTAATAAGCATCATTTCTTTGAAGGGGATAAAACTTTAAAGGGTTATGGATCATGTTCTTTAGCAACAGTTTACAGCAGCACTATTCAACAGAATTTTTTTTTTTTTTTTTAAGATTTTATTTATTTCACAGAGAGAGACACAGCGAGAGAAGGAACACAAGCAGGGGGAGTGAGAGAGGGAGAAGCAGGCTTCCCGCTGAGCAGGGAGCCCGATGCGGGGCTCGATCCCAGGACCCTGGGATCATGACCTGAGCTGAAGGCAGACACTTAACGACTGAGCCACCCAGGTGCCCCTCAAAAGAATTTTCTGCAGTGATAGAAATGTTTTCTAGCTGTACTGTCCAATAGGGTAGCTACTAGCCACATGTGGCCAACCAAGCACAAGAAATGTGACTAATACAAATTTTAAATCTTACTTACTTTTCATTTATTTTTAATATAAATAGCCACATGTGGCCACCATAACAGACAATGAAGATTTAAAGTACAATGCCACTATTAAGACAGAGGTCTCTTCCTCAAGTTTCAACAGTAAGAAGCAACCCTATATGGCAGAATTAACAGTAGCATGTGTTGAATAGAGTTAACTTCTATTCCTAGCTCTGACATATATTACCTACACACCACAGAAGGGCCTTTGTGATTAGGGGTCCTTTTGTTGTCTCATCTATATAGCAAAAGAGTTGGTTTAGATTAGTGTTTCCCAAATTCATTCATCTACCACCTACTTTTATTCAATATTTTTATTTAAAGGGACTATATTTAAAATAAGAATCGATTTTAACCTCAACCTGAAGTCCATGAATCATAGGTATGGTATACTAAATATTTTTTTCTAAGACACATTAAAATAAATGAGTAACTATTAAAATGCTTAATATTTTTTTTAAAGGTTTTATTTATTTATTTGAGAGAGAGAGAGAACATGAGTGGTGGGGATGGGCAGAGGGAGAGGAGAGGCAGGCTCCCCACTGAGCAGGGAGCCCGATGCAGGGCTCGATCCCAGGACCCCAGGGATCATGACCTGAGCCGAAGGCAGACACTTAAGTGACTGAGCCATCCAAGCACCCCTAAAATGCTTGATATGTTAACTATGGGAATTTTAAAAAATGCTTGATTATGTTTTACCTAAAATCATCCTGTTTATGACCAGTGGTACACACACTGCATTTGGGAAGCGAATTAAGTGATCATTAAAGGCTCTTCCAGTTTTCAATTCTATAAACTTTGATTAATATTGACATGGAATTTTGAAAAGATGATAGTCATTTAAACACAAACTAAAAATAGCTATGTTAAAAGTGGTATTTTAGGGGTGCCTGGGTGCTCAGTTGGTTAAAGTGACTGACTCTTGGTTTTGGCTCAGGCCATGATGTCATGGGTCATGAGATCAAGCCCCCCTTCAGGCTCCACGCTCGGGGGGATGTCTGCTTGAAGATTCTCTCCCTCTGCCCCTCACCATACCTGCACATGTGCCCATGCACACACTCTTTCTCAAATAAATACATCTTTAAAAAAATTAAAAGAAATGGTATTTTAAAAGCAAAAGTTACTTAACAAAAATTTAAATGTCTGTTTCTAACCAGTTCTGGCTAGAGGTTATAGTCTGGATTAAAAAAGGACAAAGACATTTAGTATCTACATGGCAATTAGAATCTGTACGGCCATGTTGTCAGTTATTAAAAGGTGAAGCTATGGATTCATTCATCCCCTGATCCCCTGTACCAGATGTAGAGCCACGCTCAGACTCCTAATACAGATACACTAAATAAACTCAGCTCAAACATACTTCCTTTACTTTTTGATCTTGTAAAACTTTCAGTCAGGAATTATCAGTCCAGAATTCAATATACTCATACAATTTAGATGACTGGGAAAAACTTCTAAGAATTCTTTGCTGGTTTATTTCCTTCCTTAAGAGGTCTGATGCTCAAGATGAATCATTTCAATTATATTTTTACTAGACCCTCAATTTCTTCATTTTTTTTTGCCACTTTCAGTTTGTCTTCCCCAAGGCTAGATCAACCCAATTATTTACTCTTCTTTCCTCCACTCAGGCTGCCAAGTCTCCACAGCTCTGAGGACTGATTCCATAAGAAATTAAGGTATGCAACATCCTTGGCCTATGGTGTTGATTCAGCAATTCTTTTACTCATTTGTATACTCAGGCCTATGAAATTCATCTTTATGTAGTATCACAGGGACCTTTCTAAAACGCAAACTTAGCCAGGTTATACAATCCCTACTTAAAACCTCTAATGGTTTCCAACTGCTCTTAGTATAGAGTTCCAAATATTCAATATAACCTATAAAATCCTAAATGCTTTGCTCTCTACCTACTGCTTTGGCATCAAGGCACACCATTTTCCTCCTTGCTATGTTCTAGCTATGCTGTTCTTCTTTTCAGTTCCTGGAATGTAATCTCCCTCTGCCCTCCATCACCACTACTTTGCAAATGGAGCATTCTTCCCTCCCTTCTAGGCCAAATTAACACATGCTTGACCATCTCTTAAACATCATGGTTGACATCAAATATCCTCTTTCCCCTCCCTGGTCTGTCAGGTTACTTAGATAGTACTCTCAGCGAACAGTATTCCTTCCTTTACATCACCCTGTCTCTCCTACTAAATTATAAACGCCGTAAAAGCAGGAAAAGTATCTTGTTCTCCATTTATACCTCTGATACCCAGCCTAGGGCTAGGCACTTAATAATTATTTGTTAAATGTTCCATCTGACATTTCTCACACTGCTATGTCCAAGTTTTACCAATCTCCTCATGCTTCCATGCCTTATCCTTCCTAGTAGAGACTGGCTTCAGCCAAGAGCGAAGTGCCCACTGTCATAACTGGTTCCAATATGGGCAAGAGCCCACAATGAACCACCCTAAGAGAGGATCACTCTAATACCTGTCTTTCATTTATTCTGTAAATATTTATTGAGCATAGTGTATGTACTAGAAACTGTTCTAAATGCTAAGAACATGGTAGTGAACAGAGAAAGATAAGCTCCCTGGTTGCTACAGACTAAACTGTGTCCCCCCAAAAATTCATGTTGAAGCCCTAATCCCCAGTGTGACAGTATTAGAGAAAGACCCTTTAAGGGGGTGATTATAGAGTTTAATGAGGTCATTAAGGGTAGAGTGCTAAACTGATAGAACTGGTGCCCTTATAAAAAGAGGAAGAGAGAACAGAGCTCTCTCTCCACCATGTGAGGACACAGTGAGAAGGCAGCTATCTATAAGCCAAGAAAAGAACTCTCACCAGAACCAGATCACAGTGGCACCCTGATTTTGGGCTTCCAACCTGTGAGAACTGTGAGAAAATAAATTTCTTCCATTTAAGCCACCTACTCTATGGTCTTTTGATATGGCAGCCCAAGCAGACTAATAAACTGATCTAATAAAGCCTGCATGCTAATGCTGAAGTTATGTGCAATCTTAAAGAGAATTTAAAAATTTAGGAATGAGAAGGAAGAGGCACCTCATGCAACAGGATGTAGCTAAGACAACAAAAAGAAGGAACAGATACTGTCAAGTAAGGGTTCACACTCATGTCTTCACAGACAGAGGAAACCTCTTAAATGGAGGTATCTGGAGATCTGGCCTATCTTCTTATCTTATCAAAAGATAAATGCTCAAATAATCACACTTTTAATATAGGCCTCCACCCTATAATCATATTCTTTACATGGATGATCTATAAGAAAACTTGGTGGCACATGGAAAAATCCACCATAAAAAAAAAAAAGTGTTACTATAGTTTAAAAAGTCTTTGATTTGCATGACACTCAATGGAGGACTATCAGCATTTCTCCTAATGTTATTATGCATGTACAATGTTTATACTACCAGCCACAAAACCTGATCACAGTAATTCATACAGAATCACAAAACTGGAGAGAGACTGGCAAGCTCTTCTCGTTTCACATAGGAGTAAAGTGAAGACCAGATGTTTTAGTTCTTGTCCAACACCTCCCAACTCCCATCCTAGATTACTGCAGAATAAAAAATCAACTAAATCATTTGCAAGGTCCAGTGCAAAATGAAAATACAGGGCCCCCTTATTCAAAAATTATTAAGAATTTCAAGGTGGTGACACAAAGCAGTAAACCAAGTACCAGCCCTTCTAAATGATGGGCCTTATATGACTGCACAGGTTGCATAACACAAAGCTGGCCCTGAAGAGAGAGGTACATCCATAAGCACCCTTTTAAGAAATATATTTCTTTACAATCCAACACACAATACAGATGGATCTTGACACATGAACACAGATGACTAGGAATATGATGAAAAGCAAAGAAAATTGAAACTGGAGTCAGAGGACCTCCAACCACTCTTGGCGAGACTCTTAACAAGTCTGTTAATACACCAAGACTATAAAATAAGAGAAAGAACCCACCCTACTTCCATCTCACAAAGTTGTGACAAATTGAGTTCTTCACATCACACATCTATTAGTATCACTATGATTTCCTTAAGCAGCCCTGGAAGTTAATGTTTTCAAATGTTGGAGACACTGAAAAGTGGGAGAAGGGGTGAAATCTGCAATAATTACAGCTTATATTTACATCCTCACCTCCAGGTTTAACAAGAGTTCACCTCCCATCAATGGTTTCTGGGCAAAGGAAAGCCATGTTGATTCTGTATTCTTCACCAGAATATCTTTAACAGCACTGTCCGACAGAAATACAGTGTTAGCCATAATTTAAAAGTTTCTAGTAGCCACACTGAAAAAGAGATGAAATTAAACAATATATTTTATTTAACCAAACATATCAAAAACATACCCTTTTACACATGTAATCAATGTAAAAAATTGAGAATTTTTTCTTTGCTGCCAAGTCTTATAAATTCACTGTGCATTTTACATTTAAGCATATCTCAACCCCGTGTGGCTACTGGACAGTGACGATCCATAATACTAAGTGTACAAAGTACCCAACTACCCTTTCACATCCTTTTGTTGTTGTCTTCTACTTTTCTTACTATGACAATAACAACAGTAAAGAAATTTTCACCCTCACCATCTTCAAGGAGAGGCACTTCATAAATTTCCTTTAAAAATATAGTTATACAAAAGGCCTGTAAATGCTGTCATTTGCTAAGCAATTTAGCAATGCTTGGGGCACACGTGAATGGCTTTATTCATCCTCTTACGGAATTTTCATTAGTCGTACATGCAGAAAGCACAGCTAACCCGGTGACAGGCCCTTCAGGAAGTATTTAATAGAGTACAGCTACAGCATGGCTCGTTGCTATTCCGGGTAAATCGGGAATCTGAGGGCCACTCCCACGCTCCAGACACCTGGCTGAGCTTCCCGTCCAACGCCAGGACGCGCGATTCCGCACGAACTCGCCGCGCGTGTGGCTGCAGCGCGGACCCAGCGCCCCGGAGGAGGTCCGCCCGCAGCTCCAAGGCTGCCTGCTAGGCCCGGCCGGCCGCCCGACGCGGTTATCCCGCAGCGCGGAACACGACGCCCCGCGCCACCGCTCCGAGGAGGTCCTCGGGTCGGCCCCCGCCCAAGCCTTTTAACTGGGCTTTCCCGGGCCCCTCGCGGTGGCCCCGGCACACGCGAGCCCATGCACCGGGCCTCCGCGTTGGGAATGCTTAGACGCGGCCTGAACCACAACTCACTGACCTGAGGAGGCAGCGCGGCCGCTGCACAGCCACTTCCGGCCTGGTCACCGCCCCTCCCGCCGTGGGAGTCCGCACGCGGGCAAGATGGCGGCCGCGGCTAGTAACCTGGGTCACCCGGCCGGGGCCCAAGACCCCAACACCGCGCGCCTCCGGGACGCGCGGACGCGCTCGGTCTTGGAAGGGGAGTTCCCCGCCCGTGAGCCCCGCCTTTCCGTCGTCGGGGAGTCGCACCGCCCCGGGGCGGGGCTACTGCCCCGGAGGCCCCGCCTTCCGGCCGAGCGCTCCAGTGCACCCCCGGTGGCCCCGCCCCTGCGGCTTGGTGGAGGTATCCCGGGCACGCGCACCTGCGGGAGGTATCCCGGGCACAGCCTCTCGCAGATGCATTATCTCTAGTACTACATACATTTCAGCTCATTTGATTACTTTAAATTTGCATTAACCATTTATTGCAGGCCATCGATGCAGTAGAAACTCCAGGGTATGTGATTCACGATTTATTCATTCATTTGCTCATTCCACAAACACATCTTGAGTGCCTATTGTGTACCTACCACATTGCTGGAATGCTGGGGACACTGGAGTGACAAAAAAGACGCGGTCCCAGCAGAAAACAGTGATAACTTGTTAGGGCTAATACAGTGCTCCACAGGAGGGGCGCCCCCTTAGTGTTGGAGGTCAGGAACGCTTTCTTGTGGACCACTGGGCTGACACAAGAAGGATGAATATGGGATTAAATGGGAAAGGGAACAGCGGGGGAGGTTGGGAGAGAAGAGCCTTCTAAAGGCAGAGGAAGAGCAAGTGCGGGCTGAGTAGGGATGGCATCTCAATGGGGAAGCAGTGAAGTATGGATGGATGAGCAGAGGAAGTGGGGAGAAATTAAGATGCTGTATCAGAAAGGCATTTGGAAACGAGGTTAGTGAGTTTGGGTGGACTTTTCCCTATAGGCAATGGCGCAGTCACGGAAGATTTTTAACTAGGCAAGTGGTGTGATCAGTTTTTCAGGGAGAAAAGGGAAGGACGGCGTTAGCATTCCAATGAGAGATCATGGTAATCCAAACTACCGGTGGTATGGAGAGTGGGGGTGGAGAGAAGTGTGTGGGCAATATTTAGAAGATGGAATGAACAGAGCTTGATGATTGACTTAAGAGAGTGGGGGAGAAAGAGGATTCTAGGTTTCTGGTTCCCATAATTCATTCCTGCCTTTGGAGAAGTTGGAGGCCGAAGAAAGTTCTGTACAGCTGCAGGGAGATACCATAAGATTCACCACTTCAAACGCTGTCTTGCCCATCTTCTCAATGGTTCAGGCCTCAGCCCCAAATTTCCAGATCAATACAAGTCTCTTCCTTATCCGTTCTACTGTATACATAGTCTGCCCTCAGGACATGACGTTGCTTCCTACTTCAGAAAGAATTTAAGCTATTAGGTAGGAATTCCCCACAGCTTCCTATTATTTTCTCTTTCCTGCCCCCAACATCATCATTCACTCCCATTCTTACCTTCTTCTACTTGACACAGAGGAAGAGGAGAGACCCTATATATTTCTCCTCTTCTGGGACCTTGCACCATCAATTTCTCCTTTTCTGTGTGTCTTAAACCTCTCCATTTCTACTGCTTCTTCACCTTCAACATATGTTCAAGTCACTCCCATTTTTATCCTCTAAGAAGAAGGCCATACTGGTTCTCTGTAATCCTACATCCTCCTGTTTTCCCCCGAATTTACTCTTCTCAGGCCTTCATGCCACTTCTTCACCAAAACTGCTCTTTACTTGTCTATAGTTGTCTTCCCCTTCTCGAATATATGCTCCACATCACCAGTTTTCATTCCATTATACCTCCACCCCCAAATGTTAGCAAGGCATTTGGTGACCCAGTTAGAGAGGACAATTCCTTGAAGGGCCTCCCTTTCAGCTAGGTATGGCTATATCAGAAAGTTGTGACCAATGAGATATGAACAGAAGTGGATCCTGTCCCTTAAAAGAGAAGCTGCTCAACATCTACTTCCTCCTCCTCCTTCCAGCTGTCTGGAAAATGGCAAAAAGAAATATGGTATAGAAATGGAGGCCATGTATTATGGGCGACAGAACTGCCCCATTAGTCTAAGTCCCAGTCTAATTCAGAAAGTCGAGCTACCTCCTCCCTTGGATCAACCATAGACGTCTAGACCATTACACAAGAGAAAATAAACTGTGTTCTTTTAAAAATTGCTGTTGTTGGGACCTGTTATAGCACCTTGGCCTATTCCCTAATACACAGGGACTCCATCTATTTTATTTTCTGCTTAATCTCCAGAACCTAAAACAGTGCACAGCACAGGTATGTGCTCAATAAAAATTTGTTCAATAAATCCTAAAACGATATCTTCCTGTACACTTTTCTCCAGCTAATATATTTTTCTCTCCTTCCTTTTCCATCTAAGCTTTTGTGGAAGTGTATTCTCATGCTGCCACCAGTTCCTTGCACTCTATAATCCCTAGAGCAGTAAGTGACGCTTTTCTCATTCTCCTTAGAAATCCATTCCCCTTCTCCACTAAATGGTATTCCTTGTTAGTAAACCTGGATTCCGTAGAAGAGAAGCTCCTTGTCATTCATTTCCTCTCCTCCCTTCCTGCTGTCTGGAAAATGACAGATGGCATTTTCCTTGTGAGTACTGAACTTTTAGTATAGAACTCTGGATTTCCTATAGCTCCTGCTGCATGATATGTATTCAAAAAGAGTTACTGAGTGGGAGAGTGCATTATAGTTTTTAGAAGATTAAACTGTGTCAGAGAACTTAACACACCGCTCTGAGGTTACACTACTTGACTTTATCAAACATGGATTTTGTAACGGATGCCAGAGTTGCTACAGTTTAGTCTCGTGGTTTTCTGTTTTGTTTTTTAATTTAAACTTTTGTGTCCTTAACAAGATACCGTTCTTTCTAAGCTCCTTCATGCATGTTGTGGTGATCCAGGATAAGATGTTTGTTGTGGTTTTAAACCAATAAACGACAAAAGTTGAAGAACTGCTTATTTCCTTCTTATTTATTGCTGCCCTTAGCAGCACTTCAGTTACTATTGGAACATTCTGTGGAGTCTGTGACTGGCTAATCCCAACTCCCTTTATTTCCAACTGATCCAATAATCAGTCTGCACAAAATCAGTGTGGACGTGAGAGCAAATTTTGCTTTTAGGTATCAAGGGGAAATTAGGGCCCTGGAAACATGTGACATGGCTTAGGGAATCTTTTTACACAGGTTGTGGATGAGAAGATCTGAGATATCTTTTTTTTTTTTTAAAGATTTTATTTATTTATTTGAGACAGAGAGAATGAGAGACAGAGAGCATGAGAGGGAGGAGGGTCAGAGGGAGAAGCAGACTCCCTGCCGAGCAGGGAGCCTGATGCGGGACTCGATCCCGGGACTCCAGGATCATGACCTGAGCCGAAGGCAGTCGCCCAACCAACTGAGCCACCCAGGCGCCCGAAGATCTGAGATATCTTAAAATAGTGGTCTTTGAAAAGTATTCAAGCGTACTCCCAAATCAATTACATAGTATCTACTACGTGCCAGATGCTTTCCAACATAGGCTCATTTAACATTGTCTCATGTTGGGTGCCCTGGAACCATATTTCAAGATGGAGATTGGGATGTAGGATACTTATGAAGGAGGGTTGGGATCAACCCAGTGGAAGGAAGGAATAAGATGCAGGACGGGGCAGAGGGAGGAGCTGAGCTGTGATTCAATACCAACAAAAGGCCTTAGCCAATCCATGAGAAATTTTGAAACTGGATTGGCCCTCCAGAGTTGTCTTGAGTTGGGACAAGGGATTCAGGACTGCATACTACCCCACTGATGTGGATATGTCACTAATGTGATCTGTCCCTCGAGGGACAAGTGGCTTTGAGTGAGGCAGTTTTCTCTGTCAAGGCAGTCCCCAAAGATGGCTGCCAGCTGAAGGCCATCTGCTGACAACTTTCCCAGCAGCTGAAGGACTAAGTCATTTGTTACTGAAGCAGAACATTGAGGAGGTGCATCATGGACTTCACATGTTCATCACGTTTTATGAGGATGATACTGTTATTTTTCCCCTTTTACAAATGAGAAAATTGAGGCACAGAAATGTTAAGTAAATTGCCCAAGATCTCACTCTTTTTCTTTTGAGAGAGGGAATGGAGGGAGGGGCATAGGGAGGAATGAGGGGACAGGCGAAGGGAGAGGGAGAGATAATCTTTTTATTTTTAAGGTTTTATTTATTTATTTGAGAGAGAGAGAGAGAGAGCACAAGCAGGGGGAGGGGCAGGCAGAGGGAGAGGGAGGAGCAGACTCCCTGCTGAGTAGAGAGCCCAACATGGGGCTCCATCCCAGGATTCTGGGATCACGACCCGAGCCAAAGGCAGACGCTTAACTGACTGAGCCACCAGGTGCCCAGGGAGAGAGAATCTTAAGCAGGCTCCACAACCAGCATGGAGCCCAATGAAGGGCTCAATCTCCAATCCTGAGATCATGACCTGAGTCAAAATCAGAGGTCGGATGCTTAACGGCTTAACTGACTGAGCCACCCAGGTGTCCTGCCCAAGATATCTCTTAAGTGGTGGAGCGAGGTTAGGAACCCAGGCAATGCGACCCCAGCACTGTGCTTCTAACTATCAAATGGTAGCCACCTGATGCAGTTCTAGGTGTTATTAAAATAATCTTTTAAAACAGAAGTTGGCAAACGTTTTTTGTAAAGGGCCGGATAGTAAATATTTCCAGCTTTCCAGGTTGCACTGCCTCTATCACAACCCCTCCCTTCTGCCATCACAGCGCAGAAACAGCCGCAGGTAGGACATACACAAAGGGACGTGGCTGTGGTACAGGAAACCTTTATTTATAGAAACAGGTGGCAGGTTGGATTAGGTGGCTAAACTCTTCTTTAGAAAAACATTTAAAGATACAGGAAACACTCATGGTTTATTGTTATAGGAATAAAATCATATCTAATGGAATAAATATCATAATTCCAACCTTATTCCTTAAAGACTGGAAGGAATAATGGTGACATTTTATTAGTAGATTCCTCTGTGTGGTAGGTTTAAAAGTGATCATTATTTTCTTCATTATACTTTATGTTTTCTAAAATAAAAGTGTAAAGCTTTTTTTAATGAGGAGAAAACCCAGTGAGTATTATTTTAAAGAGTATAGTTGGAGGAATTAGGATGCTTAATTCCATGATAGACAGACATATCATAATCCCATACCTATGAAGTTAAGGCAGAAATTATAAGGTTTAAGCAGCATCCTAAATGCTTCAGTAACTGGAGCCATTCTAGGATGCTAACATTTCCTGCTTTGCTCATTACTTCTTCACAGGTCTCTGTTTCATTTGTGGGTAACTTAGTGTTATGGAATGAATGTGTGTGTCTCACCTAAATTGATATGTTAAAATCCTACCACCCTATGTGATGATATGAGGAGATGGGGCCTTTGTGAGATAAGATCACATGAATGTGTCCTCTGCCCTCATGAATGGGAGTAATGCCCTTACAAAAGGGACCCCAGAGAGCTCTTGCAACCCTTTCCTGCCATGTATGGACATACTGAAGTCAGCACTCTGAAATCCAGAGGAGGGTCCTCATCAGAACTCGACCATGCTGGCACCCTGATCTCAGACTTCCAGCCTCCAGAACTATGAGAAATAAGTGTCTGTTGTTTACAAGCCATGCAATCTATGGTACCTTGTTATAGCAGCCTGAACTGACTAAGAAACTTGGCTCATCCCTTCTGATGAGCACTGAAGCAATAAGGTAGCTGCCATCAAAATACTATCTGATCAGCCCTGTTAATCCTAGTGAAACACAGGCTATTGTGCTGCCTGGTATCTTCCCCTCCTTGGATGGGATTTGAGTAAATCACATTCGGGCTTTTGAAACAGATGATGTGGCTAAATTCTGCTAATCTCTCTGCTCCCATAGCCATTGCCCTAGTTTCGGTCTTAATTACTGCTCACCCAGACAATAGTCTCCCAACTGGCCTCTGATTCCTCCATTTCTACCTTTTTCCTCTAAGCCATCTCCTCTGTGTGGCCAGACTGATCTTCCTGAGCACATCTCAAGTGACCCTCTTAGGTAGAACTCTTCACTGATTCATGTTCCCTACAGACCAGCCACCAGACTCCTCAACCTGCAGTTAAGATGTCCATACTGTAAGTCTTACCAGTCAGTGAGAAAGAAAACTTGTGTTTTCAATGGATCAAATTAATTTCAGAATTACCTATACCAGACAATGCCCAAAGCAGTTGTAAAGACAGGCTTCTCTTGGTAATAAGATGAGAAAAACATTCCCAGAGCCATGGCTGAAAGTTAGACAGATATCTAACTATGAAGGTGATGCATTCAGAATCAGTGTTATTTTGAGCAAAAGACCAGGTCACACAAAAACCAAAGCATATCTGATTGGCCCGATCAATAATTTGGAATGTTGCTGAAGTAACATACAATGTATGACCATAAAATCTTCAAATGGATAATGGATTTGATTCTCATGTTCAAAATCTTGGACCATCAGCAGCTTATTTGAGAAGCTAAGCCTGACTTTCTTAGTAAGTATAATTGCAACCCCAGGAAGAAATTCAAGGGGTAAGAAATCAGAGGCATAAAGAGAATCTGAATTAGAATCAGGATAGAAATGATGAGGAAACAAATTTACTTCCTAAAGGCTAACCCTTTTGGAACTTTTTATCAGTCAATTTTATAATTGCACAGTAGAGTGTATTTTAGCTTCTGAAAAACATTTAAAGTAATCTGCTACTCTAAACTTGAGAAGAAGTATTCAGTTTGCAACACTGTTTATGAGTCTGAGGAAATGTAGCTTATTAAATCAATATATTTTTAATGTATTAGATGTATAAATGAGGTAAAATACATATTAATGACTTAGAGGTTAATAAATTACATATAATGGTGGATATTCCTCTCTATGTGACATGCACAAAAGCTTCTGGGATATTTAAAAAAGTTATCAACATGAAGATGTCCCCATTCTGGCCCAATATGTTTTTCTCATTTGATCCCTTAACCCATACTAGCTCTAGCCCTACTGAATTGTCCCTAATTACTTTTATATAGCACTTTTCCTCTAGCATGCTTGATAGAGTGGGCAGTTAGATGCACATGAGCAAGAGGAGAGACAGGAGGATAACAGATGGACAATTGCTAGGGAGCACCTGGTCTCTGTCTAAGACACTGTCCCATCTCCCTTAGATCAATCCCTTTTGCTTTTTAGCACAGACTGATAAGCAGAAGATACAGGCTACAGGGACTTCCTCAACTTTGGAGCATGGGCTCTTAAGAAAGACCTTGTCCACTAGTAACCCTGAGGCTGTCATAACATCATTATAATACCATTTGCACTGAGATTTGGGCCCCCACCATTGGTTGTGCTTAGGCACTCATGGGGAGATGACTAACACAAACTTACCTAAAAGGTTGGAGGGGAGGAAACCAAGGCAGATTCAAGGCTGGAGTGATAATAACAAGATGGGGAGGCGGGGAGAGGGAGGAGACCAAATACTCCCCCCATAAAAGAACACAATGAGAAACTCAGCGTCCTGCCACCCATCCTCAGGTCAGCCCACTTCTCTATCCCAGGAGTGTACCTTCACTTTGGGAAATGAAAAATCTTTGCTACTTTACCATTCTATTGGGGCTCTCTACTGAATTCTTTCCTCTGAGAAGACAAGAACCAAGGAATTCCACAATCCACCACCTGGTAACATGACTTTGTTCCAATTTTTTTTTTCCTGGAATGTCCTTCTCCAAGAATTAGGAAAATTAAATTCTATTCATCCCTTAATATGTATCACTTAGTTCCTCCTTAATATCTCCCATAGCTGGAAGTCATGTCTACCTTTCCAAACTACTTGGCACCCTGTCTTCTGTGCCTCTGTCAGACTCTTTGTCTCTTCACACACACACACACACACACACACACACACACATTCATATACTGTAACAATGCTATTACCTATTATTTCACAATATACTTATATAGCTTGTGAATTCCTTGAGCGTAGGATACGTGTTACAGTCATCATTGTTCTCCTCATTATATGTTGAATCAAAATAAGGAATGCATGATGAAAAATTACACAAATATATGAATGCTTCCATTCCAGCTCAAAAATTTAAAAATATTATTGTGTAAACAATATTGAAGGAAATGTCTTAAAATTCAGGTACTCCCACCATGCACAACTGTTTTCATTTCTCTGTTTCTCTTTCAGGATTTATCCATGCTCATACAACATATCTGTTTGAGTAATAAGATGTTAAAAATAGAATTGGCCATGTCTAGCAACTGGCTAAAGAAAGCCCCACTAGACCAGAATGGAACAATAGGTGGTGAATACTCCCACGTTCCAAAGTGAGATGCTACGACCTGCAGAAGTGGAACAGATTTTGTAGCCTGAAGACCCCAAACCCTCCTGGAGGGGGTTCGGAACTGAAAAATCTGAGAGGGATTTCTTTGGAGAAATTCATTTCCAGAGAGTCTTACTTCTAATCCCCTAGCAGAGATCTAAGGGCACTGTTGTCCATGGAGAGCTTGATCTGTGCAAGTAGGAACAGAGCCGTGGGTAGAGAACATGTTGGTCTGCTGTCTGAGCCGTGCCTGAAAACTTGAAAGGCTGGCTGGTTGTTCTGGAGGCTGAGAGGTGAGAGGCGCATCTCTTGGGAAAACCTTCACTCCTGGGGTTTGTCAGGATAAATGATGCCTGGGCATGCCCTGCAGACAGGATGAGGGCCACAAGGGTGAGAGAGGCAGCACAGCACAATCAAATAAGAAGGCTTTCTGCCGGGAGTGAGATGACCCCAGTTGAGAGCACTGGCAGTGTCCATTGGTAACAGGCTAGGGTCAGAGAAGGTGGAATTCGACACCTGCCAGAGAAGAGACCTAGTTGGCTTTAAAAGAACGTGGGATGAGAGATCCCCAGTGAAGCAGTCTCCAAAGAACGAGGGAAGGCTCCACAATGAAGAAGGAGATCACTTTAATACCTTCCAAAACCAGAGCAAGACAGTTGACTTAAGTAGTTCTTTCCTGCTGGTCTACCTGGAAGAGTCAGAAACTGCTCTTCATGAGTGTGTCAAAGGCAGAGAGGCACAAAGTGGGGAAATGGGAAAGTTGACTATGCCCATTTTCCCACTGTAGGCTTCCAGCCTGAAGCAAGCCCTAGCCGCGGAGAAGAGAATCTTCAAGCTCAGAGTTTTGGCTACTACTTGGGGATAGACATTTTGATCGTGGGAAGCACATAGTTTTTATGATTAAATGTGAAAGAAGTGATCTTTATATAAAAGACTGATCCAAAGACTCGTGGCACCTGCCTGGGATGTCATCCAAGTGGCAAAAAAAAAAAAAATCTTGCCCTCAAAAATAGAAACAAAATGACAGTGGGGAGTAAAATAAAGTTTTATAATGCATCCTATGGAGTCCTGTGTTTTCAATGGGTTGGTGACATTCAAATGGAATCAGAAGGAGCAAAATACTGTATGCAACTGAAATTTCTAGTCTTTTATAAGTTAATACAAATTATAAAGTGTAAAAATAAATTACAAAAAAGATTTTGCAACTCTATACCAAAATGTTAATTGCATGAACAGTGTGACGTTACACAGGGCTGAAGCCTACAGTTCTGTGGGTTGTGCATTAGATGCCTCCAGGAGGGTCATTTTGCATTGTGATTATTCTGACAATTGTCAGGCAGTAAGAGTCTTGAGAACAAGACACTTCTCTAATCTGGGGTATGATATGTATGTATATACAGTTACTTGTGTAATACTGTAAAGGGAACGACACTATATGTCATGAGAAGCATGCACACATGGTGTATAAATTAAGCAAATGCTCAGGCTATTAAAATATTATTTTGTGATGATGGATGTTGAGACAGGAAACATGGACCAATGGGTGTTACACTATCATCCCCATCATTCAGGATAAATCTAACTCCTCCTCCTATGGGGAGGTGTGGATAATAGGAGGAAAGATACCAAAAGTTATACACTAATATAAGTACCCTAGAAATATGAAAGCAAGGGCGCACTTGCTTGTTAAAGAAAATGGAAATATCAGTCAGCATCCCTGTCAGAATTACAGTCATGTATCAACTGCAACCAGAGATTGAGTAAGGATACAAGGATTTAGCAAAAATAAATGAAAGCGGGGATGGAGCAAGATGGCGGAGGAGTAGGAGACCTGGATTTCGTCTGGTCTCAGGAATTCAGCTGGATAGGGATCAAACCATTCTGAACACCTACAAACTCAACAGGAGATCGAAGAAAAGAATAGCAACAACTCTCTGAACAGAAAAGTGACCACTCTCTGGAAGGTAGGACGTGCAGAGAAGTGAATCCGAGGTGATATTAGGGAGGATAGATGGCGGGGGAGGGGCCTCCATCAGCCTCTTCTGGCAAATGATAGAGCCGTGGAGCACAAAATCAGAACATTTAGAAGTCTGCTCCGCTCAGGGATGTCGCTTTGGTGGCTAAGTTGGGGGTGGAACCCTCGCAGGACAGTGTGGTCTCAGGACCCTTGGGGTCACAGAAAGACTGGGGGTGCCTGACTGCGGCAGAGCTCCCAGGTATCGGAGCAGGGAAGCTGGCTGCCGAGACGGAGCCGAGGCGCGGGCTCTCAGCTCGGGGTTGCCAAAGACCGTGATCCGGGGCACAGTCAGGCCACTGCTCCTCCAGCAGGGACCCAACAAGTGGCAGATCCGTGGAGACTCCCCTTCCTCCCCCGGGAGGAGCAGCGTGGAAGTGCACCAGAGGGATCTGCTGGGTTTGGAGACTCCACACGGGGTCAGGTGCCAGAGATAGAAACGCTTGGTCACAGGCCGGGTGAGCACGGAGTGCGGCCGGAGACTGGGGAGACGGGAGTGACTGACTGCTTTTCTCTGGGGGCGCACTGAGGAGCGGGGCCCTGAATTCTCGGCTCCTCGGCAGAGATTGGGAGGTCGCCATTTTCACTCTCGGCCTCCAAAGCTGTAAGGAAAGCTTGCAGGGAACAAAAGCTCCCGAGAGCAAACCCGAGCAGATTACTTAGCCCGGACCGGCAAGGGCGGGGCAATTCCGTCTCCGGCAAAGACATTTGGGAACCACGGCAACAGGCCCCTCCCCAGAAGATCAGCGAGAACAGCCAGCCAAGACCAAGTTTACCGATCAATGAGAACGGCAGAACTCCAGCACTAGGGGAATACCTCACATAGAATCCATGGCTTTTTTACCATGATTCTTTAGTCTTTCAAAGTTAATTTTTTTTAACTGTCTTTTT
>NC_138380.1:59954927-59999205 GCF_054177405.1 Leptonychotes weddellii
GTTCTGCATGGAGCACTGGGTGTTATGCACAAACAAGGAATCATGGAACACTACATCAAAAACTAACGATGTAATGTATGGTGATTAACATAACAATAAAAAATTTAAAAAATAAATGAAAGCATTCTATGAGAATCAATTTGCTATGTGGAATTTATAATACAGAAAATTGTATATGTAGTTATTATTTGTAAATTGCATACCACACACTCTTTCTATCAGTAACATTTGTAATAAACTTACATAAATTTGTGTACACACATACGTTTTTCCAGAGAACCAATTGTTAAATACTCTTCAACAAACCACTGGATACCGTGCTTCTTCATTTCTTTCCCTTTCCTAGGCCAATTAAGCTCTTTGATTCTGCTTCCTTAGTATTTCTTAGAATTGTTCACTTCTTTCCATCCCCACTGCTGGTACTTGAGAGCCTTTTCTCTCACTGGTATTTTGCTACATTTGCTAATAAGTCTCTCAGTCTCCAGGCTTGCTTTTCTGCAATTAATTCTTCACACAGCCACCAGAGTGATTTTCCTAAAATGAAAATGTGATCATGTCACTCCTCTGCTTAAAACTGTTCAGTGGCTTCCTGTTGTTTTCAAGGTAAAATCTAAACCCTTTAACATGGCAGCAAAGAAATGCCTACTTATCATCTGCTCCCTGCACTTCCAACCTCCATGTCACAGTCTGGACTGGGCGCCCTCTTCACAAGTCTCTTTTATAGATATTATTGTACTAGACTGCCATTACCTTGTGGGGTTTTTTGCCAATACTTTGTTTTGAAAAATTTCAAACATACAGAAAAGTTGACAGAATTATAAACTCACTACCCACCATCTAGATTCCACGATTAACTCTTGATCTATAACTGACATATTTGTTCTCTCATATATCTATCTAGGCCTTTATCCATCTTCTTTTTATATGATGCATTTCCTTCTTTTTTTAATTTTTTATTTTATTTTTTTTAAAGATTTTATTTATTTATTTGAGAGAGACAGAATGAGAGAGAGAGAGCACATGAGAGGGAGGAGAGTCAGAGGACGAAGCAGACTCCCCGCCAAGCAGGGAGCCCGATGTGGGACCTGATCCAGGGACTCCAGGATCATGACCTGAGGTGAAGGCAGTTGCTCAACCAACTGAGCCACCCAGGCGCCCTTCCTTCTTTTTTTTTTTTTTTTTTTAAAAAAAGATTTTATTTATTTATTTGAGAGAGAGAGAGACAGAGTGAGAGAGCATGAGCGGGGAGAAGGGAGAAGCAGGCTCTCTGCTAGGCAGGGAGCCCGACACAGGGCTGGATCCCAGGACCCCGGGATCATGACCTGAGCTGAAGGCAGATGCTTAACTGACTGAGCCACCCAGGCACCCCTCATATGCTGCATTTCAAAGTAAGTTGCAGATAACAGTACACTTTTCTTCCAAACACATCAGCACGGTATCATTAACTTGCGTTTGTCATTTGATTACATAAAAAAATATTTTTGGTAAAATTTGCCATTGCCTTTTACTTCCTTATTTTTTTCACTGGGCTGAAGTGACTGGCCTTATTTCTTTTCTATCCAATGCCTCACACATAGTTGGAACCATATGTGAGTTAATGTTTGTTAAATAAATGCATTTGAGATTTCATCAGATGTTAGTTTCTTGATTCATATATAAAACTAATTTTGTCACCCCCTTTGGCTTATTCTCTTATTCCCCTACCCAGAAAATTTTTTAGAAAGCAACTTACATTCTATCTGTTCAGAATCATAGGCAATTAAGAATTTTAATCTGTTAATACTAGTAGACAAGCTGACTCTCACACTGTGTCTTTCCACAAAGCCCCACAAGGTGGTGCCCAAATATCTTTTTTCAATCAAGAGTCCCTCAGGACCCAGGGTCAGTCCTAATTTGTGTATTTGGCATTTCTGAATTTCGTCAATTAACATAATGGAAAATATATAATTAAGTAAAAATTACTTACATTAAAATTGTACATATGTAATTTCAGAATCTATAGTTCTGGATATAAACAATAAATGATTATAATAGATACCTTATATCTGTGTAGAGTTTTATATTATTAAAAGATTTTTCATATCCCAAGATAGCAAAAATATTAATTCACCTCAGGTCTCTTTCACTATAAACTTTGTTCATGAATAGTTTACTTTTAGTACAGAATTTAAAAGAACAGAAGAAGAAACAAACTATTGCCCAGGAGAAACTATATAATTTAGATGTAACTCAAAAAGCAGATGAGTCTCTTACCTCAATTAGGGACAGTGTTGTGTAAACCAGAGTTGTAATGGGTTGATATAATGTGGGATAATAAGTTATTTAGTGTTCTTTTTTCTTTTTTTTTATTATTATGTTATGTTATTTAATGTTCTTAAAAACATTTTAGTTCCAGAAATTTGATAGTTATTTTAAAAATTTCTTTTTTTGGATATTCTTATTAAATGCCAAATGGACAGACTAGAACACTCAAATGGGTGTTGAGTTTCTGAAACTTATTCATACAGATGATATCTTCTTATATAACTGGCTATATTTTGATCAGGTATCAATAACATGCACCATAGGTCACTGAAACCTGTGTAATAATCCTCAGCTGCTCAGGCAAACCAACCCAAACCTGGAGGACAAAGTTCTTCAACTCAGGGTTCTAACAATTGGTATGCATTGCCTTTGATGGCCCAGGCATTACACAGTGAGATGTGAGACTCGTTATGTGCAGAAATTTAGCCTGTGATAATTTTCCTGAGCCATTTGCCCCTAAAGTAAATCCATATTTTTCAAGCATAAATTGTCAGCCATAGGCCAGCCTCCTTTTTCTCCTGCTGTGCCATAAGCCCAGATGATGCAAAGGCCAAGAATCCTCCTGGGGGCTTCAGGGTTAATTAAAGATGTCCAGCTGCCACACGAAGATAAACTCTATTCCCTCACTGACTCATGGTATGGCCTTCGGGTGGGCCTCAAAACCTGCCCTCTAGTTTCTCATCTGGGAAATGGAAGAATCAAAGGAAAAATGGTATCTAAGTTTCCTTTTAGTTCTGAGATTAGATACTATTCTTTGCCTCCATATAAGATAAGCTTAAATACCATCTGGTGGAGAATCAAATAATTCACCCAAATACAGTACAACACGTTCTAATACCTGAAAGTAAAATCAACTGAATGAAAAATAGAAAATATTTTCCCTATGAAAACAAGAGTTTGGTCAAAGCTTAAATAGATCCAACCTTTCCTTTGTGGTGGATTCTGCATGAAAAATTTAAGACTGCCCTATCCACTGATGAAGGGAATAATTTAAGAAAGAAAAAGCCTGAACATTTCAACATTTTTAAAGAAAGATTTTAGTGATCCTAAGATTGGTACACTGGGCTGTCACTGTGGTCTAGGGCACTGTGTGTTGCATTTGGGATACAATTATTCAAGTTGGGGACCAAATGACAAACAATGAAGCAAGATATATCAGGGAGTAAATAATACAAAACATAAGTGAGTAGAGGGAAGGTGGAAGAGTCAACTCAATCAGAATTTGGTGAGGGGAGGTGAGATGTAGTCACGCTGCTCCAGACTGAAACCATGCCGCATTGCCTACATTTTATGACCAATGATAATTTTCATTTCCTTGTTGTCTTTGAATGCTTTTAATCCTTCCCTTAGTTGACAAATTGGACCAAATCCATTTTGGTGTTCCTCTAATTTCCTGATGAATGACGAGAGAGAAGGTCCAAGTCATACTCGTGGAACCAAGCAGGATGGTGAATACAGAAACTTCGGAGCTTTAGGGCAAATATTAGAAATTCTTTTTAAAAAAATCTATATCAAGATTTTATACTGAAAGAAATAGAAGGGGACTTCCAATGACAGATTTTTCCAAACTGGGCAAAAAGGCCTTTGACTTCTCCTTTCTCAGTTGATAATGTTCTTTTCTACTCTGGGTCAGCAGTGAAAAAGGTGGCCAAAATTGGGAGAAGAGTGTGAAACATTACCCTATACCTTGGTCTTGGTCCAGATGTATAACTTCCATACAAGTTTGAGCTGATACATTACTAGCCTTTTTAGTATTTCTATAACCTCATGCAGATAAAACCTTCTGATATGTACAAATCATCCCAGACTTGGATTCTTTTTTTTTAATTTTATTTTATTATGTTATGTTAATCCCCATATATTACATCATTAGTTTTTGATGTAGTGTTCCATGATTCATGGTTTGCATATAACACCCAGTGCTCCATTTAGTATGTGCCCTCTTTAATACCCATCACCGGGCTAACCTTGGATTCTTTTTAAATGTTTCTAGACCCCAAAATACCATCACTACTGAAATGGAGATCTTGGCACTGGTACCAAAACAAAGAAAGCCAACATAGATTCTACTGAGGTAGAGTATTCAAGATTTTTGAAAAAGTTGAAAAAAGATTTCTTGTCTAGTAATGCTCTGGAAGAGAGCAATCTGATGTATCACGGTTCTCACGTGAATGATAGATACTAAAAAATTACTTTGAATAATCACTCATTTAATAAATATTTATTGAGGGCTTACTCTAGACCATTATAGTTATAATAGTAAAAGCAGCGTGTTCTTTCTTCTATGAAGACTTTGCTACAGCCAGCACTGTGCACTGCAAGTAATAGAAAAATTATATATATATATATTTTTAAAGATTTTATTTATTTATTTGACAGAGAGAGATACAGCGAGAGAGGGAATACAAGCAGCGGGAATGGGAGAGGGAGAAGCAGGCTTCCCGCGGAGCAGGGAGCCCGATGAGGGGCTCGATCCCAGGACCCTGAGATCATGACCCGAGCCGAAGGCAGACGCTTAATGACTGAGCCACCCAGGCACCCTGAAAAATTAGAGATATTAAGGTAGATGTTGTCAAAGGAGGTAGGGCCCCTACAAGCAATAATAAAGCCATAGTGAAAACTCTAAAAAAACCCCCAAGACTTTGCTACAGAATAACTGTCAGAAGGGCATGAACTCCAAGTTGACTTTTCTAGCCATCGTCTTTATCCATGTGCTCTTATTTGGACTGTGTATGTCTAATTGCACACTAATTCAAGACCATCCATTAGGATTAAGACTGCAGTCTTCACCCATGGCATCTTGTTTCTCTGGGAGCAAAGTGAATTGCCTTATATAAACGGACAGGACACAAGAATTTCTTTGGAGTCATCTACCTAATCAACCTAGTGCTGATGGCCACACCTGGGAATGAAAGGTGGCAAACCTTGGGTTTAGGTTACTCTATTTGGCTTTGTGGGATGGAAGGACAGGGATGAGCAGGCAGGACTCCAACCCGTCCCCAACTTAAGTCAGAACAGTTCCGAAGCAGGAGGGCTTTAGTCCCTATCTCCCCTCCAGGAGTTACTTGTTTGCTTCTTATAGGTATATTATCCTGCAAGTTGGTATTCTACCCCCAGAAAAGAGGGAGGTGACCTTCTAAAAAAAAATGCCACTTCCTTATCCCCTGATTCTCATCTCACAAAAGTGACAAGTGTGGCTAACATCCACAGGCTATATAAGATATATATGGGGTTGCTTCCTGGGAAATTCCATTTGTGCTTCGGCAGGGTACCCACTGTTTCTTCTTTCTGTTACCAAAGCCTCACAAAACTTCCTCAGTTCTTCAAAAACTGCTTTGTGGTGCAGAGACAATGAAAACACGGACATTCACATGGGTATGTAATTTAATGATGCGGTAGTTGTGATAAGTGAGGCTCAGGGGTCAGCTACATCTGAGTTGAGATATCATTCTGGCATTCTCTAGCACTGGTTTGACCGTGGGAAAGTGACCGCACTCCTCTCTGCTTCAACATCCTCATCTGTAAAATGCAAAATCTTACAGCACTTACTGTCTGTAGGTGGCGGCGCTGTGAGAGACTTAGGTGCCGTAATGTGTATGAAAAACTTAGCGCAGTGCCTCACACCTGGTAAAGTGTTCATGAAATGGAAGCTATTATTGTTGCAATAAGCAGATCTGTAAATGTAAAAATGCCTTCCTAGGAAAGCTGGTTTTAAATAATTATGGTGTGAACATTAATATTGCTATCTCTGATCATCTTGGTACTCTCTGTCTTCTGTTGAGAAGCCTGTCTGTTAGTTGTCTAGGAGTCCAGTGGCTTCTTGGCAGTATGTTCTGCACTGATAAACATCGACTTAAAATGGGTCATAACCACGAGGTAGAAACTAAGAAAAAAGAGAATGGAGCCACTTGAGTGACTACCTTTCTGGGACAGAGAGCTCAGAATATTGACCACTATAAACCTAGCTCCTGTGTTATAGTTTGGAAGGATCCTGATAGCTAATTAAATTCACTCCCTCATTTCAGAAATGGGAAACTGAGGTCCCCATATGAGAGACAGAACCAAGGCTAAATTCAGATCACTCTTTTGACTTTTTATTATGGAAATTTTCAAAAATCACAGATGTAGAAAGGCTACAGTAATGAACTTCTCTATACTCTTCATCCAGCTTCAATAATTATCAACCCATTGCCTCTCTTGAAAAACCTGTTTTGGGTCTGAGTCTGTTGTCACTTACACTTCCTCACAAAGCTGTTCAGAGCCAGTAACACACAGAGCACACCCCAGGCAAAGAAAGGTAGAAATAGAAGGAGGACACGGTATGAGAAACAGCAGGCTGTCAATAAATGCCTAAAATGTAGAAAATCTGCTCAAGTTATTTTTATAACAGTCTGGAGAACACAGACTTGTTCTGAGAGGACACTGTTCCTTTAAATTACTTACTGATCCCACCCAGATCTTGCACCCTGGCCAAATGCCTGACCACTCTTGCTTTAACTTAGGCTAATAAACATGAATAAAAGATTGCAAAACTTCCAAGACCAAAGACAATTTTTACTTCCACAGAAAAGAACAATATCAAATAGCCAACTCCATCCCCAACAATGGTCCTTGCTGTTGGCATTTGCTTAATCAGTCTTTAATTCCTGTTTGACAAACTTTATAAGGTAAGACATAACTGTTTTATTTTAATCACTTGAAATCAGAAACCACCTAGGTACCGCAGAAGACTAAGGGGTTTGCCTACTTATTATGTGAAGAAAGCTCATCAAAAATTTCTATCCTCTGCCATTACTTTAATTATTAGAAAAATATAAATAATTGTTAAAATGTCAACATTTAAAATTTATTTCAAAGTTTAAAATTGATTTTTAATTTGCAGTCTACTGCCTAGCGTTGCAATGATGTTAATACCTTTCAGGACCTCTTTTTCTTAATTTGGAACATATTTTTATAACTCAGTATTAATTACAGAATATTTTATAATTTGGCTGGTTTGGCAATTTGAATAAAGTCTTCTTTTGATAATTTTATCTTTCTGTGAAACAAATGAGATGCAAACACTGTGAATACAATTGGTAAACTGTGCCGAAAGAATTTTATTTTTGAAAAATCACAAAATATAAAGTCTCTTGGATTTGTTGATTCTGATATTAACCCAAGATAAATTTTAGGCAAAAAAGGCAAATATATGGCATTTGGTTAAAGATAATCATTGTTTCTACACTTATAAAATGTAACTTATAATGAACAGAGAGGTTTATGTTTCTTTTATTTAACTAATGGAATTTTCCCCCAAAACCTATTTTGCTTGTATATGATATCTAAATGAGAGAAAGGTAAGAATTACTAAAAACTGAGGCAAAATAAAATATGGCAAAAATGGTTAGAAATGGTGTGCTCTTAAGATGCCAAACTAATAAAAAAGAAAGAGATTTTAGGAAGGCAGTAGAACTAAAAACCAAAGGTATAAGAGTATCCTGTAGCTAATATCAGTAAAGAGAGGGGAATAGTACGACTGCTTAGGGAGAGCTGGATAAAAAATATCAGAGCAAATAGTAATGAAATATGAGACATAATGGTTAGTGCTAATTAATAAGTGTGATAGTGAACATTGTATATACAAAGCTTCAGCTATGCAATCATGATTATATGCCAAAAAACTATATGAGCAAGTGCTTAGTTTTAGGAAAGACGAGTCTTTATTTAAAGACAGCATTTCTAAAGCCCAAAATGAGGCCTATAAATGAGGAGAAAGTGGTTTTCTGCTCAGGATCCTGCATGGGAATTACCTTCTTTAGAGTTGTATTGATCATGTAGCTTGTAAAATCTCTCTACTTTCAATGAAATTAAATTCTCAGTCTCTTATTTCCAGAACTTCTGGGACACTTTTTGTGGTATGGGCTCAACAAAAGAGAAAGGTTGTATGTAATACCAGGGACACGGTGTTATTCCACCTGCCCCCCTCCAAAGACTATAGCAGCTACGTTTTGCTACATAGCCTTGTTCTTACTAGTCTTCAGAGTTAAATGTGTACATCCTTCTGTATTCTTCTCTTTGGTTAACAAGGAATTACTTGGGGAGGGGTGTCCTTTATGTGTTCCTTTTCCTCAGCAAACTCCTTGTTCTTCTTCTTCTTTTTTTTTTTAACACCCAGCTGTCTTCACATCTTAACACACCTGGTCTGAAGAACAGTTGACATTGGCCAATTGCACTTGATGCACTTGCCAACAGAGGTGCTTAGCTATACTGATACAAGGTCAGCTTCATAAACTTCCTGCAAGACCATGTCAGTTGAGGAGCAGATTTTGGCATGGAGCCATCTATTGGTTCATCCTCAACCCAACAGCTTTGATTCCTTTTTGGGTTTCTCCATCTGGCATGTATGAAAGAAACCAGTCATCCATTCCATTTCTCACTGCCTTTGCATATATTTCTGCCTCCTATTTGAGCCTGGAAAAATCGTGCTTATGGTTTCCCAGTTCCCATTCCCTGAAGGCAAAGTGAAGGAAAATGTGATTTCCTTTTCCAGAACTTTTGAAGTCAATATAGTTTAAGAAGGAAAGCATTTCCAAACCATACAGAACGTTGGTTCACAAAAAGCTTTCTTGTTCCTTCTCAAGTACACTGGGCTAGCCCCGCATGAATCTTCTCTTGCCAGGGAAGCCTGAGGGTTTAAAAGTCATTTGGTGTAGAGCTGGGCATATTGAGAGATGAAGATGGCTGTAGATTTTAATACAGGATTAGATTTTTCATTGTTAATCTATTCAGAAAAACAGCTTCACAGGAATGTTCAGAGGAAGTGCTTCTGATTTCAATCTTATTTCTATCATTTCTTCACTAGAAGAATGGTGTTGCTGAGCAAATCTATTATTTTTGCTCTCATACTCTTGATTCATTGGATATGTATACAGCTGTAGTCCAGCTTGGAACTCTGTTGTAGATGAAGTTTCCAAGTAAGAGTATAAAGAGAAATGGTGTTCTATGGGAACTGGAGGGGTGATTTCATTTTTGACTTGCCTTTTGGACTCACTGAAGTTGTGCATGTATTATTAAGACTGAAATGATGGTGGTTCTCTACAACCTTGTAAAAATATTGAGATTGTCAGGAATTAGTTATAATGAAACAACAATGTAGCAATCTGATATCACCTTGAAGAATGTGACAATGTCAAAAGAGAGCCTGTGTTTGAACCATAGTCCATCATATAGAGTGGGACTGAAGTGTTTTTAAATGGCTTTTCCCACTCTCTGCTCCCCATAATAAAATGGGAAATTCAGATTACTTGGATGTAATTCTTTGACTATATAGAAATATTCACTAATAAATGTTTGGTTGTAGTGCCATGATTCACTTGGATTAAAATCTTTTAAAATCCCAACGTGGATGTTTTTCTGTAAATATGAATGAAAACCTTTTGCTCCTGTCACATGCCAGTTTTCAATTCTGTCGGCTTTAAATTAAAAATAGCGAACACTGTACTTTACGAAAGTATTTATAACTGATTTTTCTATTAAAGGTGTTACAAGACAGATGACTTTTCACCATCTACCATAATGTGGAACAGACATTTTGTCTTCTGTCTCCTGCTTTTGCCAGCTTTTATGAGTCAAACAATACATGGACAAAGAAAGAAAGGATCAAAGTCCAATTTACTTGCAAGGAAAAATGATCTCCAGGGTAAAAGAAAAAATGTTTTGTTTTTGTTTTTAATATTAGTTTTAGCCTGTTAAAACACTAATATGAATTTTTCCAAATAGCAGTTGATGCAAATAGCAAACCATATATATAAACATATATGTAACATTCTATTTTAATATACTTATATTACGATAATAATATACTCTCTATACTTACAGAGCATACTTACAAAAACATCAGGTGTTTTAGAGCCTTTGTACATTTATTATCTCATTTGAGCCTCACAGTAGCTTTGTAAAATGGGAATGACAGAGACTGCCACTGTCCTAGATAAAGAAATTGAGGCCCAGAGATATTAAGTGGCACATCCAAGGACACTGGCAAATTAACTAGTAAGATCTAGAATTCGAACTTAAGTTCTCTGCTTTTATGTTTCTTTCCCCCTCCTTGCTACAATGTGATGCGTGTAGTCATTTTCTCCCTTGATTTAAAAAAAGCTAAAAACAAAACAAAAAACCACGCACCAAAACAAGATGGGGCCTCACCAATGTGACACACAACCTGAGAATCAGGCAGAGCATTATTTACTTCTCAACAAATTTGCCCAATATTTGTTGAATTTTGGGGTGCCTGGGTGGCTCAGTCGGTTAAGCGTCTGACTCTTGATTTCGGCTCAGGTCATGATCTCAGGGTCGTGAGATCGAGCCCCATGTCCAGCTTCACGCTCATTGTGGAGTCTGCTTGAGAGTCTCTCCCTCTGCCTCTCCCCCCCATCTCTCTCTCGAAACAAATAAAATTAAAAATATATATATTTGTTGAATTTTTGAACAATGGGAAAATACTCAAAATACATGGAATTTTGCTTATTTGTTTGCTCCTGACTCTCATGATTTTACAAGAGGCAAAGAATTTATAGACTTGGAAAGAGATTTAGTTCTTTACAACTTAAGCCCTACCTCCAAGATGCCTCTCTTTTTCACTCCCCTCTCCTGTCAAAACAACAACAGTAACAACAACAACAAAACCAAAAAAAAAAAAAAAAAAACCCAAAAAACAACAAACCCATACACATCACACCACCTCAGGGCTTTCCTTATGCAAAGTCATTTCATGAGTAGGAACAAATATTTTGCCTAACCTATTTGTTCTATTTCAGACTCTACTTGCTTCATAGATGTTGTCTTCATCGTGGATAGCTCTGAAAGTTCTAAAATTATCCTCTTTGATAAACAGAAAGATTTTGTGGATAGCTTGAGTGATGAGGTTTTCCAGTTGACCCCGGTTCGCTCCTTGAAATACGACATCAAACTGGCAGCGCTTCAGTTTAGCAGCTCTGTCCAAATCGATCCACCTTTTTCTTCTTGGAAGGATCTGCAGACGTTTAAACAGAGGGTCAAGTCTATGAATTTCATCGGGCAAGGCACCTTCTCTTATTATGCCGTCTCCAATGCCACTGGGCTACTTAAGAGAGAAGGCCGTAAAGATGGTGTGAAAGTGGCTTTGCTGATGACTGACGGCATTGACCATCCAAAGAATCCAGATGTTCAGAGTATTTTGGAAGATGCCAGAACTGCAGGGATATTATTTATCACCATTGGACTTTCCACTGTAGTCAATGAAGCCAAACTTCGTCTGATATCTGGGGATTCATCCAGAGAACCCATTCTACTGTTAAGTGATCCAACCCTTGTAGATAAAATTCGAGATCGCCTGGTAGGTACCTAATGAGTTGGTTTTATGTATATATTCCCAATCATAATACTGATACCTTAATTACAAATTCTGTAAGGGTAGATACTGGGTCAGAAAGATGAAGGAAAAAGAATCCATCTTGGAAATAGGAGAATCTTTCCGAAGTCTCTCTCCACTTCCTTGACAGTTTACACCAGATAAACTGGGAAAGTAACAAGGCTCATGCTCTGGAATTGCATTCCTAACTTTATTGCTAGCCAATGCTGAGGATTTTGGAAGAATTACTTTCCAATCATTCAGGCTCCTATTTATACATCCTGGGATCACGAACACTGCTGACTAATATGCAATTTGTGGTCTGCTATATTTGTACTAAGTAGTTTTTTTCCCGTTTAACATCTGCAGAAATATTTTGACTCCATCTCTCACCTACTGCTATATTATGCTCCTCAAGCAAAGTTCATAGACTTCTAATTTTTTTTATTATGTCCTTGTTCTTAGGTGTTAGCAAGCCCACCCAATTTAAAATCACCTGCGACTTGCAGTCACCCAACACTTTCTCCCTGCAGATCAATGAGTGCCATTTGATTGGTCTGATTAGTTGTGTCAATGCTTTTCTTTGTTGATTGCTCAGCTGTGTGTGAGATTCTTTCCTTTCTGCTTGGGAAAACACAAGGCAAAGCAATCAAAATAAAATCCTTCTTCACAGTGTTTCTCAAGAAGAAAACTCCTGGAGAAAAAGTGGTTGATTTGTTAAGTGTTAAAAATTGATTTTCTTTTTTTTTCTTTTTTCTTTTATTATGTTATGTTAATCACCATACATTACATCATTAGTTTTTGATGTAGTGTTCGATGATTCATTGTTTGCATATAACATTTTCTTAAAAACATTGATTTTTTTTTTTTTCTTGAGAAGAGGGCAGGGCAAATGTATCCTTTAGGTACTAAGCATTTCGTATGGCTGTTTTCTATAAGTTTCAAAAAAACTCAGCCTTGTTTCAGAGATTGTTTTGACCCTTTTGTCCCTTTCCCCAATACTTCTCCTAACATTATTCTTATAACTTATAAGTCAATATTAACTGTAAGATAATAACTGGTAAGTTATTCTTATAACTGTTGTTTTCAGCATGAGACATTGACTTTTTTTTTTAATCTAAATAATAGTTACCACGTCTTGAGTGCTCTGTGTATTAAGCATTTTTCTGAGTACTTTGCAAATTTTATTTTATTCAGTGTATACAACAATCTTATGATGTAGGTACTATATTATCCTCATTTTATAGTTGAAAATGTAAGGACAGGCAAAAGCCCCGGGGTCTTCATGATTAACCCTGTGAAGTTATATTGAAAGGGGAAAATAGTAACTGGGTTTTAAGGTTTTGCAGTCAGAACTGCCTTGAAACAGTTAAGCAACATCCTTCCTCTAAAGTTCTATTGTTTCTAGCCTCTTTTTCTTGGGCACTGGGGCTAGATAGGGAGAGTTCTGCCTAGCTTGGAGATGATGCATTTGACCCCCAGGGGGCTCAGGGTGAGTGCTCACCCTGCGCATCTCTTTTCGTATAAGGGAAGTGTGCAGGGGTGCCTGGCTAACTGCCTAGCGCTGCCTGTGCCATAATTTAAGCAGTCCTTACCACTGAACCCCAAACAGATGATTCCAGCACGTGCGGGAGAGCACACTGGAGTTGAGATAATGAGTCTCCAGTTGCTGATTACAGAAGATACAGGACAGGCAGCTTCTTGTTTGGCCAGTTGTGGAGGCTCAGGAGGTTCTTACTCCTTCCAGACACACCCTCCTCACGGAGAGCTCCTGCCCAACTCAGAACACAGGATCTTGGCAGTAGTCTCCAAGCAGGACTATTTGTTCGTTTCTGAGGAAACCAGAGAATGACCAAGTGTCCCAACGACCCTGCTCTTCCTTAGCATCCTGTGATTTCAGCTTGTTTGTTCAGATGGAAGCTCTATGAACAAGCCACTTCTTAGGAGATGCTGCTTTCTAAACATTCCCAACATCCAAAGGGCTTCTTAGGTCCTTCAAAGAACAATACACTGTTTCAATGTTTCAGATTGCCACTGTGTAGGAGACAGAACTTGATTCTTGATCAGGCCATTGGAAAAATTCCTCATCTAATCTACTGCTATTACATCTTTAGTTGAATTCCTAAACTTTTCATTTGGAAATAATTATGTAGTTGACTTTCTAAAATAAGTTAATTAGGTATAATTCAAATACAAAACTGCATCTACTTAAGGTACACAATTCTATGAGTTTTGATAGACATATAGATTCATGAAACCAACAACACAGTTAGGATATGGAACATTTCCATCACCCCCAAACTTCTTCCAGCCTCTTTGCAAGATATCTTTCCCTTGCCTCTTAGCTCCTGATCTGACTTTTGTCACTCCAGATTACTGTATGCTTTCGAGGCTCATATGTAAATAAGCTTATGCTGTGTGTACTCTTTTTCTGTCAGGGTTCTTAGACCCAGCATAATGATTTTTTGGAATTCAACTGGGCTTTCTTTTGGTATCAGCAGTTTATTTTTTGTTGTTGTTGCAGAGTGGACTTTAGTTGAATTTTAATGGACATGAGTGCCCACAACAAATAGATCTTGCAGGAGCCAAGACAAATCAAGGAATCATTACCAACTCCTTGGCATCTCTAGTAAAAAGGATCATGTAAGAACCCCATGAAAACACTTCAGTTCTGAATAACCTCAGAGAGACCTGATGATTCCACATTGAAGAGGATATATAAAATGTTCTAATACTATTTTATTATGATTTGCATAACAGTATTGAAACCAAAGAAACAATTCCAACCCAATGTCTATATATATTAGTTGGTCTTTTAGAAGAGATTTTATGGTGGCTATTTGGCTACTATACTAAGCTGCAAATATTTTTTGGTTGTAGAGTTTGCAATCCTCACCTACTAAGTTCTTTATTCTCATTCTATTTGCTATTGTTATTGTACCAATAACTTTGATGACTTCCTCACGTTTCCTCTGTCCCTTTCTCATAGCATTGACCTCATACTCATTCACAAAATCATCAATTCCATTCTATCCTTCTCCTTTCACATATATGCCATCATAAAACTCTTCATTAATAAAATGCACCTTCTTTTGCTTTAGGGAGGTCTTGTCTTTATTTGTCTTTTCCATTTAGACTACAGTATCCACCTAGATCCTCACTGAATGTGCCCTTCCCTTTGACTTTGACCATGTTCTCCACATAACCTGCTTCTCTGCTTAAGCGAAAGCACTCATTACATCCCAAGGTGTCCAGCTCTGTCCACATGGGCCCTTTTGTCCACTCTTTTTAAACATCCCTCCTCACCGCTTCCTTTGTCTTACAGCCCACACTAGTCTTTATGACTTTTTTCCTCATAACCTTTGACATATAGAACAACATTCCATCCATGAGTTGGTCGTCTGCATTCCGCTCTTGAAAATTATCCAGAAAACCCACCTATTTCAGGAAACTGTCTTGTTACCCACCTCCCCACCCAGTCTGGGATCTCCTTCCCATGCTGCTTGGTCTGTGCTGTTTTCTGTCACTGGGGCTTATAGACTATAAGTGCCCTTAGGGATAGAGCTTTGTTCTTTGTTTGAAACAGTCTGATCTATTGTGCAGTCCTGGGCCCATTTTTTTCCATAGGAATATAAATTCCACAAACACAAAATCAAATGAGTTCCAAAATTAGTTATGTTGTTTTGGTTTTAAGCCCCATGGCACATGTTTTTAAAGAGTTAATATGGCAAAGCAGACATTAAATTTTCAAAGGAAAAGCTGAAAGAGTGTACAATTATACATCAGGCTAGTAGCAGCTAAATTCATGAGTTTAAAAACTGATATTGGATAACAGAAGGGTGTTGCTTATTATAAAAGGGTTGTAAGGTGACAAAACTTTGGATTTTTCTTTATTTCAGTAGTTGTTTTCAAATATTACAATTTGACTTGAATTATTAGTTGTTTATTGTCTCTTGAACTCTTTTCAAATTCCTTTCTCTCTCTCTCCCTCCTAGAAAAACTAAATGTGTTTTAAATATTTTTATAATTTGGATCATATTCTATATATCCATCTGCAACTAGCTTTTTCACTCAGTGTCTTTGGAAATTTTTCTACTTTGAAATATGTAGATCCAATGTGTTCACCTTCACTGCTGAATAACATTTTGTTTATTGATCCATTCTAATAATATTGATATTATTTCCAAATTCCAAAATTATTTCCAAATTTTCACTATTAAAAATAATGAATGCTGAAATACACAGGAACCACAAGAATTTCCCTAAGACGTGTCTGCAAGGAGTGTCAGAATAACAGGTGGGAACAAGGACTTGTCTTGGGCAGCCTAGAAATAAAGCACACACATCTTCAGGTTTCTAGGTACAGCCAAATCTTCTGGGGAAGGTAAATGCCATTTTACGCCAAGACTGTCAGTATATCTGAATTCCCATTTCTTCACATGACCTGCTAGTTCATAAAGATACAAGTATCTCAACTGCTTTCTGCCTGGATTTACATCGGCTGGAAATTTTAAATCATTGGGGTGGGGAGTGGGTGGGACAGAGGGGTGGGGGAAAGAGGGCCAGAGGTAAGACTCTGAATTTTGTAGATTGGCTCTGTAGCCAGAGTTTACAACTCCTGAGACCACACAGTCAAACTTTCTAATTTTTCATGTATGTGAAAATGACCTGGAAGGATTATAGGGCTTGCCCAAGGCCACACAGCTAGGTAATGGTGGACACAGGATGAAAACCCTGGACCACACTTAATTCCCAGCCTAATTTTTCCTCCCATTACATCACTAGGACCACATAAAGCATTTTGCTGTAACTTCCCTCTGTATTATTAGTTTGTATGGCAATAAAGGTAAAGTAAAAATAAAACTAAAGGGATGTGGGGGTCCTCCCTACAGGTACAATTCTGACTTATCTTTAACTTCCTCACTACAGTCTTCATTTTTAATACCTTGCATATTCTAGTGATTTTTACTCCCATTTTTATTTTATCCTATGCAAATTAATGCTTTGGATTCAGTCATAAGGCATCAATCTGATCCATAGGTTCTACGTTATGAAAGCAATAATTCTATCTGTAAGCATAGGTTAATTTCTTCCCCATGTTTGGCTTCAGACACAGCCTTTAGTGCACTTGTCAGGTAATGCCCCACTAAGCTGAAGTAGGGTAGAGAGGCCTAGATGTTAGACAAAAACCAGATTGTGAATTTCTCTAAAACTGTGAATTTAAAGGAGTTTTGAAAAATATTCTAGTTAATTCATTTCTGTGTAAGTATAAAGTAGCACTTGAACTTGGTTAAGTGGCTCAGTCAAGTGTATGATCTTGGACAAGTCACAGTCCTGCAGACCCACATTTCCTTAGGGCAAGATGAAAGGTTGGACCTGATTGACTTCAAAGGCTTATTGATATTTCATGAAATGATCACTCTGAAATTAATGTTTTAATGCTGAAAAACAAATGCATGCATAGGGATGGAAAAACAAAAGAAGAGAAAACACACAATTATGTATTCTGGCTAAGTATAAGTAAAAGTGAGAAATTTTTATTATGACTGATTTAGCTTGTAGCCAGGTAATAGAGTTTCGAGAGCTGAAAGATAGAAAGATAGAACTTAGGATGCAACAGGATAAAGTTCCTAGAAAACATAATAATTTTTAATGTTAGTGCCCTTCATGTCTCTTATTATATGGCTCAGAGTGTTCCTTGGGTGGTTGGCATGTAGGCTCTATTGCTTTTACAAGGTTAAAAAGCTGAAATTGGAAATTGCATATCCCATAGGGAATAATTAAGACTAATAAGAAGCTGGAAGCAGAACATGAATTGAGTTAATGTTTTATTCTTTTTTATCTCCTAGGATATCTTATTTGAAGAGAAGGTAAGTACCACATGCTTTGATTACTATGAATTAATTCTCAAAATTTGCATGATCAAATCAGCATCATAATTCACGTTAGAAGATAAGGTGTATCTACATAAAAATGCTTAATTCTTTTAAAATGAACCACTCTATTCTGAGGCAGCCATCTGATTTCTCTATGTCTACTGCAGGTTTCAAAATCTGGAAAAAGTAGGAAATATTTTAATATGATTTTAGAGAGTAACTTTAGAAATCACTGATAACCAAATGGCATAGTTGTTCTGTTTTTTAAGATTTTATCTTTAAGTAATCTCTACACCCAATGCAGGGCTCCAACTCACAACTCCGAGATCAAGAGTTGCGCGCTCCACTGACAGCCAGCCAAGCACCCCTCAAAAGGCATAGTTTTTGCTTATTTTGATATGACTTCCTTTATTCTAAGCATGTCTCTGACACCAGCTCATAGGGGTCCTCCGCTTTGGGAGGTGTGCCTGGTGTTGGCCGGGATTCCTGGCCAAGAGACACAGCTCAGAGTCTCCCGCTGGTGCCTGGTGATTGATTTTAAGCTCATTCTCCTTGATGATGACAACCACACCAGGCAGCAAAGGAAGCTGGCTAGTATCAGTTGGATGGTGCTTAGCACAATAGATGACCTCCAGGTTGCCGAGGACTTCTATACTGGACGTGTGTTTCTTAACACAAAGAGTTTGGAACATGCAAATTTTGTTGGACCAGCTGCTTATTAAATATCAGGACATTTACAAGTAGTACTGCAAAAAATAATAGGAGCCAACCAAACGCTGCAGAGCAGCATGCTTCAACCAATGGTCAGATGCATCCTTATTTTATGTACCAGTGAGACAGGAAAGGACCCTGCCAATTAAACTATGATATAGTACCTTCTAATAAGTGACAATTCTTGATTTTATACTTACAGTAAGAGTCCCTTTAGATTTATTTAGATATAGACTTTTAAATCCTCTATCACTTTTGTCCATACATATACGGGACAATGAAGGCAAACTAAACTGGTTATTTCAAAAACTTCTTCGTATCCGGAGTCTGAATCTTCTGAATCGCTTTTTGGCTCTGATGTCCTCCGCCCCATCCCCTGCACCCCCCCCCCAAAATCGGCCTCTGGGCCATCAAAAACACTGGTGCTGCAACATTTCTTGAGTGTGCTCCAGGAGTATCTCTAGAGTTTTCTTCCATTTCATTCTGTAAGTTTTGAAGGACATGGGCAGAAAATAACAACTTCATTATGATCAGGCCTGATTCAAATAAGACATATTCTGATTTCAGACAAATAAGGAAAAATGTATATCCTAGAATTGATAAAATATGGTATGTCACAATGTTTTCCTTTTGGGCTAAAGGAGTGGTTGATATTTGTATAGTACTGAGCTTTGATGTGCTGTACAGAAGAGAAAAAGCAGAAATTCCAAAAATCCACTGAAAATGGTTATTTTCCCTTTTCACTGGCAACTAGATGTATGCATATATTTTTGCTGGGAGGTCTATTTTATCTAACCATGGCAATGTATAATAATCGTTGACTAGCTGGCTCTTACTAGATCTGCACTAGCCTAGAAGAACTGACAAGGGAGAACAAAATCTCCATAAATTTGTGAGGTAAAATTTTGTCAAGGCAGTGTTCTATCTAGTTATGTACTGAATATGATTTGAAATGCTGTATTTCGTTGCGTGTTAATATTGGATTTCATTCTCGATGCAGTGCGAACACAAGATTTGTGAATGTGAGAAGGGGGATCCAGGCGACCCAGGGCTTCCTGTGAGTACGTTTCCACTTTGAACGGAGGGTCAAGTCAGGAAGCCCTAGTCACAATTGCTCTACTTGCACTTGGAAATGCCACTGCTGGTTTGTGCTGGTGAAAAGCAGTCATGTGCAAACAGCAGCAAACAGGGAAATGCTGTTTCTTTCTCTGATTCCTAAAGGGATACACTCTGTCCTTAGAAATGAGCCTGGGATTTTGCTGACCTGAATGGAGGGCAGATTCGGTTAGAATGATGAAGCTGTTCTCACAAAGGATGTTCCAGCATCCCTTCTGATGTGACAGTTGGGGCCAGAATTTCTCAACAGTGAAACAAAAATATAGAAAAAGAGATCATCCAAATCCTCCGTGCTTTAGGGAAAGCTTTAGCCTAGAAACAAGTGACACAGAGCTCACTGGAAGTTCACTGTGTCTTCACATGTATCCAAGAACAACACTGGGTGGCCTCTCAGAGAGGAAGCTGGTCAGGGAGCTTTGGGGATTAGAGTGAGCTCTGTGAAATGGAACTTGGCAACTAAAGGTTAAAGGCAGGATTTATTATGATGATTCAACACTTGATAAAATAATCCTAAAATGAGTGCTTCCTTTATATTCTGGTCTAACATCTGGAAGGTGTCATGTATGCACTGGGAAGGTATTTGCAACAATATCGCAATAACTGGAGATACTGCATATTTCTCTAACACATATCATCAGAGGCATCCATGCTGCTTATTTGGTATTCCATTTACTTATGTGGTCTCAAACCCTATAGGTCAAAAGCCCAGTGGATATATTTCACAAAAATGCATGGATACAGTTTTTGAACAAATGCTTATATTGAGGGGCAGGGAGGAGAATGTGTACTGTGAATTTCTTAGACTGTGCCACATTTTCTCTTGAGACTCAGGTCAAAAGACTATGCTTTTTCAAACCATTCTACCAATCAGAAGGTGGGGATGTTTGTCTTTTTTTTTTTTTTCCCCTAAAATGTAAGTTAGATACATTACAAGACAATGTGGCAGCCAGTAGAAGCTGATTTTGGGCAAAGTAAAATTTTAACATTCCCTTCTTATAAAGTCTTAGTTTATATTTATTAGACCAAGAAATTACCAGGGGAAGGTTTACTTGGGATATTCAATTATATTTTAGAATGAGCAGTAAGAAAATTTATAGTTGTTAAACTAATCTGACAATTTCAGTCACTCAGTATTGTTAGAGATTAACTTACCATTGTTTAAAAAGTGATATATTTTAAAGATCTTATTTATTTATTTGAGAGAGAGAGAGAGAGAATACAGGAGTAGGAGAGAGGGGTAGAGGGAGAGGGAAAGCAGAAAGATCCCAGGACCCTGGGATTATGACCTGAGCCGAAGGCAGATGCTTAACCAACTGAGCCACCCAAGCACCCCTAACGTATCATTTTTTAAAAAGATTTTATTTATTTATTCTAGAGAGAGATAGAGGGGGAGTGCAAGTGGGGGGAGAGGCAGAGGGAGAGAGAGAATCTCAAGCAGATTCCCCACTGAATGCGGAGCCCAACACGGGGCTCAATCCCAGGACCCCAAGATCATGACCTGAGCTGAAATCAAGAGTCGGTTGCTTAACTGACTGAGCCGCCCAGGCACCCCACCATGTTTTTTTTTAAACTGAAGTATAGTGGACACACAATGTTATATTAGTTTCAGGTGTTCAACATACTGACCCAACAAGTTTATACGTTATGCTGTGTTCACCACAAGTGGATCTACCATCTGTTACTGTGCAGTGTGATTATAATACCATTGACTCTATTCCCTGTGCTGTACCATACCATGTTTTAATAGGGTTAGACGTAAAACTACACTATTTAGCATTTATTGAGTGTCCCTAAAACCAGTTCTCAGAAAAGCCAGCTTTTTTGGTGGTTTGAGAATAGGAAAACATAACACCTTTCTGGAACAGGATTGGAGCACTTTCTTCTCTCATCTTTGAGATTATCCCTTGGATATCAGGCAGAGACAGTATTTTCTTTTGAGCAAATCTAGAGAACCTACCTATTCAAGACAGTGCGGTCTTCCTGGTGTGTAGTAAAGGTGAGAATACAGTTGAGTCTCTGCTTGGTAGGTTACGTTTGTTTACAGTCTTCATTCCTTTTATGGGATGAAGCTGATCAGAAATTTTTGTAATGTGTAAAAAACCCATAGGATGTGAGCTGAATATAATCTTTTCTCCCTTTGCCTTCAGGGTACACATGGAAACCCAGGTATCAAAGGTGAGCAAGGACCAAAAGGAAACCCGGTAAATGAATAAACAGCTTTCCTTATAAACCATTGTAGCTCTTTCTAGATTTATTTAAAGAACAAAAATGAAGAAAACAAAGAGCATTGTAGTGTATGTCAATGCCAAAAATATGATGATTTCTGTGAAGACTACAGGATGCTTACTTCCTGTATTATCTACCTGGTTTGTGTTAGCTTACAAATCCTAAGTAATATATGACCATTTTAGTCAATAAGTCTAGGAAACCTAGGAATGCTGAACAAATCGGAATTTGTATTTACATAATGTTGGTGCAAATTAATTGCTACAATGTTCCATGAATTACTAATATATATTCCATATCAGATCGACATTGACACTTATGTTTTATATGGATACATTTTATGGATAACTGACCTATGATAATAATAGAAAAAAACAATTATCTCCTACACTCAGACCATCTTCAGGTATTTCCCCAATTCTTTTCTTGGTGTACCCATAAAAGAATTCTATATTAATTTTAAAAAGTCAGATAATATTTCACACGATGATCTTCCAAGCTCAAAAGTGGCTAAAAGAATCATGGGAGAGAGCTATAACTATGTGAAAATTTATGGCAAAATTCTATATCATGAAAAATAGTAATTAAAATAAAGAGGAAAACAAGGAAATATTTTCATCAAATACAATGGACATTGGGTTAATTTCAATAGTATATAAAGGCTTTATAAAATGGATGAGAAAATATCAAGCCACTAATAATCAATTGGTCAAAGGACCCAAACAATTTCCAAGAGAAGAAATAAAACCAGTAAATAAAGAAATAGAAAAACATTTAATTTCACTAGATAATGACTGAAATTTAGATAAAGACAATGAGGTACTCTTCAATACTAATGATTCACATTTTAGAAACTTTGGAGTCCAAGTTTGTTGGGTTGTTTTTTGCATGGGGAGGGGAGCAATCTTCTAATTCACATAGTTTGGGTTTTTTTGTGTGTGTGTGTGTTTCAGATTTTGAAAAATGTGTCTTTTTTTATAGCAGTTAACACAGCAATATTAAAGTAATAATAACTAGCGAGAGCAATGAGGTGGTGAAACTGGTTTGCTCTTCATTGCAAAGGTAACTTGGGGCAACATTTTGGAAAGCAATTAGATATTACACAAGAAGTATTCATATATTCAAATTTTAACCCAATAACTTCTCTTCTAAAACTATGTTTAGGGAGGAAATGAAAAATAGAATAAGTTAGATGCATGGAAGTATTTTAGATGCATGAAAGCCAATTGCTTGCTTGTCAAAGAAAAGGAATATGGTGCATCCTTGGGTATCTTTACAATACAAACACACACAACCCTACACACTCATTATTTAGGTCCCAACTGATGCCATCATGTCTTCTTTTTGTCTTGTTAAATACCTGTTTTAAATCTATGTTTACCTTTCATTTATTTGGCTTGTAATTTTGGGCCACATAATATATTTTCCTAAGTCTTGTTGAAATCAAGCAATTACTCTTAATGACATTTTGGAAAACATTCCAAAGCCCCTTGGAGAAAAGCCAGAATGGCTGGCTCCGATGGGGTACATTGCTCTATTTGAGAACAATGGCTGTGTTGTTAAACTGGGATGCAAAACTTGGCCTAAGCTGAGCAAATGTACCTGGATCCTGTGCTCTATGCATCTGGCTTCATTCCAAAGGGCAAAGGCTATCTGAACTGCTCTTTTCTTCCCTTGATGGCATGGTGAAAATGTCAATGATAAAGGCCAAAGATTTTTTTCTCCATGGAGTTAATCTGTTAATCTGAGACTTCTGAATAATGCATTTTATTGAGCCATCAGTCACTCTGCAGGGCTGTGGAATTTTGATTGAGTTTTGTTTGTTTGTTTGTTTGTTTGTTTGTTTTTTTGCTTGTCACAGGGTGATGCTCAAAAAGGGGAACCTGGAGAAAGAGGCCCAGGGGTATGTATACCCCTTCCCAAGAAAGTAATCCAGGATGCTAAGATTCTGTAATTGATCACTATGACTTCTATGGTGCAAATACAAAAATGATTTATAAAAACGTGTGCTCGTGATGGCTCAGACAGGCAATCAGACAGATAGGATCTTAGAAGTAGAAATGTGGGGAGAAAATACTCTGTTCAACAGGAGTGATGATGCGACAGGGTAGTCTCTGATACTTAAGTGAGATTTGTGGAAGACTCAAGTAAGAAAAATATTTTGCTTTGCATCTTGTGTTGTTTTTTTTTTTCCAATAAAGAATGAGTCAAAAATTCTGGGAGCACAGAACTATATAATCTAAACTATGCTTTGGTAAATTTGATCTACAGACCAAAAAAAAAAAAGCTATCATTCTAGTTGATTTATTATTCCTAAAATTAGAAGATGTTCGAGATTGAGAAATAATCCCAGTAAATTTCTTTTTTTGCATTTTTCTGGGGAGTCGCAGCAAAGTAGCAAAGAGCAGAGAAATGTGTACGGTGAGTTAAAAAAAAAGGCCATCACATTGCTCCTCCTGGCTTGTCCCCTTGGCGAAAGCCCACGAGTCAGGGCCAGAGATTTTAAAAACTTGATCTCTCGGTGTTTTTAATCAACTTTATGAACAATGGAAATTCATTCAGAAATGTGTGTTATTCATTTAGGAAATATTTCTTAGGTGCCTTCTACATATAAAGCATATTATTTTGTGAAAATAAAATTAAGACAAAGTGCTTATGGTTTTTGAAAAGTTTGTTATGGGAGAGATTAATTATTTAAAATAGCTACAATATTGGTTGCCAGAAGGGAAGTGGGGGTGATGGGCAAAATGGGTGAAGGGGAGTGGGAGGTATAGGCGTCCAGTAATGGAACGAGTAATTCACAGGGATGAAAGGTACAGCATAGGGACCATAGTCAGTGGTATTGTAATAGGGCTATATGGTGACAGATGGGAGCTACACTTGTGGTGAGCAGAACATAATGTAAAGAGAAATTGAATCACTATGTTGTACACTTGAAACTAACGTAACATTGTGTGTCAGTTATACTTTAATTAACAAAAATAGCTACACTATGAAGCAGAATGTCAAAATATTATAAAAATTGCATACACAAATTATTATGGGCACTCAGAGGATAGTGAAGCCAGGGTAGGTTTTATAGGATAACTCCTGGAGAGTGCAGAATTGGGACAGGAAAGGACAGAACAGAAAGGTGAAAAGCAACAGGCATTCCAGCTAGAGGTTGCCATGAGCAGCCACCTGGGGGAAGGCGATGTGTTGGAAAACGGTGCGGGGGGATGCCTGAAGAGGAGTGTTGCCAGAAACAGCATGAAGATCACAGTGGGTGCTCCATGCTTTGCTAGGTGAGAGATTTAGATGAAGTGTACAACCCAAGAGTTGTGTACTTGGAAGATTAATCTGGCATGACTCTAAAGGAGAAATTGAAGTGGGAATAAGCAGAAGGAAGGAGCACTTAGAAGAAGGTTTTCTGTTACAGTCTGTATGAGAACAGGGACACTGGCTCGAGCTGCTTCGGCCAACATGAAAGCTGCTAACCATATGTGCTCACTGAGCAGCTGAAACATGGCTAGCCTGAATTGACGTGTGCTGTAGGAGTAAAATACACAATGAATTTTGATGACTTAGTATCAAAGAAAATATAAAATATCTCATTAATAACTTTTATACTGGTCACATGTTGAAATGACTGTATTTCAGACCTATTGGGATCAGTAAAATATATTGTTATTATTGTTATTGTTATTATTTGAGAGAGAGCACACATGCATGCGAGAGTGGGGGGGGGCCAGGGGCAAAGGGGGAGGGAGAGAGAGAGAATCTTAAGCAGGCTCCATGCCCAGTGCAGAGCCCGACGTGGGGCTCAATCTCACAACTCTGAGATCGTGACCTGAGCTGAAATCAGAAGTCAGACACTTAACCACCTGAGCCACCCAGGTGCCCCTCAGTAAAATATATTCTTAAAAATTAATTTCACCTGTTCATTGCTGCTTTTTAAGTGTGGCTATTAGGGAATTAAATTCTATATGAAGCTCACATTCTATTGGGCAGAATTGGGCCACAGTGGTGATAGAATAGAAAAGAGACCATTGTGAGAACCATGAAAAGGCTGTGGGGACCGACTCTGACTCATATATTCAGCAAACATTTATTGAGCACGTGCTATATGCTGGGCCCTTCTTTACACGCTGGAGATACAGGAGTGAGCAAGACAGATAGTTCCTGTTTTCATACAGTCTTCTAGCAGGGAGAGCAATAAACAGGCAAACCAATGAGATTTCATCAGCGAGATGTGTTCTGGAAACATAAAACAAGGTCATGAGGGTATTCTAGGCAGAGAGAGCAGTAGGTACAGAGACTCTTGAGTGGGAATAAGCCCGGCGGGCTGGAGAAATGGGAAGAAAGCCAGAACTTGGCAAAGAGTGGTGATAAACAGGTTACGGAGATAGGCAGGGGTGGATTACGGAGGGCGCTGCTGGCAGGGGTAGGGAGGATGGATTTAAAATTAAATGCAGTGAAAGCTGGTGGAGAATTTTAATTGGTTGGATTAAAGGAGTATAAGAGGCAAGTAGAGAGAAAAGATAATTATAAACATTTGATTCTGTGTGATTTGAAATATGATGGTACCATTAATAGAAACAGGAAAGTCAGAAGCAATTTTGGCAGACCGATGAGTGCAGTTTTGGATATTTTAAATTGGGCTAGTTTAAAACTAGTAATTAAGATGTCCTGAAAGGAAGGAAGGAAGCTGATAGCAACCAAACAATAAATTGACCAGAGATTTCAGAAAGAAAAACGGGAAAAAAGAGGATGCTGTAAAAAGTAAGGTTTCTATTCATAAGCTATGTTGACTCCTTCCTAAATACAGTCTTAATTCTTTTAACATAAAATAATGACAGGATTTTAATATGGAGCACCCCCAAATTCCTGAGGCTGGAGGTCCAGCATTTCTTAGTGCTGAGAACGTGAATTGTTTTCATCAAGAACCTCAATTTAACTGTCTATAATGTGGCCTTTAATTTTAAGCCCATGTAAAAACTTAAACCCTTTATGCTAATAAATATTTCTAAGATGAATTAAATTATAGTGTAACAATATTTTTGATTGTAGTTCTATTTTTATGTCCAATTTCTCAGTGACCGCTCATTAGGAGAGATGTATTATTTCCTTCCCGAAGTTTTTCCTTTTTTGCCTCTTGTAAGAAAAGTCATACAAACCAGAATTCTGTAGTCTGACACGAGTAACTGCAATAATAGCTTGTTTATTCCATTGGTTTCTCCAGCTCACTTAAACTATGTCTTACAATTCTATTTTCATACTTAAAAGCTATTGTTGTAGGAAAAGGACATGAAATCCTATTTGAAAAAGTCTTGCTCTTGCTTAAAGTTGGTAATTTTGCAGTTCACTTAATATTCAGTAGTATATTACCTAAAGGGCTCTCGGGCAGGGACACGATGGAGGAGGCTGTGCAGGATTCCCTGGAGTGACACAGAAGGGGAGCAGAAGCACCAGGCCCGCAGTTAGCAGGACAGAAAATATAGGAACTTAAAGATCACTGTCTCATTAGCGTTGATAAAGGAACCATTCATTTCGTTGATGTTCTATATTCCAGCCCGAATTTGAAAGGAGGACCATAATGGATATAAATATTTACACACATTGGAAAGGCCATTATCTTAGCTCATTTTCAAAGCCAATTTCTCCAACAGCCTCTGTGAAACATTCTCAGCTGGGACGGTTTGTAGTTTAAAAGTCAATACAACAATTTTGAAAGGAGCATTACAGGTGGTCCCTTCTACAACAAGTTTCGGTGTCTAGTCTCTCCTTCAGCTGTGGGCCCACGGGTAAGGAACTGGGTTTGAAAAAATATGTGGAACTGAGAATAGAATGTAATTAAGGGAAAAGTAGGTTCTTTTCTTCTCCCTAGTCAATGTGCATTCCCTAAGCTCAAAGAGAAGTAACATCGCTTACATTTCCATATGTGGTCTTAGTTTCCTGACATACAAATGTGTTTTGTTATACTTTGTAAATGAAAAACATCAAATACTTTCTCCAGCAATGTCTTCTAATATGTTTTACTCTTTCTTTCTTTTTTCAACTAGGGAATTCCTGGGTACAAGGGTGAGAAGGTAAGTTGATAACAACTAATAGGTAGACCAGGATTTCAGAAAGAAAAAGAAACCTAACTGTATTTATGTACTTAATAAAAGTTGTTTTCCTTTATTTTTGTAAGTCTGGGTTCCCTAAGTCCTAAGTATACTCTTAACTCTGTTAACACAAAATAATAATAGAACTTAAGATACAGGACATGTTGTAGGGGTGAAAGGCACCCTAAGATTCCTGAGATCACGATCCAGCCTCTCTCAGCTGGGCAAACACGAGAACCCCAATGCAGCAGGCCTGCAGCACAGATATCCAGACTCAAAGTTTCTATATACAAATGGATGCAGCAACACAACAGTTAGGTTTCTCCCGTGGTGCTTCCTTTCCTGTAACATCCTGGTGAAGCAATAAGGAACCGCTTACTTCATATAGTCAGGCGTCTGGGTAGAGCTGGGTAGGCGTCTGGTAGGCAGGGGGAGTAAAGTTGTCAAGCAAACAGAAGTTATGGGCTAATAGGTTATTTTAGGATTCTTTGCCAATTACAAGTTAGTAAGGTGGATGGGGGCTTTGAGCGTGTTCCATGGTTCCTTCATAGGTTCATGCTGCTGTGTTCTCTGTTAGCAGATTTTCTATCTGAAAGCAGAGCATGCCTCTCTCATTCAATCTACAGCCCTCAGACCTGGGCCAGAGATTTCACTCTGGGTCTCCTCCAGCCCGACCCCTATTGGAGCCAAGAAGTTACAGGACATTAGGTAACCAAGACCCCAGAAGTCCCTGCAAAATGGCCTGAGCCTGCTTTGAAGGCAGATACAAACTTCTTTCCTCTGTCCATCTTTTTCCTGGGCCTGAGGGGAAACAAAATGCAAGTTGTTTGTTGAGGCAGGAGGAGGCCCTGGTAGGAGCTTCCTTGTATTGTGGCCTGGGGCACCTTCGTGTGCATCGGTTGTTCCTCCTGGGGTGAAGGAACCAGAAGTGGGGAGGAGTCAAGCGGGGGCGGGGCTGTAGGCTGTGGGCATGGGGATGAACTTGCACATGGACCTCTGAGGAATACCAAAATTCTTTCATTTTGTATTCCTTTTGAAGGTATACTTGTCGAAAAAGGAAGTTAGAACATTAGTAGGTTATTAGCTTAATGTATAACTTTCAACTATTTCGATACATGGTATGTAGGCCTCCCCCTGCACTCCTGCCCTTGGCCCTGCATATATTAGAGGTGAGTCTACATACAGGCAAATAAATATATCCCCAATCACTGGAAATGTTAAGTGCCTGTTTCTTCATCTGTATAGAACTGGATTAATGTAGGCTTCCTTAATTTACAGGGTGGTTGGAGAATCAAATGGAATTATGGATGTGACAATGTATTATAAACTCTTTGCTTATCTATAAATGTAAGGTGCTATTACGAAGAGGCAGGGAACCAATGATAATACAGGAAAGTTAAGAAAGTTTCATGATTGTAAAATTGTCCTACATACAGTTGAAGAAAATTATCCAGGCCCCCCATCTTGATTTATAATATGAGCTACTCATGAACACTATATATATATTTACACACACACACACACACACACACATATATATATATTCATGTATATTTATATGTATGAAAAGACTCATTTAACCTTCTGGGAAATTACAGAATCACTGGTGGAGTTCTCATTTGGAAAATACAAGCTGTCAGAGTAAAGTGACCCCGGACCATTGACATTCAAACCAGAATTTTACCAGGAACAGCAACATCAGAAATCAGAGGCTGGAAACAGAGCTAATCTGTTCATAGCTTTCTGGAAGCACTTGCTCTCTGAAACTGTGTAATTGTGACCATTCCACAGGGATTACTGAGCCCACCAAAAAAGAAAACGCCTTTGCAGAGGCAAATAACATGAGTACAATATTTTCATTGATGGAAATCTGCCCCCAAAACAAATGCTGTTCCTCAGGACCCTATAGCTAACAAATCCGTCTGGACAAATGGAATGTGAATCCTGGCCAAAAGAATTTTTTGAGTGTATTTATGGTACTTTTCTGTTTTATATTTTGGTGCTTGACTCATTTTATTTCCACCCAACATTATTAAATTAATTGCTTTCTAACTGATTCCTCAAGAGTGATTTTCCATTTGCATTCAGAAATAAATGTTCAGTTTGTTCGAAGTGAAATCTCAGTTTTTCCTGGGTCAGTTTGACTCAGTTTGATGTAGAGAGAGAACAGATTGCTTTTGAACAGGGGCATAGCTGGATCGAGGAATTGTACCTCCCTCTTTCCTGCTCCCAATGCCAGCAACACCCATGTAGTACCCTAGGCTAGCGGAAAGTAACTTGCAGACCATGGCGGGTTGCCTTGTTCAGCGTTGGGTGGTTGATGAACATGGACTTGGGAATCTAACAGACTCAAGCCTGTGGTCATGGGCAAGCTGTTTAATCTCTCTGAACCTCCTTTTCCTCCCTCTCTCTAATCTAATATAATCTGTTGTGGGGATTAGCAGTAATGTAAAGGCTTTGGACTTTGGATCCATGATTGGTGGTTACACTTGTTATTTCCCTTCTTAGAGCAGTGCTATTCCAAGCGTAGTCTGCCGACTGGCTGTCGGTCTGTGAACTGCTTGTTGGTATTTTGTGATGAGATAAAGCTCGCATCGGAATATAAATCCACTCTATCACTAAATACACCGTTCCGTTGACATTCATTTTTCACCGCGTGTCTTCTTTAATGGAGGCAGGGCACTGATGTTCACTGTAGTGCAAGTCTCTTACGTCACTGTGTGGTGGTGCTTTGAGTAGCGTGCCTTACAGCGCGTGGACGGTAAAGCAGCAGCAGAAACAGACGGTAGCAAGGGCACAGGGCTAGGAGTCACTGGCTAGCATGTACGTGTAAGTAACTCATTTAAGCTCTTCAGTTGAGTTGCCATATCTTAAAAATATGAATTGCTTTGGGGCAACATGGTCAGTGATATTGTAATAGTGTCCTATGGTTACAGATAGTAGCTACACGGTGGTGAGCAGAGCATAATGTATAGAGAAGTTGTATCACTATGTTTTACACCTGACACTGATGTAACCCTTTGTGTCAGTTGTGCTCAAATAAAACATTTTAAAAAGGAATTGCCTTGAGGCTCAGAAAAAAAATATGAAAGCCCTTGAAAATTCTAACTTTAGTCATTTTTCTAATGGCCTTTGCTACCTTTTAGTTCTAATTATTCAAAGTCTTAGAAGTCTGATACAATGGATTAGTATTCAGAGGTCCCAATTCTTCTACATGAGCGCGTTACTTAACTTTTGGGATCACAAATTCTCAGTCTGTGAAATTGGGCTAATAATATCTATGTCAGACAGTTAACGGCAGCTTAACAGATTACGTCTGCAAAATAACATTGATCGTCAACTGTAAAGCATAATTTAAATGTTAGTTCTTTTTTTCATTGCTATCCCAAAAAAGGCAGGACAGGAGAGTGTGACGACGGGAAGTAACAGTGTGCTTGCCACCCTGCCCGTCCCCTCTTGCTAAGGCTTTTTTTTTTTTAATATTTTACTTACTTAACAGAGGGGGTGGGGCACAAGCAGGGGGAGCTGCAGAGGGAGAGTCAGAAGGAGAGACAGAGAGAGAGAGGAAGAAGCAGGCTCCCACTGAGCAGGGAGCCTGATGCGGGGCTCGATCCCAGGACCCTGGGATCATGACCTGAGCTGAAGGCAGACGTTTAACGACTGAGCCACCCAGGCGCGCCACCCCTCTGCCCAAGTCTTTATGGCTCCTTTCCCCACCAAGCCATGGCATGGTCTTAGGACCTTTTTCTTACTACTAACTGATCAAAGTTGGTACTCAGGATGGAGTATTGTGTTGTGGAAAAAATAGGGACTGTGAGTCTGAGCTACTTGATCGAGAGAAGTTATCTTGTTGAGTGTAAGTTTTCTCATCTCCAAAATAAAATTGTAAAACTGATCTCATTGAGCCGTGATATGGATTCAAGTAAATCACACACACACAAAGCATATGGTAGATGCTCAGTAAACCTTTGTTTCTTTCCTTTTAATTTCATCCACCTCTCAACAATGTTAAGCCTCACTAGGTGGTGTCGCGGATTTGATTCTGTTAAGGATGACTCATGGATAAAATTTTTCAGAGTGCAATGCCCAAATAAACTTGTGTATAACCCATCAGGTTGCTTATGTCATAAGAAATCTTTTTTAAGAATCCTAACCCCGAATAACTGCAAGTGCCTTCTTATTTATTTCATTTATTTATTTTTCAGGGGGAAAGTGGAGAATGTGGCAAACCAGGAATAAAAGGTGACAAAGTAAGGAACATGTTTTTAAAATGTTAACAGCTGTGATCCCTTTGGGGCTGAGTTTCCTGAAGAGGAAATTCCTGGGATGCATTACCTGGCTCACACTACTGCAGTTGGGAAGTTATTGGCTCCATTTTCACATCTGTAAAACATGAAGCAGAAAACAAAGCCATACCTAACTTTAGTTAATGGAGCCCCCACATGCCTTTCCTATGGGCCTTTAAGATCTTGCTTTGTGGCACCCTAACCTTTGAGGCCAGGCCTACAGAATGTTATGGCGAAAAGAATAATTTAACCCGCAAAGTCAACTCAAGCTCCAATCAGGTAAAAATGGAATTTTTGTTTTCAGATGTAAACACTGACAGCAAGCACTTTCCAAAATAGAGTGAAGAACTCTATGGGATAAGTTAACAAAATAATTATGAGTAATGTGGCAGAACTAGGCAGAGACAGGGGTTCGAAATTTTGAAATTGCAGCAAGCCACAGGCAATTGGGTAGGTATTTACCTTTCGCTAAAAAATAAATATGAATAAAGTATTTAAACTGGAGACAACATTAAATATGTTAAGGAGTTCCTTAATGGACCAGAAATATACAGAGAGTACGTTTGAAGCCTAATGACAAAGGATCCAAAAACGTACAGAGTAAAAATAGTTTTCAGTATATTTAAGAACTATTAACAGCATGCTACCAAGATCTCAACTCTTTCCATATCTGTATTTTAATTATGGGAGAGAGCTAAGGAAAAAAAAAAAAAAACAGGCAAAAGGTGAAAAGCAGAGAATAAGATAATGACACCTGCCTATGTAACTAAGCATTTTAAATAGCTTGAGATTTTGTGAAAGCGTTTAAAGTACTGTGGAGTTAAAGTCCAGGTGGATCTGAAAAATGTAGGCTTAGTAATTATCTCTGGGCAAAATGAAACTGTAGTAATGAATAGATTCTGCCTGGAGGATAATTGAAAATGGGAGACGGGCACGGACTTGAAAATACAAAAGGAGGGACACAGAAGAACAAAAATGAAAAGTTAAACAGTAACTGTGAAAACTATTTGAAATGAAAATGGCTGACGAAGAGTTAATATCATATTTCATTGACTAAGATGTCAGGGATTGTTAAATGCCCTATTATTTTCTGTGCCAAAAAAAAAAAGAAAAAGTGCTGCCAATTATAAACAGAAGATGCAATTGACTGTAAGACATATCTTAGTGTCAGAGATGTAAAAATCTGAAAAAAAATGCATGTCTAGAGTCAATGAAATATAGTGTCCTTGACAGGAAGAGTTCATATAAGTTTATAAGTCAAACATATAAAGAACATGAAGAGACACAAGAGAGGGAATATAAATGGCTAATAAAAGAAAAAAAATCCAAATGTATTAGCAGTCAGATAAGTGAAATTAACATATTAAAATATTATTTCACTTGTCAAATTAGCAAACACTGAGACAATATATAATACTCAGCATTGATGCGGAGTCTGTAAGGTGAAGATGCACTCTCTCTACTCAGGGAGTAGGAATGGAAATCTGAACAAACTCTATGAAGGAAGTTTTGCTTTCTCTTTCAATGTATGGTGTGAGCCACAAAAGAGAGTGAGAGAGCCTTGGATGTGCTCATCGTCTCTGTCATCCTCTTCCAGAACACCATCTTTAGGAGTCCATCAGAAGCAGTACATGATTTATACACAAAGATGTTCTTTATAATACTGTTTAAAAGAGTAATCATCAGAAATAATTTAAATGTCAATACTAGGGAAATAAAGTATGATAGATTCATATTCTTGAATATTATTCCATTTACTAAGAGTTTTTAATGACATGGAAAAATATTTTTGATACAATGGAAGACCAGATAAGAAGGGCACAAAGTTGTATATGCCCTTTAATCAAATTATTTATTTATTTATTTTTCAAATTATTTAAAGAAATATAATTATTGCATAGGCCTAAAATGTTAATAGCAGTTGCTTCTGTGTGATTTTTTTCCCTGTTTTTTTTGCTTTTTTCTATAATTGCTAAGGTATGTCTGTTATGAACAGGTTGTATTTTGGTAAGAAAAAAAAGGAAAATGTGAGAGAGACTAGACTATATTATATTCTCATAAAAATAAATTTTAAAGGGTTTCCTACTTATGGAACATATTAAAATATTTTTTCTATTAAAAGAGGGTTGAGTATAAACACTATTTTGTCAAGTTGTGTGTCTTGATGATGGGCAAAAGAGTGATCTAGACATCGTGGAAAATCACTAAATTGTCAATTGAACTGATTTTGCCTTGTTGGAAAGAAACAATATTCCACTAAGTGTACTGCTTTCTGAAGAATCTTAAGAAATAAATTCTTTACTCTGATGAAAATTTCAATATACAGGTGAAGGACTTACATCTAAAATGGTGTTTTCATGGAGTTTACTAAAGGAAAATTTGACTTCAAGTTGGCTTATTAACTAGGATCATTTTGTTAATAATGCATCCGTTGGCTTTGCTGTTTGGATAACCTGGGAAGATTAGCCGTTACTGAGAACACATTCCCTTCTTCTCACCTAAAATCATTGCATTTGAAGATGGGTATTTAGAGCAACTTACCATTAATTTTATTCCATAGGGATCCTTAGGACCACATGGACCAAAGGGACCCAGAGGACTTCAGGTAAGGAGGCTAAACCAAATCTGTCTGATTAGATTAGATTAAAATAATAGGATTAGAATCACCTAGGAAGCTCTTAAAACCCACTGTGCCCATTTGCTCTCTCTGCCAATTCAATCAGAATGTCTAAGGAGTGAAGCCAGGCATCAGTACTTTTAAAGATTCCCAGGTGATTGCAATGTGCAACCAAGTTTGGAAATCACCGCCCTAATATTTTGAGTAACTAATTCAGGCTCTCCAAAGATAGGTACCGGCAGGTGAGTTTACTTAGTAGAGGGATAAAAGTTTAAAAATTCTGGTGTAGGAAGACAGATAAATCTAAAGCAATTACAAAGAAGATGTAACTATTTTTGTTTTGCTACTGTAATGTAGTTGGAAGAACTATGCATTTTATCTAAATTACAGTATTTGTATTGTTCCATCATTATAAGTACTTAATGCTTGATAACATGGAATAATTCCTTAAGGCATTTAAGTTAAGCATACTCCATGGATTTCAAAAAATAATTTAGATCAGTTTTTTTCCCCCAGCCTGGAGACTCGCCTACTCTAAAGTTTTCATGGGGGGAGGGTGTGTGTATATGAGGAGTTAATTTCAGTATTTCAGAAAGCCTACTGAAAATTATAACTTGACCCAAGATTTCCTAAACAGCATCTAGTTAACCATCAACTCCTTTGCTTTGGCCTAGAATTGTATTGGGGCAGGGCAGTAACTCTGGTTATCACGGGGTCATTAGAAGCTCCAACTTTCAGTTACAAATGACTAAGATATTAAAAAAAAATTGTTGTTCATTCAAAATTTTTCACAAAGGGCGTCCAGCACAGGCGTAAGGTTGGAAACACAGGCTTCGAAAGCAAACACCTCGTGAATAAATGTTTGCTCTCAGCTTAAGTACTATTTTAGAAGCTGCCTATTTGACATGAGCAATTTTATCTCATTCCATTTCTCAGTCACATGTAACCCTAATGTAAGTCCGAGATATATAGTCCGACTTCTAAACTCAGCATCTCTAGGGACCATAATGGACGATTCATTCTTGGTTGGCCTTTTGTGTAGGGAACTAATTCTTGATTTTCACCTTGGAGCAGGGCATTAGTGGACCTCCAGGGGATCCAGGCCCGAAGGGATATCAAGGCAATAAGGTAATCATACCCTTTGATAAAAGATAGGCAGAGTGCCTTTCCCCTAGTGAGCTATAGTGATGTGTGTTTTTATTAAGCAGAAGTCAGTGGACTCTGAGGATGTAAATTTGGCAATACATAGCTTTATCATTTATTATTACATTATTATTATTATAATATTATATTATTATATTATTCAAAGGCACATTATTAAATACGAGCCATTATTCAGAATCTTTGCAGTATTTCCTTCTTATTCCTGCTCTTTAGTCATTTTAGGATTCACTAGAAACTGAAAAGTAGTAACAAATCACTGTATTTCCCCATATGTGATGTCAACTCAATATATAGCTTATAAAAGAAGGAAATGTGTAACTGTCATACCAATAAAAATCAAGCTTTTAAAAATCATTACAGGGGAGTAATCTCAACCATCAGTACCATGCTTGTAATGTTATTCCACGGATAACCAAGCAAGACAGCAGGAGGGGTTGAATAAGAACCAAATAGAACCCAAAGATGCTATAGCTGGGATATTTAAAAGACCTGGTTATAAGGCTCTGTTTTCTAATGAGGGTGGCCATTAATTTGCTGAAAACAAGCTTTTTAGTACCTTTTAAACTCTTCTCAATGCTTAGTAAATATCATGGATATGGTAAATATCCCATAAATAGTGTCATTAGTGACTGGAGATCTGTGGGATTTGTGGTAGCAAGAACAGCAGAAGGTGCCATCCCCAATGGACCCTAGATAAAGCCAGTCCTTTAAGGGGGCTATCAAATCGAAGCTGTGGGGAGCAGTTGGGCTATGTGAGTGTTCTTTTTCCAGAGAGAGGAAAGAGAGTGACAAGTATAGTATTTTTAACGAGATAACGACAATATGTGATTTCCCAGGCCACTTTTAATTGGCAAATTAAAATAGAATGAGCTTCTCAGCGGGAGTGTGCTTAAGCTTCATCTGGGGAAACTGCCTTTTCCAGTCCTTGCCTATGATTAATTTTCTCTGGGGAAGAGAAATGTATCTCTTGAATACTGAGTAGAAGTTTTTATAAAATTGCTTTGGCTGTGGATAAGATCCTGAAGCGAGAAAAAAAATATTTTGACAGTCCACGCTTTTTTCTAGGATTCTTTGGTTACCTAAGATGATAATTTTCATGTTTGTGAAAAAGAGGCTTAAAATCAGGGATCGGGGTTGAAGTTTGCAACAATGATAGAATTATAGAATGTTTGAGCTGCCAGGGATGTTAGAGATCATACTGGCGCAAAGTTTTCATTTTGGAAAATGAGAAGTGAAATCTGGATATCACATGTCTTGCCTGAGACAGAGGCACAGGGAGGCTCATCAGCTTTGGAGAGTACCCATGGAGGGCTGGGAGCAGGGCAGGTAGCTTTGGGAGATGGTTAGTGGCAGTCCATCAAAAGGTGCCATCATTTGCTCACTTCTATTCATGTCTCATACAATTACTATTTAGTTTTTTTTTTTTAACATAAACTTATGTATGTATGTATTTATTTATTTTTAAGATTTTCTTTTTATTTGAGATCCAGAGTTAGAGAAAGCACAAAGAGGGAGAGGGAGAATCAGACTCCCTGCTGAGCAGAGAGCCCAATTTTGTGCTCGATCCCAGGACCCTCAGATCATGACCTGAGCTGAGGGCAGACACTTAAATGACTGAGCCACCCAGGCACCCAACAGAAGGTTATTTAAACAAAATTTAGCTTTTAATTCCAACAGTGCATTAAGTCTTAGAATAAATATAGTTGAGTGTTTAGGGGAAGTTACAATTTTCTGAGGTAATAACATTTCATGCTTGACTTTCACATCATCCTAAGTATTTGAATACTTTTCATGAATTTTCCAAGGTCCTCTTTAAAAAAATTTTTTTTAAATTGTGGTTAAGGGGGTACCAGGGTGGCTCAGTTGGTTAAGTGTCCAACTCTTGGTTTCAGCTCAGGTCATGATCTCAGAGTCGTCAGATTGAGCCCCAGTAGGGCTCCACATTCAGCATGGAGTCTGCTTGGGATTCTTTCCTTCCGCCCCCCCCCAAATAAAATAAACAAACAAAACCTTAAAAAAAATTATGGTAAAGGATACATAATAAAATTACTACTTGGGTTTTAATCACAAAATTCACTGCCAGGTGAATACACAAAGCTCATTGAATTGAAAGATGTCAATTTCTAGAAAATGTTCTGGGTTGCTGGGAGCAAATGGAGTGGGAGTGGGTTTTTCTTTTTCCTTCTAGTAATATTTCTGGTTTAAGTTCACAAATTTAGTAGTCTCTTGACTTGTACTTCAAGACTATTATTAATTTCTACCTCTCTTTGGATCTGTCAACCAGAGATGCATATCACATTGATCATTAAAATTTTTAAAATTTTATACATTTATTAGTATATCATCTTAAAAGCCTGGTTTCCAGGAATGATTTCATCTTGGGTCTCAGAATGTAATTCTACATCTTGAAGACTTAGTATACTCTTTTTTCCTCGATCTGGAAATAATATGTTTATAATGATATTTCTTTTCATACATTACCATTTTATTATAAAATGTTTTTAAGAAATTGCTATTGCAAATTGTGCAAAAAATTCCCTCAGACCTAGTAATTCTGTATTTTCTAATGAGCACGGGGAGGATTATTTATTTTGAAACTTCTATAATAATCGATAACATTTATTGTGTATTTATTATATACAGATATATAGTTATAAATACTCACTTAACATAATACCACCTTTTGAGGCATGATCTAGTCTTAACCCCAAGATACAGATTAGGCTACTCAAGGAAAGAGAGGTTAAGCAATGGGTTCAAGTCTGTATAGTTAGTAAGGGATAGAGCCAGGATTCAAACCCAGCCAGTCTGCTCTTAACCACCATAGTATATTTATCTCCTTAGGAATATTGCTGAATTTCCTGAGTAGTTGACCTGAGATAAATGCATTTCTTTTGGACAGTATGGAAATTACATCTGTCCCCCTTCTCTTGTACTCTGGCTGGAAACAACAGTCTGTTGAGAAATGCATTTCTATTTGGTTATAATGTTCACCTGAAAATGCAGGAAGAGAAGGATGGGAATTGCATGGGAAAAAGAAACCAGTAATGTGCATTTTCAAATATTTTGTTTCTTAGGAAACCTTCATCCAGAAACCTTTAGACTTGTAACATTTGTAAAGATTCCATAAGAGTTTCTAGATGGGGCCTGTCTATGTCTTTGAATTTATGAATGGTTTCTCATGAGGTACAGTCCCATTCTCTTGCTCTAGTAGTTGGATTTTCTTCATCAAAGCGTTTGCAGAAAGGTGGTCAAAGAACAAAAGGAAAAAAATTACATGTGATAAATCAAGGAAAAATGTGATGCGAGCCCAGCTTCACAAATCATTTCTGTCATTAATATTTTCCACATGTAAAGTAGCTCCTATTTTGCCCTGAATGACTAGTTGTCTTAGGAACAAAATATAGATGTTTCTCAGAATGAAGTTGTGGCTCTGAGGCCACTTCAGCCTCCCCCATATATGAAGGTCATGCAGTGACATTCATAAGAAGAACATCCCATCAGTCTCTAAAACCAATTAGCATCATAATCATAAAAGGGCCTTATCCCTGGGACCAAATGGAAAATGCTATAACCCTGGGGAGAGCACAGTGCTCTGAGTAAAAATTGAGTACCTAAGAGCCCTACACCGACTTCCAAGGGTTACTGTGATGGTTCAGTTACAATCCCATCTGGTCCTAGAATGGGCCCTCTCATAACTAGAAAAAATGGCTCAAGATTGGCAGGGCTTTCAAATCGCAGAGAACAAGTTACAAAATTAGTTTTGTACAAATAAACACAGTAGAATGCTGGGTGTGCCAAACCCACATTAGGTAATTTTTGCCATTTCTTGATGTCTTTCTGAGGTTATTTTGGAAGGGTGTTTCTTCTCAAATCTCATGCACATCAGCTCTTTCCAAAACCCTCTTTGTGCTCCTGGGAGGAGGGCATGCTCACTGTGGCATGAGCAGAAAATAGCTTGTTACATGGAGTATCCTAGTACAAGAGCTTTCGTGCTAGGGCCAAAGAGCACTAGGAAATAGCCCTGATATGCTTTCCCAAGTCAAAGTACCACATGTTAATCCTCCAACAATTAAAAAGACCATGATATTATATTCTGTATTAACTCATCTTAATGGATGAATTACCTTGCTTCTCATAACCTCTTCCATTGTTTTACTCCAGGACATTCATATATTTCCTACAGGGTTTTTTTCCCCTAAGATTTTTCTTCTTGTACTACACACAAGTGTGAGAAACTCAAAGTCCTTTTATATATGAGACTTTGTCTTAACTCACTTTTACTTATGAGATGTAAAAAAAACCAAAAACAAAAACAAACCCACAGAGAGATAGCACCAGTCTTGTCTAGTTTAATAAATAGATATGGTGAGGGTAAATAATCGCCAGTGAATCAAGCATTAACCCATCCATCCAAAATGAACAAAGGACCTCACATCCATGAAGAAATGGAACCCATGCTTCAAGAGGAGTGAGGGCAAATTAAATAGTTAAACCACTCCATGGTTCTGCACCACACCATGATTCTTGGACACCCTATTCCTCCTTCTCCAACTCTGTCAAGGTTTCATCTCATTTCTTGAGATTTCCAAGCACAGTATGTATTTTTCAAGTAGCTGATATTCTTTGGAAGAAGTCAAGTAAATAAGAACTAAATGTACAAATCCTAAAGTTGAAACTTAGTAAACACCTCTACAAAACATCCTGTTTTCTTCAAAATGTCCTATGAAAAGAGGTCGATTTTAAAAAGAGGGCTGTTGTAACCTTTGTAATAGCTACTGTGAAAGCCCATGCACAGATTTTTGGTAGCTGGTAGTTTCCTGTTAGTTTCCATGCATTATACCTTTAAACATTGCTAGCCTTGTTTCAGCTATGAACCATTGGTAAGAGAATTGGACAAATATGGGCAGGTCCTTCACTGTTTAAAAAAGAAAATCCAAGGCAGAAGATCCAGTGACAATGGGTCAGGAGCACCACTGTCATGTCTGAGAGGAAAAATTATTATATGCAACAAAGAAGGATTTGTTGAATGAATGGGTGGATGAGTATTTAAATGGAATGAGTTGTTGACAGTATCCTACTGTAGAGAAGTCAAACAGGCAAGAGCCTAAAAGAGTCATTTATTTTCTTGTCAACTTTGAAGTTATTGGAAATCTTTAAGGGAGCAGTTCTGATAGAGAGATTGGGGACGTGACAAAGGAGAAGGATACAATAGCCAGGAATTCTGACCATTCTTCCAGGATATTGGGATAATAAAGGGAAACAGGACAGTGTTGACATAACCCATCAAAAGCTTCTTGTGCATTTAATAATCTAATGTGTTCTTATACTTCCACTTTAAAAAAAAAAAGATTTTATTTATTTATTTTAAAGACAGACAAGGGCAGAGGGAGAGGGAAAAACAGACTCCCCACTGAGCAGGGAGCCCGACATGGGGCTCGATCCCAGGACCCCGGGATCATGACCTGAGCCGAAGGCAGATGCTTAACAGACTCAGACACCCAGGTGCCCCTGTACTTCCACTTTTTTCTAAGAGAGGCAAGAAGACTTGGGACTTTTTTTTTTTTTTTTACAGTTTCAAATATACAACTTAGAGTCTTATGTTTTCTATAATATCACTATTTTTGCTGGAACAGAATCATCATTAACGAAGATTTAGTAGTTTTAAAAATACATTCTTGTTTTGTTCATTAAATACTTGATTCGACTCAACATTAGCTTAGCAGCTTTAGAAGGTCAACTTACTAAACGTATCTAATATTTCAGTTATGGTTTGGAAATAATTCAACACCACACATACAAACAACTATGAAGAATTTTAAACTTCCTCCTCAAACAAGCATGCTGTGTAGTTTTATTTCAGCTCTCACACAATTCAAAAACCTAACAATCTCCTGACATCATGATGTTGCTTTCAACTGTAAAAAAAATCATGATTTGAAATAGGGTATAATTCCTTATAACTTGATGGGAAGCAAACTGGGGGAAACATACCTAGACATCAACAATTCCTAGGGTGGAATAATTAATCAAAGAGAAAAGTTTTTTAAGTTCACAGCTCTCTTAACAGAATGACTATTTTTTGCTTCACGTAAAGCATTTTAAGTCAGGGTACTTGAACGTGTCAGCTTTTCCAACGGTCCCAAACCAATGATGGGCCTTCTGGTTTCCAGGGCAGCTAACAACTTTGAACAAGGTTGTGACTGCTCAGTGGATAGTCGTGTAAAGGGAAGAATCCCTTTACAATTTTAATTATAAATATCGGTTGAATGAAGATTGGAGCCAAGCTGCCAAACTATGTGAATGTTTTCTCTTCAGAGATGTCAAAGTTTAAATGTTATTTCTGTCCTGGGCTTAATTAAAGGGAAAAAATCATGAGTAATCCAGCAATTGTTGTGGAGAGGGCTTTGACCTACATGCACATCTGCCCACCAGGACTCTAAATGAGCTTATTAACTCATTTGACAAGAGACAACTGATAGTGACAACTTGAAGTGGCTGCCAGAACATGTGGGATGTCAGCCAATGGCTTCAAGGCAGACGATTTTCATTCCCAAATCTCTGATGCATATGGTTCTCAGCAGGAGGGGTAGACTGTGTGTGTGTGTGCATGCAAGCATGTGCGCACACGTGAGCAGAGACTGCCAAGGTAAAAACTCTGATGAATCAAGAAACCCCAAAATGCTGCTAATGTAAAGGTGCTGAGTCTAACCCACATGCCCGGTCAAGCTGGGCACTAAAATGGAACTGAATCAGTTACTGCAGGGTCTTCGGAGGGATGTCAGAATTAAAAAAAAAAAAAAATCCCATCAATATCCCCAATTCAAGTAAATTGCAATAGCATCACAACAGGGAATATTAAGTTTATTCCAAGGGTAAGGCTTTTTTATTGTGGTAAAAGTCCAAGGAGTGTCGACCAGAGCTGAGATTCTTAAAAGCTCTCCTGATGGGCTGCTAAGCAGTCCTTCCTTTTAGGGATAATGACATACAATTCCTTAGATTTTATTAAATATGATGAAGTATGACTTTCCTGGTAGGTTGGCCATATGAATGTCATTTTTACGGGTTAAAATATTATCAACTTCATGTGGTTTAACCTAATAACAATCAAGAAAATGAGTTGTGTTACTAAAATCTGGTATAATACTACAATTTTCACTACATGTTCACTGATTTTTTGTTATTATGGAGTTTTTTTCTTCTTTGGAAAGCGTAAATAGGTGGATTTATGGTCTTTTCTCTTACCCAAGTAGATGGTATTCAAAACAGATTGCAGTTGGAGATTTGAAATAATGATGGTTTAAAACTCAGTGCAGTTGGTTAGTAACTGATTTATACGTAGACCAAGATTATGTGATCACAGTATTGACGATTATAATTTACATTATCCTTACCACTAATTTAGTGACAACACTGATCCAGGTAGACTTAAATGCCTGAAATGACATGTGAATTGGCTTGTAAAAGTATATTTTCTTTCGGCTTGCATTTTATTTTAGAGATCCTTTGTCTTCATATGGTGGATCTTCCACAGTGGGTAGATTCTAACTATTTGACTTTTGTGTTTTCATCCTACAACAAAGATAGGAATTTAGTCTGCGATCAAGTGATTTTTGAACTCATTCAAGAAAAGAACTGAAAAGTCTCAAGAGGCAGTCTGGCACGGTGGTTAGGGCAGTGGCTCTAAAACCAGACAGCTGGGGTTCAAAGCCAGCCCTATATTGTATTAGTTCTGTGATTTGGGCAAGTTACTTATCCTCCCTAGGCCTCAGTTTTCTCATTCATGTAATGGGTTAATAGTACCCTCCTCTTAAGAGTTGTTTTGAAGATTATATGAGTTAATCATAGTAAGTGCCTCATGTGTTGATAATAATTAAGCAGCTAAGTATTTTGACAACTCTTTTTTATAATGTAGAAAAAGTCTAGGCTGAAATGTTTTCTAAAATAAGCCACTTATAACATTTCTCTGAAACAAGAGAAATTAGGTACTAAAAATAGAGCTTGATTTAGCAAGTATTTGATAGATGTTAGTTTCCTGACTCCCAACACCGGCTTCTTTCTCCCCTCCCCCCTAAAAAAGTACCTTTCTTGACTTTTCTCCCAAATCTTTGTCTGAAGTCATCACGGCATTGAGTTTCAGCTAAGACTGTATCTTGGCCCTACTTGAATCATTCTGCACCTATCCTTCAAATCTTATTTTAAGCAGCACGATCATCCACCATTTTCCTCCATTTTGAAAGTATGAGAATATTTGTCAGAAGACTTAAGATATTAAGGTTGATGCTATACTTATTTGGGAAGTGATAAAAAAAAAGAAGTTGTTGGGGCGCCTGGGTGGCTCAGTTGGTTAAGCGACTGCCTTCGGCTCAGGTCATGATCCTGGAGTCCCTGGATCGAGTCCCGCATCGGGCTCCCTGCTTGGCAGGGAGCCTGCTTCTGCCTCTGACCCTCCCCCCTCTCATGTGCTCTCTCTCTCTCATTCTCTCTGTCTCAAATAAATAAATAAAATCTTTAAAAAAAAA
>NC_138380.1:59999305-60011466 GCF_054177405.1 Leptonychotes weddellii
AGAAGTTGCTAAAATGTCTTTTCTAATGTTAAGACCCCAAAGTATGATTAAATTGTTCATAATCGTATTATTCAAGAAAAGGTAAATTTCTGCCCTCAAAAAATTCAGAGTCTTGGACAACCATTCATTATTTGTTATCTTAGGGCAAGGAAAGATGTTGACTTTGGTTAGAGCTGGTGCCAGGAATAAGGCATGTTGTGTTTCTCCAGCTGAACTTCCCATACAGTGTAATCTTGGGCCATCTATTGGGAATTCATTATTCCTTCAGCTGAAAAAAAAAATGTTTAATTTTATCTGGGTAAGTTTGCAGGAGAAACTGTGTGTAATAGGTATTTGATATCACTATGTAATTTATATATAGCTGCTCTTGGTTGAAAACCTAACTAAATCAGATGGAACTCCAAAGGAGCATTTCCAGATTCTCAACTCCCCCTAGCTAAGACCTGTTCTGTTTCCTGTTTCCTCCAGCAGCTAGCTTGGCACCTGCTCCGAAGTTGCTGCTTGGTAAATGTTTGCTGCCTGGATGGTTGAGTGAATGTTATCAATTAGCTAAGCATTGACAGTGCAAAGCTGAGCAAAGTCACATGGCATCCTCCCCACAATCTAGGGGAAGACATATTAACTAAATACAAAGTTATAATGAATACTGAGAAAAAGAAGAAAATGGTGCTATCAGTATGTCTAGGATAGGAATTTAACCTGATCAGGGAAGCATTCTCTGAAGCCGTGCTGCTTAAAGTAAGATTTGAAGGATGAATAAGGGTTGACCAGGAAAAAAGGGAGGTAAGAACATCCCATATAGATAGAATAGCATGTGCTAAGATCCTGCAGCAGAAGGGAGCCTGGCAAGTACAAGGAACTGAACAAAGGCCAATGCTGCTAGGGTGGCAAATGAAGAAGCAACTAGTTTCAGAAGAGACTGGAAAGCCCATGGGACCACACCATGCAGGGGCTCACAGGTCTTTTAAGAAGCTCTGTCTTTCCACTTGGCACAAAGGGAAGGGCCTTGAATGGTTTCACTCAGATTAAAAATAAAACTGAAATTAAGGGGTGCCTGGGTGGCTCAGTTGTTTAAGCGTCTGCCTTCATCTCAGGCATGATCTCAAGGTCCTGGGATCAAACCCCATGTCGGGCTCTATCTAATGGTCCTGGGATTGAGGTCCACATCGGGCTGCCTGCTCAGGAGGGGAGCCTGCTTCTCCCTCTCCCCGCTGCTCGGGCTCTCTCTCTCTCTCAAATAAATAAATAAAATCTTTAAAAAAAATTTTTTTTAAATAAAATCAAACTAAAATTAAAAGATTGCTCTGGCGGCAGTGGGGGAATAAATTAAAGTGTGCTACAATGGATGTGTGTACAGTAACAAAAACTTTGTTGTTGTCTAAACAAGAGGTGATATTAATTTGAGGTAGACTGAAGAGGCATAGTAGAGGAATAAAAAGGTAGATGGATTTGAAAGAGATTTAGAAGACATATGGAAAAGCGGTGGCGATGCATTACACATGGTGGGTAAGGGAGTGAGAGGTGTCAAGAATGACTCCTTCTTCTGTCTTGACTCATGGAGGGATTGTGGTGCTCTTCCCTCAAACAGAGAATGCTGGAAGATGATCAGGTCTGTGAGGGGGAGAGTAGGAGTTTGTCTTTGGAGATGATGAGTTCCTTTTGAAATTCTCTTTCCTGACTTCTATCACACTATTTTTGGGAGTTCCCATTTCTTTTTCTCAGCCACTGCCTTCCTCAACTCCCCACAAGACATTTGTGTGTTCTACTCCCACCCCACTTAATTGTTGGTACTCTCCATGGTTCTGACCTAAGCCTCTGGCCTCCTCAAACACTGTTCAATACAGTAGCCACATGTGATTACTGAGCCCTTGAAATGTGGCTAGTCTAAATGGAGATGTGCTATAATTGTTAAATACACATAGGATTTCAAAGACATGTGTTAAATAATAAATAAAATCATTAATAAGATTTTTATATTATATATTGAAATGATAATATTTTAGATATATTGAGTTAAGTAAAATATGTTATTACTTTCTTAATGTGGCTACTAGAAAATTTAAAATTACATATGTGGCTCATTGTATATTTCTAGTGGATGGTGCTGCTCTAGACAGTGACTCTATTGTCGCCTTATTCTTGTCCACTTGAGCCCACAGAGCTGCTTATTGTCCCCAGAAATTTTCACATCATTTTATGCTTCATACTCTTTCCTTTTCCTGAGCTTTTGTTCCTCTTCTTTTCTACCAGATTAGATATGATTTCTACTTTTTTTGTTCAGAGCAAATATCTCCTCTACTATACGAAACTTTTCCAGTTCCTTAAGGTAGAATCAAACATTTCTGCCTCTGAGTCTTACATCCTCTCTTAATATCTTTATTATAGCTAATTCACATGCTTGTATTTTCTTTTATATTCATTTATCTCTCCAGCCAGATTGTAAGTGTCTACAAAGTGCAGGTGTAATCTGGTTTATGTCTATAATTATGTAACTGGGTACTCAGTGCCAGGGTGGTGCTCAATGAAAGTCTAGTGAATAACAATTGAATCTACACATATTAAACAGCTATCATGTGACTACTTGTGACTTAGATGTTTTATAGACAATATCTTGCATCCTCTCAGCAGCCCTGCAAGGTAGATATAATTATCCTCATTTTGCATATGGGGATCTTGCAAAAGCTCAAACTGTTAGTAAATTATAGAGCCAGGATTCAACTAGATTGAATGAAAAAAAGCCATTTTCTTTTTCTGATTCTGTGCATGCTGAAAAATGGATTAAAAAGTGGTGATTACATCCCACATCATAAAATAGGGAAAAAAATACCCATTCCCTAAGATTATTAGAAGATTAAGTGACATAATGTATATAAAGTGTCAGGGCAGTGCTTGGAAATACTAGGTTTTATTAGACATTGGTTTCCTTCAATGTTGAGACCCATAGCATAGGCATCCTTAATTTCTGAGGAAATGGTGGTTTTCCTAACTTCCTCAATGTCCCTACGTATTCTTATACTCATTTGGAGGTCATGAGAAACAGACCCCCCCAGGGCCATCCACTTTAACTCAGTCCTCTTTGGATATGCCTTTGATGGTTAAAGAAAGTGAAGTAGAGAAATAACAAGTAGCACTAGGGCCATTCAACCTCTCTCTGTGTGCTTTTGCTTCCTGGTGAATGTTGGGGTAGGAATAATGGGCTATGTGGCCTTGGTGAACTTCCAAAAAATCATTGTGAGTAGAGTGCTGATTCTTCTCTTCCTGTTCTGTCTTACCCAGTGATGGTATGTTACAATCAAGACCATTTCCTTTACCATCTGGGGAATCTTTGTAGGAAAGGGAAAAGAGAAATATGAATGGGATAAACATTAATTGTAGGCCAATGTGATCTGTAGGCCTTATGTTGAGATGCTAAGCTCCTTAGAAATAAATTTAAACAACTGAAAGGTAAAGATATGTTACTACTGAGCTGTGCTGAGGTAAGGGAAAGTGATCCCTCTATAACCTTCAGATCGCTGTACCTTCTCTAAAAAAAGCAGTATTGAGAAATTGCACAGTGACTATTGGTGCTTGACCAAAGCTAAAGGAAGCTCATGGATTTAAGGGTAAGACAGTTGCTTTGGAAGCTCATGGGTTTGAGAGCAAGACAACTGCTTCTCCTATTGATTTTCCTGATTCACATATTTCAAGTTAACAGGAGAACCAATTCCTTGTCCTCATATAGAGGAAACCTTCTTACCAACCTGTGCTCTTGTTTGTTTTAGATCAAACATACAGAAAAGTACAAGTAGGGCAGAGCTTCCACTACTTAAAAAACTCGAGGTGCCTGGGTGGCTGTTGTTAAGCGTCTGCCTTCGGCTCAGGTCATGATCCCAGTGTCCTGGGATGGAGCCCCGCATCGGGCTCCCTGCTCCGCGGGAATCCTGCTTCTCCCTCTCCCACTCCCCCTGCTAGTGTTCCCTCTCTCGCTGTGTCTCTCTGTCAAATAAGTAAATAAAATCTTAAAAAACAAAACAAAACTCAAATTCTCCTTCAAATATATACTATGTATATATAACATAACATAATATTTAAAAACCTTCTGATCCATTACAGAACTAAATAATATAAAAGGGGCAGGGAATGAATAGAATAAGGAACTTAGGGTCTTATGTTATTATTATTTTAATGGTGTGTTTTATCTCTTTAACTAGTCCTTTGAGGTTAGGGACAATGTCGTAAACTTCTCTGTATTTACTTCATTACTGCCCACAGAGTAAGTGCTTGGTGTTCCTTTGCTGAGCGATGGAAACCATCACCCACACGCAGTATAACTGACAAGACTGTGGCACAGAAAGTTGTAAGGAAAAGTTTCTTGGAAGTGAAAATTTGGAATCTAAATTAAGAAACTGAATATTCTCTAGCACTTAAACTTTGAGATCAAGAAAACAGTTTCACATCTGGGAGAACCTTTATGTCTGATGTTATCTGTGGAGAAATCCTGTGGCCAAGAACACGTGACACATAAGAAGGGCAATTATCTGGCTACTCCAGAAAATTTAATATACATAGAAAAATAAGTACAACTTTGAATTTTAAAGGGAAAATTCAAGTTGATTTATCTGCCATATTGACTTATACTTAAAAGAATGAACTGAAGTTACCTTTAGATCCAATCCACTCAAATGCCAAGGCATCCTAAACTCTCACAATTAACTGATTTTGAGACAGGTTTTCTTTGTTATGATTTTAGGGAGCTGATTTGACTCTGCCCCTTCTTCTTGTCACCTCTTTCCCCCTTTGCAATTGATCAAAGTCCACAGACTTCCTTAAAGTAATGCCCCTACCATATCAATAGGACATTACTTTCTTTTTTTTTTTAAAGATGTTATTTATTTATTTGAGAGAGAGAATGAGATAGAGAGAGCATGAGAGGGGGGAGGGGCAGAGGGAGAAGCAGACTCCTCGCTGAGCAGGGAGCCCAATGCGGGACTCGATCCCAGGACTCCGGGACCATGACCTGAGCCGAAGGCAGACGCTTAACCAACTGAGCCACCCAGGCGCCCAGGACATTACTTTCATTACTAAGAGTCCTCTTCAAAATCACAAGCCTCCAGGGAAAATTGAGCTTTAACTTTGGTGAAAATTCTTTTGTTCCACTCAATCTGGAGAAGGTTTGTCTCAACTTCTTGTCCCATTTTACTGTTGATTAATACAAGGATGAAGAGAAGAGAGAAATCTATAAGTTGGATGAAATTTTATTTATTTATTTATTTATTTTAAAGATTTTATTTATTTATTCATGAGAGACAGAGAGAGAGAGAGGCAGAGGCAGAGGGAGAAGCAGGCTCCCCGCAGAGCAGGGAGCCTGATGCGGGACTCGATCCCAGGACCCTGGGATCATGACCTGAGCCGAAGGCAGACGCTTAACCGACTGAGCCACCCAGGCGTCCCTGGATGAAATTTTAAATACCAAGGATTCATTAACTCAAACACAAGAGTATTCAGAAATCTTCCCTCACATAAATTAGAGGTATGTGTGTACATAAAGAACTAGAAGGAAATGCACCAGAAATTAGTAGTAGGTTTATCCGAGGCGCGATTATTGCTAATTGAAAATTTTCTTTATGTGCATGCTTTTCAATATGTGGCAAAATTTCTATAATGAAGATACAGTATTTTGGTAAACAGAAAAAAAAAAGAAATTATAATCAATAGCCACTCTCCTTTCCCCTACCTATATGCCGCATGACTGGAAATTTGAGAAACCTGCAGAGCCGTGTACCTGCGGGTGATAGTGAGGTGTGAGTTTGGGCAGGCCCCTCTTTGGGACTCTGGTTCCTCACCTGTGAAATGTAGAAATTTGAGTGCCTCAGTCTCATTTAGTTCTGTGATGCTTGAATTCTAGGATGGGCCTGCCACATAGCAGACTATTAACTGAAAATGCTTCTGGCTTCTAGTAACGGACATTTTGATTAATTGTGGCTTACACCATAAGAATTCTTGTGTTTAGTAAACAGAAGGTTTGAAGGTAGGTAGCTCAATGAGGTTTTGTTTGATCAAGTTCAGTGAGGTTTTCCAGGAGCTAGGGCACTTCAAAATATTTTTCTGTATCATCCTCTTCAATGGTTGGCTTTCATCTGAGAGACTGTTACCTCGTGGTTACAAGATAGCTATCATATCTCCAACTAGGAAAGAAGAGGCAGAGGCAAAAGCTTTCTCTTTGCACCTAATAACATCCCCATATCTCATTTGTTGGAACTAAGCCAAAGGGCCAACCAGTGGCAAAGAGATTCTAGACTTGCATTGAACCAATTCATCCTACAGCCCTGAGTGTAAAGAATAGCTTTTCATTGACATGAGCAGTTCAAAGTTCTAATAGCAGGGAAGGAAAGAGGAAAGGGAATGGTTATTGGGTAGGAAACAAATGTGTCTGTCAGGAGCACAGAATAAAGATTTGTTAAGCAAACAAGTGAGGGCTGCAGGATCTGAAAAACTTTGTTTTTGTGGGCCTCTTTTTCCATAAAACAACGTTAAAAATTATATATTACAGGGCGCCTGGGTGGCTCAGTTGGTTAAGCGACTGCCTTTGGCTCAGGTCATGATCCTGGAGTCCCTGGATCGAGTCCCGCATCAGGCTTCCTGCTCGGCAGGGAGTCTGCTTCTCCCTCTGACCCTCCCCTCTCTCATGTGCTCTCTGTCATTCTCTCTCTCTCAAATAAATAAATAAAATCTTTAAAAAAAAATTATATATTACAACTGAGTTGGCATAAAGACAAATTTAATCCAGACTGGATACATTGTTATATATTCATTATTATTATTTTTTATTCTGATTTTAAACATTAACATGGAAACATTTTCATGGACCCTAGATATTGTGCCTGCTACGTCCAGTGGTTAATTCAACCCCGGATGTATGTTGTCCTTCCAGCTGGATTGTAAACACTTTGAGGGCAGTGACTATGTCCTAGATTTCACTGTTGCCCTCAAAGCTGTTCAATAAATACTGTTGAGTTGACCTAAGGCATAACTGTTTCTTCCTCCAGGGTGAACCAGGTCCCCCTGGTCCTTATGGTCCTCCAGGAGACCCTGGTATTGGACAGCAAGGAAGTAAGGTAACAATTCTTGTCTTTTTCCTCATTGATGAGTACTGAATTTATTGCAGGGGCTGGGGAAGCTGTGATGTGAATTCTGCTCAGCTTTGCCCTCTAGACACAAGGAGGCTGCCTGTAGAAGGTACTTACAGTCCAGGTGGGTGCTTGGACACTGGGGCACTTACCACAAGAATAATCAATGTATCTTTATTTGATGGAAATGAAAAATATTTCTTGCCTCCAATTGCCAAACTTTTGTAAATGTACATCTAGTTCTGTTGAGTTTTCATGGAATTTAAATGTTAACATGCAAAAATGATATCGGGATGGGAAACATCTTAACATATAAACTATCACCTGTTCACATTAAAGAAGCAGAGAGGGGCAGAAACCAGAAGGACCATAACACTGAATAGGTAAGTGTTGATAGAAAGGTTTGTAGGGAACTAGAAAGTACTGCAACACCCAACACCCTGGAGTGCTCTGCATCATGCAGGATGTCATGGAACAGAAGTGCTTATTTTAAATGGCTTTTCTATGTCATTGGGAAAATAAGACTTTGGTGCAGGACTAAACAAAACAGGAAATTCTGGTGTCATCAAGTATCACCATGGATGGAATTGAAACAATAAGCATACTGAGACTCCAGGGAAGGTGGAGTTTGTATTGGCAGAGTGATTGGACAAAGATTCTGAAGGAGATGAAAGGTGAAACAGAACTGAAAGGAGAGGTAAAATGGAACAGAGTGGGGACAAGGAGAGGGTGGCCTTCCAGAATGGTGGTGAGAGGGGCAGGGAACGGCACAAGCATTGTTAGCTTGGTCCTCTCAATAACCCAAATGAATTGCATGCAGTCCAGCCTGCCAGTTGCTACACACACAATAGCTTCTGAAAGTTAAAAGTGGTGTATTGCACTTACACAAGAAGGGATGATGAGCATTTTAGAGTAATTTGTTCACTGAAATTTAAGCCATTTTTCCTCCTCCAGAATTTTTTTTTTATCTTTATGAATGTGAAAAGCTTGACTATTTTGGAATATATCTTTGTTGAAACCTCCAGAGTATCTTGTGCTATGTTTATTCTTTATTTAAAAACTCAAACTTTCACTTGATTATTTCTTTCTCTTAGGGGGAAAGAGGTCAGGAAGGAAGAACAGGGGCGCCAGGACCGATTGGCATTGGGGAGCCAGGCCAGCCGGTAAGTAGCAAGAAACTCTAGATGGAATAAAAAGGACAAATATAGTTCTTATGTGCCCTTTGTGGTTAGACTAGATGGCTAAACTAAGCCCATGTTGCATCTTTTGGGATAAAAAAGACAATAAATATGCAAGAGCCAGATCCAAGTGTTATTTTTTATAACACTTGAAATAGAGCCCCCCCACCCCCCCACACATGATATGTACAACTGGCTCTCTCTTACTGAAATCTCTTACAAGATTAATCAGCTTGTCCAAGAAGGAAAGAGATCTCATGTGTCAAAATCTCCTAGGAGATAGGAGAACTGGATTCAGGCCTAAGGACTTTCCTGGAACCATGAGAAAATCATTGAGAATAAGGACGTTGCTCATTACCTAGCTTATGAGTATACACTAAAGCTAGGACAGATGAAGGCAGACAGGTAATACCTGTGTTATTTGCAGCTTCTAGCTTATGTAGCTTTAAAGTTTACTATTTTTGCAGAAGAAAAAAAAAAGTGTCTCTATCAAAAGAGATCTGGAGAAGAAATGAATAAAACATGACTATCCTAGTATAGAAATGCTCTTAACTTTTCAAGTAATCATTATTCTCCCAGAAAAGAACAGTAAGTTACTTACTGAGATACATATAAAAATAACTGGGTTGGATCAGAAGAATTAATATTGTTAAAATGTCCATATTACCTGAAATGATCTACAGATTCTATACAATTCCTATCAAAATTCCAATGGCATTTTTCATGGAAACAGAACAAACAACCTTAAAATTTGTATGGGACCATAAAAGATCCTGAATAGCCAAAGCAATCTTGAGAAAGAAGAACAAAGGTAAGGCGTCACACTTTCTGATTTCTAAATATATTACAAAGCTATAGTAATCAAAACAGTATTGTATAGGCATAAAAACAGACACATAGACCAACGGAACAGAATAGAGAGCCCAGAAATAAACTCACACGTAAATGGTCAATTAATTTACAACAAAGGAGCCAAGTATATATAACAGGGAAAGGACAGTCTTACTTTAATAAATGGTGTTGGGTAGGTGTGCCTGGGTAGCTCAGTCATTAAACGTCTGCCTTCGGCTCAGGTCATGATCCCAGGGTCCTGCGATCGAGCCCCACGTCGGGTTCCCTGCTCCACAGGGAGCCTGCTTCTCCCTCTCCCTTTGCCTCTCCCCCTGCTTGTGCTCTCTCTCACTATCTCTGTCACTATCTGTCTCTCTCTATCAAATAAATAAATAAAATCTTTAAAAAAAATGATGTTGGGTAAATTGGACCACTATCTTATACCATACACAAAAATTAATTCAAAATGGATTTGAGTCTTGAATGTAAGACCTGAAACCATAAAACTCCTAGAAGAAAACATAAGCAGTAAGCTCCTTGACATAGGTCTTAGCAATGATGTTTTGAGTACCCAAAGTAAAAGGAACAAAAGCAAAAATAAGCAAGTTGGGACTACATCAAACTAAAAAGCTTCTGCACATCAAAGGAAACCATCAACAAAATACAAAGGCAATCTACTGAATGGGAGAAAATATTTTCAAATCATATATCTGATAATATCTAAAATATATAAAGAAGTCATACAACTCAATAATAACAAAAAACAGAAGACTCGAATAGATATTTTTGCAAAGAAGATGTACAGATGGCCAACTGGTACATGAAAAGATGCTCAACATCACCAATTACCAGGGAAATGAAAATCAAAATCAAAATGAGGTATCACTTCACACCTGCTAGAATGGCTATTATCAAAAATACAAGAATAACAAGTGTTGAGGATGTGAAGAGAAGGAAACCCTCATGCACTGTTGGTGGAAATGTAATTTGGCATAGCCACTGTGGAAAACAATGTGGAGGTTCCTCAAAAAACTAAAACTACAACTACTATATGATCCAGCCATTCCACTTCTGGGTATTTATTCAAAGAAAATAAAAACACTAACTCGAAAAGATATATGCACCCCCATGGTCAATGCTATTTATAATAGCCAATGTAGGGAAACAGACTAAATGTTCACTGATGGATAAGCGGATAAAGAAATTGAGATATATATATATATATATATATATATATATATATATAATGGATTACTATTGGATATATGTATTGATATATATAATGGATTACTATTCAGTCATAAAAAAGAATGAAGTCTTGCCATTTGCAACAACATGGATGGACTCTGAAAACATTATACTGACTGAAATAAGTCAGAGAAAGGCAAATACCATATGATCTCTCTTATATGTGGAACCTTAAAAACAAAACAAAACAAAAACCAAACCAATCCCATAGATATAAAGAACAGACAAAATCAATTTTATTTCTATATTCTAGTAACAGACACATAGAAATAAAAATTTTAAATATAATAGCGTCTATAGCCATTAAAAAATAGAAATACTTGGGTAAAAATCTACTAAGACATGTGTAGGACTTGTATCCTGAAAACTACAAAACACCAATGAAAGAAATAAAAGAATATTTAATAAACTGAGAGACACACCATGTTCATGGATTGAAGACTTGATTTCATAAAGCTGTCAATCTGCTTAAATTGATATAAGGTTTAATGCAAGTCTTTTTAAATATTCCAGTGAGATGTTTTTATAGATATGGACAAGATTATTTTAAAATTTGTATGGGAAGTCAAAGGAACTAGAATAGTTAAAAACAATTTGCAAAAAGAAGAATAAAGTTGAAGAAAGGGTTTTATTCACATCACTATAATAATCAAGATTGTGCAGTTCTGGTAGATCATAGAGACATGATCAGTGGAATAGAATAGAGGATCCAGATACAGACCCACACACTGATTTTTTGATAAAGGTGCAAAAACAATTCAATGGAGGAAGGATAACTTTTTCAACAAATGGTGCTGGATCAATTGGATATCCATATACCAAAAACTGAACCTCAAGTAAGTTTCACACACACCTTATAAAAAATTAACTCAAAATGGCTCATAGACTTAAATGTGAAATGTAAAACTATAAAACTTTTGAATAAAACGTAAGAGAGAATCTTTGGTACTATAGCTTGGTGGAAATTTCTTAGACATGTTACAAAAAACATGATCCAAAAAATAAAAAAATTGATTAGTTGGACTCCTGAAAAGTGGAAAATGTTTACTCCATGGCTCCGTTAAAAGGATGAAAAGACAAGCTACTGACCAATAAAAAGTATTTGCAAACCACATATCGGATGAAGGATTTATATTGAGATTGTATAAATAGCTCTCAAAACTCAATATTAAAAAAATCTAATTAGAAAGCACATATGTATCAGAATACATGTGTGTCTTTTTATACACACATGTGTGTATACATATATCTACATGTATATATGCTTATTGAACTTTAAAAAAAAGATTTTGTTTATTTGAGAGAGAGAGAGAGCGGTGGGGGAGAGGCAGAGGGATAAGCAGACTCATGGCTGAGTGCTGAGCCCAATGGGGGGCCAATGCTGCCGATGGGGGGCTTGATGTGGCCCATGAGGGGCTGGATCCCAGGACCTGAGATTATGACCTGAGCCGATCAGACACTTAACCAACTAAGCCACCCAGATGCTCCTGATTATTGAACTTTTAACATGTGTTCTTAGCTAACAAGCTTGAAATGTCATCAGTATCAGCACCTGACCCTAAAAATAATACACTGACCGTAGACTTTTTTTAAAAAAAATTTTTTTTTTTTAAAGATTTTATTTATTTATTTGACAGAGAGAGAGATAGCGAGAGCAGGAACACAAGCAGGGGGAGTGGGAGAGGGAGAAGCAGGCTTCCCGCCGAGCAGGGAACCCGATGTGGGACTCGATCCCAGGACCCTGGGATCATGACCTGAGCCGAAGGCAGACGCTTAACGACTGAGCCACCCAGGCGCC
>NC_138380.1:60011966-60019692 GCF_054177405.1 Leptonychotes weddellii
GTGAGTTTTTTATAGAAGCATTTCTGTCTTTTAAAAATAATCCATCGGTACTGTTGTGATAAAGTACAGTTCATCTACCCCAAGTACCTGCTCTTTCTCATCTTCCATTCGGTTTAGTTGGAAAATATGAGAATGTACTGTTGATGTGGAATATTATTCCAACAGTGTGTAGTAATTAAACCTTGAATCACTGCTTTTTTAAATGCCTTTAAGTGATTACTCACGAGTATTAGTTCTCGGCTCTCAGCAGCTTGAAACACAGGGCTCCTCAAAACCACCATTGTTTTCACTCTCACCTTGGCTGGCGGACTCTAGAAATGCAGGGATGGAAGAAGGGTTCGGTGTTCATGCTCGGCAGCAGTCCTCTCTCTGTATTGTCATATTGCCTACTGTAAGCCATTCACTCTGAAGCTACCCTGTTCATAAACATGCCCTGAAAGGACATTCTTCACAATCACAAGATTCAAGTAAAGTAATTTTGATAGCGATAGCAGATATTTATTGCGTGCTCAGTATATAAGAACATTACGTCTCTCTGATCTAACCTTTATATTAACTCCTGTGGTTGAGGTAGGTACTATTGTTACTACCATTATGATGAAGATGCTGAACTTTAGAGAGATTAAATTCTTTGCTGGAGATCCTGCTGCTAACACACAACAGAGCTGGGACTTGAGCCCTGGTCCATATGACACCATAATATGCTCTCAATTATCATGAAAGACTGTAAGCTCTATGAGACAAGAGAGCAGGTCTATCTGCTGTTCCTAGAACTTAGCACAGGGCCTTGCACCCACCAGACATTTGCTGAATGAATGGGAAAAAAAAAAATTGAGTGAACTGGAAAAAGACTTCTTTGCATTTAATGTAAACTGTGTTATTTTCATTTGTTTTATCGTTGGGAAACAGGAATAATTTGTCAATTTTTTTTTTTTGTTAAATTACATGATGTTAACTAGGCACTTGCCTTTTTAGTTTGCAATCTAGTTTTCATGCTTATATTTATTTTTCCTCTAGTTAATCTCTCTAACATTAGAGCAAGCTGTCATGGATATTAGTGCTTTGATTAAGGTCTTGGGTTGTTAAAAGCTAGGTTTCCCATCAGCATAGCAATTTAAATGGAATTAAATATTAGCTTTTTCCTTTAATTAAAGCCTTTATGAAATTGGTGATGCATAAATAGTGAAGAAGACTGTCTTTTAAAATATATAATATTTAGGGAAAGGCAAAAAAAAATTTGACATGAGATACAATTAGCTTTCTTGTTTACAGTTCTATAACTATCATCGGTCACTGATTAGCAAATGCTGCATCCTACGTCTGCTACCAGGCTTCAGGAGAAAGCGCCTCTCATATTACCCCGGATTATTGCGTATCGAGCCCCCAGATTGTTTAGAGTGTCTGTAGTGTGCTGGCTTTGGAGTTTCTGGGCAACTCAGTCGACTTTATATCATCTTAGGTTCACTTCCCTGCCAAGCAAGCCCTAATTATCTTTTTAGATCGCTTAGAGGGAAAAGCTCCAGTTTGTGCTTCTAAGATCCTTGTTAGTTCCTTTTTTACTTTGTGACCTTCTGGCCAAGAATAAAGAGAGGGAGAATTTGTAGCCTTTTAAAAATTCCTACTTCAGGGGCGCCTGGGTGGCTCAGTTGGTTGAGCAACTGCCTTCGGCTCAGGTCATGATCCTGGAGTCCCGGGATCGAGTTCCGCATCGGGCTCCCTGCTCAGCGAGGAGCCTGCTTCTCCCTCTGACCCTCCCCCGTCTCATGTACTCTCTCTCATTCTCGCTCTCTCAAATAAATAAATAAATCTTTAAAAAAAAAAAATTCCTACTTCAAGTGAATATCTTGCTGTTGCCTTTTATTTTTTCAATTAGTATGTTTCCTGCCAGCCCACTTCAAAGCCTGAGACTGTGTTGTTTTTCTTTCCTTCTGTGAGAAGTTTGCACCTCCCTGAGTGCCCTTCTGAGCAATAGTTACCTGGACTTCTTAATTTGAATCCCTGAGATCGAAAACCATGCTTCACCTTGAAAGAATTCAAGTTTGAATCCAAATGTATCAGGATAGAAATTAAAACACGTGTAAACAGAATTCAGTGCTTTAAAGCCGCTGGGCAGTGATTTCTTCACAGAGCTCCCCTGATACTTTTCAATTATTTAATCACTCTGCAACTTTCTCCAGACCACACAGTCCTAGATTTTTAGACTTTCCTCATAGGATTTATTTCCTAATCCTTATTCTGAAGCACCACTTAATTTCCATTTTCCTCTAATTTGAGGACAGCAGAATAGATCATCTTCTGCTAATCAAGTGGAATATTATTCTTCACCACTCTACGATTCTACTAATCAGTATGGAGTTTACTAGAAGGATTCTCACTAATAACTTAAGTAGGACTATATCGCCGCATCCAGTGTGAACCAAAATATAATCCTTTCTCTCTTCCTTCCTTCTCCCCCCATTCTCTCCTTCTCTCTCTTTTCCTGCTCCTCATTTCCTCTTCTCCTAAACAGGGTCCCCGTGGTCCTGAGGGAGCACCAGGAGAGAGGGGCTTACCAGGAGAAGGATTTCCAGGACCAAAGGTAACAATACTTACGTACTACGAAAAAATGCTTTGTCTTGCATGGTCATGATTTACAACTTTAAAAAATGTGGCCTAGCCAATTATCAGAAGTCAAGTATTTTCCTATCTTCACCCTATTAAATAAAGGAATATGTAAATTTTCCCTTAACATGAAACTATAATGAAATTTGAGATTATAAATAACTAATTGGGGGCGCCTGGGTGGCTCAGTTGTTAAGCGTCTGCCTTCGGCTCAGGTCATGATCCCGGGGTCCTGGGATCGAGCCCCACATCGGGCTCCCTGCTCGGTGGGAAGCCTGCTTCTCCCTCTCCCACTTCCCCTGCTTGTGTTCCCTCTCTCGCTGTGTCTCTCTCTGTCAAATAAATTAATAAAATCTTTAAAAAAATAACTAATTGACAGATTTTTACCTCATGTAATTATGGCACAGGAAAGGAGAAAACTCTTTTAGTTTGTAGTCATTAAAGCCATAGTGATAAATAGCATCTTTATGTCCAGAAGTGACGTTATTGAGCATAGCTACGACAGAACTTTACTCACAGCTTTGTTTTGTGAAACACAGATAAGGAACTACTAAACCAGTTTGTAATCATACTGTCATTAGTATAATAAGAAAGAAATACGGGTGGGAGGACAGAACTAGAATTACCTTGTTATCATAAGGGGCAAAATACTATGAGAAACGTACCTTTTACCTGGCAATTGAGAATTCAAATGTTTCTACTGCTTCCCATATATAATTCTTGGCACTCAAGTTCCTCTGGACCAGGGGCTGGCAAACTTTTTCTGTAAAGGGCCAGAGAATAAGTATTTTAGGCTGTGTGAGCAGTATGGTATCTGTCAAAACGACTTAGCCTCTGTTGGTGTAGCATGAGAGAAGTCATCAACCATGTATAAATGAGTGAGCGTGGCTGTATTCCAATAAAGCTGTACTTACAAAAAACAAGCAGTGGGCTGGATTTGGCCAAGGGGCTGTACTTTGCTGACCTCTGGTTCCCCCCATCTACCAAAGGCCACACAGGAAATGATTTTCCAAGACACTTTGGGCAGCATCAACCACATTTCAGAGTAAGCAAGAATACATTTTGGGGTCCTTTTCCTTTCTTTTCTAAATTCTTTCCCCCAAACACACGTGCATGCACACACACACCACCCAGAGAACCACATGCTGTTTTCCAAGTGTCTAAGAACTTCTACTTCAGCCATTTGGTCAGTCACTAAGATCTGGCCTTCTCTCTCCAGCCTCATGCTCTAAAATATCATCTCATTCTTATCCTCTTCAGCCATGATCAATATTCTATTGTCTGTGAGAAACCTGAATCTCGACTACAGGGAGATCAAGTAGTTAAAACCTAATTCATACTAAGTTGTGAATGACTGCTGGGTTGAATTTTTAAAAGAGGCCCTCAATAACTAACAAACTTTAATTTGTCATCATCAAAGGAAATAATCTGTAGGAGAAAGGGGACATTCCTAATGTCCTGACTTAACCAGAGTATTACTCTCAGAAGTCAGGCCAACAGCTAAGTGCTACATTTCAGAAAGTTTTATAATACATAATTTCATGAGTTTTTTTTTTGTCATATAGTAAATTTCTATTTATGTGTAGTCCAAACAACCTGGGAAATTCAAATAGCCAGGGTTATTTCTCTTTATAACCTGTGGGGGTTTTTAACATAAATAAGTAAATGAGAAGTGAATAAGTGAAACACTAAGGAGCATACTGCAGGGTGAGTTTTAGTGACAGGTTCAATGTTATAATGATACACTCTTACTCATCATAACCCACAGCACTGCATTGCCCTGCATCTCATCACAGAAAGAATCCATTATATTCAGTGTTACTTTAGGGTCGACTTATGTAATTATACTCTGTGGTAATGATCCCATTAGTCAGAATACTTCATTCCCCAACCAGCAGGGTCAATGGGGGAGTTTTCTATGTGTGCTACTTGGGTTACTTTGCATTGACGTAGAATAAATTATGAATAAAGAGGGACTTAAAGGTGTATTTTCCCTTTTCTTAGGTTTCTTGCAAGTGTTCTTTGATTTTACTCTGGGTTTAAATAAATGCTATTCCTAATTAATAATATGGCTTATTTTTCACACAAATGCACAAAATGTTATGACTTCATTGCAATTACATTACAACCAGAGTTGTCGCATAGGTCATGTGACTATAGAAGTACTCCAAGAAGATTTTCTATGAATCATTTTAAAACTAAATTTTCAATGAATATTTATAAATTACGATATAAAACATTTAATAAGTAATTCAATACTAGCAAGCATTAGTTCATATACTAATATGAGAGACGAATTTTCATTGTGTGATGGATCTAGTTGAGCAGTGTTAAGGAAATGAAGGATTGATTCAGTTTGTTGTACTATATGATTAGTTAGGTCCCCCATTTCCAGATATTTCTATCAGGAATGGAGCTCTTTTCCAACTTTAGCGATGCTGTATATGTGTTCTGTTTGGACAGATTCCTTCTTATTTAAGAGTATTAAAACTATTTTTTTGCAAGTTACAGATCTTCGGGTGGGCTAGAATTACCCATTTGTAGTGAGCAGTGAATTTGGATGCTTTGGATGCTTCAACTATTTTGAAATCCTGATTTTTATTAATATACTGATATTTCTCCCATATACTTTCAGGGTGAGAAAGGCTCTGAAGGACCAACTGGCCCACAAGGATTACAAGGCCTGTCAATCAAAGGGGACAAGGTACTGCATAAAGGGTATACAATAGGAAAGATGCCACTAGAATTATTTTTGTTCATTATTCTTTATGCATGTACATTTTTGAACTGTATTCAATCTAATGACCATATCACACAGGTATCCAGTTAATTATAAATCAAGTATATGCAAGGTATGTTATTATGTAGGAGGAATTATTATCTGAAATACCCCATCATGTTTATTTACAGTAATGTCTCATTTATTTGGGTTTTGACTTCCAGTAAAACTATCTTCAGCTAAGCAGCTTTAATGCCAAACATTAGCAAAACAGACCTCTTCTTAGTAAAAAAGTTTTTTGTTTTTTTGTTTTTTTTAAAGATTTTATTTATTTATTTGAGAGAGAGAGCGCAAGAGGGGGTAGGGTCAGAGGGAGAAGCAGACTCCCTGCCGAGCAGGGAGCCTGATGTGGGACTCGATCCCGGGACTCCAGGATCATGACCTGAGCCGAAGGCAGTCGCTTAACCAACTGAGCCACCCAGGCGCCCAGTAAAAAAGTTTTTTAAAAAATGTATTGACTTGACCCCATTACAGAATGTGCATGTCCATCCTTAGATGCTCACTCAAAAGATATTACCTTAAAATGGGACTAAAATAGGAGAACTCATTTAAGAAAAGCTAGTGCTGATGCCCTCTAACAAGGACCAAGAGGGGTCCACCTATAGCTGAACAAAGTTAGGTCTATAGATTCATTGCAGTGAGGCAGACCACATACCATGGGGAACCCATTACTACTCAGTAAGAAGATGAAAGATTTTTTATAGCATTTGGGCTTGTGTTAGGTGTTTTGGGGAAGTGACTAAGAAAGGAGTTGACTTTGGATTGGATGCTGTTAGGAAGGGAGGTAAATTTTTTTCTTATTTTCTTATGTTATGTTAATCACCGTACATTACATCATTAGTTTTTGATGTAGTGTTCCATGATTCGTTGTTTGCGTATAACCCCCAGTGCTCCATGCAGAACGTGCCCTCTTTAATACCCATCACTGGGCTAACCCTTGCCCCCACCACCATCCCCTCTAGTACCCTCAATTTGTTTCTCAGAGTCCATCGTCTCTCATGGTTCGTCTCCCGCTCTGATTCCCCCCCTTCATTTTTCCCTTCCTGCTATCTTCTTCTTTTTTTTTAAACATATAATGTATTATTTGTCTCAGGGGTACAGGAAGTGAGGTAATTTTAAGACTGGCTATTTTAATGACTCTTACCTAGGAGGTGGGAAAAATGGAGTCAGGCTTAGCTATAATTGGTAAAGAAGTAGCAGTCGCTCACTTTAGCTAGTTTAGGGGGATGTTTGATCATTTTGCTGGGGATAGGTGGTTTGGATGCTGTTTTTTGTTTTTGTCTGTGCTCAGACATAACTATGGAGTGCTCTTGCTTTTATCTTGATTTATCACATCGAATGGCCATATCTGACAGTATTCTGTAAAATTGTTTATGTTCAACACCATGGTCAACCTGTCATTGCTTTTCTCTTTCTCACTAGTTCCTTGTTTTCTTTAAAATAGCTGCAGATCATACCCAGATTAGAAGTGGTAATGAGGCTGGTGCTAGGAGCTCCGGAAGCTAATAAAGCCCTACAGACCACTGGGAAGGGAAAGTTCCCAGAGGTGAAGATGATATAAGAAACGTACAAAAAACAGAGACCTCATATCAATTTGGAGTCATTTATATGTTAATCTCTAAGCATATCATCACATTATATATTAGAATAATGATTTATGTTCATGATTACTTTAGGTGTTGTGTTTCAATTTTGAATGACTTATTTCTTTTATTTACTGGTAGCTGTCTGTTTTAGATATCTGTATTTAAATAGCAGAGATACTGGTAAATAGTGAGTTATACAAATTTTAGTTGTAATACAGTTTTTGGTTCAAATAGTTCAGCTCCAGCTCCAAAATACCCTAAAAATATGTAAGATTGTCTTTCTTCCTTTGGAGCAGTGAGAACTGAGTACAACAGATCTATTGTTTTATGAGTTCAGTAAATTAACTTTTTCAGGTGTTGTTGTCATGGCATTTGTGTTTTTACATCTGGAGCTCATGCAAAGGAAATACATTGAAATATCAGACATTATCACATAGTAATTGCGAGGCTTTCATCAGCTCCTCCCTTACCAAATCCTTACCCTTCCCCCTTTCCTCCTTTCCTATTCTTTTTTTTGTCTCAACTTTTTATTTGCCATTTTTTTTGTTTTTTAAATTTCAAGTTAGTTAACATATGGTGTATTTTTTTATTTTATTATGTTATGTTCATCCCCATACATTACATCATTAGTTTTTGATGTAGGGTTCCATGATTCATTGTTTGTGTATAACACCCAGTGCTCCATGCAGTACGTGCCCTCTTTAATACCCATAACCAGGCTAACCCATCCCCCCCCACCCCTCTGCCCTCTAAAACCCTC
>NC_138380.1:60019792-60078797 GCF_054177405.1 Leptonychotes weddellii
AAAGAAGTGGTTTTGATACAGAAATTAAATGTAAATACTAATGCACAAAAGAAGATGCTTCTTATGTGTTCATTGAATATTTGCAGAATAGTGGTTATGAGTGGGTTCTGGAGTCAGAGAGAGTGAACTTGAATCTTGCCTCTGTCATCTAACGTTTGTATGACTGGGGCAAAGTACTTAACCTCATCTGGAAGATAGGGATGCCTACTTTCAGAGGGTCCTTGTGAAGATTAAATGAGATAAAGCATGAAAAAGCATTTAACACAGTGCCTGCCACATGACAAGCAATCCAATTCTGAATCAGAATAATCCAGCTCTGAACTAGAACTTGAGTCCATTACGTCTTTCCCTCTAAGATATTTATTTAGAATGGGGGTTGACACAAAGTAAAACACTAAGAAGCATATTCCAGGGCATGTCTTAATGACAGGATCAGCATTCTTTCTTTTTTTATGCAGGTTCCACACCCAGCGTAGAGCCCAACGCGGGGCTTGAACTCACGACCCTGAGATCAAGACCTGAGCTGAGATCAAGAGTTGGATACTTAACAGACTGAGACACCCAGGCGCCCCTAATATTATGTGAAGTATGATCCAACGATACAGTTTTGTTCATAAAAACACTTATTTAGTCCAGGCATTGGCAAACTATAGGGCTGGCTGTTATTCTTACAGTGTTTTTAGAACGCAGGCATATCTGTGCATTTAGGTATTGTCTGTGCTTGCTTTGGTACAACCAAAGCGGCGTCCATTACTGATGACAGAGACCTTACTATGGCCCTCAAGAACAAAATGTTTACTGTCCAGCTATTTAAGAACAAGTTCATGGATCCTGATGGAGCCTAAATACAACTGACATTTAAATGTCTGGGACGCCTGGCTAGCTCAGTTGGTAGAGCACATGACTCTTAATCCCAGGATTGTGAGTTCAAGCCCCACGTGGGGCATGGAGCCTTCTTCAAAAAATAAAAATAAAAAATAAAATAAAATATGCATCTCATTTGTCTCTTTGCTGTTCTGGGATGTGCCAGGCATCATCCTCACACTGGGCGTTTGCTCTGCTTGGAATACTTTTCCTGTGTTTCTACCTGGTTCTTTCTCTCTCTTCGGTGAGGCCATCCTTGGCCACCTCATGCAAAACTGTAGTTGTCTCCCCCCTTCCTTGATTTATTTTTCTCCTTAGCACTTATCCTTATTCGGGTGCCTGGGTGGCTCAGTTGGTTAAGCACTTATCCTTATTCAACATATTACTTATTTTATCTATTTATCTTGTTTACTATCTTCTGTTTTTCCTTCTAAAATGTAAGCTCTGTGAGGAGAGAGCTTTTTGGCTGTTTAGGTCACTGTTGCTTCCCCAGTGTTTGGAACAATCCAGGGCACATAATGGGCACTCACAAGTATTTGTTGAAAGACACCAAGAATGAATGAATGATAGTGTTCTTCTTACTAATAACTCTCACTCTGTTTCCCGAATTTATTTCATGGAAGGAAAAGGTGAGGTTCTTTAATTTTGTTGCATTTACCTTAGATAATTTCTTAATTTTTAAAATGTATTTTAGCAAGATGTGGAAGGAAAAGGTATTTAGAAAATTTTCGAACATTTCAATTTCTCTCTCAAATCTTGATTTTCTTGGACCCTGTGAATATGAGACTTTTAAATATTTCTATTGTAATCCTAACAGGAAGTGTTTGGGTCATTAATAACCATTTAGGAATTTTTGGTCCTTGTTAGAAAAATGATTGATAAATATAAACTAGTGCAAATATTCACCAATTTAGACTACACAGTGAAAATATCATTCACTCTTTTGGCAAACTTGAACTATAAACTGTTTAAAAGAGATAGAGTTTTCTAACTTTTTATGTTGAACCCTTTTATGGTATAGATTTTAATTCAGCATAATTCAAGATTAGCAAAGTATGAAAGAATGAGGCTTATTGTTATATTTCTGACTTATTTTCTATACAGGGGGATTTGGGACCTGTGGGACCCCAGGGACTAATGGGCATCCCCGGAATTGGGAGTCAAGGAGAACAGGTAATCAAAGCTTTCTCTCTTTCCCTTTGGTACAGAACACTCTGACCCAATTCTGGTGTTCATTGAAAACCAGTTCTGCAAACACCTATGAATATATTTGATAGTCAAAGTGCAATGGAATATACAACCAAAAGTGAATGTAGGGAAGGAAAAGATGGTTCTGTGAGATTTTATTTTTTAGAACTTCCAAAGATTAAAAAAAATAAAATGTGTGTTTCTTGGAGCTGTGACTTTTAACATTAATGCCTAACTAACAGGATAAGAGTTTTAGAGTGATTTTATATTTTTAGTTTTCCTTGGGAGCAGTGGTTTATTTATCTGTTGGTTTGCGTGTTTTCCCCCTGAGGCTTTGTGAATGATTAAATCTCACTCTCTGCCAATGCTAGGAGAGTACTATCTCCTACCCCCTAGCCACGTATCAATCTAAAAAAAGTTTTAAAACAAGGACCAGAATCAGAGGTAACCATTTAACTTAAAGGGCACCGTTCCTGAATAGAAGCAAACCACAGATAGGGTTTATAAATGACATTTGGCCTCTCTTGGTCAGAAGGAAGGAAAGCTCTCTGAGGATGTCTCCACATTCATGGCTCTAACGGCTTCCAAAATCTTCTGACCATAACTTTTGGAAAAGCTGGGCACCTTTGTTAGATCTAAATAATATAAAGATAATGTAAAAGTACTATCTACCTACAGAATCTCATTTAATCAAAGTGACACACAAATCCAGATTTATGTTGACTGTCCTCCTACATAGAAAGTAGCCAATCGATTTGACTAAGATTTATGATTAAGGTTTGAATTATTCTGTTGCCTAGAGAATGAATACTGCTTCCTTTATCTAGGAGAGTGGGAAGAGTATAAAAAAAGGAGATCATTCCAAACCTCATTGTTAGCATTAACCCTGAGTTTCTTTCTAACCATCTTGAAATTAATTAGTATTTTTGTTGTTGCTGTTAATCCAAGCAACACCGAAGTTGGATATTACTCCTTTTTCCATGTCCTTTCTCTTGATAGAGATCTTAGTGGTAATACATTAGGAGGACTAAGATGCAGGAAAAGCCAAGATAAGTCTGTATATAAGTGTTTATATAATAATGAAGAGCTGGATATTTTGGTTACACAAGGATTGTGGTTTGACTGTAGCACTAGGGAGTCTCAAACTTTGCAGTTTACTTGCTGGTTTCAGCCAGGCTTACATTCTGATCCTGGAAGTGGCTGGACAGTCCTGGGTCTTGTGGTCCCGGTGCTGAGTATATGAGGTTCAAAAGGCTGAAATGAGGTTCAAAGAAAGCCAAATCTTTCCAGGTGGCCAGCGAATTCTGGACCTCCCACCTGCAACTTCCTGTTGCCTTTAATGCTGGTTCTTGGTGGGGGTTGTTGTTCTTCAGCTTAAAAAACTCTCTTTGACTTCTTTTGTTTTCTCACCCCTTTCTCTCCAAATTTCCAAGAGAAAATCATTTTTAAGGTAGACGTGTCCATATGGAGCTGACCCCCGCTGGATAGGAGATTGAATAGAATGCATCATTTGTAAATTGCTTTGAACAAAAAAGGAATTCGTTTTCCCTTTTAAGACAAATGATTTAAATCCTACTTAAATGTAACCTCTATTTATACAGTTATTCATTTTTCTTCTTATCCTTAATTTGACATGTTTACTCATTGAATTACCGTTGTTACTAGATCTTCCTAATTCTCTTACAGAAATGAATTTCCCCACTCATCTGTTTTTGGGAAACTCCTGTTTTCAAGAACATGTTGATAATATGCCTCGAGAGGCCTGCAGATTTTCATGAAATGTTTGGAGGCTTGACCACTTCAACTCTGTTATAAATTGGAGTGCAAATACAAATAACCACATTTACACGTGTAAACACACACACATATATGCATGGATCTCTTTGAATTTTTGGTTCCTTGTGGCATATCATACTACTTGTAGACAACTGTAAAAGATTCTTCCTAATAACAACATTATGATTCCTTCTTGTAATAACCTTAGCTTTCTTAAACTGTTTAGACTGCTTCATCTTCATTAACCAGAAAAAAATGATATTTATAATTAAAAAATAAACAAGCAATTGTATCATTCAGCTGGAAAAAAGGGGATACCATTTGTAATAAAATAATCATGTATCTGTAACCATTATTTACACAATCATGGATTGTGGGGTATAAGCAAAACAAAATTTTAGTTTTTCCTCACCAACCCTTTAAATATTTTTCAGTGGGGTAAGTTTTTTCTTTTTCCTACCGCAGGAAGAAATTACCAATGAGTTACAAACTCTTCTTATCACTTTTAGGTAATAAAAAGTTATGGTATCAGCTCTTAGTTGTAACTCACAGTTTTAATTGTCTAATAAAAAGTATCTAGTCACTATATTAACTTTCCTTTTAATCTTCATTTATCTGGTATGAGCTATAGGGAGAACCTGTGGTCCACGGGAAGGAATGTGCTTCTCATCCCTCCCAGGCCGAATCAAGGATGAGAGTCAGAGGGAGGCCACAGAGTTTCTTTCTTGGCTGGTCTATTGTCACGTGGTTTGGGTCCTCTGGTCTTGACAGATGTTTGACAGTGAGTTTCCTTGTGGGGCTCTTGCCTTGCCCCTGTGACTGCCACTCTCGGGACATGGATGAAGGACTCTCTTCCTCCAGCTGTTTCTCCCCATCAGCCTCTGCTTTTCTGGGGGTTTATTCTATACTGATTCTCTCTATTGGAATTCCACTGCTCCTCCAGGTCCTCTTGGACAGGATTCCAAACAATTCAAGGCTAACCCTGTCTCTCACCTAGAGTACATCTGGTCCACAGAAAAAACTTGCACGGCCTTTGCGCTGACCAACTCTGGATAGACAGGCTGATCCAACCCCAGCCCTCTCTTGGCCATCACCAACCATTTTAGCCTTCCCAGGTGTGAGTCAGACACAGGTCCCTTGTGTTGCCAAGGCAAAAATCAAGGTCAACAAGTGGTTTCACTGAAGCTCTCTTTCTAGAATGCAGTAAAGAGAGAAGCAACCCAAATCCCTCTCATGTTCTTCAAAGAAAACACTTTATAAGACTACTTTCTCCAAAGAAGAACTTATTAATTCTATCTCCTTCCCCTTTTTATACCCACAATGTGAGTGAGAATCTAGTGTTTGGACATTCTTCAGTTTGGTGTCCACAGACTCTTGCTTCTTAGAGCCTAAGGTCAAAACCTTTGATTTAACATCCTGATATAATGTGACCGAGACAGCTAGAATATAGGTTTGCCTGCATGGGACTGAAATGTGAAATAGGTTAACAAGAAGCAATTTTATTTCTCTGATTTGGAACTCCAAGCTGGCATGGTGGCTCTGTTCGTCAGGGTCTTCAGAGGTTCCGTCTTCATTCTTGGGAGTCTGCCCTTCTCAGGGTGCTTTCCTCACCCACATGATCCGGGATAGCCACTGTGTCTTCACTTCAGCCACTGGGGAAGGGGAATAGGGGAGGGAAAGGCATGCCTCTTCCTTTATCATGAATCAGCAATTGCACATGTCACTTCCTTTTGTATCCCATTGGCCCAAATCCAGTCCATCTGGCAACACCTGGCTGCACGTGGTCGTTATCTAGGCAGCTGCGCAGGTCAGCTACAATTCTCTTACTATGGAAGAAGGGGAGAATGCCTATTATGGTTTGACTAGCAGCCTCTGCCATGCCATTCAACAAATACTGAGTGTGACTAATATATGATAGGATGAGAATTAAATTTTCACTTTAGGGGGTATGAAACTACTTTTATCCGAATTTCTTAATTTCACTAATGCTATTTTTAAACATTTTATTTTAAAGGGAATCCAAGGTCCTATGGGTCCACCTGGTCCACAAGGGCCTCCAGGACAAGGCTTGCCTGGTGCTAAGGTAACTTTCTGAATGAGAGCAGAGTTTAATATATCTATAGTCTAGTTGCTATTTCCTGGTCAGCAGCCAGTGCATTGGGAAAGCAATAGATAAAATGAACTTAAAAATCAGATTTCTACTTAATGTAAAATGGTACTGATATTCCTGAGGGTTTAGTTAATGTAATATGTATTCCTTACACTTTTAGAAGCATTTATTTAGGCAATCTTAATTTATTGTTTTCTTTATGACTTTTTCTCAAGAGATCCTCTTCTAGCGGCTCAAACAGGAGAGGCTACCTGTGGGCTGGCTAATCCATTCTCACCAACACTCCCACAGTAGGCCTACCTCCTGACACATTTAATTAAAGATACGGAGTCGGAAATAAAGAAAAATCTTCTATGAATGTGGGAATCATTTTATGTCCTAAATTAAAACTATTATTTGTCCCTTAGGGAGAGGCATGGCACTTCTTATTTAACTAGCTGTCCTTACTGTTGCTTCAAATGATCACTAATCATTGTTAAATAAATACTGCTCTGAGAGTAGTCACCTTCCAGCACACTCCTTAGAGATTGGCATGTGAGAAGCAGCTCGACAGAAGAAAGTTACTGTCCTTGAGATTTTTGCTTTGGGTTTATCATTGGAAGCTCAGGTTGTTCTTTCTGCTTATGATATTGCTCTTGATTCACAGTCATTCTGGCTTCTCATGTGTCAATTTTAGTTGTTATGGGATCTAACTGCCTATCTTCCAGGTGCTCTCCACATTTTGAGTATGTTATGTAGCCTATATATATATCTTTTTATATTTTATTTATTTATTTGAGAGAGAGAAAGAGAGAAAGAGAGAGAGAAAGCACAAGTCAGGGGGAGAGGCAGAGGGAGAGAGAGAAGCAGGCTTCCCGCTGAACAGGGATCCTGACAGGGGGCTCAATCCCAGGACCCTGAGATCATGATCTGAGCTGAAGGAAGATGCTTAACCGACTGAGCCACCCAGGCGCCCCTACCTAGCCTATATTTTAAGCCAGACCATTACATATTCCAAATTTGATAAAACTCCATCCACCTGAAGGGATTTGAGGCAAATATATATATATTTGAATTATATACAAACACAAATTGAAATAATATAATATATATTAAAAATACATTTTCAGGTTTTATATTACAATATATCATGAGTATTAATATTAATAACATAATTAACATCTATCCACTATGTATATATTTGAACACATATATATGAATTGAGCACACAAAGCTCGATTTTATCTTATTTTGTTGATACAAGACAGCTCTTAGCTCTTAAGGAAGGAATATATTTTATTTTGCTGCTACCGTGACATACTCTTCAAATACTCTTTCCTCACTAGGGAGAAGTAGGCCAGACAGGAGCTACGGGTCCTAGAGGACCAGTGGGAGTTGGCGTACAAGGCCCAAAGGTGAGCTGACCATGCCGATCAGAAGCGTTTAGATAATTTGTGTCATATTATGTAAAGTTTCATTGATATCCAAACTCAATACAGATCATGAATGTGTCATCTGTTATTTCATCAGAGGAGAGTATTTATTCAGAAAAGGGTCTGATGCTCAGTGTAACTCTTACTGTTTAGGAAGAACCAAAAATCTTAGTTTATTTTAAGGACTGCTATCTGGTTTTTGTTCGTATATTTATTAGCATCAGAGGCCCTTTTTGGGCACAGAGCGATTCTTTAAGAACATTCTTTTCTGCATATTAGAAAACAGAGCACCTAGACAGTAGGATTTCAGCAAACGGTACTTCCCTAGTCTTGTTTTGCGGCGGGCTCACGTTTCAGGTCTCAGCTCCAAAGCTACCTACTCAGAAAGTGGTTCCCTCAACCTAAAGTATGTCTCCCCCACTCCCGCTACCCACTGATTTTATACCTCAGCATGCTGTTTCCTTTGCTGTTCCCCTTCACCTCAACGGGCATGTTTTCTGCCTTACGTTTCATCTTCCTAATCACTTGAGAAATGCAGTGCCCAACACTCCAGCCACACCTGGTTACTGAATGCGCGGCACGTGGCGAGCGTGAAGTGAGATGTGTGGTTAGTGTGAGACACACACTAGATTACAGAGCTTGGCACGAAGAACGTGAACTACATCCCTGGTACTTTTGCAGATTGATTACATATTGAAATGATACAATTTCAGCTATATTAAGGTAAAGTAAAATACATTATTAGGATTATTTTCACCTGTGTCTTTTAACTTTGTAAATAAATGTGGTTGCTAGAGGAGCTATAATGACATATACGGCTTGCTTTCTATTTCTATGGGACCGTGCTACCCCCCTGCGACAGGGTCCTTGCTTCCTTTTTTTCTCGTTTATTATCGAATCCCCAGTTCTGGGGACAAGCGGGTACTCAATAAATGTGTTGAGTAAATGAACGAATTCTTGCTCTACCCTTCACGAGTTCTATAGCTAATCCTGAAGTCAGATAGGATCTGGCAAGCCGCACTGAGGGTTCAGCTCCATCATTGTTGCTGCTGACATTGTTGTCATTCTTATGAGTATTTGGGTATTACAATATGTAAGATGTGGGTCTAGAAGAATAGACATGTTACATATGCATGGACATATAATTACAATGAGTACAAAATATACTAATGTAAATAGCAATCACTAACGTAAGTAGTAATAATAGCTGCCGTTTGTTGGTTTCGAGGTGCCACACAATATGCCAAGTACAAGTATGACATACATGTCACCATACGTATATGCAGGGTACATATACATATGTACATGCATGATGTCATACATGTGCCAATTTCAGAGAAGCAACATGGTAGGGTAGTAAGGCTCAGCAGTTAGACTGCCTAAGTCTAAATCCCAGTTTCGCCATTAACTAGATGTGCGATCCTAAGCTTCTCTCACTTTAGAAAACGAAATATTTCAAGCATACTCAATAGCATAGAGGATAATACAAAGACCACCCAAGTATTTCACAGCCCAGCTTTATCAAATGTTGACATTTTGCCATATTTATTCTAGCTATTTTTCTAAGAAGCATTACAGATATAGATAGAGGCTTCTGCCTCTGCTAGTCCATCCCATGACCATCCACTCCCCCATCAGACATAACTAATTTCATGGCTTGGGTATTTATCATTCTCTCGAAGTTTTTAAAATTTTCCCACATATTTTTATCCATAAACCACACAAAGCTTTTGTGTGTTCTTGAACTTTACATAATGCATCATTCTGCCTCATATGTATATTCAGCCTCATGTCTTACTTGTTTTTATATACCTTTAATTCATTTGTTTTCATTGCTCTATGATAGTCTATTGTATACAAATATCTCATTTAAAATTTATCCATTTTCCTATCGATTGACATTTAAATTGCTTCCTATTTTTTGCCTTTGCCAACAATGCTACCATAAACATTCTATGAGTTTCCTCTTATGTAAGTCAGACTACAAGTTTCTCTCACTGGTTGGTGATAGATGCTACAAATAGAATTGGAAGATCATAGGGTATGGGCAAGTTTTCAATTTTGGTATCAGGAAGATCCTGTCCAAAATGGACAATGGGTAAAATGGTTCTGCCCGTTCACCAACCTTCTAGCAAAATGTGACAATGCTTTTAAACTTTAGGTCTTTAGTCCACTTACCGTTTCCTTTTTGTGTGTGGTGCAATGTAGCGATCTTTTTTTCCCCCAGATGGACAACCATATGTCCCCGCATGGGTTACTGAATAGTCCATCTTTGCTGCACTGGTTTGTAATTCCACCTCTGTTGTACATCAAGCTTCTCTGTGTGAGGATCAGTGCCTGAGCTCTCTATTCTGCTCCATTTGTCTATATCTTTCAGTGCTATTACTTCTGTCTTGATTATGACAGATTTATAATAAGTTTTATCATCAATAGGGAAAATACTCTCAACTTCTTTCCTGGTTACTCTTGATTCTAACATACTCCTTTTAGGATTGGCTTGTCAAATTTGACAGAATAAAACACCACCATGAACAAAATAATACTCCTCCTAATTGACCTGTAATAGCTAACTAAAATATGTAGAAAAAAGAAAGCAATTCACAATTGCAAAAAATTTCTCCATTGAGATATACTATTGGGATTGCATTGAATCTTGCAATTAAATATTGAGTCTTTCAAACCGTAGTGTAAAACTAATATTTCAGGAAAATATTTGCCATTTTATCCATAAAGATCTTCTAGTTTTTCAGTTAAAAAGGTACATTGGAGAAATTTTTTGCAATTGTGAATTGCTTTCTTTTTTCTATATATTTTAATTAGCTATTACAGGTCAATTAGGAGAAGTATTATTTTGTTCATGGTGGTGTTTTGTTTTGTTTTGGTATGTCATTTTTGTATTCAGGCACCTGATAATATCTCTTATTATTTCTAATTGTTTGTAAACTCTTGCTTTTTTATTCCCTGTGTACATAATCATATTGTATGAAAATAAAAACTCTTTTATATATTTCTTTTTAGTTCTTTCTCCTATTTGTTTTTAAAAATTTTACACTGTTAGGATCTCCAGTGCAATGCTTAAAAGAAGTGACTTCAAAGGAAGTGCTTCTAAAATTTCACTGTTTTAAAACAAGATTTTATTTATTTATTTGAGAGAAAGGGAGTGAGAGAGAAAGTACGATCAGAGAGGAAGGGCAGAGGGACAAGTAGATGCCCCACTGAGCAGGGAGCCCAAAGTGGCACTTGATCCCAGGACCCCAAGATCATGACCTGAGCCAAGGGCAGACACAAGCAACTGAGCCACCCAGGTGCCCCTAAAATTTCAATTTTAAGAGTGACATTTGCTGTAGGTTTTTGCTAGACAATCTCTATTAGGTTAAGATAATTACCTTCTGTTTGAATTGTACCAAGAGTTTCTTAGTAATTATAAATGGATTTATATATCCAATATATATTGGATTTTATCAGATTCTGCATCTACTAAGATAATTGTTTTATGTTTCCCTTTTAACCTGTTCATCATGGTGTATTACATTTCTAGAATTTTTAGTCATTGAACCATCCTAGCATTCTTGAGATAAACCCAACTGATCATGATATACAACTTTTTTATGATAGTAATTTAATTGACTAATCTTTTATTCAGGATTTTTGCATCCATTTTAAATAATTTTATTTATTATGTGGTTGACATAAAATAAAAGCACATGGTTAAAGTGTACACTTTGATAAAACATGTATATGTTCTTGAAACCATCAGCAAAACCAAATAACTAAAGTATCTATCATCTCCCCCCCACACACCAAATTATTATGTGTCCCTTTGTAATACCATCCTTCCATCCCTCCCCAACTTCGCCTACTGATCTGTTTTGCAATCTCTGGTAACTATCGGTCTGCCCTCTGTCATAATAGATTCATTTGCATTTCCTAGAATTTTATGTAAATGGAATAATATGTCATATAACCTTTTTTTCTGTCTTATCTTTTACTCAGCAAAATTACCTTGAGGCCCACGTTTAACGACGAGGAATAGCTTCTTTTTTATTGTTCTTTTTATTGCTGAATAGTATTCTACTGTATGGACATTTGTTCATCCATTCATATGTTGACGGAAATTTGGTTGTTCCCAGCTTTGGGGTATTATAAGGCTGTTATGAACAATTATGTACATGCCTTTGTATGGACATAGCTTTCATTTTTCTTGGGTAAATGCCTAGAAGTGAAATGGCTGGGTCATATGGTAGGTATCTATTTAGCTTTTCAAGAAACTGCCAAGTTAGTGTCCAAAAAACTCTTTATTTTGTCTATATTTTCACTGGGTATGGAATTCTGGGTTGATGGCTGTTTTTATTTTGTTTTTTCTCTTTCTTTTAGTACGTTCAAGATGTTGTTCCACTGTCTTCTCACTTGCATTGTTTCTGATGAGAAATATGTTAGCATCTACACATTCATTTCTCTACATGTCTCTTTTGTAGCCATGTCTGGCTATCTTTGAGATTTTCTCTGTATCACTAGTTTTGAGCCATGTGATTATAATGTGCCTTACTTTTGTTTTCTTCGTATTTCTTGTGCTCAGGGTTCATTGATTTTCTTGGATCTGTGGGTTATTGATTTCATCAAATTTGGAATACTAGGCCATTGTTTCTTGAAATATTTCCCACTCTCTGCCTTCACCCAAGCAACTCCATGTTCCTTAAATTTGGCTGCTTCACTGATGCTCTACTCATTCCTTTTTGGTCTCTTTTCTCTATGTTTCACTTTAGATAGTTTTTATTGCTATGTTTCTCAGTTCATTAATCTGCTGTGATGTCTAACTTGCTGTTAATTTTATCCAGGGTATGGTTTATCTCATACTTTGCAATTTTCAACTCTAGAAGTTCAATTCGTATCTTTCTATAACTTCGTGGCTCTATTTAATGTATCTCAACCTTCGTCTGGTTTCTTGAATATATGGAACATATGGAATGCAGTATAATAACTTTTAGGGTACTTATCTACTATTCTATCATCTCTGTCATTTTCTTGGTAATTTTCTTCCAGTTTCTTTAAATTCCTGATAATTTTTGGCTAGATGCCAAACTTTGTGAATTTTGCCTTTTTTGGGGGCTAGACATTTTTGTATTCCTACACATAAGTTTGTATTTCTATACATATCCTGTTCCTGGGTTCTTCTAAGTCATTTGAAAACAGCTTGTACCTCTTGGTCTTGCTTTTAAGCTTTCTTAGGTAGGAGCGTTTAGTGTAGGGTTCGTTTTTCTTGACTACTGAAGCAAGACGTTTTTAAGAACTCTAATCTATGCCCTCAGAATTCTGAGATTTCCTTTCTTGCCACTGGAAGCAGGCACTATTTCTGGCCTGCTGCCAGTTCTCTCTAATTCTTTAAGTTGGTTGTTTTCTGGGCATTGGGTAGTTTCTTCACACTGTGCTGAACAGTATTTATTTGACTACCCGAGGGGGATACTCATCAGAGCTTCATCGTTCTCTCTGTGTACCTTCTTCCTATCAGGTAATCAATTCTGCGAATTTTTGATACCCAGCTTACCTAGACTCCTACCTTTGTCTCCTTAAATTAGAGAGATTTCTGAACCTTCCCTGGGTTCCCTCTCCCTACACCGTGGCCTGGAAACTCTACCCAGGCAGCAAACTGGGGAAATTACAGTATTCACCTGATTTGTTTCCCTGCCCCCAGTTATTATTATCCTTCATTATTTGGTGTCTAATATCTTGAAAGGTATTGTTTTATATATTTTGTCTGTTTTTTAGCTATGTCAGGGCGGAAATTAAATCTGGTCCCTATTCCTCCATTTGACTGGAAACTTACATGATATCTACATTCATAGGTAGTCTGGTCTACAATGTAGTTTCCTTGTCCTATTATTGTATGACTTTAATTAAGGTTTTATTAGCCTCATGAAATAAATTGGGTAGAATTCCCTCTTTTACTGTCTTTCAGAACTATTTGTATAAGATAGGGAATACCTGTTCTTCAAAGGATAAAGAATTTGTAAGGCTTGCCTGTAAAACCAGCAGAGCCTGTGATCTTGGAAGGAGAGGAAATTAGAGACTTGCAATTGCTGATTCAATTTTTTAATGCTTCTGGTTTATTTAGCTTGTCCACTTCTCCTTATGTCATTTAAGTAATTTATATTTTTCTTAAAAGTTATTTATTAATGTTCTCCAATATATTTGTTTGAAATTGTCATGGAAATTTTCTATGATTTTAAAAAAATCTTTACTATGTATATAGTTATATTTCCCTTTAATTCTTAATAGTGTTTATCTTTAATTATTAATTCTTAATAGAGTTTTCTTTTTTAGTGTTAGTAATTCCTGTTAGAGGTTTATTTATTTTATTAGTTTTTTAAAGGTATTATTTAGTTTTGTTACTTTCCTTAACTTTTGATTTTCAAATTTATTGCTGTCTGCTCTCATCTTTACCATATCCCTCTACTTATTTTTAGGTTTACTGTTCTTTTATTTTCACTAGTTTTTTGTTTTGTTTTGTTTTTTTAGTTGAGTTTAGGTGAAATGACTTTCACTTATCTTTAATATTTTTGCTCTTAAATGCAGTAAGAATACTTTGGCATTATTTGAAAGTAGCACATATTATCTCTGAACATTTTAAAGGGCATATTCTTAAGTACAAACAGACTTGAAAGCAAGTAGCATTATTGAGTATTAGAGCTGACATTTCACTTCCATGTTAGTTTCTTGGGGTTGCTGTAACAAAGAACCACAAACGTTCAACACAACAGATATTCATTATGTCACAATTCTAGAGGAAGTGGAAAATCAAAGTGTCTGCAGGGTCATGTTTTCTCTAAAACCTGTAGGGAAGAATCCTTCCTTGCCCCTTCTTAGCTTCTGGTGCTGGCTGCCCGTGCTTGGCATTCCACGGCTTGTAGCCGCACCGCTGCGATCTCTGCCTCTGCCGTCACATGGAGTCCCCCCACCCCCCAGGTGTCTGTCTTTACATGGCATTTGCTTCTTACAAGGACAGAGGACCGCCGTCATGTTGAAGTAGGGCCCCCCCTCATCACCTCATCTTAACTCGGTTATGTCTACAAAGACCCTATTTCCAAATGAGGTTACATTCACAGGAACGAGGGGATAGGACTTCAACATCCAGTTTTTGAGGTTTCAGTTCAACCCATAACAAAAGAATCCAAAACTGAGATCCAAAGAAGTTAAGTAACTTGCCCAAGGTCAGAGAATTTCATTACTACTAGCTACTACTTAGATTTCTCCACTCCGAGGCTTGTTGCAAATACTGTAAGATACACCTTGTTGGCAAGTACCTCAAAATGGTTGTGCATAAGTATGAATTTAAATTAGGATAAATATAATACTTATAGATAAATATGAATTTCTGGGAAATAAAATCTTTGCTTATCCACCAGGGGGAGCCAGGCTCAATAGGGCTCCCAGGACAACCAGGATTTCCAGGAGAGGATGGAGCTGCAGGGAAGAAGGTAACACTTTTTTATGTTTACTGGAGTAAAAACTATTGAATCACACTGATACCTTGGTGCTATAGGACCTCAAATTAAACCATCCAGGACAAACTTAGTCATTTTAGGTAAATGTCTCACAACTCTCAATTTCCTTTTTCACTTACTTTAGATAGAAAGAGTGCCAGTTTATTGGCTGGATAGTGTCTCATGCTCTCTGCTTTCTCTCTGGCATTTCAACCATGGTGTCCCCCAGTGACCTAGTCCCTTTGGATTCCTAGAAAGCACCTGAAATGAAACTTTGAGGCAAACACTTTTTCCCCTCCAACAAGAGAGTCTGTAAATGCATTCAGGAAGTAATTATAAAGAGTTTTTGAAGTATTATGAGTTGACATTTGAAACATTCATTTTTCTAGATAAGTAGAGAAAAACAGCAGATGGAAAGGCTGAAGGTCTTTCTTGTATTTTTTACCAAACCATCAAATGTGAATGAAGAGCCAAAGGAAAGTGAGCTTATTCTTTGAAAATTGGCGGAGAAATTGGACTTTTTCCTATTTCAGCTGCTCTGAGCTCAACTAGAGTTTGATTTGAATTTATTAAAGTTGGTAAACTCCCAAATTAATTTTAAGACTATTATTCTGGAGGGTCTCAGCAGAGAATCCACTGGCCATAAAAGGAGACAAGGTGGGCTTATACAAACTGTCCATGCAGGGTTAGCTAAGACATCAGTGTCATTTCCTCTAGGGAGAAGCAGGGCTTCCAGGAACAAGAGGCCCAGAAGGACCACCTGGAAAAGGACAACCTGGCCCCAAGGTATGGAACTGACAAGGTGTTGGGGAAAGCAGACTGCCCAACGAGACAGTTTAGGAGAAATTTGGTTGTTACTCTTGCTATGTCAAATGTGTTTACTTCTGGCTGAAAATTATGGCTCCAGCGTGTGTGTTTTTGGAAGACAGGAAGTATGTATTATTCATTTTTATTTTCCTAAGATCTATCATAAGAGCCGGCTACTAGGCAGAGTTCAACACATGTTTTCTCAATAAATGGTCAGACTGACATTTTAAAACACATAGAAAAGAAGCCTTGAGATACATCCTTGAGACTTGAAAGTCCATACATTTTCTTCAAATACTTATAGTATCTCACACTGTAAGAAAGAAATACCACTTATCAAATGGAGGTTTCATTTTCACAACTTGGCACACATTTATCTTACACATTGTAGAAATGCTGGTTGAGTAACATCTTTATAAAGATGAGAATATCCAAATTCATCAATAAGACCACTAAGTGACATAACCTACGGCCTCTAAGATGCCAGATGTTCCTGCAGTTTTTATGTACAGTCATCAGTGTACATATAAAGACTCTGGAGAATTACATATGAGTAAAGTAAAAATAAAATCTGTATATTTATTAGTGTTCTAATTGCGTTAAAATGGTCAGTGAAAGCTTAAGAAGTCTACGTCTTGTGCAAATATTGGCTAAAATTGAGTCCTTAACCTTAAATGTGAGAATTTGACATTTAAATTATTTGCAGAATTTCAAACGTTTTAATTTATTGGTATATCAGACTATGAGATCTCTTTCTCTCTCTCTTTTTATTTTTTTGTGAACCTGGACAGAGAATACCTTTTTCACAACCCCCCAAAAAAATACTTTTAGAAATGCTTGTCTATTGGGCGCCTGAGTGGCTCAGTTGGTTAAGTGACTGCCTTCAGCTCAGGTCATGATCCTGGAGTCCCGGGATCGAGTCCCGCATTGGGCTCCCTGCTCAGCAGGGAGTCTGCTTCTCCCTCTGACCTTCCCCCCTCTCATGCTCTCTCTGTCTCTATCTCATTCTCTCTCTCAAATAAATAAATAAAATCTTAAAAAAAAAAAAGAAATGCTTGTCTATTAACATTCAGGAGAACAGAAGTTTTCTAGAAGATACTTTTGGAAACTAGACCCTTGGAGATAATAATTGAAGCTGGAAGAATGAATGATGTCTCTGGGAAAGAGCTGAGGTTTGAATCCTACATTGTGCAGTAGTTGGAGAAAGAACATTCAGACCAGCATGAAGATAAGCAGAATAGTTACTGTGTTAGGGAAACTAAGGTGACAGGGTTTCAAGAGGAAACAATCAGTGGTGTCAAATACTACCTATAGAGCGAGCAGAATGCATTGGAAAGAGAGGGCACTGGATTTGTAGCTCTGAGGGGTTCTGTGGCTTATGGAAGTTTAGGGAGAAGAGAGGTAGGAATCTGTTACATAGCCCAGACATGCTACGGTTCAGTGTTGGCACTTTATTACCTTTCACTGGGCTCCTACTGTTGTCTTCTGGGTTATTTAGGGCAGTAAATTAAATTTGGGAGTAAATGGAAGAAAATAACTAGTTGGGGTTAGATTTTGCCTCTGCTGGCAAATGATAATGATATGATAAGTTAAGGATATAATAACATTCAACTGTTATGTTTTATTTTTTTATCACCTGTGTCACTGCTCTTCATTAGTTTGGACCTTGGGAGTTAATTACAATCTATAGATGCGGTAGGAATTCACCTCTTCTTGAGGGAGTGTCTGCATTTCTGATGACCTTGGGAATATGTCAGAAATGTGAATTCTTGGATCTCAATGCAGACCTACTAAATCAGAAACTCTGAATGTGGGGCTCAGCAATCTGTGGGCTAACAAGCCCTCCACGTGATTCTGATGCACGCTTAGGTTTGAAAATGGTGGTAGAGTCATTTATGTCATAAATGTTTCAATGCCCTCAGCTGCAAACCCCCAGAATAACTTGAAAGTTATTCCTTCGTTGAGCCACATTTGGATATGGTACCTTGCAGTTGAGCCCTAGTTGAGCCCTAGTTGTAACACTCTGAGGGCTCTGGTTGAATGTAACAAAATTCCTTCAGGGAAGTACCAGCTTACACAGCCAGGCTGAGGAACAGCCATTCGGCAGTACACAACCAGGCTGAGGAACAGCCAGTCGGCAGTTTCTTACTCTGCTCCAGGTTAATGCTCATGCGTCTCTCTGCCTATAGAATTACCAGTCTCATTTGGGAGACAGAACTAGATTCCTTGTTGAGGAAGAAATGGGGCTGGATTTGAAAAACCTGGGGATTTTTTAGTGGTAACTATATAGCTAGCTATTTCATGCTTCACTTCTTGTTGCCACCGTTACAATCTATGGATGTAAAATTAAGAAAATTTTTCTTAAATGAATATACAGTGTTTTATTAGTTTCGGGGGTACAATATAATGGTCCAACAATTCTATACATTTCTCAGTGCTCAAGATACGTGTACTCTTCATCCCTTTCACCTAGTTCACCCAGTTCACCCATCCTTCCACCCACCTCCCTTCTGGCAACCATCCGTTTGTTCCCTATCTTGGAAAATATCTCATTTTATGTTTTAAAACTCAAGCAGCATTAAAGCTGAAAAAGCACAGGTAGCTAGCTGTCTTTTCTGAAACCGCAGATGTCTCAGAAGCATCTGTTAATAAACCAATGCTGCCAAAGAACTATGAATTCCAATTAAAGTCCCCAAAGAGAGATACTGAACTTAGATTTAAAAAACATCAAATCATATTGAATAAGTGGTAAAGACTGAACAATTCTGAAGTCACCCAGTCTGCTCAAGAATATCGGCAAATCTTATACAAACTGAGCTGGACTTAGGATACATTGCTTGAAAATCAGTGTTAGTTGAGAACATGGTCCTGATAGGGTTGTTGTCAGAACAAGGAGGGTTTGTTCATACAACTGTATTTTTATAATTATTTTGTCAGGGTGATGAAGGAAGGAAAGGGAGCAAAGGAAATCAAGGACAGAGGGGATTTCCAGGGCCCGAAGGGCCAAAGGTATGTTTCTTATATTCTCATTTATGCTTTGGGGAGATTGTGTCTGGTTTTAATAGAATATTAAATTTCCACTGCAAGTTAGATTCCCTGGTTCCTTCTCAACAAATCCAAATGAAAAAGGCTTTAGAAAACATGCTATTCTGGGTGAAATAGGATGGAATGAAGAGTCCATAAAATATGTGATCTTCTTTGGAGCATTTATGATTCTTAGAGACAATCTGTATGTCCATTCTCTCAAGTGACCACCAAATATTCAGAAGTTGGGATAGAGTTAGCACTGTAGGAGATACCAATTCTCTTCCATCTTGTTTTGCTGAACAACATGGTTCCAGACAGAGAGGTAACACAGGGATGATGAGGAGCAGGGCTTCAGAATGCAGGAGTGTAGGATTCTCATCCTGCTCTACCCAGAACCTTTTGGAGCCAGTCATTTTAATCATAGAAAGCAATAATAGTATCTCTTTCCCAGGATTGCTGTGAAGACTGAAAGAGTTAATAAAGCACTGAGCACTGTTCCTGGGACATAGTAAGTGCTCAGTACATGGAGCTATTCAGAGAGAAAAAAATCAATACTGTGCAATGGCAAGTAGGGGATATATGACCTGATAAACTGACCAGGACCAGATGCTGAGGATGAAGTAAAGGAAATTGCGAGACAGGCAATCAGGTGTGTGTCCTGACTTAGCAGGAGTGAATATTGAGGTCATTTGGATGTGTCAGGAAACAGAAATTGCAAACCTAAGAGAGTTCAAGCTTCTAGGAAGATGCTAATTGTAAGGAGGCAGGGAGTACATTGAAGGACCAGACCTTTAAAGAAACAAACACACAAAAACGGTACCGGCAAGATAAAAGCAGGTAGAAAACAAATCATCCTCTGTCGACAAGTCATTAAGCTTCAGTGTCCATCAGTATCACCTGGGAGCTTGTTACAAATCTGTATTTCTTGGCGCCATGCCCAGACAGCGGGATTTTTTAGTAAGTGGGTGGGTCCTAGAAATCTTCGTTTCTTAAATAAGTGCCCTATGCTACAGGTAATTCAAGGAGCACATGATGAAAAAGGCCACTATATAAGGAAAGTGTTATATTAGTATTAATAACAATGGTTTTTCCTTATATCTTACTCTGTTCTTCAAAGAGTACTTTTCTGTATTTTGAAATACAGCTTTTTTGATGAAGAACTGCCATATTTTAAAGCATAATCACAATTTAATACAGGGTCTTTAAAAGAATTACATACTATCTACATGTATAATTTTGTATTTTAAAAGTAATTGACTTTTTTTAAAAAAAGAATAGAATAGAGGAAATCTAGAAGCATAATTTTGCTTACCCTGGTTTAGTGAGAATTTTAACAGGTTGATATTTTATTCCTTTGCCATGGGATTGAATCAGGTGGTTATCTGTTGCCAGAATCCCGACTGTGTCATGTGTCATTGCCGTATGGGTTGGAATTAAAGATTTGGCATGTACATGTGTGGCATGAGCTGGGCCCCAGTGGGCTGGTGTGCTCAGCCTTGGGTCGTACTGGGTGATCAGCACAGTGGGAGGCCTCAGCTGTGAAGGCGACTGTGGTCCAGGGCAAGAGTCATTAGTGGTGAATCTGATTGATGGAGTCCCTCCCGGAGGAAACAGGGGGGCCAAGTGGGCAGCTCCCACCACTGAAGACAGTTCAGTCTCTAAGGCAGGGGGAGGCACATTTCTTGGAAAGGCACAGGTAGTAAATATTTCAGGCCTTGTGGCCAAGGGGCAAAATTGAGAGTATTATGTCGTCACTTAAATAACAATCATTTAAAAATGTGAAAATCGGGGCTCCTGGCTGGCTCAGTTGGTAGAGTATCAGACCTAGAGTATGATCTCAAGGTCATGAGTTCAAGGCTCACATTGGGTATGGAGCCTACTTAAAAAACAAAACAAAACATGAAAACCGTTTTTAGCCCACGGCTGTGTGAAACCTGGCAGCAGGCCATATTCGGCCTGATGGTCGCAGTCTGCCACACCTGTCCTACACCAGTAGTTTCCAAACTGATTGATAACAAATCCCTACTAGTCAAAACAAATTTGACCACACTTCAATATAGGTTTATTCTTCAATTGTAGTGTTTACTCATAAAGTATATTAATATGTTGTGAAATTTACATAAATAATTGAAAAATTAAAAGATAAAAATTTATAATGAAGCCCTAATATTTTCTTCTAGTATCCCATATGGGTCATTTTGAACACCTGGTGGGGTGTGTGCACCTTCTTTTAATGACAATTGCTTTGCATAGTGTCTTTAAATGAGGTAATTGTACTTATATCAGACCTCCCAGGGGGCCTCATAAAACTCCTATTCCCGGGCCCAGCCCCTAGATCTATTGAATTAAAATCTCTGGGGCTGAGACCTGACTCTGTATTTTATCAAATTCCTCTGATGATTTGAGGATCACTGGTCTAGAGCCAGATGGGACAGAGATATTGCTTGAGTCTTTATTGAGATTCAATATTGAGACCAAAAAAAAAAAAAAGATGTGTTAAATTTTCTATTCAAAATTCCATTGTTTTTACCATAAACTCCTACTTCTAAAAAGGGATGTGAACTAGGATACAATAGAAGACTGATATACCATGGGACATAAAATAACAAAGGAAAAAGTTAGAAGGAACTACAGGGAACATTATTTACCTACCAAGTATACCCAAGAACTTTTGTTGAAGAAAATTGTTGTAATTGAACAAACATTTTCCTCTGAGCTTCCTGGCATGCAATACAAAAGGAAAGCACCATGAATTGCATAATTTTTATTAGCTAATAAAAGAACGCACAAGAGATAAAAGTTCCCAAATATTCAGAAACTAATTGAATGCATTTATTAAAGGCCCTGAAATCTTAGTCATCAAAAACTTTAGTAGTAGTTTAGCAAAAATGTTCAAATATTTTCACATTGGTTTGTGAAGCAGGTCATAATATTTTGAAATGCTGGGAATACATTTCTGTGTTTTTCCTAATATAATTCCTATATATGGTTTCTTTGCTTGTAATGTAATGAATATTTTGCTCTTTTCTTAGGGTGAACCAGGAATTATGGGCCCTTTTGGGATGCCTGGAGCATCAATTCCTGGACCACCTGGGCCAAAGGTATGCATTCTTGGAAGTGAATGAATGAATGAATGAATGATTGGTTGACTGATTTATAACTTGGATCTTTGGCAGTTGGTGTGGGGAAAAAATTCATGATACCAGTGAACTAGAATTTCAGTTTTGGAAGAAGCCCAAGATATTATCTGGTTCAACCCTGACATTTCACAATTAAGCAAACTAAAGGCTAGCAGGAAATTTAAGATTAGAAATCAGATTTCTTGCTCCTGGTCTTGAACTTGTCACTTCACCATGAACTACCTCCACCAAATCCTAGACCCTAACGCAGGTAAAAATTTATTGTGTTTATTCAGAAGAATCCGGTAGGATTAATAATCAGAAAGTCTGGCAGAAAAGAAAACTGCTCAGATTTAAGAGCATTCCCAGGCATTCTTACAGTCTAAATATTTGAGTCTAGATAGCCGCCTGTTTCAGTGGCCTTTCTATAAACTGCTGTCATGGTCCTTACTGACAGGTTTTATTTGCTTGGGATTTGAAATCCCCCTCAAATATATTAGAAGAAGCGACTACCTCCAGATCTGAGACTGATAGATTAAACCCTTTATAAATTGGTCCATCTCTTTTGTGTTTCGTGCTATTATGGTTTCTCCTGTCATCTAAGACCTGAAACTGAACATTATTTGAAATGTGCAGGGAGATAGAGGAGGACCGGGGCTGCCTGGATTTAAAGGAGAACCTGGAATTGCTATTCGAGGACCAAAGGTGGGCTTTTTTTTTTTTTAATTTTATTTTATTATGTTATGTTAGTCACCATACATTACATCATTAGTTTTAGATGTAGTGTTCCATGATTCATTGTTTGTGCACAACATCCAGTGCTCCATGCAGAACATGCCCTCTTTAATACCCATCACCAGGCTAACCCATCCTCCCACCCCCTTCCCCTCTAGAACCCTCAGTTTGTTTCTCAGGGTCAAAGGTAGGCTTTATTCATATTTTTTCCCCCTCTATAAGAGGGAAGTGAAAGGGGAATTAATGCAAAGTAAAATGATAGTTGAGACTGTTCTACTCACTCTCCATTGATGAACTGGAATGTAAAAGTACACTACCATCGTTTTTTAAAAATCAAGCCATCAGATCATTCATTTTTCATAAATGCAGAGGAATGATAGCTCCTATGGTTAGATTTTGGATGACTAAACAGTTGTTTGAAAATGCTCCTTTTGTAATGTCTGTAATGTAAGAGATTATATGACCCATAACTTCTTTCATTTACATACTAATGGCCTAGGTATCTCTTTTGCAAAACATTATCCAAAAAGTTCATGTCTGGAAGCTTTACTGGATTAAATTTCTCTGCTTTGTTTTCCATCTTTCAGAGTTATTTCAAGTGAAAACGCAAATAATTATAGGAGATGACAGTTTTAAGTAATCATATCTATTTTCCATGGCAACAAAGCACCATTTCCCTGCTCACACAAAACCCAGCATCACAGCAAAATTTCACATTCCAAATGTCACAAACACATCCCATCCCTGTTTATGAGAACAGGCTTTGGGGCTCCATAATCAGCACTGTATTGAATTAGTAGCATGTTTTTATGTAGTCTTGAAACTGGCTTTAGTTCTATCAAATTGCCTCTTCTGGATAAAAGGGATCAAGTACCAACATCAGTGATTTTCAGAACTTCAAAAAAGAAAACTTAGAACCATCTTTGAAATATAATGCAAAACCTACTACATACTGTTGTTAAGTTGGAGTGCTCCTTTTAAAGGTCAAGGGAGGATCCTGACCTCCATTATTCCTCATCACTCTATGAATGAGAGAGACACTTCAAAGGGAATCACTCTGCAGGACATTTTCTTGAATCCAGTGCATCAAGGTCAAGTGACAAAAATTCTACCTATAAAAATATTGTGAGGAGTCCAGAATAAAAATCTGAGACAGATCAGTGCTCCTTTCCCTGCCCCCGATATTTCCTAAGAACATGAGAAGTAACAAGCTAACTGAAATTTTTACAAGATGCAGGACAAAGATCTCTAGGAAAAAAATGTTTAGCTGTAAACTATAAATGTTTTAACATTTTTTCCTTCCAATGTGGGTGCCAGAAGATAAACAGTAACAGCTGCTGATAATCTGTTATAGTCTTAAAACTTAGAAATAAAAACTGAAAGTGAATTCTGAGTCCAGTTTTCCTTTCCTTTCAACTTAACCAGGGAGCAGTTACTGCTCTGTTTGGTTGTTGGCCTGTTCCTCGTGTAAGAATGGAAAGAAAGGGGTATCTTATTTGGAATGTTTAGAGCTTTACTCTGAAATATAGAATAGCACAATAAATTGCTTCTGAGAAGTGATCGGTTAGTTCTCTGTGGCTGAGGGTATGCCAAAATTCACCTCTCCTGAAGAACTTGTTTTTGCTGTCACATAACTGGAAGAGATCATCTTGTGTTTTTGTTGAGGACAAAAAATACATTAAGTTTTTATAAGTGGCCAAGTGTTTTCTAAAGATCATTCTTAAGAGGGTTCATCACATAAAACCAGTCTCAGTTTTAATAGGAAAAAACAGCTATTGTATTCCTGGTTTTCAAATTGAACTTAACTTTTTTTTTTTTAAGATTTTTTATTTTTTTATTTATTTGAAAGAGAGAGACACAGCGAGAGAGGGAACACAAGCAGGGGGAATGGGAGAGGGAGAAGCAGGCTTCCCGCGGAGCAGGGAGCCCGATGCAGGGCTCGATCCCAGGACCCTGGGATCATGACCTGAGCTGAAGGCAGACGCTTAACGACTGAGCCACCCAGGCGCCCCGAACTTAACTTTTTTTATTGCTTAAAGAGTATGCAGTTTTCTTCCCCTCCCCCGCCCCCAAGTCAGGCATTCATTCCTAGAAGTAGAGTTAGGAACAGCTTTTGGGAGTTGGATTTGGGGCAGCACTTGGCTTGGAATAATGGCAGTTTGATCTCAGAATGTGAGGTCCTTGCATATAAGGAAAGCATGGAGAGTCCTGTTACTTTCTCCAAAACAAAGTTCTGTCAATTGTCAGTTTCTTCCCAACCATAAATATTTAGAAATATGAACAGCCTTTAATCAAAATAATTTATATGTTGACAAGGGCCATTATAAGAGTTATCACAGTAACAGAATGTGATACAGAAAGAATTACATGTTTTAAATATAGTGTAATAGATTTATATTTTCTAAATCTTCTAAGAGAGTCTCCCTCATTTTTTTTCTTCCTCTATCTCCATTTTACTTTAGCCAGAAATTTCTTTGATTTGTGGGGCACCTGGGTGGCTCAGTTGGTTAAGTGACCAAGCCTTGGTTTCAGCTCAGGTCACGAGCTCAGGGTCATGAGATGGAGACCCCGTGGGGCGCTGCCCTCAGCAGGGAGTCTGCTTGAGATTCTCTCTCCCTCCTTCTCTCTCCCTCTCCCTCTGCTCCCCCCTCCATTCGCGTTCTCTCTAAAAAAAAAAAAAAAAAGAAAGCCTCTGAGTTCCATCTGAAGGAGAGTTAACACATCTCAGAAAATTTTTATTCAAAAGGCAGTAATCACGCTTCCCTATCTTCTATATAGGAGGCAGATTATAGCTACTGAAGTTTTTGATGCCAAAGGTTATCATGTAAAGCAATATTTAGGACTTCTTTTTAGGTCTCAAGATATGAATCACAAACTCTGTGTCCTATCTATTTATAACTTGTTTTTTTTTTTAATCTGTTTTTAATTTTCATTTGGGCTTATTTATTCCCTGTGTAATTCGGGCCCTATTGGAGAGGACAATAGATGTAACATAACAATAAAAATCTTACCTAACAGTAGGTAGTGTAGTTATCTTACTTGACATTCAAAATTTTACACTTGAGATTTTGTTATGTATTCTTTCCTTCTCTTCTTCTCACACTATGCATATTAAAATTTCTCATTTTTATACTTGTCTATAATTTATGATACAAAAAAAGTGTAATTTTAAAAATTAAAATATCAGGAGCACCTGGGTGGCTCAGTCAGTTGAGTGTCTGCCTTCAGCTCGGGTCATGATCTCAGGGTCCTGGGATCAAGCCCCACATTGGCCTCCCTGCTCAGTGGGGAGCCTGCTTCCCCCTCTCTCTCTGCCTGCCCCTTTGCCTGCTTGTGATCTCTCTGTCAAATAAATAAATTAAGTCTTAAAAAAATTAAAATATCAGTAATCAGTCATTTTTAATTCCTATTAATGTGTTTCCTCTGGAGGATTTTGTAATGGTTCCCATTTATTCCCTATATTTATTCCACGCTTCCCACCAAACGCAAATGGGTAAGACTTATGAAGAGAGACTTATAACAAGTTGCCATATGTGGTAGATTTCCCTTCTAAAATTATTCAAATCATTCCTCTGCACTTACCAAGTGCACGTTTGCCATAGAGAGTTGGTATTGTGCTCAAGTTTTGCCAGGTGTTTCATTGTTTAGTCTTATGATGTTACCTGGTGTTGAATTTATGCAGGGGGCCCAAGGACCTCACGGACCAGTGGGTGCTCCAGGACTCAAAGGGGATGGCTATCCTGGTGTGGCTGTAAGTGTGGACATTGCTGTGATTTCCTTCATTCCCTCCCTCCTTCTCTTTCTTTCTTTCTTGATAAACACTGCACATGACAAGGACACTCACTCTCTTCCTTATTATGTCATCTCAGGGACCTCGGGGACTACCAGGACCCCCTGGGCCAATGGGCTTACGTGGAGTGGGGGACACTGGCGCAAAGGTAAGATTTTAAAGTAGGTAACATAGTAGATTCTAAGAAGATGTCTGATAGGTAAGTGACTTTGGTAAAGGTGAATTTTTTTTTATCAGACATAATAGAGGAGTGGTAGTCTAAAGAATTGATAGTTATTTATCTTCACCTATGGACCTCCTGGGGGAACTTGCACTAGTTTGAGCATGTGGATTAATTTTGTGGATTTTCTCCTGCTTCTCTGGTCGCAACTCTCACGTTCCTTTGTTGCTTTGTTTTCTGTATCAAAGTCAGAGTGTGGTCCAGAGCCCTCCTCCCTCCTCTAGATCTCTCTTCTCCTAGGTGATCTCATCCAGCCCCATGGCTTTAACTACTACTCACGTGCTGATGCCTTTCAAATTTCTCTTTCCCCCTAAGCTCTGACTGCACACATCTAGTTTCTTACCATATAACTTCTCTTGGCTTTCTTACAGACATCTCTAACCTAAGGCCCAAAATATAATTTAATTTTCACCTCATAAGCCTATAAATGGCACCACCCAACTCATGCTCAAGCTAGGAGATGTGAGTCATTCTTGCCCCTTCCTTTCCCTCTCCCTCCATGTCTAGTCTTTTGGTAAATGCTGTCAGTTCTCTCTTCAAAATATATTTTGATTCTAGCTGCTTTTCTCCTTCTGCTTCACCAGGGCAGACCACGATCATCACTTGTCTGGGCTATTAAAATAACCCCTTCAGGGGCCTTCCCTCTTCTACCTCAGCCCTTCTGTCACCTGCTAGGCAGAGCTGTCTTTTAAAACCAGGAATCAGATCATATCCCTTTCCTTCTCAATAAACACTCTGATGGCTTCTCTCTGCACTTAGAACAAGATCCTACCACTTCCTATGGCCTATGAGACCCTTCACGACCTGATTGCCGCTCTTGCCCCTTCTCCTTACTGACCTTCTGCCGGCGACACTGGCCTGCCCTGTTGCAGCTCATTCCTGCTTCTGGGTCTTGGCTCTGTCAAGATGGCTTATTCTTAAGGCTGTGGCTCACATCTTGCCTAACCTGTGCCTGACTGCCTAAACAAAGAACAATTGTCTCTCCCCTCACTTATCACTCTCACATCCCCCTGTGTATGTCCTCCAGAGCATGTATCACTGTTTCAAGCCATCTTGCTCATTTACTGTTCTGTGTATTCCATGAGACTGTACATTTTCCTGAAGGCAGGCTCTTTGTCTTGATCCCTGCTAAATTCCTGGCACCAGAAGTAAGCATGCCGCCCAATAGGAGCTGTATAACATGTTGAATGAATGGGAAGTGAATGAATGATCAATATTACCCTAAAGAGAAAATATGTCCTTAGAAACATATCTACTTAGTTTTTCAAGTGCTTCCGGGTCATTAGAGGGAGACGTTCTAATTGTTCAATGTCAACTTCTTGTTTTGATTTTTTGGTCTCTGCCCCAGCACGTGGGAGAGACAACACCTTGCTGATGCTTCTGTACAATGGGGCAGGGACCCTTTTGCCTTCTCCTCAGGACAATAAAAGATGGGAGGCCCATGGCACTAAATATTGTCTGTAAAGGACAGCTTGACTCCTCCCTGTCTCTGTTAGCATAATCATGAGAGACCAGGGAGAGGCTGTGTCTGAAAGTACTGTGTAAACTCTACAGAGGACCACACCTGAGATACTTTTATCAAGGTTCTGGCTTGGTCTGACTCAGAACGGAATCCAATCCTCTAACACACCTTGACGGTGTCAATAAACCATACTGAACTTGGGTATGGAAGTATTCTTTTTTTTCTTTAAAGCATAGTCATTTGTCAAATGTTAAAATTAAAAAAGTAGGAGGACATTTCACTATGTAAACCTTGTTGTTTGCTGCTCTGAGTGGAGCACGGGTAAAATCTTTTGTTATTATGTAAATATTCCTTCAGGTAGGAAAGTAGAAACTTATTTAATATATGGCATGAGATAAAACCTATTAAATGTATATTGGAATGTATCTGTATTCTAATGGAAACATCATCATTTACATTTCCACTGAGTAGGTTATTATATTTTAGATAAGTATATATTGCATTATATTAAATTATACTATTTTGCTATTGCTCTACATTTAGCAATGATAATAAAGGCAGGCACTTACACACAGATAGAGAACATTTTAAAATCTGTTTCTTGTGAATATTCCACTATGTCAGGTTATTTAACATACAAGCTAAAACATTTACTAAATAATTCCATATACTGGTTTTCCCGGAAAGTTCCCTGTATTTGCTATCATATACATTTTAGGGGGAAAAATCAAGAAAAAACGTGTTCCTTCAAAATTTTATGCTGCCTATCTTACTTTTTGAAACAACCAACATGTTGCCAGAGATGTGTCTTAAGGGAGACTCATTATCTCTGTTAGCCCACACGGGAGGCTGAGTGGAGGAGGCAGCTGACAGCTCATTCCTGGCTGAGGGAGGAGAGAATATTGGCCAGGATCTGCCTCTGTCTCCCTGTCCCCCCCCCGGCCCCCCCACTCTCAGCTGCCTTTTCTTTTTCTCTTTGACCTCTTCCTGTGGATGCTGGGAAAATGTGTTATCCTGGAAATCGTGTGAGCTGGTCTTAGAATTAAAGAACTTGGATCATAAACTTGAAAATAAAGGAAATTCTAAAAGCAAACACCAGCTTTTAAATAACTTTCAATGTCATCTCTCATCTTTGATAGAGGTCTTAAAGTCTCTATGTGGCCTTTTTCTCTGAAGAAAACTTTTGGAAACACACACACGCACACAAGTAAAGAGAGATATTTGGAAAAGTTTAATTCCACCTAACTTCGTCCTTGTGGTTTGGTAAAGTGGAGGTGAGACCCTCAAAATACCTAAAGGTGTCAATGGTAGCAAAAACACTGGTCTCAAATGCGAACAAAATTCATCTCCTTTCATTCTGACTTAAAAGAACAGAGGAATTGTAAGTATGTGGGAGTGCATCTCTGTGTGTGTGTATAATTGTATAGACATATATATCTGATATGTTTTTCATTTAAACTCTGTGTAGTCACCTTAAAATATTGGCCTTAGCGCATTAACTTACAAAACAAATGTGTTTTGAAATGAGGAAACCATTAAGGTTGACAATTTATGGTCCGTTTTTGTGCTATTTAGTTAAGGGCACATGTGTTTAACATATGACACAGACATTAGAATCAAAGCTTCTATGTTTCAAAACCTATCAGAAGCAGTCCCTGACATCTTGCACCCTTGTGGTGCTCTCTGGCTTTTTTCCAAGTGAAAGAATTCCATATGACATCAGTGGTTATAGTACTTCTATGTACAATTACCTTGAATTGCATCCAAATTTTGACAAGGGCATCTGAAAGATTTCTAAAATTCTTATAAAAGTTATACTTCCAAGTAGATAGGAGATATAGTTTTAAAATCTGCTTTTGAAACATGCCTGGAAGAGAAACTAACGATTTGGTTTCTTGCTGAGTTGGAAGCACTCATCTAGCACCCTGTTCCCCGGACCCAGACTTGTTTGTTGATGGGGAAGGCAAGCTCGAGGATCTTATTTAGTGCTGCCTGCACTTTTTCACTGAACCCCTACAGACAAAAAGGACCCTTTGTGATTTGGGGACAATCATTATGTGACCCTCATCTGCCTTCGAGAAGCCCACTTGACTCTTTTCTCCAGTATTTTCACCTGCAAAGGCTCATGAGGTGCATGTGACCTAGAGGCTGATCCACTGACATCTCTGAGAGTAAGAGTTTATCCTTGGCCTCCTGAGCTCCATAAGGACAAGTGCATCCTGTCATGTACCTCTCTCAGCTCTATTCCTTCCCTAAAGCTTTGGAGCCGGTGAGCTGGGGCCAGTCCTTGCACAGAGGGGCTCTAACCTGCCTGTTAGAGCCCTCAAGGGGCCTCTTCACCATCAAGTGGTTGGAATAAAATCTGTGGGCAGAAAGCATATGTTGGGTTGTTGCTATTATTATTGTATACTATGTCAATAGACATTATATACTACCTAAATATTTCCAGAATATCATCGCATTTTAAACTACTCCCTTATTTTATAGGTAAGGAGATCAGGAAGCAGAAAGGCTGAACACCTTGTCCCTTTACAATAGAAATGGTGTTGATACTATATTATGTTCATGTGTAAGAGAGAGACTATGAATATGGATGAATGAATGCAAATGAAATGAATGAATAAATTAGAGCAGAGAGACTGACTCGCCCTGATCTGCAGATGTTCATCTTCAAAGCTGTCGAGCTTCCAGATATCTCGGCATCACTTAGCGTACAGTGGGATTGTTTCTCTTTCCAGCCTCGCTTTCCCATCATCCAAACTTAAATTATGTAAACATTAACGAGAAGCACAAACCCAAACCCAAAAGAGTTAAACATTTTTCAAAAGCTTTAAATGTTTGAATATTGTAAATACATGCTTTATTTGACAAAAGTGGCCCATAGTCATAAATTAAAATGCAAGGCTCTGTGAAATTCCACCAAGTGTCATTATTCTAACAATGTTCCTGGCATTTGAATTGCCCCTCTGTTCTCTGCAATGGCTCACATATGTGCACACCACCAACAGGCCGTGGCAGAACAGAGGAGCAATTCACACAGAACTGCGTTAGGAATTTGTGGATTCCATTGGTGGACATGGACTGGACAAGAAACTCTGTTTTGAACAGTCTCTGACAAGGAGGCTGGCCTCGGATACAGACTTCATGACAGTGATGTTAAGGGTCTGTGACTCCAAGTTGGAGTGGAAGAAACCCACCTCCCATAATAGGACTGCAAAATTGTGACAGGCAGGACAATCAGCTCAAAACCAGGACTAATTAGAGCCAGAGCCATATCAAGTTGAAATGCTAGGCAACTTGACCTTTAGATTTCAGAAAAGGTCACATTCAAGACCAGGAAAACTGGATTGGGTGACTTTTCAAGGTTTTTCCCCAATTCAGTTCCATGCATGTTCTTTAAAATCACAGCTGTATTCTGGTCTGTCTTGTGACCTTCAAGGCTGCTTTCATCTCTCCTTGCTGCTTCCCTAGCTCTGCATTTCTCTCCCCAGCAGTACATACATACCTCCTCTCCCTTCAGCCCTGGAAACACACACTAAATCCTCTTAGCATTGGCCACACAAATCACCATCCACACATTTTTATTTTCAGTCATTCAGACTAGAGGAGCTCTCCCCGCTCCTGTGGGAAATTATATTGAATATCATTACAAGAGAGTCTTCTCTTCTCTCTGTCATTAGGGACAACATCGGTATTTCTATACTCAAAATTCCTAATACAGCTAAATAAGAAAGACTCTCCTTCTCCACTGAGATTCTCGGCACCTTGGCACAGGGTAATCTTTTGTTCATCTTTGGTGAGTTGATTTTGAGAAAAGAAACAATCAACAAATCCCCCCCTCCCCTAACCTCACCCCCCCCATCCAAAAGCAAGTTTTTAAATTATCATGGACTTTGAGACACTGCTGATTGGGGGTGAATATTAAAGTTCTAGGAGAGAAATTAATTGGAAGAATGGAAATTATTTTAAATATTTTGGAATTTAAAGCTGGGAAAATATGCTAAAGCAAATGTTATCATGATTTGAGTGCTTGTTTTCCAGCACCTTCTTCATTATTTTCACATCCCCTGATAATTGTGCTGGTAACTGTTCCTGTCTTCCTTTTCACACTGAAGGGTGTCAGTGAGAAGTGACTGAGTGCTATGACAATGGCCAGTCAACAACCAATACACATTCTCAGTATCAGGCTGTGTATTCAGAAGCTTACAGTAAGCTAAATTTCCATTGGCATCCTGGCAGCCACAGGGAGGCTCAGCAGAGTTACTAGACCAGTGCATAAGTTTATTACAGGATTCATTCCAGAGTGATGCTTATGTTTGTGGTAGCTGGAGCCTTCGTAGTTAGAGCTTAATTTTATTTAGAAGCCAGAAAGGAAGCAACATGAGGCAGTTGCTAATCATCACTTTGACTTATGACTTATTTTGAAACTCAGTCATTCCTTGGTTTCATCATTTAGTAGGATCTTGAGTACTATTCCTTGGAAAATTTTTTAGCAGCTAATTCTTTTCACAGTGAATTCAATTTGCTTTTCATTGTCCCACCGGTAGAAAGGCATGAAATCCGTTTAAGAACAACTGTAACCTGCTTCCACCATCCTCTCAACGAGGGGCAGGGACCTAACACGCACAGACCAAGGGTGAAACCTTGTCTACGGGTGTGGTGGGGGTGGGGAGACAGTCGCATTGGGCTGTTTTGTCTTGAAGAGCACTATATTCTCAAACATTGTGTTTAAATCTTATAATATGCAGAAGGTATAATAGATTGTTTCCTTTTCACTGCTCCACTTGGACCTCTGTTACTGACTAGCTATGTGACCTCAGCAAGTTACTTACTCTCCCTGGGACTTAGCCTCCTCATCGGTGGTCTGGAATAATGATGCCCACCTCACAGGGTTATTCTGAGAAATTAATGGAATAATATCTATAAAACATTTTAATGAATTCTAACACACTAACGTCGTAGTGGTCATCACAACATGCATTAGTCTGCCAAATCAAGTATATTGCAGCATGGATATACAAAGAAAATAAGAATTGGTGTAGGTAGAAGATCTGGAATGAGACTAAGTAAAACATTGGGGTCAACCACAAAACTGAGCAGTGGCAATGACGGGGAAATGGAGAGGCCAGCCTTAGACAGCCCGGCACGGTGCAGGTGGTGAGGGCCTCTCAGGGATCTTGTCACAAGGATGCTTTCTTTCTTCTCCTTGAGAGAGCGTGACTGACTGAATGTAGGAAAAGGACTCTCACAGCCACAGACCCATGGTCTCTGCATTAAATGGTAGCTGGAAGAGAGTCTACAGAGACATTAGCATTTTGCATCTAGCTCCAGCCAACACCAAGAAGGGAGATGAGCTCGGGAGTTGACCTGGGTTTGAATTGCTGCTGGCTGCATGGTTTCTGGGAAATCATGTATCCTTATCTCTAAGTCTCAGTTTCCTTAGCTATAAAATGAAGTAAGTTGATGTTGATAGGATCGAATAATAAATGAAAAATGCCACATAATAAATTTAATAAATGTTATTATTTATATTATTAATTATGATAATTTTAATGTTAACCAAAGCAAAGGTTTACCAATGAGAAAAAAAGAATGAATGTGATAGTGTGTTTGGTTTCTTTTCCTTCCTTTTAAAAAGTGAAATTTGTGATATTAATCAATGAATGATTACCAGGACCATCATAAGATTATGTATGATGTTAAAGGGGTTGAAATCAACCACTCTGCAAGATTACAGTCTAGGTAAAACCTTCACTGAATCATTTGTTAAATTCACATATACAAGTGCTGCAGGGAGTTAGTTCTAAAGTGGCCATTTCCTGTGAAAAACTTGAAGGAGTATCTCAAGTCTAGAATTCCTTTTGTGGGCCAAGAGGAAGCTCTGGGTAATCTAAATAGTTTTGTTTGTTTGTTTGTTTTGTGGAGGGTAGGGGTAGGATTTAGGCTATGTGGTCTTACGAAATTGATGGATATAGTAAAAAATGGCAACTCCAGAATTTGCTTTCAGGGCTGACTATTATCTCCTAATGCAAGGGCTCCCTCTGCAGGCTCCAGTAACTCTCAGCTCCTGCATGGGAAGCTAAGTCCAGCTGTGCAAGTGCCTGTCGTAATTCCTTTTATTTGTGATTGTCACGCCATCCACTGACAATAGAACCACATGTCTGAACGTGTCATGGTGAACGCACTTCATAGGTACCCGTGGTGCTGCGTGTGGCAGACCGGGTGCTATCAGATGGTGAAGTGAGTCCGGACCATGGTCCTCTTGTATGCCTTCACCTGGCGTTGTGGCCTTCTACGGGCACATGGCCCGTGGAACAAAAGACATAATACATCCTCAAGACCGCACCATAGTAGAGAGACACTGTCTCTGTGGATTTCCATAGCTCATTAAGTGCCTGATATTCCCATCTATTAAAAAGTAGGGTACAGAAACACCAAGGAACAACCCTAAAACCATGTTATGACCAACTGTAACGTCTGCAGAATATGTTAAGCTAAGACTTGGTTTAAAGTCTATCAGATAAATAAATGCATATATCAGGTTCTATTTGCCTAGGTCAAAAGATAACAAAAGATTATTTGGATAGATAAAACATGGCTATACGTCAACAATTATATGGATAAAGATGGACAGCTTATTTGAGGAAAACACTGTAGCACCACAGGTGATGTGAGAAACATGTTATCAAAGTTCACTGGCCGGGGTGCCTGGGTGGCTCAGATGGTTAGGCGTCTGCCTTCAGCTCGGGTCATGATCCCGGGGTCCTGGGGTCGAGCCCCACATCGGGCTCCTGGCTCAGCTGGGAGTCTGCTTCTCCCATTGCTCATGCTCTCTCTCTCCCTGTGTCTCTGTGTCTCAAATGAATAAATAAAATCTTTAAAAAAAAAAAAGTTCACTGGCCAATGTTCAAGGATAGAAAGGGCAGTAAGGTGTCCACAAAGTCTACACTCGGCCCTCAGACACTCCTACGTGATGAGCGTTAGGGAAACTGAGGAAGAGAGAGAATGAGTAGCAATAGTGAGCATGGACAAGGCTGGCCTAAAGTACACTCACTCACAACTTATTTCAACTGTTTTTCCCACTTGCTTTCCCATCTGGGCTCAGTGTGTATGTGTGTGTGTGTGTGTGTGTGTATTAGTATGATTAATACTAATTGAGAAGGAAGTTTTAACTAAAATCATCACAAGAAAAATATCATGAATTGAATTGTAGAGTGTCGAATTCTTTCTTAAAAGAAATATTATTCAATTAAAAAATCTCCTACCTTGTCTCTGTATTCTTAATTTTTAAAAGGCATGTAACATTTGGGACATACCAAGAATGCATGAAAGACATGTAAGATCTGATGATACTGAATCCACCTGTGTGCTTTCATCCTTTGCCCGTCTTTCTATCTTTAAAATCTTGTATTCTTCTCCTTATCAATGGTGAACATCACGGCAAATTTTCCTTACCTTTACTGGTGAGATTTTTATTGGATATTGTTTGTGGATTTTAAAAAAATGGTTCTGGCTAGAATCTATCGAACTGTGTTTACCTGGGTTCTGTTTTGCTGGTGGGTGTCAAAATGCAGCAAGTGTGTGAATCAGTCAGGTATAGCTGGAAACTCTCCCCCAGTGAACTTACAGATACTCCCTCTAAAGGTGTATCTTGAGTAAAGAGACTCAAGAAAAGAGAGACAACAGAAATGTATGTGGTACAGGACACGTCATGTTCTCTACCTGGAGCTCTTGATGATAGGAGTGATCATTTAAGCTGGGAGAAACTTGGGGTCCAAGTTGGTAATCAGAAGGAGAGAGGTGTTAGAGAGATAATTAGTACCTGTGGTCACAAAAGCAGCTATCTACTATGTGGAAGAGATGGAGACAGTAGACCAGAATAAAAAAGTGGCTTGCAGGCACAAGGGAAATAGGTAATTATGAAATTAGAGATTAAAAGAATTAAGTCGTTAATAAAGTTTAAATCTTTTCCTTTTCTTTTAAGGCCTTGTTTTCTCTTTAGGATTTATAAGTAGAAAGTAAAATTAAATAAGGATGGGCTGTTTTGCTAGATAAACAATTTCATCATTTCTTATAATCCATGATTTTTGCACTGTTGCAATCTAGGAGCTATTTAGATCCTAACAAAACATGGATGAAATGGGACCTCAGGCAAAGAGCTTGGGAGATTTAGCTTCAAAGCCTGGCTTTCATTTCTTCCTTTTTTTTTTTTTTCTTTTCCTTTATAATTTTTTTTGAGGCATATTTTATATATCCTAGAACTCACCCACTCCAAGTATATATTTCAATGATTTTTAAAGGAAATTTAGCAAGCTGTACAACCTCACCATAAATCAGTTTTAGAACATTTTCTTCCCCCCAATAAAATCTCTTATGCCCATTTACAGTTAATCCTGTCCTCATTCCAATTCCTGGTCCCAGGCAATCATGGATTTACTGTCTGTCTCTATAAATTTGCCTCTTCTAGATATTTCATACAAATGGAATCAAATATGTGGTCTCCTAGATCTGGCTTCTTTCACTGAGAATAAAGCTTTTGAGGTTCATCCATGTTGTAGCTTGTCGCTGTGGTCTGTTCCTTTTTATTGCTGAATATACCACATTTTGTCTATCCATTTATCAGTTGCTGGGCATTTAGGTTGTTTCTAGTTTTTAGCTATTATGAATAATTCTACTAAGAGCATTTATATGTAAGTCTTTGTGTGGACATATGTTTTCATTTCCCTTGGGTACAGGAGTGAAATTACTAGTATACAGTAAATCAATGTGGAACTTTTTAAGAAACTGCCAAACTGTTTTCCAAAGTGGCTGTACCAGTAACTTATGAGTGTTCCTTCTTCTCCATGTCCGCCTAGTCCTGCTTTTCAGTAGCTGTGCAGCTTTAGGCTAACTTTAATTTCCTCTTTAATAAAGCAACTGGGGTGGGGGCACCTGGGTGGCTCAGTTGGTTAAGCATCTGACTCTTGGCTTCAGCTCAGGTCATGATCGCAGGGTCCTGGGATCGAGCCCCACGCTGGGCTCTGTGCTCAGCATGGAGTCTGCTTGAGATTCTCTCCTCCCTCTGCCCCTCCCGCTCCTGTTCTCTCTTTCTCTAAAATAAATAAATAAATCTTAAAAAAACCCCAAAACCAGCTGGGGTGAGGCATTAATATTTCCCAAGTGTTTACTCAGCTAGATAGGCACAGTGGCACAAGAGAGCGAGCCACTGTATCTGGGGTGAGGTTCACAGCACCCAGGCAAAGAAGACAATTATTTTTGATTAAACATCAAATGGTTCTGGGCAAAATCTATTGAACTGTGTTTACACATTGTTCAATAGATTTGTGTATTGTGTATTATGTGGTCACAATACAATAAATTGTGTGTCTATCACAGTGTCTAGACATTGTGATAGACATTGTGACAGAGACACTCACATTCTTTGTCTTAACTTCACTGTCATCCCCAGGAAATGTAAGTATGATTTCTATGTATCTGATGAGTGTGCTGAGGTTCAGAGACATTAGGTGAGTTGGGCATCGCTCTAATACAGGGTTGTCGTGAGTGCTAAATTATGTCCAAAAGCCTATATGAATATGCATAGTAGAGTTCCGAGTACATAAAAGGTGGCTAATGAAGAGATTTTCATTTCTCTGCTTCTTCCTATCATTCACATCTCACATAGATCTAAGCACAGGACCTGAGCTACCCTAGTCAGGCCCCCCCCCACTTTCCTGGGCTACCTGCCTGTTCCAAAAGACTTTGGGGGAACCTCAAAAGCTTGTAGAGAACTTATCCTGTAGGTGCAACTGCTTTTAGGGAAGAAGTATCTCAAAGCTCATCCTCAACCCCAAGTAGCATCATTTTTGTTGCATGAAACAGTAAGAGCAACTAGTTCAGGATGGGCTTATAGCTTTCAATGGTTTCTTTTTATTCTTGTTCCTTGTTTCTCCCTCCACTCACAATGGCGGCTCTTTTCCAAATTCCAGCAAAGGGAGTTCTGCAAAAAGTACCTTTTAAGGTTGTCAAAAGTTAACTGACTTGATTGCTTTGAAATGGACCCATATCAGTTGGCTGGAAGATTACTTAAGTGGCAATAAGAAATGAAAACAAAAGGCAATAACACTCCCTTTGTCAAGTATAGGAAAGTGATCTGGGAGAAAAGGGCTCAATTAATATCTTAGTCAAATTCAAGGGTTTGGGTTTTAAAATATAATTTTATGTATGAAAGTTTATATAAAATATTTTTAATATGAAATATGACATTTTATATAAACTATACAACTTAAAATTTTTTTCGTCTTGTGTTTTAGATCAGTAACTTGTCATTCATTGTGTCTTTTCAGGGAGAGCCTGGTGTCAGAGGCCCCCCAGGCCCCTCTGGGCCTCGGGGCATAGGAACCCAAGGGCCAAAGGTGAGTCTTTACGTCTGTGCTCTGTGTGAAGGTCAGATACCATCTGTGCCAACCGAGTGAACATTAACTTCACAGCACATGTTTATTTTAGTGTTGACTTATTTTTTCTTGAGTGCTGACGAAAAGTCTTCTTTTCTCATATTATGTAGCTTTCAGTAAAATAGATCATTTACGGGTATGAAGCCATTTACTTCCCCAAAAGAAATTAGAAAGTGTCTCTTAAGAAAGTGGTTGCAAAATGCTCAAAATATTTCCAGGTTTCTTGGAGGCTGGGCCATCATTAAGGAGACACATTTTGACTCTGGTCAAGGTACCTCAGCTGGTCTTTTAACAGAATGCCCGGTAAACTATTATTGTCAGATGTGCATAGTCCACTCTGTCAGGGCCTCAGGGCAAGGGTCTACATTTATTGTCCCCATGGAAGTGAGAGAAACTTTCTTGAACTCCCTTTGCTCTCGTTTCCATTTCTCTTTCTTTTGTCATCTCCAATCTGGTGATTATTCATCCTTTCTTTCTTATAATCCAGTGTTTTTCAGTGAGGGAGATCTTGTCTTCCCTGGTCTGCCCCAAGGGGGACATCTGGGATGTCTGGGACAGTTTTGGGTGTCACAGTGGGGGGAGGAGCGCTACTGACATCTAGTGGGAAGGGGGCAGGGATGCTGCTAAACATCCTACAGTGCACAGGACAGCCCCCATCATAAAGAGCTATCCAGCTCAAGATGGGAATAGTGCAGAGGTCGAGAAGTCCTGTTTTAACTGTTGATTCACGTGTTCAACAAATAATTCTTTGATTTGTTCAAAAACCGAAGTAAAGAAGTATCAGGCATGTTCATAGGGCAAATGGGTGTCAGTAAGCCACTCATTTCAAATTTCAAATCCATATGTTCATGACCAAAATGCACAGAAGTGAATTAGAGCCTCATATTCAGAGAGGACAGGGCAAAGGCCCCATGAGTCAAAGATTTTACTGAGGATCCCAGAATTACCAAGATTCTTAGTTTATCTTTTTTTGTCCATCGACTTCATTTTGGCAGTAGGTGATTTCTTAACTGTGTGGATCACTTTACATGGATGAAGATACTCCCAAGATGTTAGTAGTTGTTATCACTGGGTGGTGGAAAGAAGGGTCTATTCTTTTCTTTGTCGTTGTCATCTTTAATTTTTTTTCAATGAGCAGGTGTTCCTCTTACAATTAGGAAAAAATAAAGCTTTTTTTTCTGTAGTGGAAAGAAAAAAAAGCTGACTTATATAGTAACTCATATTAATCCAACATTTCTCAAAGCTTGTTCCATCAAATGTTAATTAGGAACTTCTGGAATAAACAAAGTTAAACTAATCTCTCTATTGTGGGACTTCTTAGAGGTTTTAATATATTTCTATGGGCATACCTTGGAGACATTTTAGGTTCAGGTCCAGACTACCACAATAAAGTAAATACCACAATAAAGAGAGTCCAATGAATTTTTTGGTTTCCCAGTGCATATAAAAATTATGTTACCATTATATTCTAGTCTATTAAGGGTGCAATAGCATTATGTCTAAAAAAAACCAAAGAATATACCTTCGTTAAAAATACTTTATTGCTAAAAATGCTAACCATCATCCAAGCTTTCCACAAGTAGTCATCTTTTTGCCAGTGGAGGGTCTTTCCTCCATGTTGATGGCTGCTGACTGATGAAGTTGGTGGCTGTTGGAGGTTGGAGTGGTTGTGGCAGTTTCTGAAAATAAGACCACAGTGAAGTTTGGACCTTGTTGACTTTTCTTTTCACAAACAATCTCTTTGTGGCATGCGTTTGATAGCATTTTACCCAGAATAGAACTTCTTTCAAAATAGGAGTCATTCCTCTCAAACCCTGCCACTGCTTTATCAACTAATTTTATGTAATATCCTAAATTCCTTGTTGTCATTTCAATAATTCTTCACCTTTTTTTTTACAAAATGTATTTCTTAAATAAGACTTGAAAGTTAGAATTACTCCTTGATCCATCAGCTGCAGAATGGATGCTGTGTTAGCAGCCAGGAAAACAACATAATCTAGTCATCCTTCTCCACCAAGAGCTCTTGGGTGACCAGGTGCACTGTTAATATTTTGAAAGCAGTCTTTTTTTTTTTTTTTTCTGAGCAGTAAGTCTCAACAGTAGGTCTAAAATATTCAGTAAACCATGTTGTGGACAGATGTGCTATCATCGGGCTTTGTTGTTCTCCTTATAGAACATAAGCCAAGTAGATTTAGCATAATTCTCAAGGGCCCCCATATTTTTGAACTGGTAAATGAGCACTGGCTTCAACTTAAAGTCACCAGCTGCATCAGCCCCTAACAGGACGGTCATCCTGTCCTTTGAAGCTTGGAAGCCAGCCACTGACTTCTCTCTAGCTATGAAAGTCCTAGATGGCATCTTCTTCCAATATAAAGCTGTTTCACCTACGCCGAAAGTCTGTTGTTTAGTGTAGTCACCTTCATTTACTCTCTGAGCTAGATCTCTGGACACCTTGCTGCAGCTTCATCAGCACCTGCTGTTCACCTTGTACTTTTATGTTACAGAGAGGACTTCCTGCCTCATGAACTAAAGTCTGCTAGCTTCAAACCTTCTGCCCCTTCTTTACCTCTCCCAGCCTTCATAAAACTGAAGAGAGTGAGGGCCTTTTTCTAGATCACACTTAGGCTTACGGGAAAGTTATGGCTGGTTTGATCTGCCCAGACCACTAAAACGTTCTTCTTATCAGCAGTAAGGCTGTTCTGCTTTCTTATCCTTCTTGAGTTCACGGGAGTATCACTTTTCATTTCCTTCAAGAACTTTTCCTTTGCATTCACAACTTTGCTAACTGTTCAGTGCAAGAGGCCTAGCTTTTGGCCTGTGTTGGCTTTTGACATGTCTTCTTCACTAAGCTTAATCACGTCTAGCTTTTAATTTAAAGTGAGAGATGTGTGACTCTTCCTTTCACTTGACCACCTAGAGGACATTGTAGGGTTATTAGCTGGTCTTATTTCAATATTGTTGTGTCTCAGGGAATAGGGAGGCCTGAGGGGAGGGAGAGAGACAGGGGAACGCTCTTGGAATAATCAGAACACATACAACCTTTGTGATTAAGTTTGCTGTCTTAAATGGGTGCTGTTCATGGTGCCCTAAAACAATTACCATCGTAACATCAAAGATCACTGATCAGAGATCACCATAAGCAATACAATAATAATGAAAAAGCCTGAAATATTGTGACAGTTACCAAAATGTGACACAGAGACAGGAAGTGAGCAAATGCTGTTGGAAAAATGGCACAGATAGACTTGCCTAACACAGCATGGCCACAAATCTTCAGTCTGTAAAAAAGCAGTATCTGGGAAGCCTAATAGTGAAGCACAAGGAAATAAGGTACGCTTGTATGCACTAGGGATCTCCAAGGAGAGGCACACACATGGTGTAGAACACTTTCCAATCTCATTTGACCACAGAAGTCTTTCCTCAAGAAGCACGGAGTTCACTCATGCTGTAGAAAACACATATTGGGAAATGAGGTACTTTTTGCTTTATTTACCTATTTTCTTAAAAATTCAATACTGATCCACTGAATCTTTAGCTGCAACGCCAGTGAATAGCACTCCCTATGGAAATGGAGAAACACAGTAGAGGCTACACAGAATTATGTGTGAGTGGTCTTCACACCCCTGGTGTTGTGGGGGTTGGTGGTGGGACAGCTAGAGGGGACAAGGCTCCCGGGCCAATGCTTCCGCTTAGGCCAAGCAGCTCTGCCTTGCCTTTTTACTTGTATTTGGATTATGCGTAAGATTTTTGCAAGAGTTCTGTGGCTTAAAATTGGGGGAAAAACACTGCTTTATATAAGATATGATATAACTTCATAGGGTGCATAGATTAGGTCCTGATCAGACCAAAGTAAGAAGGAAGCCAAGAGCAGAAATACACTGTTTCTTCCTAAATCTTCTCATACTTCTCTTCAATTTCTCTTGGTCTTCCAACAGGGAGATATTGGGCAGAAAGGCTTGCCTGGCCCTCCTGGTGCTCCTGGCTATGGATTACAAGGAATTAAAGTAAGTGGATATGATCTCTTGTGTCACCTCTCAGTTCACCAGAATGATGAGAGAAGAGGTTGTGGATAATATCAAACGTGACTATTAGGAAATGAATTTAACATAAGCTTAGCAGTTAAAATTACCTCCAGTACTTAGAGACACAGTCCAGAAGTGTAAAAGTGCTCTAAGTACATTAGCTTCATGAACACCAGACATTACATAAATTGCTCAGTGAGACATTTAATGGTTACGGTGGGTTTGTTGTCCTTGCTGGTCTCTGAGCCGAGTGGAGAATGTATGCCCCGCTGTGTGTTCTCTCCCTGTCTCTGTCTCCATCTCTCGCCTTCCTTCCTTGCCTGTATCTTCCATTCTTAGCCCAGGGCTTCCTAGTCTTAGCTCACAGTGGAACCGCCTGAGGAGCTTTATGAATAATACTGATGACCTGCCCCAGAAGAACTAGATCTGAATCTCCGGCGCCAGTGCTTGAACACTGTGGGTATTCAATACTGGTAAAAGCCCCCAGGTGATTCTTCTGAGCATCTAGGATAAGAACTCTGGCTCTAGGCCCCAAGTGTGTGTTACTGGAATTCACAACTACCTGTATTCTGGGCTCTTTCTGTCTCAACAGCCCAGGTCTCTGTAGACAAAATTTGACATCTAAAGGTTGCCATACAATTTCAAACAATTTCCTTTTCTACATCTCCTATGTTGACTTATTGATTTTTAATTTTTTTTTTTTTTTTACTGGCTCATTCTCATTCTATTTTCTCCCAAATAAAATTCTATTGTTTTTACCATGCATAAGCTTCGAAACGGAGTAATTCATCCCCTAGATAATTAATATTGACTCTTAAAAAGTGGAAACATTCAAAATAAATTCTTTTTCAAACAGAATTTCTTGGGGCACCTGGGTGGCTCAGTTGGTTAAGCCTCTGCCTTTGGCTCAGGTCATGATCCCAGGGTCCTGGGATTGAGCCCTGCATCAGGCTCCCTGCTTAGTGGGGGGTCTGCTTTTCTCCCTCCTTCCCGCTTGCTCATGTTCTCTCTTGCTATCTCTGTGTCTCTCAAATAAATAAATAAAATATTAAAAAAAAAGAAAAAAGTTCTGTTCAAATAGAACTTCTTAGTAAGTAGGAGACAGTAAGAGCTTGAGATAATAATTGTGAAAATCCTGTGTTGAAAATAAACCACCTACTCCAGTGTAGAGAGTGAGCTTAGTCAAGAGCAAAACTCATGGAAAATGGGTTAAATCTTTCCCTCTACCACATAGTGCTAGGGCTTCCACGGCTGGTCTTCTAAGCAACATTTGCTCATCTGTGGGGCTGAGGATCCAAGGGGAGGCCCAACAGTTAGCATGTTGCTGATGTACCAGCACTGGAGAATACAACAAAAAACTGCTTCCTTGTAAACAACATCACTCTCATGCTTAGTCATAAAATTCTACAGTTAAAAGATGGTAATGCTCTATTAGATGCCTTTGCATGAGTCTGTTTAGATAATGAACCCATGTTAGACCATGGGTCTTTTCACCAGTAGGAGCTCAGATCACAGGTGCTGGTAGTTCCTTATTGCCATCTCGTTAAATCTGGTGCCAACGTTGTCCTTTTTATTATCAGGGGAAGTGGGGGGGACTTCCTTATTCCCAAGGAGCATTGCAGGTTGCACTTAATCCTCACCAACTCTGACTCAGGTGCCCTGCCTTCCTCACCGCTTGTCCTTTTTTTATGCTCCCCCAAGGTATGCTATGTTCAAAGTCCATCTTAAGGGAGACTCTTGTGTGAAGCCTACCACGACAGGGAAAGAACCAAAATGAAAACTGTCACATATCCAGTGGTAGCAGAAATGAGATCAGCTTTTCTTCCACTGAGGGCGGTGACTGGAACCTACTTGGCAGTGAGCCCTGACCAAGGCTGTCTCATAAAACCTCTCTTGATGTATTGGATTGCCTGGCATCCTGTTGGCAGAGGGCAAGCCTATTTCGCTGAGGACTGCCACCTCATTTTCTTGACCCTGGGTTGTACCATCACTGTAAAAGGGAGGGAACTGAAAAATCTAGTTGGTGGTGTTCTTCCGAGTCATTTTAAGCCTGCATGATGAGTGAAATGTCATTTTATGTTCAATTGTTGACCTATTTCCCACCTCTTTTCTAAAACCCATCTGAATTAGTAAAACACTTCTGTTGGTATGTCTGTTGGTAAGTCTTTGATGGAAGCCCTTGTTGCTGTTAACCTTTAACACTGGGGTCTGATCTGTGCCCTGTCTCTCATGCTGTCCCAACCATGGGGAAAATAAGGGCTTGGGCTACAATCACAGAAGTGATTTGTTCTAGCACTTGCCTAACTCTGTTGCTAGAATATTGTGTCTTCAGGCAGTCACTCATCAACCACCCACCCACCCACCCACCCACCAATACCAGCTGAGCACCATCTATGTCAGGCAAATAACCTAAGTGCAATATAAAATGGTGAATGAAGAGACAGGAATTTAGTCATGGCATTTATAGGCTATAAAATAATCACACTCTGAGCTCCACAGAGTATGGAGGGGAGGCACATGGAATAAGTTGGGCTTACAGTAGGCCAAAGTAATGAGTGTAGTCTTAATTCCAAGAGCAATTGAGAGTCAGGGAAGGATGACGTGATCAGACAGGTATTAGAGAAGACTCACTCTGTCTACCATCTATAGAATAGATGTGCATGACTACAAAGAATGTGGGTGCTGCCCTTCCCATTGGCCCCAGTGTATTCTCCTGATTCTCCCTGCAGAACAGTGTGATCTTCTGTCAACCCTCTCTTTCCGCCTCTCCTGAAGCTCTGGGACCACACATGGGAAACATAAAAACATGATGGGCCCACTCCCCTTGGGTACCATGGCAGTCTCCTGCAGTTTCTCTGCAGTCCCCACTGTGACTCAGCAGGCTCTGCACTGCAGAGAAGCTCTGGCTCTTTCAGCGACTTCAGTGGTTTCTCCCAACTGCAGATGTCTGTTGATTGAATGGATGAATATGGGACTATGGCTCCTTGGCCTTGGTCTTTCAGGTTCATGGTGTAGGCCGGGAGGTTATTTGATGCCACCATCTTGTCCCACTGTGAACACTGACCATTCCCCTAAATATGGACTATAGATATACCAGTAATCTTCCAAGTGAAGTCAGGGGGAGAAGGAATGGGGGGGGTCTCTAAGGATTCCTTGCTCTGTCAACTAGCCCTTCCAGGGGCCAGGAGGGATATAATGAGAGGGTGGGCCAGTTTCTGTCTCTACATCTTTGTTGAAGTCAGTTCCGGTGTCCTGCTCAGCCCTGACATTCCTGTAGTATTTTTGCTCAGAGGATCAAGAGGTATTTATAAAAATAAGATTCCTGGTGGCGCTCCTTGACTTTAGGAGGTAGATTTGTGGACTGGTCTCTACTATAACTCCTGCTATGCATAAACCCTTTATTCATTAAAAAATGTGCTTCCATGCCACTGGCTTCCATTCTACATTTAGGCCTGAATATGACTGATCCAACCCCGGCTGAAGGAACTGTCCCTGTAGTCAGGCTGGGCTAGCGGATGGGCTAACAAATGGGCTAGCAGATATTTAGGCCAAGCCAGTGTGAAAAATAGCCACAGTGACATGCTGGGGGGAATCTGGTGAATGTTATCTGGCAGAAATCCCAGTATCTCCAAAGTGGATAAATAGTGATGATTATAGTGGTCACATGATCTTAGAGCTAAAGGACTACCCTCTAAGACAAGTGGGGCCCAGAAATGGAGGTAAACTCAATCCAAATGACCTCTCCCCTCTATATTCTGATCTCAATCATGATGGAAAGAAAATGAGCTTTACAGTCACACAGACCTTGGCCTGAATCTTGTAAGCTTGGATAAAGCCTTGAACCTCAGCTTCTTCATCTTTAAAATGGAGATAAGGCAGACTATTTTAGGGGCACCTGGGTGGCTCAGTCGTTAAGCATCTGCCTTCGGCTCAGGTCATGATCCCAGGGTCCTGGGATCGACCCCGCATCGGGCTCCCTGCTCCGCTGGAAGCCTGCTTCTCCTTCTCCCACTCCCCCTGCTTGTGTTCCCTCTCTCACTGTGTCTCTCTCTGTCAAATAAATAAAATCTTTAAAAAAAAAAAAAAGACAGACTATTTTACAAGGCACCGTGAACATAAAATTGTACAAAGTGTCCAGTACACAGTACTGAGTACTCAACAAGAGCTGGGGCTATGGAATCGACATATTTGAATCATGGCTCCCTGAGTACTATAACCTGGCCTCAGTTTTCATATCTGAGTAATGGGGATAATAATAGTACTATTACCTAAAGTTGTCATGAGAAATAAATGAAATTAAATGAGACTGTATGTGTAACACATTTAACACAGGGCTTGGCACATGGTTACATATGCAGTAAATGTTTGTAGTTATTCACATTATTGTTCCTTCCTGCTTCCCTCCCTTTCCACTAGTCCTTCTTGTATTTTCCAGGATGAAGGCCCAGAATTCTGGCATTCAAATGATTCAATGCTCTAAAACATAAAATACTGGTTACATGAGTTAGTGTAGGCCTGATTCTAGTACTAAATAAACCCCAAAACGAATAATGGCTCACACACAACTGAGGTTTTTGCTCACTTAACAGGCCAATGTAGGTGTTCCTTTTTGGTGGGCAATTTTCTTTCATTTAGAATTTCAGAGAATTTCATCCTCCCTTTATGCTTCCTCCTTGTGCCGGGCCTCTTTACCACTTATACCCAGCAAGCCAACAGGGAGAGTGTGAAAGAGGCACACCTGTTTCTCCCAAGTCTCGGTCGGGCATTGACAACATGTCACCTCTGCCCCATTTTACTGGCTGGAGCCAGCGTCATAGAAAGGCAGTCCAGCTGTGTGCCAGGAAGAAGAACCAGAGGTTTGATGAAGAGCCGGCATAACGGCACACATAATTTAACCTGTTTCTAGGAAGGATGGCAAATTTAAAGTTATTTGTTGTTCTGAAGTCTATTGGTGCTTCCAGAAGTGAACAGAAGACAAGAGTGGTCTCCATGGCAATTTCCAGAATGCATCCTCACTCTCCTGAAACGGCAGGGCCCTGTTACCCGGGCTTACAAAGATTGGGTTCAGCTTCATCATTCCTTTTATCCTAACTTCAAAAGAAAACCTTAGAGCCTTGATATCTTCTTACTTATTTCACGCAGCATCAGGAGCACCGGAGGATAATTTAGAAATTTGTCTTGAGTAGACAGCTGAGTCCCAGCCACAGAGCTGGAGGAGGCTTGGGGTTTTGCGGAACAAGGAAAGGACCAGGAAAAGCTCATTCCTGTCTGTGACAAAGCCAGGGTGAGAGGACAAGGGCCACCTGGAACCTGGTAGGAGAGCCGTGGTTTCAAAGTCGGGAGAGATGGTGTCAGGGAGGCAGAGCTGAGAGGAAGAGCTGATGTGAGGAATAAAGAGGAGCCAGCAATTAGGCTCACGTGAGGAATAAGGGAAGGGGCAGTGTCTTAGGGGATTACCCAGGATGCCAACAGCATCTGAGATTCAGCATGGGTGTGGTGGGGGGTGAGGCCCAGCATGGGGACAGCCAGAAAGAAAATGGTTTCTCCCTGCAAAGCTCTCTGATTAGAAATTTGGGATACGGGCGCCTGGGTGGCTCAGATGGTTAAGCGTCTGCCTTCGGCTCAGGTCATGATCCCAGGGTCCTGGGATCGAGTCCCACATCGGGCTCCCCGCTCAGCGGGGAGCCTGCTTCTCCCTCTGACCCTCTCCCCTCTCATGCTGTTTCTCTCTCGCTCGCTCTCTAAAAAATAAATAAAATCTTTAAAAAAAAAAAGAAATTTGGGATACAACCCAGAACTTTGTAAGATTCTTGCTTCAATGTTTAGGGTTAATGTCATTTCTTAGGTACATTTCTGTTTGTTTCAGCTGCATCAAAGTAACTATGGTTCTATAAACTCCCAGCGCCATTTTAACTGCAGCAAGTACTTTTGCCATCTTCTGAGCTCCCTTCATCAGAAAGGCTAAAGCTTGAAAGAATGTGAGCATACTGTGGTGGAAGTCTCACATAGAACCTGGCAGCCTTCTGCTTGGCTCCTACCTATACCTGATCACTTTGAAAGTGTTTCCAGAATCCACTTGACTAGATTTTTGGTTAGAGCGGACCTATTACTGCATGGAAAATTGCCCCCACTTAAAGGCCAAATAGAAAAGATTTGTTGAAATGAAATTGACTTAAGAGGGAAAAAATGAGACCTAATAAAAGTCAGGGGTAGATTCAATATACACCAAGTTGCAAATACCTGCAGAAAGGTTAAGAGGTATTGACGTCTAGTCTTCCAAACTCATATGTGTATGATGGTGTTAATACTACTAAAAGAGCAATAAAGGGACGCCTGGGTGGCTCAGGCAGTTAAGTGTCTGCCTTCGGCTCAGGTCATGATCCCAGGGTCCTGGGATGGAGCCCCGCATCGGGCTCCCTGCTCCGCGGGAAGCCTGCTTCTCCCTCTGTCTGCTGCTCCCCATGCTTGTGCTCTCTCTCTCTTCCTAACAAATAAATAAATAAAGTCCTTAAAAAATATATTTTTTAAAAAAAGCTTTCAACTTCACTTTGGGTAAAAAAAAGAGCAATATACACGCACACATGTTTTAATATGATGACTTTCTGGTGTTTCAACTTAAAGTTTTCTTTCTCCTTCCTGACCATAAACAACGGCATCAAAACCAAAAAGCAAACCAGCCTTGGTCATAATACACTCTCTACATTCAACCTGAACACACCTTAAAACTTAAATTGAAACAATAAGGGGCGCCTGGGTGGCTCAGATAGTTAAGTGTCTGCCTTCAGCTCAGGTCATGATCCCAGGGTCCTGGGATCGAGCCCCACATCGGGCTCCTGGCTCGGCGGGGAGCCTGCTTCTCCCTCTCCCTCTGTCTCTCCCCCTGCTCATGCTCTCTCTCTCTCTCTCTCTGTCTCAAATGAATAAATAAAATCTTTAAAAAAAATTGAAACAATAAGGAATATAATTAACAGCGTGACGTAGATTGTATGTGAGCTGATGCCAAAAACCATCTTTGACTTAGCTCCTAATACTTTTCCCGTATTGTAATTTTCAAACTCCCACAATGATTTCTTTACATAGAAAGGAGTCATCAGAACCACATGAGAGGTACCTTGAAATAGTTGAGAGTTTTGAGATTACACCTGCCAGATTGCCTCTGTCTGGGGAAGTCTGTGGCTCAAAATCGACCCTGGCCATCAAAATCCACAAACCTAGTTTTCAGACATTGAAGGCATCCTTTTATACCCGTATTATGCCTTGATACCTTTTATTATTTTTGAAACCAAATTAAAAACAACTATATGGGCTACAAACCCAAACCAAAAGCAATGAGCCCACAGTATTCTCTACCTGGTGGTATGGGTGAGGGAAAGTTTGCATTCATTAACCTGGCTGGCTCTGACACCATTTGCGTTTCTCCTTTATTGCTTCATGCTTTCATTTTCCTCCTGGGCCAGGTGGTTTTCATTCCTTCAAGCCAGTTAGGGAAAAGGATGTTTTGTTTGTTTTATTTACTTTTTTATTTCTGAATATGAATCTGAGGATATGGTAGGGTATTTTCCTTTCTCAATTTCATGATTAAAATTTCCTATGTAAATAGCCTATTCCCCAAAGCAGAGCTGGAATGGAGATTTTAGGATCTCAATTTAGTGATCTTGAATCATTATTGCCAGTTTATCTTTATTCTCTGTTTACCATGAAGAAAGCCTTGTGCAATGGCTAGCGATGATCTCAGAAGTCCTCTTGACTTCCACCACACTCCTTATACTGCCATGAACCCCAAAGGAAAAAATAATTTTTAGGTTGCTTTTTCCAAAGTAAATGATGTATCCTGCCCCAAGCTTTACTAGGGTTTCCCCAATTCCAAAGAAAAATCAAAAGACTAAACACTTGGTAATAAAGGTAAGACAATGTCCAATGCCATGTTCTGATGCTGAATATTAAAAAAAAAAAAAAGATTTAAGTTATCATCAAATATTTGAAAATTATGTGAATGATTTCATTTGAGCAGTTATATACTAAAAGTACTCATATTATTGTAGTACATCATTTATAATTATGGCAAACATGCTGCCATTTTAAATTGTTCCAACTTTTTCCTTCTTCCGTTTGTGTCTTCCTCCCCCCTCCCTCTCTCTTCTTTCCTACTCAGCCATTCATATCTATTTAATATATAAAGATGTAAATGTTATCTATCTATTCCTTTTCATTCTTATAACAGATAGTGTCCATATAAAACCAAGTTGAATGAAGGACAGGGATAAATTAACACTTTGCTGCTACCTTCTTTTTAGCACATGAATTTCACTGTTGAACATTTATAAAAGGTATTTTATCTTTTTCCCGCCCATCAATGCTTGGTTAGACTAGTACATATTTTTCTTCTTCTTTCAGCAAAGAGGTAACTTTATTCTTCAGGGCTTTGAGCTCAGGGAGAGAACCAGGGCCATATTACATTCTTTATATTCCATGTGTTTGGGACGCCTGGGTGGCTCAGTTGGTTAAGTGTCTCCCTTCAGCTCAGGTCAGGATCCCACGGTCCTGGGATCGAGTCCCGCATTAGGCTCCTTGCTCAGTGGGGAGTCTGCTTCCCCCTCTGCCTGCCGCTCTCCCTGCTTGTGCTCGCTCTCTCTCTGACAAATAAATAAAATATTTATTAAAAAAAATATATTCCACATATTACGCACAGAGATGTTAAGTAACGTATCCAAGGTCACTCACCCCAGTTCCTCATGCACCTCCCTGAGGCAATTGTGTGACGTGTAGTAATCAAGTCAGGGTAGGTGTCAGAAGGAGGCAAATGATCAGTTTGAGACTTTTAGAAGTAAGTGCCATTCAACATTTTTATTTGCATTTTGAAATTAAAAGTTGGCCCTTTGAGATGGGAGATGTATGTAGTGAGGTCTTTTTTCCTGATAATCTGAATATTTTAAAAGAGAGAGGTATTAAAAAACATTTCTTTCCCCCTCAGTGCAGTTCTGTCAGAAGCTGGGGACTGGGTTTAGTGACCTTCTGAAATCGGTGGCCAGGCCTACGACTAGGAGTTCCAGCAGACTCTGGGCTGCCAAGGGTGGCTGCAGGGCTGAGGCCGTAATAACCACTCTGCCCCGCACACACTCAAAGGCTGATGGAGTCCCTTCCGGCTTGGTTGGTGGAAAGACATACTCTTTCGTACTGCAAACCTCTGTGACCAGTCAGTGAGGGCCAACCAGTATGTAATCAAAACTCCCTTTGTGCTTTTACAAACATACTAAGGATTTTACAATTATTGGCTTTTTATTATCAGCAATTTTGCTTATCTAGTTGCAGAGAGGACTACCTCATTTTAAATATAAAATGTGATGGAAAATGAGGTGATTACCTGTTCAAGATCAGAGAAGTTCTGACAAAGACAAGAGTACAGAGTTTGTGGTATTTGTGGCTCAAACTGATAGGCAATAAAGATAGCCCCAGAATAATCTCTTTCATCCTACTCATTTTTAACTGACCTGAGCCGATATCAAGAGTCAGACGCTTAACCAACTGAGCCACCCAGCTGCCCCAAAACTATATTTATTTCTCCTTAATCTCTTCTTAAAAGATATTTTCCTGAGTATAGAATTCTGAGTACAGCTTTTCCTCTCAATTGGTCCCCATCATTGCTTTTGAGAGGTTACCTGTCATTCTAACTATTCCTTTGATGATAATTTGTCTTTGTCTCTGTGACTTTTAATGCTTTCTCTTTTTATTTGGTGTTATGCAATTTCACTCTGATGTATCTAGGTGTAGATTCTTTTTTATATATCTTGCTTAATCTTAATTTGTTAGAATTTTTAATTTTGTGGACTAGTATTTTTCTTTTCTATCATTTCTGGGAGACTCTCATCATCCCATTCTCAATCATTCTTTAACATTGTCCCTTTTTATTGTTTTCATAGCACTATCATCATCTGAAAATATTTGGTTTTTTGTTTCTTGTTTATTATCTGTCTTCTTTTGGTTAAAAAAGAAATTTTTTTTTGAGAGCAGGGACTTTGTTTCTTTCATCAGTATCTAATTCCCAGCACCTAGCAGTGCTGACATATAGTAGGCACTTAATAAATATTTAATGAATATGACCTCACTGATAGGAGGAATTCTTAATCTCAGGAAACAAACTGAGGGTTGCTGGAGTGGGGGGGGGGGCGTGGGAGGGATGGGATGACTGGGTGATGGACATTGGGGAGGGTATGTGCTCTGGTGAGCACTGTGAATTGTGCAAGACTGTTGAATCACAGATCTGTACCTCTGAAACAAATAATGCAATATATGTGAAGAAAAAAAAAAGATAGCAGGAGGGGAAGAATGAAGGGGGGGAAATCGGAGGGGGAGACGAACCATGAGAGACGATGGACTCTGAAAAACAAACCCAGGGTTCTAGAGGGGAGGGGGGTGGGAAGATGGGTTAGCCTGGTGATGGGTATTAAAGAGGCACGTTCTGTATGGGGCACTGGGTGTTATGCACAAACAATGAATCATGGAACACTACATCAAAAACTAATGATGGTGATTAAAATAACAATAAAAAATTAAAAAAATATTTAATGTATGAACAAAATAATGAATAATCGAATGGATGTATGAAGGTTATATGCTGGATGATGGTAAAGTTCCACCTGTAATCATACTGTTGACCCACAAAATGACTAATTTATATATACTTTAATTCAATAAACAATTACTGAATTCCATTATTAAGAGAACTCTAAACTTGTGAAATGATAAATGCTTTTTAAAATTCTAGTGTTTAATAGTGAGAGTATCTTACTCTTAAAGGTTGGTATACTTGATTGGCCTAACAGAAGTTTACTTGAAATGCTGTATTTGACTTCTTGAAAGTAGATCTTTGTGACCAAATTATATTACTATGGTACAAGAGGATCACAGGGAATGCTATCAAAGTAAAAGTACTTGTTTGATACAAAGGAACCTGAGGTGTTGCATCTGGTGGTTCTTCTGTATGCTCAGTGGGTTCTGCCTAGTGGTAATCAGAGTATATATTCAATAAGTCTTGATTGATCTCATCTCGGTCCTACTTTAAAGACTCTCATTAATAGATTAAGGAGGTAAGGAGGAGCAAATTTAACCCATCATTACCTGCCACCAGCCCAGACAATCTTGGCAATATCATTACATTTCCCATGGTCCTCTTAAGTTAACAATCAAGTTAGAAATAAATGAGGGACCCAGTGCTATCCAGTTGTTACATTTTCACAACTTTACCAGGAAGTAATTTTTACCAGAAGCTTTAACCTTGAAAATGGACAGATTTTGGGGCGCCTGGGTGGCTCAGTCATTAAGCCTCTGCCTTCGGCTCAGGTCATGATCCCAGGGTCCAGGGATCGAGCCCCGCATGGGGTTCCCTGCTCCGCGGGAAGCCTACTTCTCCCTCTCCCACTCCCCCTTCTTGTGTTCCCTCTCTCGCTGTGTCTCTCTGTCAAATAAATAAATAAAATCTTTAAAAAAAATAAAAGTCTGCAATGAGACTGGAATTAAAAAAAAAAGAAAATGGACAGATTTTCCTATGAGTTCATATTCGTAGAGATGACATTTCAAGAATACTAATACATTCATTATCAATTCCTATTCATCAGTGTAAGGGCAGTGAGCTTCTTTAGAAAACTATTGGCATGTGCAATTATGCCTTTAAATAGTGGCTCTTAAATTTCAAAGGAGAAAATAGATTTTTAATTTATTAGAACACTAGCCTTCTGAAAAGTCTCCAATTGGCTTCTGTTGGTTTTGAAAAGTGAAATCTGTTGAGTCAATAATTCCCATTGTAATTATGCCAATTTTAGAAAGAAAGAAATCTTCCACAGACCTCAGTCTGTCCTTTCTTCTTAAATTACCTTGCTGTGGTTATTTTGTGAAGTCAACACATTTGCTGTGTTTTCCTGCTACACATATACTTAAATAATAGTGCACACACACTCTTTGCCAGGATTGTGAGATGAGTAATACTAACATGGCCTACAAATAGGATCTGTTTTTATTCTGCATATAAGGAAAATAAGTTTATACATAAGTTTTAAAATCAGATGTTCTGGGGCACTTGGCTGGCTCAGTCGTTAAGCATCTGCCTTTGCCTCAGGTCATGATCCAAGAGTCCTGGGATAGAGCCCCACATCGGGCTCCCTGCTCAGTGGGAGGCCTGCTTCTCCCTCTCCCTCTCCCACTCCCCCTGCTTATGTTCCCTCTCTACTGTCTCTCTGTGTCAAATAAATAAATAAAGTCTTAAAAAAATAAAAAATAAAATAAAATAAAATCAGATGTTTTTTCTGCTCAAAATTAAGGATACTAACTCCAGTATTTAGTCCTAGCTAGTTATACAAAATTTTATTTTGGCATTTCATTCCATAAATATCTATTGAGCATATTTGAATATGCCAGGCTCTGTTCTAGGTGCTTGGAGTATATCATGTGCAAAAGAGACAAAGATTCTTGACTCATGGAAATTGCATTCTATTGGCAATAAACATAACAAATAAGTTATATAGTATGTTTGAAGATGAAACTGATAGAGAAAAAGAGAGCAGGGTAAGGGGGATGTGATAAAGTTTTAAGTGGAATGAAATCATGAGAAGGTAACATTCGAACAAAGATTTGAAGGAGGCGAGGGAGGGGCTCTTGAGGATTTCTGAAGAAAGAGCATCCCAGGCAGAGGGAAGAGCTTGTGCAAAAGCCCTGTGGTTGCAGGAAGGTGCCAGGCAAGTTCAAAAGAAGAGTGAAGGGGCCTATGTGGCTGGAGGTGAGGTCCAGAAGGTAACGACAGGAGGGCTGGAGTGGGGCCAACTCATGTCTAGCCAGGTAGGCCCTTGTAAAGACTTTGGCTCTTATTCAGAGTCTCATGGGGAGTCGTTTCTGGGTTTTAACCAACACTGTGATTTGGTTTGACTTATTTTGTAAAAGAATGACTGTGACCGGTAGGCTGAGAATAGACTGTCTCAGGAACAAGACTGAACTAGGGAGGCTATTTAAGAATCCAGGCAATTACAAATGATATTTGAAAATCTAGGTTTTATAATCTAGTTCACATAAATTTAACTACCTCGGAAAGAATTTATATCTAGTTGCCTGTATCTGAAAGTAGAAACATGTGACAAGAAACATTCTGGCAAAGTTGATGCCAGACACATAAATCAGGTTGCATATCTACCAATTGAGTTTAAGCTATTGAATCATACTGAACTGTATTTTATATATGGACTGTGTGCAAATATAAAGAATCCTAAACCTAGAGACATGTTTTCATTGCACTTTTGGGGAAAACAAAGGTGGGATTTTCCTCTTGCCTTTTGCCTTTCTCCCTTCCCTCTTTTGCTCTCTCCTCTGTCTATGGTAACCATATGCTGAAAACATGATCAGTGAAATTATGAGGTTTAGGACATGGATGTGACAGAAGTACTACTTGTTGCCTGATTTCCCTGCCAAAGTCCAGTGAAAGAGGGTTCTGTCTTCTATTGCCATTAGAAAACATTCTAGAATATACTTCTTAACAAACAAAACCCTCATCCATAGTAAAGATGTGGATGTGACTATTATCCAAAATCTGTTCTATAATTTTGTTATTTTTTAAAAGATTTTATTTGAGAGAGAGAGAGAGAGCAAGAGAGAGAGAGCACAAGCAGAGGGAGGGACAGAGAGAGAAGCAGACTCCCAATGAGCATGGAGCCCGATACAGGGCTCAATTCAGGACCCTGGGATCATGACCTAAGCCGAAGGCAGATGCTTAACCGACTGAGCCACTCAGACACCCCATTCTATAATTTTAAAAACCTTCATACAGAAGGTAGCAGGAGGGGAAGAATGAAGCAGGGGAAATCAGAGGGGTAGACGAACCATGAGAGACGATGGACTCTGAAAAACAAACTGAGGGTTCTGGGGGGGAGGGGGGTGGGAGGATGGGTTGGCCTGGTGGTGGGTATTGAGGAGGGCATGTTCTGCATGGAGCACTGGGTGTTATGCACAAACAATGAATCATGGAACACTACATCTAAAACTAATGATGTAATGTATGGGGATTAACATAAGAATAATAATAAAAAAGAAAACAAAAGAAAACAAAAAAAACACAAAAACCTTCATACATATATATATCAAGAAAATAAATCTAAAGAGTTTTTAATGTATACCCAAAGAGATAGCTTCAAAAATTAGCAAGACTCCATATGATCTGGGCATCCAATCTTAAGTCTTCTCAACCCCTCAGCTCTGAAAGTCTTTCAGTTCCCGTGTACCCTGGCCCCAGTGCTTCTGTACATGCTCTCCCTCTTCTTGGAGAGATCCCTTTCACTCCCTACTTAAACAGGCTCACTCTTTTTTTCTTTTTTATGTTGAAGGTATACAGTATAATGACTTTACTTACATACATGATTACTGCAATTACTATAGTTAAAATCCATCATCTCATATAGATAAAAAATATAAAGTAAATGAAAAAGACATAAAAGATTTTTCCTTGTGATGAGTACTCTTAGGATTTACTCTCTTAACACCTTTCAAATATATCATAAAGCAGTATTAACTGTGATCATGTTGTACATTATATCCTTAATACTTGTTTATCTTATAATTGGACATTTATACCTTTTGACCACATTTATTTAATCTCCCTACCTTCACTCCTTGCCTCTGGTAACCATAAATCTGGTTTCTTTTTCTATGAGTTTTTTTTCTTCTATTTTTTTTTAAGGTTCCATATAACGTGAAAAAATACAGTATTTGTTTTTCTCTTTCTGACTTATTTCACTTAGCATAATGCCCTCAAAATCCATCACTGTTGTCAAAAATGGCAGGATTTCCTTTTTTATGGCTGATTAATATTCCCATGTGTATAACACAATTTCTTTATTCATTTATCAGTTGATGGGCATTCAGGTTTTCCATGTCTTGGCTGTTAAAAATAATGCCTCTGTGTACATGAAGTGCAGATATCTCTTTGACATTTTGTTTTCTATGGATATCTTCCTAGAAGTGGAATTTCTGGATCATATAGTACTATTTTTTATTTTTTAAGGAAACTCCATACTGCTTTTCACAGTGGCTGTACCAATTTGCAATCCCACCAACAGTGGATGAGGAGTCTCTTTTCTCCAGCTCCTTGCCAGGATTTGTTATCTCTTGTCTTTCTGATGATAGCTATTCTAACTAATGTGAGGTGATATCTTATTGTGGTTTTAATTTGCATTTCCCTGATGAGCACTGAGTAATATATAGAATTGTTGAATCACTATATCGTACAACTGAAACTAATAGAACATTATATGTTAACTATACTGGAATTAAAATTAAGAACTGAATAAAAAAATTACCATTGACTAAACAATAGTAAAAAAATAAATCTGAAAACATACCAATTTTCAGAGGAAAAGAAATGATCAACAAGGTGAAAGGACATCCTACAGAACTGAAAAAAAATTGCAAACCATACATTTGATAAGTGGTTAATATCATAAATTTAGAAAGAATTTATATAATTCAATAACAAAGAAAAAACTAAATAATGGAATTAAACAATAAGCAAAAGTCCAGAATGGACATTTTCCCAAAGAACATATATGAATAGCTAGCAAGTAGAGGAAAAGGTGCTGGACATTACTAACCATCAGGGAAACAGGCTCACTCTTATTCCTATGCCAAGGCTCATATTAGATAGCACTTCTTCCAAAAGTCTTCCCTTACACACCCACATGAGCTCATTCCTTCTGAGCCAGAGAACACATATATTTATAATTTCCCACTTCTCATTGCATGAGATAATGACATTGCAACCAGCCCTGACAAGAAGCAGCAAAATGTCCTCAAGGTTAACTCTATTTACTTTGTTGATGAAATCATAAACTGGAAGTAAATCCTGATAATGGCAGCCAATGTGGAAAACACACAGTTCCTCAAAGGAACCAGCTATACATGGTCCTCTGGTTTCAATTTAGTCATTATAATTATATTCTGAAGTATGAATGAAAGGAACAGAGGACTCAGGGCAACACGTCTCCCACTGGGAGAATCTCTTTACCACCTGTTTTTGCTTATTTTGTCAAAAACACTTTCTTTTGGGCCATGTCCTTTGTCCTTCTTCACTCTGCATTCCTAGCCATTGACATTCCATTCTCCATGTTAAAAAGTGGGGTAGGAGGCATCTGGGTGGCTCAGTCGGTTAAGCGGCTGACTCTTGATTTTGGCTCAGGTCACGATCTCGGGTGCTGGGATCCAGCCCCCCCTTTGGACTCCATGCTCAGTGGGATATCTGCTTGAAGATTCTCTCCCTCTCCCCCTCCCCCTGCTTGTGTACTCTCTCTTTCTCTCCAAAATAAATAAATAAATCTTTTTTAAGAAAGTGGGATAGAGGGCGCCTGGGTGGCTCAGTCGTTAAGCGTCTGCCTTCGGCTCAGGTCATGATCCCAGGGTCCTGGGATCGAGTCCCACATTGGGCTCCCTGCTCTGCGGGAAGCCTGCTTCTCCCTCTCCCACTCCCCCTGCTTGTGTTCCTGCTCTCGCTATGTCTCTCTCTGTCAAAAAAATAAATAAAATCTTTAAAAAAAAAA
>NC_138380.1:60079297-60165566 GCF_054177405.1 Leptonychotes weddellii
TGGAAAAGATCTCATGAACAGGGCAATATTCATGATGCCAAAGAGAAAGCAGTTGTTAGAGGTGTGCCTGTGATTTTTTTTTTTTTTAAAGATTTTATTTATTTATTTGACAGAGAGAGACACAGAGAGAGCAGGAACACAAGCAGGGGGAGTGGGAGAGGGAGAAGCAGGCCTCCTGCAGAGCAGGGAGCCTGATGCGGGGCTCGATCCCAGGACCCTGGGATCATGACCTGAGCCGAACGCAGATGCCTAACGACTGAGCCACCCAGGCGCCCCGTGCCTGTGATTTTTTGAATTGTAAGGGGTTTCTACTAATTCCTCTCCCATCTCAAACAATCTATTCTGCAACATTCTAAAGGGCATCTGGCCATTCACACCCTGCTTGGACACTCCAGGGAGTGGAAGCTTTGTACCTCTCTTGTATATTTCCCAATGGCCTTATAGCAAATTCAAGCTTTGTTGCTTTTTAAAAAGAAAATAATGCAGACTGTGTCAAATCCAAATACCTCATAATCATGCAAAGTTGTGAAAGTCTCCCACTTTTCCCTTCAGTCCTACCCTATAGAGATTGTCACTGTTTGCAGTTTGATGTGTAGCTTCCATATTTTTGACTAGATGTGTACACACACACATATATAGCACAACAACCTTTAAAATCATTTTAAACGTAGTTTTCCCAACTTGCTCTCCCCCTCAGTTAATAGAGCATGAACGGCCCTTCAAATCAATACATAAAGATTTACTATGCTTTTTAACAGCTACATAGTACTTCATTTCATGAATGTAACATAACTTTATATATTTCCCTTCCTTAGATAATGCTGCAGAGAACATTCTTGTATTTTCCCATACTTGTGCTAGTATTTCCATTTTGTTGTGTTTTGAAAGGCTTATTCATGGTATAATTGGTAGACTCCTTCTTCATGTTGAACTGAAATCTGTCCACCTGTGAATTTTTCTGTTGCTGCTACTCCTTTGATGTGGTTTTCTACTTCACTGTGAGTATGAGTCTAGGCTTATAAAAATGTGTGAATACAATTTCATTATGCATATATGTGTCTCTTTTCCTGGTAATCTTGAACTCACGTGTTTTCTTGCTTTATCCTTGAAGCAAGTACAATGCAATTAAAACTTGAGTTAACTTTGTTAATAACTGAATTACTTGGTGCTTTCATAGGAGACTGTGGTTTTGTGCATCTTTTCACATTGCTTCAGTTCTGTTTCTTGGCCTGGGAGATGCCCACCAAATCTGTGCGTTCTGTGGTAGAGCAAGGTCAATTTTACGTTGTCATTAAGTTGATTGTGAAGACAGTGTAGAGGAGTTTTGTGGGAAAAAAATCAAGAGAAATGTCTCCATATATGTGTAAGCTCTGTGCCTCTGAAACTGGTGTCTGAATCCTCAGGAATATTTCCTATCATGTTAAGTTGGAAGCAATGAGAAAGGAAAGCAGGGCATATAAATAAATGATGGAGAACTGCCTATAAGAAGTAGGCTCTGTTGTACTTTTATTTTTTTTTTCAGCCTGGAAAATTAATGTAATTTTCTTTATTTTATTTTAAAAATATACTTGGATATCTTTATCATTTCCATTTTTTGAAAACCAAATTCATTATTTTCAGCTATTGTTTTAATTTTTTATTGTGGTAAGAACACTTAACATGAGATCTACCTACTTAAAAAATTTTTGAGTGTACAATACGGTATTGCTAACTGTAGGCATTATGTTGTGCAGCCCATCTCTAGAACTTACTCCTCTTGCATAACTGAGACATTATATCCATTGAACGACATCTCATTTCCCCCTCCTCGCCCCTGGCAACTACCATTCGACCCAGCTTCTGTGACTGACTATTCGTAGTCTTGACTGACTCATCTCGTACTGTACAGTCATGCAGTATTTGTCCTTCTGTGACCGGCTTATTTCACTTAGCACTACCCCGTTCACTGGGGCACTATTCACAATAGCCAGGATATGGGAACAACCTAAATGCCCATCAAAGCACGAATAAAGAAAATGTGGTGTAGCCGCCCAACAGAATATTATTCAGCCTCCCCCAAAGAAGGAAATCCTGCCGTATGCGACAACATGAATCCACCTGGAGGACATTATGAGAAGTGAAATAAGCTTGCCCTACTTTTACTTGAAGAATTCATGGGTCTCTAAATATGACTTCTTTGATCCCCAGAGCATATCCAGAAAGAGACACATGGAAGAGCTCATGTTGTGAATCCTCTTGTGAAAGACATTCTCTGAGAGGGTGATTAGTTGTTGGTTCTTTTTGTGCTTTTAAATCCTGATAGAGGAAATCAGTTTCTAGAATGCCACTGTCTCTCAGTAGCTAGCATCCTTTTGACAGGTAATAAAACTAGGAGGACAATACAGAGGCGTAGGTCCTATAATTCACATCTCAAACACAAGCATTTAAAAGCAGAATTTCCATTATGGTTTTTTGATGTCAGTGTCAACGATGCCTCCAGAATTTCTCCATAGGAGGAGCAGCAGTCAAAGAGCCAGGATGGCTGGGGGCCTGAGCCCGGAGTGTTGGCACAGCGCGCACTCCGCTTAAGGTGGCTTGGGCGTCCCTGGTGTGGCCCCGGGAGACCATGGGATAAAGTGTGGGGGCCATTCGCCTTTCGGTCTGTTCTTTGGTGCACCACCCAAGTTAACAGTTGTCACCAAACCTACTGACGGGAAATACATTGGGCCCAAGGACAGACCTGGCTGAATGTCACATCAGTATCTTCTTTTTGATATAATTAAACATGTCACATATAGTCTAAATAAGTTTCCCTTTCCCCAGAGTCATACGGTGATGATATAAAGTAAACATCATCTTTACCAGCCTTCATACCTAAAAAGTGTGACAGTCAAGACACATTCATTGTGACAGCTGGAGCTGTTACCTTCTGCTTATGCATAAAGCTGCCTACTGTACTTTTATTTTTTTAAGATTTTATTTATCCATTTGACGAGAGAGAGACAGAGAGAGAGAGCACAAGCAGGGGGAGCAGCAGAGGGGGAGGGAGAAGCAGGCTCCCCGCTGAGCAGGGAGCCCCATGTGGGGCTCCATTCCAGGATCCCAGGATCATGACCTGAGCCGAAGGCAGATGCTCAACTGACTGAGCCACCCAGGCGCCCCCTACTGTACTTTTCTGTTCATTTCAAGTATGTACCAGACTCTCACCATGCATTTCCACTTGATGTTTCTTTTTATTTTTTTTTAAAGATTTTACTTATTTATTTGAGAGAGAGAGCATGAGTGGTGGGAAGCGGCAGAGGGAGAGGGAGAAGCAGACTCCCTGCTGAGCAGGGAGCCCGACTCGGGCAGTCAAAGGCAGACACCCAATGGACTGAACCACCTAGGCGCTCCTCCACTTGGTGTTTCTAAAGTTCATGAACACTGAAGTCTAATTAACTCTAATTAGAATCTTCCCTTTGGCTGCATGCCCAAGGATGCATGGCTTGTATATTTTGGTATATTTGGAATTTTAAGGTTTATACCTCATGAGTATTGTTTGGCTTTTTATTTCATTTTCTTTATGGTCCCTCTCCCAGGGGATTTCAACAAAGGGGTAGCATTGGCTTTAGAAGAAGATAGTTATCTGTTCATGTGAGATGACAGGATACTGGGGTGGTCTAGGACCAATCACTGGTTCAAAAACATTAATTGAACATTTTCTATGTGCCGGGCATTGGGCCTGATGCTCAGGATGAATCGATGCCCAAAGTCTAATAGAGAGCCAGAATGTGGTGGGGCACTAAGAACTAGATCTTTATGAATTAAAGTTAAGATGACAGGAAGCCTATAGAGGAGTAAGCTGGAAAAACACGTAGGGCCAGACTGTGAAGGGACATTAGCGCTAAGCTAAAGGGCTTCAGCTGGAGGCTGTCAGTGATTCCCAAAGTGTGGCCCCCTACCAGCTCTATCAGCCTCACCTAGGAAGCTATTAAAAATGCAAGTTCTTGGGCCCCACCTAGACCTAATGAATCAGTAACTCTTAGGGTGGAGGCCAGTAATCCTTGTTTTCACAAACTCTACAGATACTTTTGATATATACCAAAGTTTAAGAACCATTGCTCTGGTGATAGAAAACCCTTGGAAGGGTTTATTTTAAAAACCCAGTTTTAGGGGCGCCTGGGTGGCTCAGTTGGTTAAGCGACTGCCTTCGGCTCGGGTCGTGATCCCAGGGTCCTGGGATCGAGTCCCACATGGGGCTCCCGGCTCAGCGGGGAGCCTGCTTCTCCCTCTGACCCTCTCCTCTCTCATGCTGTTTCTCTCTCGCTTGCTCTCTAATAAATAAATAAATAAATAAATAAATAAAATCTTTAAAAAAAAAAACAAAAAACAAAAACAACCCAGTTTTATGGTGACATAATTCACACATCATACAAGTCACCTGTTTAAAGTATACAAGTCAATGATGTTTAGTATTTTCACAGATTTGTGCAACTATCAACACCACCTAATTTTAGGACATTGTCATTGCCCCCAAAAGAAACTCCTTATTCATAATAGTCACCCAACCTCTAGTCACTGGCGACCACTTATCTACTTCTTGTCTCCGTGGATTTGCCAATTCTGGACATTTCATATAAACAGAATCACACAACACGTAGTCTTTCATGGCTGGTATCTTTCACTTAGCAGTGTTGTCAAGGGTCATCCATGTGGATGGGGATGAAGGAAGGCACTTGTGGTGATGAGCACTGGGTGTTGTATGTAAGTGTTGAATCACTAAATTCTACACCTAAAACTAATATTACACTGTAGTTTAACTAACTGGAAGTTAAATAAAAACTTTTTTTAAAAAAAGGGGGGTCATCCATGTTGTATTAGAACTTTCTTTGTATGGCCAAATAGTATTCCATTGTAGAGATACACTACATTTTGTTTATCCATCTGTTCACTGATAAACTTTTGGGTTGTTTCTACTTTTTGGCTATCATAAATACTGCTGTTATGAACATCCATGTGTAAGTTTTGTGTGAACACATGTTTTTATTTGTCTTGGGTATACACCTTGTCCTTTTTAAGGACAGGAGTGACCTGCTCAGCTGAGGGTTTCAGTACATGACAGCTTGGGGCAGTGCTTCTCATTCCTCTGCCTCCACACCATGCCCATGTCCAGAATACTCCATCATCAACTGTACTCTCATGATTCCCTTTTTAGATAGTGGTGTGGGGGTAAGAGGTGGGCTGTATAGTTGGAAATACGCTCTTCCTTACATGCTAGCATCTCTTTCTCTTGTCCCACAATTGAGAATCTTGCTAGAGATGGATATGAGCAGAAATAAAGACGTGAATTAAACTATTATAACAATTTAGGCCACGGGTGAGGTGAATTGGAACCAGGGCAAGTTTAGAAGGGATGACTTGTTGATTCTGAACTATTATCCTTAGTATCTCATAATCTTCTTCTACCAGTCTCCAACTATACTGCAAAGGCAAAGTAATATAGAGAGCAACCTTCTCTTTGGTGTGAAATATTATTTTTCTTTTCTTTTTTAAGATTTTATTTATTTCTTTGAGACAGAGAGAGAGAGTAAGAGAGCACAAGTGGGGAGGAGGGTCAGAGGGAGAGAGAGAAGCAGACTCCCTGCAGAGCAGGGAGCCTGATGTGGGGCTCAATCCCAGGACCTGGAGATCATGACTTGGGCCGAAGGCAGATGCTTAACCAACTAAGCCACTCAGGTGCCCCGAAATATTATTTTTCAATACTGATCCTCTGCTGAAGGGAGAAAAGCTACAGAAAAGCACAGCTTCTCAAACTTTTTCTGCAAAACCAAAAGCCACCCTGAGCATGGCTCATGGCCCCCTCATTTTAACGTTAGCTTTTTCACTTTGTGACACTTGAAATACAAATGATTTCTGAGACAAATTATTTTTTGGTAATTTAATGCAAGATTGCCATGTGTTGTGGTCCGGTCTGCTAAAAGTGGGAGAAATGAGAACATTGGTGTCTGTGTTAGTTTCCTGTGGCTTTTGTAGCAAATTATCACATTCATGGCTTAATGCAACACCAATGTATTCTTTTGCAGCTCTGGAGCCCAGAGGTCTAAAATGAAGCTCATCAGGCAAAAACCAAAACCTTGACAGGGAGCCTAGGGGATAAACCATTTCCTTGCCCTTCCAGTATCTAGAGCCACACTACTGTGTTCCTTGGCTCATGGCCCCTTCCTCTGTCTGCAAAGCCAGTGATATGCATGTTTTCTCTCTGACTCTGCTCTGTTCTGTTTCTGTCACACGCCTTTTTTCTCTTCTACCAACTCTCCCTTTGCCTCCCTCTTATAAGGATATTTATGATTGCATTTAGGACCCACCCATATAATCCAGCATAATCTCCCCACTGGAGATCCTTAACTTAATCACATCTGCCTAAACTTTTTTTTTTTTTCCTATATGACATTCTCAGGCTCTGGGCATTAGGACCTGCATATCTTTGGGGACCATTATTCAGCCTGCCCCAGTATCAAATCAACAGAAAAGAGGCTTTGCCCTTTTCACTACTTCTGGATCCATTCTTGTGCATTAATGAACTGATTTATGGAAAAGAGAAGCGTACTTGGAAAAGCATACATTTCGTGGCATCCTTTTGCTGGGCAGACTTAGACACTTGTACCATCATGCTAGGAGGCCCCGAAGCAGGAGGCCCCGGGTCCTGCTGCTGTGGCCACACAACTCAGCAACTCCTGCTGTCCCCACACCTTGTGAAGTGGCCGGGAAGCAGCTCCAGACGCCAGGCCAGACACCTTGCTTCTAAGTGCCTCCTTCAGCTGCCCCACATCATGAAATCTCTCCCAGCACTTCCACACATCTCTGTTATCTCTTTTCCATATTGATCTCCGAATGCTGATCATGGAATTGGCCTTATATTAACCAGAGAGGCACATATTCGCCTGTGTGTGTATGTGTGTGTCGGCGTGGGGGTGGGGGGCTGTAAGCCTAAATAAGACAGAGTTTAGTGTGCATAGTGTCTAGACGACTTCTACCAAAAAGGTGGCCAGCTTCCACATCCACTCCATTTAGTTCAGTTTGATAAGCAGTGCCCTGAAATAGGTAACTCAGGACATAGAAAGACAAATAAGATGAAGTGCCTCTACTTTGAGAATTTCAGTAGGACAGAAAGACGTGCACAACCAAACTCGTGAGGAGACATACACCACACGAGAGGTGTGGGCTGATATGGGGGTATTACTCGTGGTTGGGGTGAGCTTGGGTCAGGCAAGACTCCTTGGATGTGTTTGATGGGCTAGGACTGGCCCACAGATGGGATGAGGGTGTTCGGGGAGGACACAGAAGGTCAGGACACAAAGAGAATTCCAAGCCAGGGAGCTGGGAGATGAGTCAGAGAGGGAAAGGCAGAAAGCAAAGCAGGCTTGCATGAGTAGAATTTCTGTATTTGATGGATTTGGTTCTGAAATTGCTAGCAGGTGGAAAGTTCTGGAAAGTAGATATAAAGTTAGGCCCAGAGCATAGAGACTTGGGTGAGACTAGAGATTAGAGAAGTGGAGATTATCCTTAGAAGGTCACCACTGATGCCATGGATGTGGACAGTATTACAGAGGATATTACCAAAACAAAAGTAAGGACCACGGCAGACTACTTGAGGGCACAGAGGGCACCGAGAAAGTCACAAGAGAAGTAAAAAAAGCAAAAAGTGACAATGGCAGGAGGGAAACCAGGAGCCTGCACTGTGCAGGTGGCCAGCAAAGGGAGCATTCCAGAGTCCCCTGTCTCTAGCAGAGGCAACTGCCATAAAGCTGACCTTGTCTCTTTGTATCTATCCTTTGTGCTGCAAGTATATCCAAATGCCACGCAAGATTGTCATGAAACGTGGCAGGTTTGACAGAAGGCTATTTGGGCAGAAAAAGTTAACGTGTACAACTGAGTTGAGCTGGCGAAGCCCTTGGAAGCCATGATGGTCTTTGCACTATGACCTATCAATGCATTTAATTCTAACGTTTATACTAAGAACAACCTTATTATTGGAAAATAGGACCAGATTCTGCAATCAGATAGAAGATCATAACAGCAAGCACATGTGTCCATGAAGCAATCAAACAGTCCAGTTAAGTGGCTTGACCGTTGCTGAGATTATTTGTAAATCTTCACGTGCTAATTGTTCAACCATGTTCATATCTTCTTGCAGATATAAACCAAAAATGGAAGCAGAGACTAAAAGTTTAAGGAAAATGATTGGAGGAAAATAAACCCCAATTGAGCACATTTGGCTGTCACTGTGGTGAGCTGAACAAGGCCAATTCCAACATTTAGATTTGTCCGATTCTTTCTAGTGACTATCAGTTACCTCTAAAGATAAGAAGTTGGTAGAAGTTACTTGCTTCCTCCTAGGCAACCTTGCTATCAGGTGTTATTATTTTTTTTTAAAGATTTTATTTATTTATTTGACAGAGAGAGAGGCAGAGAGAGAGGGAACACAAGCAAGGGGAGTATGAGAGGGAGAAGCAGGCCTCCCGCGGAGCAGGGAGCCCGATGTGGGGCTCGATCCCAGGACCCTGGGATCATGACCTGAGCTGAAGGCACACGCTTAACGACTGAGCCACCCAGGCGCCCCGTCAGGTGTTATGTTTTAATTAAAGCAAATTTCAGACAGAATTCTGCCCGATGTTCAGCTATTCATTAACAAGAAGGCACAAAAACATGCACTAAAGCATGGTCCAAGTTCCAATTTTGTGGGTTTTTTTTTAAGCACTCTAACAAGCGCATTGCATAAAATGATTTCTCTGAGACAAATACAACAATATCCTCATGATTGAACCAGTCAACCTTTTAGTCAGATCAGTGCAGGGACTCTTCATGATGGGTTGAGGGGAGGGGAGGAGGCACCTGTTCTGAATGAGTTCTAGAATTAGGGTGCTCTAATAAAAGTACTTGGCTGACTCTATAAAAGGGGGTGAAGCACCTGTATATCATTTCTAACTATGACAGTTCTTGAATACCTCTTATTTCCCCAAGTATAAGTTGTTCCTATCATCCCTCTGGAGCAAATTCAGATGTTAAGAGTTGAGGCATAGGTCTTTGAAGTATGGACCACTGATCATGGTATTTCAGATATTACCTCAGCATCCCTAGAGCATAAACTAAATTGCATATACACATCTTCATGATACTGTCTAAACTAAAGCATATGAAGGTAAATTACAGAAAATATAACAATTATCTTACTTTTTGCATGCATAGGGAAAAAGCATATGTGGCAGATTGAATAATGCCCCCAAAGATGTTCATTTCCTAATCCCTAGAGTCCGTGAATATTGCCTTCTATAGCAGAAGAAACTCTGCAGATCTGATTAAGTTAAGCATTTCGAGATGGAGACATTATTCTGGATTATCTGGTTGGGCCCGGAGCATGATCATGAGCGTCCTTCTAAGAGGGGGGCAGAAGGAGAAGAGTCTATGGAAGAGGTGATGTTATGGTGGAAACAGGGATGGAGTGGAGGAAGATGGAGGAAGGGGCCCCAAGCCAAAGAATACAGGTGACTACTAGAAGCTGAAAAAGTCAAGGAAACAGATACTCCCCTCGGAGGCTCCAGGGAAAACCAGCCCTGCCAATACCTTGACTTTCGCCCAATGAAACAGATTTTGTACTTCTGATTTCCAGAACAGTAAGAGAAAAAATTTATGTTGTTTTGAGCCACTAAATTTGTGGTAATTCATCACAGTGGCAATAGGAAATGAATATAGCCATCAATATTAATGTCAGCAGAATTTTGGTCCAGCTCATGGAAGTTTCCATCGGAGCCGTTCTGAAAACCCTTGGCGTACATGGCTGACACTTCTTAGGTTATTAAAAAAGACCCTGTGTTGCGGGCCATGGAGAGGAGGAAAGGAAAAAATGGGGCAGGTTTTAAACCATTTTTAGGAACAGACTCAAAATCAGTCCCTGAATCTGTAAAAAGTAAATCATTTCTCTGCCTCTCACTGGGCACCATGGGACTGGATCACCATTTGAATGAAAATCAAGAATAATGAAGCCACATTGTTCCATTTAAGCCCATTAGGACTGTATTCTGGCCAGGTACCAGGTGAGCCTGGGCTACACTCCAGCGGAAGTCTCGCCCACTAACACATAACCTACGCATTGATTCTATTCCCAACCGAATGGGCTACTTTAACTGAACAAGCATTATGGCACCTTAGCCCACGTTAGAAAAGGCTAACATCAAAATGGGACATTAAGTTAGAGGAATTCAATTCCACAAAGGAAAGGATTTTTAGAAACTGGAGGCTCTTGATTTTCAGGCTAGAGATGGAGAAACTGCTTGGCTTCTACTCTGAGCCAAGACAGAACGGAGCAAAGAAAGTCAGCAGAGTCTTTGGAGGAACTGCCTTTGGAGAGAATTACTGTTGAAAGCTTCGCTCTGAAATCAAATACAATCAGAGGAGTTGGGGAAGGATTGCAAAAGCCTTGGTTTTATCATTTACATACTTGCCCCCAGGTTATTCTAGCAATTTCCTAAAACTATGTCTAGCTCTCTCATTACCTGGCTCAGTCCTGTGCACACAGGCACACCCTCAATGGCAGTTGCTAGTTATACCAGGAGAATGTGATGATGGGAACTCAGGAGGAAGGGGACAGGTGCCGAAATGCCGGACCATTGCATTGTTCTAGGGTTCTCTGGATAAACACTTTCTATCTACATGGTCAATTATATGTACTCCATAGGCCACCAGGAAAATACCATTTTCCTTCTAAAGTGAATTAGCTGTGTCCATGAAGCCTAAGAAAATAATCCCTTTCAATACAGAAGGGTTCCTGGATTTGAGGCCAAATACTTAGATAACTATTCAGGCAGGTCACCATGGCTTGCTAACTCTGCCATTTACCCACTAAGTCAACATCTTAATACAGCACTGGCTTCTTTCTTCGAGCTGCTTTTCATTCGAAGGCCTGCTTCAATAATCCTGTACTCCCTACCTTCAAAATTTATATTCTCTTATATGACAGTAAAATTATCAACATCAGAAAATTATCATTGCTACACTGTTTATGGACCCTATTCATTTTGCTAAGTGTTCTATTAATTCTTTTTACTTTTTAAAATACTTTTTTTATTCTTTAGTAAGAGAGTATTTATATACAGAAAAATTCACCCTTTTAAGTGTATAGTGTTAGGAGTTCCAGCAAATGCATAGAGGCCTCTAATGGTCTGGGCTAAGGAAGATTTCCTGACCCTTCCTCAGTAGTGGGACATCTCCTTTCCCAAGTAGTGGGACATCTCGAAAGGTCTGGGATCCATGCCTGCAAGTTTTTTCTGTTTCCTTTCCCCAGCTCCCATGGGTCATCTGTGCCCTAAAGCTGACTGTTTGCCGTACATTTCCAGCAGCTTAAGATTTTTGTCCTATAGGAGGCTTTGTGCCTTTCGCTGGGGGATTAGCTTCTTCCCTCCCCTGGACCTAAACCACTGCGGAAGCTTTGGGACTTGCCCTGTCCCCAGTCTCTCTTATGAGCACTGGTGAGGTCCCCAAAGGGCCCATGAGTGGGTATAAATTCCCCTGTGCCTAAGTTCTCAGGGGTCTTGTCCTCTCACACAAGCCCACACTCAGCCTTTAGGAATTAAGAATTTTAGCTGAATTCTTCTTACCAGCTTGTACGACATCCAGTGTTTCCAGCAAGTAAGTAAGTGCCCATGTCCTGTCTCTCCTTAGAGGATCCTTTGTTTCCTTAGATTTTGAGTCACGTGGTTGTCCTGTGACCACAGTTCTATGATGCACTCAAAAAAAAGTTGGGCTTTCATAGAATGGTTAGCATTTTTTGTTGTGGATTTAAGAATAAAAGCAGCCTTTTCTAGTTTCTATACCCTAAAGGGAAGGCAGAAGTCCATTTTATAGTTCTGGATCATCTGTGAATTTGATTTCTTTCCTTACTATACTGTAACTATCTGAAAAATGAAAATAATCACATCTGCAGCAGGATGGATCTAAGGGGAGATACAGTGGTCGAGAAGCTGGGTTTGAGATTTGGATTTAATTATACCTTCATATAGACAGGTTCTCTCCTGCAGCTGCTTCTGACCCAGGCTGAAATAATTGTGTCTCCTCTTCCTGACACTTGTAAGGAAAAAAGTATAATTGGGTAGCATTCACCTCTGCAAAATTAAAGAGTTTGCTCGCTATTAGTCAGATAGCACACCCTGAAAGTTGTAGGAAGACTTCCAAGTATTTTGAAGGGAAACTGACAATTAAAAAGAAAAAAAAAAAGGCTTTTGTAAAGGGAAACGCAGCTGCCTGGAATAGCTACAGTGCGAACAATTATATAGAAAATGTCTATAATGTGAAATGATGCAAAATAAATTCCTGACCAAGGAGCTGATCCTAACAGGCTAAGTGGCTACTTTGAGGTCTTCCCCTTAGGGCACAGCAGTGAAGCCATGGTAGATTTTAAGTTTGCTAGGAAATTTGTTAATTTCTTAAAGGAAGCTAGTTAGTCACAAACATTTATTCGACATCTATATTAGCTGTTGTAGGATCCAAAAGGTTGTAAAAGAAACAATTATTCTGAATAATTGTCAGAACGGTGTCAAGTTCTTTCTGGACCTACTTTGTCTGAGGGGACAATTCTCAGGGACAATTCACCATCACACCCCAGGCTCAGCTGCTGTTTGTCACTCCGTTCTGTCCTGTGGGTGGGGACAAAGCCAGCGATACAGCCCCTCCTAGTGCTCTTTTATGAACCTTTAATCCCCTTTCACCTGGCTGCAAAACCTCCTGACCCCCCAACTCAGGTCCCAGGGGTCTCAAGAATCTCCCTGACAACCTCACATCACCTTTCAACCTGGTCAAATAAAGATGTCCTACTTCACCTCTGAAAAAAACCAAAAACCCAAAAACAAAAAACCCCTGAGAAAACAAATTTATGCCAGTGTCATTTACTGACACATCTTTCTTAAGAGGACAACTTTCTTATAATTTTTGTTTTTTATTTTCGTTTTAATTAGAACAGAGAATGGCCAATTCTCAGGCAGGTATCTCCCAGGTATCATCCTTCATGCGACTCTGTGAGCTAGCCACCCAGTCTGTATATAGACAGACCCCTCCAGCCTTCATATCCTAGATGAGGCTGCACACCCACTCTCAGAGCATGGTTTTCAGCAAGTGTAATGAGGTTGGTCTGTGTTCCACATATTCCTGTCTATCCCTCTTCACACCTATGTTAGCTGGGCAATCTTTGGAAACAGAACAGATTTTTTTCCCCTCTCCTTTCTCCTGCTTGAATCTCTAGCTTGGAATTTGCATGTTGATGTACTGTCTCCGGCATATTTCACTGGTACCAATCCCTATCCAAGGTTCTGGGGCTTTTTGTACCACTGTGTTTCCTGGTGGGAAAAGACTGTTCTCTCTTGACTGTGAACTGAATAGAGAAGACCAGTGATCCCTGCCTGTCTCCTATCACCACAGAAGCAAATAATAGAGGGGGCACTTCTTCAGGGGTGAGTCTCCTCAGATAGGCCTGAGACATCCATGCACAACACCGCATAAACCTTGACCGTGGGCCCACTGTACCATGGCACTGTGCTTGGCTCAAGAGTTACCAAGGTGAAAAAGACCATCAGCGAATGAGTTCTCTGCAATCTGACCTTTGTAAGGAACTTGGTCTGAGTCCTCTAGAGCCGAACTGAGGAGGCAAAAAACTGTAACCCCATACTTGCCTTCCATTTAGAAATACAACATGGCATGGGGCGCCTGGGTGGCTCAGTCGGTTAAGCGTCTGCCTTCAGCTCAGGTCATGATCTCAGGGTCCTGGGATCGAGCCCCGCGTCAGGTTCCCTGCTCAGTGGGGAGCCTGCTTCTCCCTCTGCCTGCCACTCCCTCTGCTTGTGCTCTCTCTCTCTCTCTGGCAAATAAATAAAATCTTTAAAAAAAAAAACAAAACATGGCAGAAATGAAAAGGACCTAAAATTCAGCTAAGTCAACCCACTGAGAGGGGCTATTGATGGATGCAAGAGTTGAGCACTTCATTTCAACAGGAGTCTCCAATTATATTCATCCTATGTTGTACCCTTTTGTGTAAGATTTGTTTTAATGAAAATTTCCCTCCTAGGGATGTGTGCAAGTGTGCAAAGATATATAAGAGAATCTTCACTGAAGCATTATTTGTAATCAGGAAATACTGGAAACAACCTAAATGTCCATCACTAGGATAATGGATAAATTACAGTCTAGTTATTTAATGGCATAATGTACAGCAGAGAAAATGAACTAGAACTATGTATATGCACACAGATATATTTCAAATAGATAATGCTGAGATTTAAAATACAAATTGGATACATAGATATATCACTTATTTGAAGTTTAAACTATTAAATGCTGTCCATTATCTTAGACTATATATGTGTAGTTAAAGCATAAAAACACGAATATGAGTGATGCATGTCAATTTCAGAGATTTCCCCTCTTCTTAGGGGAAGGGGATTGAGTATATCAGGGGTTACAGGGGTATCTGCACCATTTCATTTTTTTAATATGGTGGTATATAGGTGAGTGTTTGCCTTTCAGTATAAATTTTATGTGTCTGAAATATTTCATTTTAATACTTTTAAAAAGAAAGGGTTCTGCTGATTTTAAAAAGGTTTGAAAGCCAATGAACTAGGAAGGGGTGGCTGAGGAATGCTGATACTCAAAGTTACAACAGTCTCCAAGCAGGCCTCTGCAACCCCCTCCAGGCTATCCTTCAAAAGCCCATCCTGCCTTCTGGAATAGCGGCTCTCAAGCCCTAGCAGGCCTATGGCAAAATGCATATTTTACCCTGACCCCCATCTCGGATTCTCATTTCGTTGTCTGAGGTTTTCATTAAGCATACCAGTGATTCTAGTAGGTGTGGTCAGGGTACCTTTGAGAAAGATGTTCAAGGTAAGCAAATGAAATCTCAGTAGCTCATGGGTCTACAAACCTTTGCCATAGACTTGTTGCTAACAATGATTTAGAGTTATGCCATGTCAGAACTATGACTTCGTATACTCAACAGGGATTATTTCTGTTTCCCGCTCAACATAATGAAAGCCCTTTAAATCAGTGTGGTTTTGGGGGCAGGGGTTGGGGAACAGGAGAAAAAGTTAAGGTAGAGGGGGCAGTTAAAAACAATGCAATGAAAACATTTTTATTTTCTGAATTAAGGAGGTACTAAATAAATAGATTCATGGTACCAATTAGCAGGACTGGAACTAACAGTATATGGTAATTATATAAACAGTTCCTTGGCATTCATTTGGGGACAGATGCTGTTATATCCCCTTTTCCTCCTTTATTAAGACAACACATGTTTTTAGCATATCAAAAATACAGAAAAATGTGGAGAAGATTATAAAAATCACCATTAATATCACAACTGAAATAACAGCTGCTTGTTATTTGTGAACTGGTTGACATAATGTTCACAGTTTGAAAATTGGCCAAGGTGGGAGTAATTACACCACAGAAATAGGCAAATGCTGTAAACCAGCTCCTTACTTATACCCCAGATTCAGAAGTTCAACTTTTACTAGCAAAGCAATGAGCCCATCTGACATATACCTTTCCCCCCAAATTTAGATAATGCTACAATGTAGTTTTGGGATTGCAAGTGTGTATCTGACAAAGAATTTTCTGAGTTATCTTGGGAAATTAATGGGCTGATCCCTTTTTCATATTGTGTAGGGGGAGCAAGGACCCCAAGGCTTTCCAGGGCCAAAGGGCTTGACAGGCCGTGGCCTCCCTGGCCAAAAGGTAAGTTATTTTAGGACCTTAGAAAGATGCTTAGGTTTAGGATCTCAATAGCTTCACGTGAGCTTTGGGAGAGCTCTCATATCCTTATAGCTCTTGGAGGAAAAAAATCCATTTGGAAGCAAATCCTTATGGATTTCCTTTCCTAACTATAAACATGCTTAATTTATAAATCTTGTTTTCTTCATCCTTGAAAGCCAGCTGCTAAAGGAGTGAATCCTTACAACATACCCTGTAAAAGACACCAGATAACTGCTCTAAAATTTTATAATAGTTGAACTTCCTGAAGACAGTGAGCTGTTCTGATCGTATCTCAAGGTCTCCTCACCTTGAGATCTCTGGTTCATCATGAATTAGATCATGGTACCTGGGGGGAATGTAAATATAATGACCCCCATTTTTTCCCCATAGTATATTTGTGTCAACCAGAACCACAGGTCTTCAAGAGATACCACTGGGAAATTAATTAAATTTTAGAGTTTTTCTTATTTGGCTTCAATATTTACATTCTAAACTTCTCTTTTCACTATATTCTAAAGGGAGAGCATGGAGAACAGGGTGCTATGGGAAAGAAAGGCGGTAAAGGGGAAATTGGAGAGCCTGGATCCCCAGGAAGACAGGCAAGGAGTGATTTTTAAAGTCTTACTGTAATTTTATACATTAACTACTTCCAGCCTATATTGACTGTTACTCTTCTTCCCCTAAGTAGGGGTTACAAGGACCAAAGGGAGACGTAGGACTTACAGTGAGTATCCATCCTAGAGGGTAATTGAGGGTTTGTGCTTGCAAAATTATTCCATTCATGTTTTGCTTCAGAAGAATGAATTCTTTTGACACAGAGTTCCAGCTGCTATTTAATGATAGCACTGCTACAAGCCCAGTGTTGACTTAGATGCATGAGGTAATTGATCTGAGCATGAGGGAGAAAAAACACCAGGCAGCCCTCACCCAGCCTTGTGGTGGTGTGTGACACTCCCCTGTGACCCCTGGCAGACAGGGTAACAAGGAGGTGAGCTGTTTAAACAAGCGAAATGTCCAAATGACTTCTACTTTACACGATCCTTCACATTTCCAAATGGGGCATTCGGTTTCCTTGAAGTAGATCCTTTAGGAAGTGCTCTGAGGAGAATAGTCATCACAAAATGGAGATTACTTGAATGTACTAGTTCACTTATTCAACAAAACTTGTGAGGCATTGGCAAACTTTTCCCTATGTTCCCTACACTGTTGCAAACAAAAAGCTGAAACTCTTCAAAGTCTCACAGGGTAGGAAAGTTCTAGAATTTCTATAGCAATGTCTATTTCTTCCTTTCTCGTTGGAAGGCACTACATCTTCTGGAGTGGAGAAGCAATGGGAACCTTCTCTTTTATCCTCCTTCGGATTTTTCAGTGGGTCATTGTCTGGGGATGCTGACCCTATGTGCTGTGCTGAGCAAATCCAGGCGTAAGGGGTGGGAGTTCAGGTGGTGAAGGTGAGACATGAGAGCTGAGCATGTGACAAACAGAACACACACTTTTTTATGGCCTGTTTGCCTTTTCCTCTTCATTCTTCCTCACCACAAGTCAGATAGCCCCCCAGATGCCTATGGCGTATGAAAGAGCTACATACACATCAATTTCTCCCCCAAAGTAGCAGGAAGAGTATCTGTAAAATGCCCGGAGGAACAATCCCCATAGGTTTATACCCTCCCTCCTATCCCAGTATGTGGAAAGGGCCTGCCTTCCTTCATCCATTCATCTGTTCACTCATTTCACCAACATTTATTGGGTACGTATTCTGGGTCAGGCTCTGAGATAGGCAGGGGAGCAGTAGAGATTAAGAGACTATGTCTGTGGACTCAAGGAGCTCATAGCCCATTAGAAAGAAAGACAAGCAAAGGATGTTCACCTGTCATTTGATAAATGCTATGATAGACGTAGATAATGTGGATCGAGAGCAGACAAAAGGATGTCCGATGATGTTTGGGCCCACATTAGGCTTTAATTGCTTGAGCAGAAGATTTTTTTTTTTTTTTTATTCATGAGAGACAGAGCGAGAGAGAAAGGCAGAGGGAGAAGCAGACTCCCAAGGAGCAGGGATCCTGATGCGGGACTCGATCCCAGGACCCTGAGATCACGACCTGAGCCGAAGGCAGACGCTCAACCATCTGAGCCACCCAGGCGCCCGAGCAGAAGATTTTTAGCCAAGAGGCAGAGATCTTAGAAATGAGGATGTCGTTCTACCGACCTTGGCTTTCTAGATTCTAGAAGAGGGACTAGCAGGGAAGGATGACTGAAGGAAGAGCGAATTTGCCTGCAATGAGAATCTAGTCTGTGACTGGTCCTGCGTTAGGCTCCTTCACCTCTGGTGCTCCTTCACCTTACCTAGTACTGCAGGGTGCCTGAGGGCTCATGTTTTAGAGCCCCCACACAGGACCTATAGTGCTTCTTCAGCCGCACCCCTTCCCCTGGGCGAGAGTCCTCAGAGTCGAGGAGAGTGAGCACCCTGAGCACACGCCCGCTCTGTTCTACACACTGGATACACAGGATCCCCAAATTGCCTGCCTAAATGGCCCATTTAGAAAGCTGACAGCACTGGCCTGTATGCATGGGTCCCCCCAGAGGGTGGGCAAGGGGCAAGTGTTCTCAGGGAATTTGGACAGAGTTTAGAAGTAAAGACTTCACGCCATGAATGCTGGCCCAAGCCCCGTGCAGTGTAGAAATGGTGGGGACGGGGTGCAACGAGAAAGGGACAGGCTGCAGACCACAGCCCTCCCTTGCCCAAGAGTCCATGTTAATCTACAGGATAGCTCCATGAGGTAGGTACTATTATCTCTACTTCCATGAAAGACATGCTAAGTCAGAAAAGTCTGGGCAATATGCCTGAAGTAGCAGAGCCCTTGTAGCTGGAGTTGGCTTGTCTGCTGCCAAATCCAGGCAGCTCCCCCATAAATGCTGTTCTTAGAAGGCCTCTTCCCTCTCCCCACCCATGTTCTCTCCCTGATCAAATATATCCCCAAGCAGCTGTCAGTTGTAGATTCATTCCAGACTAGCAAACTACTCTTTTAAGAGGCAAATACCATTGACAGAGTTCAGTGTCATAAGAATTCATGCCAAATTGCTTCAAAAAGACTGTTCTTCCACCCGTATCTAACATGTTAGCATTTCTCAGTGTCTGCCCTCAGTCTTCTTTCTCCTGGTCTTCCAACTCTGAGGCAGGGACAGCCATGAAAGGAAGGGGGGATGGACAGTTTGAAAAGGCTAGTTTGATATCATAGCTAAATTGTATGGAGAGTGACAACATACTGTCTTCATGTTATAAACATGCAAAAGAATATGTTTAACCAGTGGAGGTGAGGGGACACACTGGATTAAAACAGACTGGAAAGCTCTGCTCTAGGAAATCTCATCTGCCATCGCTCTTTCCACAGCCAGCTGTACGCTGGCCTTCCTTAAATCTGCCTCTAGTTTGCACTGCTCTCTTGAGCACCAGACCTTACGTCTAACTGCCTACTGGACATCCCCAGCTGGATGTCCCATCGATGCATCAGACTCAGCCATGCTCAAGCGGAGCCCAGTGATCTTCACTAGCCCCCACCCTGCTCCTATTCCATTCCTCCCTAATCTCAGAGAGTGGGCCAACGTCATTTGCCTCCTCTGAGACTCTTTCCTCACCCTTCCTTCCAATTACCCACCAACCCCTTCATTTTCCCTCGGATAGTTCCCTCTAGACCAATCCTTCCTCCTTATCACTGCCACCACTGCTTTCTGGTGTCACTTCCACCCCCCCCCGAACTATTTAGGAACCTCAAACCCCTCCATTGGCTGCCATGATCACCTTTCTAAAATAAAAGCATGATCAGATCTCTTCTCTGCTTAGGGACCATGCGTCTTCTCACTGCCCACGATAAAGTTCACACTCTTCAACATGACACAAAGACCTTCTAGAGTTCATCTGTCTTACACATTTCCTGTCATTCTCTCTGCCACGTACCCTGTGTCGTAAGTTTACTCAAGTACTGTAAGGCACTGTGTTTGTGTACTTTGTCCCCTGCCTGGAATGCTTCTCCCATTCTCCCTCTTTCCTCCCCTTCTCCCTCTTTCCTCCCCAAGCTGCTCGTAATCCACCTTCTTGGTCTGCAGCCCCACCCTCAGGCTCCCACCTCTGGAATTCCCAGCAGACCCGTGTGGTTCCTTGACTCCAATCCAATAGCACAGCACTTACAAAAGTATTTATTTGTCTACTGCTTACTAGACTATGAATCTTTTGATAGGTATAAATTTGAAGCCTTCATCATTGGCAAAAATAGCCAAAGTAGTCATTGAGCAATTTGAGTGGAAAAAATAAAACTATTTTAGTCAAGCAAAAGCAAAGAAGAGGAGGAAAAGATTGATATATGTGAGTACCTAAAGCTTTTTAGACCTGGTTAGACCATAAAAGCACATTAAGAAGAATTTAAATGCAACTTTGATATAAAAATTATTCTTACAAGTCAATGAAAGATAAACATCTTAATAGAAAAAATAGACAAAGGACATACAAAGGACTTGCACAAGGGGATACAGCTTGGAAACATGCATATGAAATAAAATTTAGCCTCACTAAGAATTGCATAAGTATAATTTAAAACAATGTGATATCTTGTTCTATCAAATGGCAGAGATTATGTAAAAATAATAACCAGTATTATGTGTCTAAAATAAAATAGGTTTTCTTATACGCTGCTGTTAGAGGTGTCAGTTACAACCTTTCTGAAGGTCACTTTGGCAATATGCATCAAGAGCCTTAAAATGGCCATGCATCTGACTTCAGTAATCAAGTTTTTCAGAATACTTAATAATATGGGAAATTAAGTATGATATAATGTTAAGTGAAAAACTACACTTGATCTTAGCCAAAAGGCCGAGAAGCGATGTTAAGTGAAAAACTGTAATAAACTTGGTGTCTAGTATTTTCTCCACTTGTAAAAAATTAAACATAAATATATAAATATATTTCCCCTTCCTAAAAACACAATGTAAATATATAAATATATGCATTTTCCCTTTCTAGACACATCCTAGTTTCAGATTAAATGCCTCTCTAAATGTGGAAAAACATGACAAGGCCCCCCCCCAAAAAGATGACTATTGACTTCCTCATTTTATATAATTGTATTAATATTGTATTGGGAGTTCTTTTTAAATAGCCACTTGGAATCACTGGCTTTTACTCAATTTACAAAAAAATACAATTAAATTAAAATGCTCTGAATATTTTCCATACATGTTTCTGTTAAGTCCCATCACCAGCGATGTCATCTTTACCCCAATTCTGTCATTGTGAATTTTTTCTTTAAAACTTTCCTTTTACAACTGTTAAATTTTATCTTCTCAGATCTTCTTAGTTTTGCCTCCTTCCCGTTGAGATTTTCTGAGCTTCTATTAATAAAGTTCATCATTCCCATCAGCTTCCTGTCTCGGGCAAATACAGAATTCTGTTTTCCATTGTCCCATCCCAGTTATTTGTAAACGTGCTACTCAGGGCAGGGCGTTGGCACATTCACTCCCCATCCCCACCTCACCCTGGGCTCCTCTGCTGGAGCTGATGGCAGCAGGACCAGGAAGGAGCATTCAGGAACATGGGGACATTTCATGGAAGTGCCGAAGTGAGAGTATCAGGAACCTGGGGAGGGGACTTGCAAAACTGGACCGTGGTAGAGAAAAGGAGGGAATACAGCATAGAATGAATTCTCTTTTGGCCCTGGTACTTGTCTTGGTTGCTCAGCACATGTGGGTTAAGTTGTGTAACTGATGGCATGCATCACCCACACCTTTATAAGTTATATTTTATGGAGTTGGGCCCTATCCTAAGAGTTCTGTGTGCGTAGCCTCATTTGACCTGCACCCCAGCCCTGAGACACAGGTACCGTTAGGTCATCTAATGCCCAAGGTCACACAGCCGATAAATGCTGGAGCTGCAATTGTGAACTCTAGAAGTCCGAGCTCTGACATTTCACAACTCAAACACATTTCAGTTATGATATATTCTAGCCACCTTTTAACCCCTGTGCCATTTATTTTCTTCAGCTGAAGAATAAAAGCAAACGGCTCCAAGCTGATTGTAATAAGACACAGCTTTTATGATGATAGGAAAAAAATATTATGGTCATATAATTAATACATTTCCCTTTTGTCCTTCAGAGAGAAGAAATTATCAAAATTATTTTTGAAATATGTGGTAAGATTTGACCGTCAAGAAAAAAAAACCATCCCTTCAAAGTACCACAGCCACTATGTTCTGTGTTGGTCAAGATAAATGTGATCACCCAGAGATATACGGGAGAAAGCTCATGAGAAAGTTTGAAGCTCGTTTGGAAAGTCAATGGGAAACTGAAAGATGCAGAGAGAGGGGCTGTGGGAATCCTGATTTAAAAAAAGAAATCATCTTCCCAGGGTTCTTAAGAGGAATGAAGACACTGGCCCTGGAGTCTATGGGCAGGCAGGCCTTTTGTGAGCACAGAGCTCATTTGTATTCAGTGACATTTACCTGAGCTTGGGAAGGGAAAAAACAACAAAGGAAGTATGACCACAGGGGCCTAACTGGCATTTGAATCCAGCCTGGCTGGTGATTAGAATGTCTGTGTTTTTCCTGAAGCAAGAAGTCTTTCTGAATTGAGTTTTGAGCAGGATTTCTAGAGTGCATTTCATTTCAAAGACAGGAGGACACTGTCAGTCATCGTGCTTCATAGCTCTATCTAAATGCTTCTATGGCTAAATACGTTAAACTTAAAATAGACTTAGCAGAAAGAGGAAGAAAAGAGATTAGCCAAAAGGCAAGAGATTAATAAAATAATGGAGATAAGAGAAACGTGGCAGAAATGTCATTGTTCTTCCATACAGGGAACCCCTGAACTGGCTTGTCCCCCAAAAGACCTCTGGATGTTAAGAACCCAGCTGGGACTCTGTATGGTGACAGGCCAATTTAGATGGGGCTTCGGAGTTCTAGAAGCCCGGCAAAAATAGCACCCAGTTTCCTCATATTTTTTGTGGTAGGGCTGTTGGGTAACATGAGGATATGAATAAACCAACGGAGCCCTGATAAGTCTTATTTCCTGGTAACTCTAATGATTGCTTTGAATGATAAACCCTAAACCAAAGTTGTTTATTACCAGCATTCTGAGATCGTTCTCCTGAAGAGGTATCATAGTATGGACGGACTGCTGGCCTCCCTGAGCCACCTTTGTCCTCATTGTGAGCGACTGGGGACACAAACTAGAGTCTGGGGCAGCTGTTCTTCTGTACAGTTACGGGCCCTAATCCTTTCCCCACAATTAACCATTTTCGATCCATCACTTTACCCAATTGTCATGCTAATGAGGAAATATCAGTTGTCACATAAGGATATGGTGGAAGACTAGAAGATTAGCTTTCAGATTCAGATTAAATAGAAATGCTGGAAGGATAAAGAGCAAATTGAGGCTAGGGTTATCTTTTAGGGAGAGGGAGAGGAATGTAATCAGGAAGGGACACACAGGGATGCAGACTCTTCTAAAAATACGTATTTTTTAATCTGAGAAATTGGCACATAGGTGTGTCCTCTACAGTGCTTTGGTGGTTTTTTTGTGTGTGGGGGTGGGGGAGGTTGTTTTTGCAGTATATTATTTTCTAAAAAGTCAGATATAGAAACCAGAAGGGGGACAGCTGTTAGCTGTTAACACTCCCAGAAAGGGAAGGTAACGATCCAGGTCTCTGGTGGTTCGCTGCCCCTCTCTCAAACCACTCTAGTGCCAATCAGTGATGTTCTGATTTTCATTCATGCAATGTTTCTATCTCAACATTCATCTTTTAGGGTGTGGGCCCAAATGCAAAGAGACTCCTCTAGAACTGCTGTTTGTGATTGACAGCTCCGAAAGTGTAGGGCCAGAGAACTTTGAGATCATCAAAAGTCTCGTGAAGACTCTGTCCGACCAGGTTGCTCTGGACCTCACTACGGCCCGCATAGGCATAATCAACTACAGCCATAAGGTGGAGAAAGTTGCTCATCTGACTCAGTTCTCCAACAAGGACGACTTCAAGTTGGCTGTGGACAACATGCAGTACCTGGGGGAAGGCACTTACACAGCCTCAGCGCTCCATGAGGCCAACCACATGTTTGAAGCCGCACGGCCGGGTGTAAAGAAGGTGGCCTTGGTCATCACTGATGGGCAGACTGATACCCGAGATGAGAAGAATCTGACGGAAGTGGTGAAGAAAGCCAGTGACATCAATGTGGAAGTATTTGTGATTGGGGTAGTGAAGAAAAATGACCCCAACTTCGAAATGTTCCACAAAGAAATGAATCTCATTGCTACTGACCCAGATAGCGAGCACGTTTATCAATTTGATGACTTCGTTACCCTGCAAGGTAAGCCTCAGCGCCAGGGGAAAGGAATTTATGTTATTCTTCCAAGTACTGCATCAATGGATTATCCTGACCAAAAATGGAAATCAGGAGGAGGCTAATGAGGCTTACGCCAACACTAAATTGAACACATAAACCCCAGAAGGCAAAAAACATTTAGCATCCATCCAGTTTAGAGAGTATAATCTCTTGTCTTTATTCATTTGGAATAAGTGCTGAGTTGGCCTTGGAGTTGATTAACTGGGCTATCTAAGGTCGAGGACATGGTTGAAAAGAAAGAGTAGAATCTGGGGTATTGCTAAGCCTAGTTAATGTTCAAAAAGTGACCTAACCTGCATAAGAGATGCAGGAAACCAGCAGCAAGGCCGAAAAGAACCATGGAATCAAAGTGAATTAAGAAGTGTATGAGGAATGAAAAAAAGTTATGGTAATCTAGAGAGATGAGAAACACAAGTAACGGGGATAATTCTCATTTCTCTTCTATTCTCCATTTACTGCTCTTATAGACTATGAAACTAAGGAAGAGTAAACAGGTTAATGTGGGGAGTTTATCTTAAAGTTCCACATTGTGCCTATTCTTCCTACAGTCAGTGCTAATCTGGTGGGTTTCCCTTTGCTACTTTGCCCTGTCACACGAACTGATGTTTCCCAGAGAGGCATTCTAAGACACTGACACATCTGTGATTAGAATGTGGTCAGTATTGCTTCTCAGTGAAACATGTTCCAATTCTTTGGCAACTGAGAACTCATTGTGGCAGGAGTCACATCCAGGGAGCTTGTGAAGTAGGTGAAACGTATGCTTCACGTGTTTGCAGGCTTCCATTTGGCTCCATCATTCCTTGTCCATCCTTCTGGGAGCGGGCGCTGACATGGCCTAGCACAGCCTCTCCTTGCCCTCATGCTGCTCCCTGCCTACTCTGGCTGCCAGCCCGGCTTGCCTGAAAGGTAGCATGCCCTGCCCAGAACCTTCCCACTTTCTATTTCCCCTTTCTCCAGGCCTTTCTTCTGGGGTTTCATTTCCTGAACACCCCGCAGGATGACTGGTGGCCTTATCGGACAAAGTGTATCTCACTGGGCTGTTACTGTGTTAGAATGGCCAGAAATATTACACAATTCAGAGACATTATACTTTAATAACTAAAGAGCTTTATCATCTTTTAACCAAAGGAGTTAATAATTCATTCCAGCTAATGAGGGATATATTTTTGGACTGGCTGGCCTTTTGCTCTCTCGGGAACCACAGGTAACTGCCCATTATACTCCTTATGGGTGGGGACCCACCCCTTCCACAGAGTAGTTTAGTTAACTGATGCTTTGGATAGCAAGGATTTAATTGATTCTTTTGCCTCCATAGGCTGTTGTACACTATTAAGTCAAACTGAATTATTTTAGATGGCTTCTTCTAGATGATCTCCAAAATGCTTTAAAACTTAGTTCACCGAGCAGTTGACCTCAAGCGATGGGAAAGTGTCTGTTTATTTTAAGGAGAGCATGGAAGATCTCTTTAAACAGGTTTTGCCCCTACTATTCCCCTTTTCTACTTTTCTTTTAAAAGACACCCTGAAGCAAAAATTGTTTAAAAAAACATGTGAGGATTTTGATTCCTACCTCATTCAAATTTTGGGTTCACCGCCACTTCAACCTGGATTTGGGATATCAGGGGAAGAACTTGGTGAATCCACGCCAGAGCCTCAGAAAGAAATTTCGGAGTCTGTAAGTAACTGTCTTGCTTAATTTATGAGCTTAAAATTGTGTATTCTGTCTTATGTCAAAGACCGTCTTGGCCTGCACTGTCAAGAACCAACTGAAAGAAGTGTATTTTCAAGTCCTTGGCTATAAATAGTAGTACTTTTGTCTTCAGATTTCTAGTTCTGAAATAGCTCTGGGGCTTGTGAGCATGAATATGAGATTTTTCAATATTTCCATATTTTATAAGTAATTCTTTATTGAACATTGCAAATAATACTTTTATAGTAGGCCCCAGCTACCACCAAAGGAATTCTGTACACTGGAACGGATTAACACAACACCATTTGAATCACTCACTTGCCATGCTCTACAGATCCTTTCATACAAGGTCACAACTCCCCCTCATCCATCTGGGTACATGCTCCCCACTTTGCACCCTCTCAAGTTTCTTCCAAGTGTGCACATGCTCAACCTGCCATTTTCCATATTCCAAGCCATGTTCTTGCTCATTTAGCTTCCACCTCCTGTGCTCAGGGTGGAGACAGGCTGGGAGGCTATGCACGCATATGGTACAAGGTGGATGCTCTGTTTCAGAGCTCCTCAAATACACGTGCATGAGGGAACTGCCTCCCGAATGTGTTAAGACAAATGTGACTATCCTCATAGCAAGCTTCTGGGCACTGACCTCAGATCAAGAGCAACAACTATTAGGTTCTTTTAGGTGAAAATGGGAAAGCCTCCCATAATTACTGGTAAGGGAGTGCTGTGGTCTCTTCCCCACCAAGTTACAAGCCAAGCAGGTCTAGACTGATCTCTACTACACATATGGACATCCTCTGGCAAGCAGGCACACAGGAGCTGTGCCCTTTTTCTGTAAGTTGTGCCCTTTCCCCGAGGAAGCCCTGTGCTGTCCTTTTATGAAAGAACATGAAAGATTCATTATGAGCAAGTGCAACAATAGTCTTGCATCAGGATTCAGTTAACTGTCTAGTTGGACTAAGGCCCTGAGAAACCTCCAGATCAGTAGTTGGACCCAGGACGATTCAGGAATCAGGCCTAGGTTGCCATTCCTACGGGGATAGACCGTAGGACTCACTGGATTTTTATATTCCGTTCAGAAAAGGGTAGTAAAGCCTCTAATATATTTTTATTTGATTAAATACTGACTGACTCCAAGATTGGTAATTCCAATTAGAGCAACAGAGTGCCCCTGGATTGTAGATTGAAATTCACCTGTACATTTTTACTACATGGTCTGTATCAGGGGTCAGCAAACTCTTTCTGTAAAGGCCACATAGTACTTTTTTTTTTTTTTTTTGGTTTTGCAGATCATTTGATCTCTGTTGCAATAGTTCAGCTCTGCCTTTGAAGTGTAAAATCAGCCACAGCCAACACTTACCTGAACAAACATGGCTACATTCCGATAAAACTTGTTTCTAAAAACAGATGAAAGCTTGCATTTGGCCCATGGGGTTTGCTGATCCTGGTCTTCACTGAGCATTTAAAAGTAAATTACAGACAGTAGAGTACACAGTTTATCTCCTCCAGAGCATGGAGTGCTCCGGGGGCCTTGCCTGCCTGTGTGACTTATCACTCTGTCCCTCTCCTACTCAATCCGTCCCTTCCTGAAGATTTCCTAGACAAGAGCAAACTCAGGTTTCATCTGGCAAGTGGCACTTAAACTCTGAGCTCTCCCTATAATCAGTGCATTCCATACTACGTACTGATCATTTACTGCCATACTAGGGAGTGGCTCTTATGACAGAGTTCCTGTCCAGGGGAAGTCCATGGCCTCTCAGGAAGATGGATGCATACAAGAATTAAGAACTTTAACAGCTGTGGATGAAGCACAAGAGATATTGCAGTTAATTTCAGAGTCAAGGAAGGCTTTACAGGAGAGATGGCAATGAGCTAAATTTTAAAAATAAGTAGGAGTTTGTCATGACAAGAGTAAGGGGAAAGGTATTTCCAGCAGAGGGAACGTGTGGCCAAAAGGGGATTCCACAAGGCACGGCATTTCAAGACATTGGGAAAAGTTCAGTCTGGTTGGAGCCTAAGGTATGTGTAGCAGGACGGGGAATGCTACAGCTGGACAGACAGTCACATGCTTCATGGGTCAAGTGAAGGAGCTTGAACTTCATGTGTAAGCCATGCAGCGAGGAGAAAGCAGAGGAGTTTGTAAAGCAAGGGTCATATGGTCATGTTTGGTTTGTGGGAGGAATAACCCTGTTGCGGTACAAAGGATAAATAGGAGGAGAACAGGAGACTGGGGCCAAGCTGTGAAGTCTTGCAATAGTCTGGGCGGTCAGAATGAAAGCAGGCGTGGACTGGAAGCCATTTCTGGGGTAGAATGAACAGGATTTAGTGACTGGATGGTTCGAAGTTTAGGGTTAGCCTAAGATTAGCCAGCTGGGTTTCTAACTCGGATTTGGAGTGAACTGAAACACTGTCTGCTGAGATGGAGACTAGAGGAGGCAGGGTGGGGGGTTTTGAAGGAAAATACTGAGCTTGCTTTGCACCAGGTCAAGCAGAAGTGCCTGAGGGACCTCCAAGGCACTTAGGACACGGAATGAGGAATAGCATTGTCTCTGGTATCATGGCACAGGAAGCGAGAAGGCGCTGAGAGACGAGCGATGTGAACAGATTATGAATGATGGAGCATTCTGGGAGCTATGGGGGGGAGGGCGTAAGAAAAGTACATCCAAAATAGTTTGGATTTCGAACACCAAGAGCCATATAGAAGGAAACTGAGCCTCAGCTAGGTCTCCTCGGGTGCCCCTGAGATAGCAAAGCATGCAATGGACTCGAGCTTCCTGGATAGTCCTCATCTCTAGACCTTCTCACGCTGGCTCTCTTTGCAGAAGCACCAAGGCAAGACTGAATTTTAAACAATGAGTGTTCCTGATAGGTTTTAGTCTGAACAAACATATATGCATTGATATTCACAGTTATCTCTGTCATATGTATATGAAAGCATACTTACATACCCACCCTTTATCTAAAAGTATATATACAGTATCCAGACTTGTAAAGTGAATCTGTCCAAACTTTTCAATTCTCAGATTTTCCCCAAGCCTGCCCTAGGCAATACTACAAAACAAACCATCTCAGAAGTCCTATTTCCCTTACTGTGTCTCTTTCCTTTCTCTGTTGCCTCTATCACTCCTTACAGCATCTAATGCTACCTTCCTTCTTTCTCTTCTTTCTATTGAAATCTGTTCTTAGAGAAAAATCTAGTCATTTATACTTTTGTGTGAAATCTAAGTCAAAGGGTTTCCACCTCCAAGAAAGACTTACATATTAAGCATTTTATCTTATTGTGGAATGAACTTGAGGTACACTCAACATCTGTGCACAGGTGTGTTGGGAAATGCAGAGAGCAGACGGATTTCCCAGGTTCTAGTAAATTCATAACTCCTCGGTAACCCCCTGCTCTGTTGCTCTTTCGGGCCAGTCTTGGGAAGCTAAACATGCACATCCATTCTACTCTGTTCCTCTCCTGAAATCACAGGATCATTTATACTTGCTTTGGAATGTGTTACATTTTACATTGTTAATAATTTATGTATATACCTCAACTCTCCTAATGGATTTAAATTCCTTGAGAACATGATCTGTGTCTGATTAAGTTTTGTGTCCCACTCATGACTTAAAAATGTGCTTCATCTTTCACACAGTAGATGCTCAATAAATACTTAGTGACCAAATGAATGCTATACCAAATGTTAGGCTAAAAAAGAAACCTAAAATTTTTCTTCAATGAAAGGCATCAATTATACTGTTTAAAAAAAATCCTTACCTTTTATGGGACTAATAATGTTGGCACTCACGTTCCTGTATTCTTTCTGGGTTTAGCCAGTTAGGTTAAGATTTCCAAGATATAAATGGGAGTGGGGCAATAAAATCAAGTAAATATCACTTAGTCAGACTAACTGGTTATATCCAGTAATGGTCCATTAAGCAAATAAGCATATTAATTTCCTGCATGAAATAACATTTTGTCATTCTAAATACATTAATAAAGTCATGTCAGCACACAGGTGGCTTATTCGCCGGAACTGGTTTCTTGTAACAATATTCTAGGGGTTTTTTTCCAGTTGAAAGAGTAGAAAAGAAAGAGGCCCTGTCTACCATATCCATAAAGCTTCTTTTTGTATTATGAAAATTTGTTCCCTGATTGCAAATAACTTAGATAACTGGCAGCAGAGATATATTCCTCTTGGTGGAAAGGAGGCTGTGGGATTTCTAGGCAGAGTGATTCCACAACAAGCCAGTGAAGGGCAGAGTCAAGCTAGCATGGGAAGGGTCCCTGTGGGTAGTTCTGCACCAGGTGGAGACATGCAGTGGAGGAAGTGGTAAGTTGTGAGCCTTCTCCTTGCCTTTGTTATCCCGGGACATGTAGTCCAATGCTAGGATGCCGGCCCCTCATTTCCATGGAGGAAATGTACACCTTATTGATGTAAATGTCAGGAAACGAATACAGCAGGCTGACTGCTGGCTGTCCCACCCTCTCTTTGTCCACCTTCTCATTTAGTGTGACCCTGTCCCTGGACCCCATGCCACCTGCCTCATTTCTCCCCTCCTATCATTATCACACAGCTGCTCCAAGGTCTCCATCTCATTGTCACTCTTGCTGGCTCTCCCATGTCTCACCCTCCTTTCCCTGCAATATTTATTCATTCTTACTTCACCCCGAGATCCGTCTAGAGAAGGCCACTTCTGAAATGGGCTCCCCTGGCAATTTTTAAAAAACTAGAGCCCTGGGCAGGTTCTGACTTCATACTGGAATTGGATGTGTCCCTTGTGTCCCTTCATCCTAAAACATGACCTTAGGCTCTATCCTCAATTCTGATGTGATACCTTTTCGTCTCCCGCCTCTGCTCTGAGGCCCATTCCCTTCTGCCTCTTCCAAAACTTGGACCTTGCTTTACTGTAGTGCCATTATTTCCTTTCCTGCCAACATTTCTGACTCCTTCCCTATAGCTAGTAAATAGGCTTCAGACTCTCCCATCTAAAAAAATCCTCAAACTCTCTCTTAGTTCATGTCCCTCTTCCTTACTATCCTATCTCTTTTTATAATAAAATTATCCCATAGGCCAGTCTCTGCTGTCTCCGCCTCTTTGTCAAACACACACACACACACATACACAAATCCTTTCACTCTCCTTCCCTCCCTCTCAACTTCCTCACTTCTGTTCACTTGGGGAAACCTCTGACGTCAGGCCACTGCCTCCAATATGCCACTGAAACTCTGCTGGAAAAATGACCAACAACGCCCTAATTGCCACATCCTTATTGCCATCCTCTTATTTTCTCTTTTGCATAGAACCCCATGCCACTCTTTTCTTAGGTTTTGAAAGTCCTCTTTCTCCTTGTTCCCCTCCCAACCGCCTTAGCATTCTTTCTCAATGGTTTTTGGGGTTCCACTTTCTCTGTTTACTCCTTAAATATTAAGCTCATCACTTTTCTAAGATTGATCCTTAGCCTTCTTCTCTTTCTTATGTTAACAACTCTCCAATCTGCCTCCCCCGTCCAGACCTTTCTCCTGGGCCCCAGATTCATATTTTTGATTGTGAAGATCTTATTCTGGGTGTTTTGCAGGCATTCAACATGGAATATGTTCACAATGCAATCCTCCAGATTGTCTTCCGTAGGGGTACAGTCCCACCAACCAGCCAGGCACCGGGCAAGAAACCTGGACTGCGTCTGTAGCTCTATTCTTACTTTATATTCCACAATTGTTGGTATTGTCTTCTTTGGTCTGTTATAATCATCTCTCTATCCATGCCATCAACTCTTTTCTCCTCATCCATCCCTCTACTGTCTGGGATTGAGATCTGATCATTCCCTGTCTATATTAATATGGTCTCAAAATTCTTGTCCTATCTCGCTTTTCTACATCCTTTCCAGTTTATTCTTTACTTGTTGATAGCATCATTTATTTTTTTACTCTTAAAAATAACATCATTGAATTATTTCTCCTATATATAATTCCATTTTGGCTGAATTACCTTTAAAAAACCTGTGTATAATACAATGGCATGTATTTTAACTAGGTATTAAGCCTCCATGACAGTACATTAGGAAATATAACAAAAACATTTGAGTACATGTATATTTTCTCCTAATGTCCTATTCAAGTAAAATTCTGTAAGTTGCCCGGTCATACTATACTTATTATTAAATGAAATATCCTATTCAAGGCCAGAATCAAGGCTTGTAAAACACATGGACTTTTCAAACTTTCCAAAAAAAAAAACTTGGGACTGAGACTACTGTTAGTTTAGGTTCTCCACTGACAGGAAAACTAAGTTGACTTCCTGCAATCAGACCTAATTATTTGTAAGTGGCCTCGACTAAGCCACATATACAGATATGGTTATATTGATCAATATTATAATTTATTTGTTTATAAAATAAAATTAATACTCTCTCATTGTGGTGGTCAAAAAACCCTCAAATTCTTGATAAAACCCTGCATAACAACTAATATTAGTATTGCTTAGTGAAGTTGCTGTATAAGTATCACATATTGCTAATAATAGATTTATTACCCTTAGAATATAAGATACTTCTATCTTATGAAGGAGAAAAAAAAAAAACAACACATTGCAGGTTGATCTAAAAGAAATATTCTGGACCTAGAAGTCGGGAAACTTGGCTTGTATTCTCAGTCCTGAAGCTAAATACTTTATTTCCTTGGCTCTGAAATATATATATATATATATATTTTAAGGAGTGGGAGAGGAACAGAAGGAAAGGGAGAGAGAAAATCCTAAGTAGGCTCCACGCTCAGTGAAGAGCTGGATGTGGGGCTTCATCTCATGACCCTGAGATCATGACCTGAGCCAAAATCGAGAGTCGGATGCTTACCTGCCTGAGCCACCCATGTGCCCCCAGTTTAATATTTTTTATTTTATTATTTCAGAGATTGGGATGCATCCATTTAGTGTGTTGTGGTCTTTTTAAGAAGATCTTAAAAATTTATAGTGTATCTCACAGTGAATGACATCTTAGAAATGAAATTTGATAGCTGCCTGACGTTGGGTGAATCACCTATTTCTTGCGGTTTCTGTTCCCTCATTTACAAAATAAGAAATATTGCTAGACTCTTCTTCCTTTTTATAAAGATATGTGATTAGAAAGAACAGTCAGAAACATTTACTGGGCGTGGCCAGAATGGAAGGCATTATACTAAATGGAAGAGAGGTTTTAACCAGAATAAAATCCTGTCATCCACCCTCTAGGACAGTTGCAGGTGATCATGGGAGGCACACGGCCCACACTTCAGATGTCCCTAACAGTTCTCATCAGCCTTTTGTTTTTAGGTTTAAGATTTATAAAAAGATCAGAGAATACATGTAACAAACATCTGAGTGACCGCCACCTGACTAGTGTTCCCATTTGTTCACGCACTCTCGCTCGGATACAGTTCAAGTCCTTCCTGTGTGTCCTTCAGTCTGATCCTCCTCCTCCTCTCTCCAGAGGCAGTGACTGTCATGAATGTGGTGTGCATTCTGCCAGTCAAGTTTGGGGCTGCTTAAATCCCACTTTTAGAGATAGAAGTCATGTCACGGTCTAATCTTTTATTTTAAAACGATGACATAAAACCTAAAGGAGTGGAATAATTAATCCAAAGTCCCCTCTCTCTTTCTCTCTCCAACACATTCTGAATTTATCCAGTGGCTACTATTTGCTGTTCTATTCTATAAAGATTTTTAAAAAGAAGACAAAAAGGAAAGAAAAAAGTGGGGGAGGGGAGGCAAGAGATGAAAATGAAGAAAACATGGCATGGTTTAGCTTTTCTTTTTTTAAATTTATTTTTATTTCGTTAAATTATCTTTATTTATAAATATTATCTTTATTTCTTTATTATTAAATGGTTAATGGTTAATCACCATACATTACATCATTAGTTTTTGATGTAGTGTTCCATGATTCATTATTTGTGTATAATACCCAGTGCTCCATGCTCCATGCAGAACATGCCCTCTTTAATACCCATCGCCAGGTGGTTTAGCTTCTCTTATCAGGGAGGTGATAGTTACACGTGTGAAATTGGAAATGATAGAAAATAGTGTCGGAGTAAAGGCTAACTTCTCTATGATCAGGGCCAAGAAGAGGAGCATTAGGAGGTGCTCTGCACTGACTGGAAGGGGAGCGTTAGGACTGACTCGGTTACTGGGCAAGGTCTTGCTGCTGGGGACCAACTTTTCCTGGGCCCTGGTGGGACAGCTGACTTTAAGGGCCTGAGGCTGAATGAAGAGGAAGGGATGAAAGGTCGTAGCTTGGTGTGCCGGGCAGAGTGACAGGCGAGGGTGTTCATGTGTGTAGGAGACAGGTTGTGGTTGGGCTGTGGACAGCAGTTGAAGAATTTCTCACCTATTAAACTAGTAATTATCCCTTTTTCCAATCATAATAGCTAGTAAATGGCGATCCTTTAAGAAAAGACACTCACCGGTGAGAGTGGAAATTGTAAGACTTTTCTGGAGAAGACTTTCTCTCAGAAGCCTCGAATGTGTGTGTTCCTTTTTCTTTTTTAGATTTTATTTATTTATTTGTCAGAGAGAGAGAGAGCATGAGCGGGGGAAGCGGCAGGCAGAGGGGGAAGCAGACTCCCTGCTGAGCAGGGAGCCCGATGCAGGACTTGATCCCAGGACCCTGGGAGCATGACCTGAGCTGAAGGCAGATGCTTAACTGACTGAGCCACCCAGGAGTCCCAAGAATATGTGTGTTCCTTAATCCAGGGATCAGCCACATGGTTTCCAGCAGGAAAAAAAAAGCAAATAAATGTTTAAAAAAGGGTATTGTTGTTATATATTTAAATATAGTTATGTAATTAAATGGTATTTTATGGTCAGAGTAAAATATATGGAACCATAATATATTAAATTTTAAAAAACATAAAAACCCAACACTACAGCATATTTTTCGTTTAAAATAATGCACATAGGAAAACAAATTGAGGTAAAAGTACACCTGAATATCAACAATGATTATTTCTGGGAGGTGGGATCCCTTGTGATTTTTATTTTCTTCTTGTTGCTTGTCCAGATTTTCTAAATTCCCTTCAATGAATGTTTTCGTAACAAGAAAATTATAAAAATGGCAAACCATGGTAATTATGCATTTGTTTAAATAATCTGAGATCTCATGGAACCAAAAGATAAAATTATTCTCATTTATGAAAAAAAATTATTTTCACTTCTTCTAGAACCTGAGGTAGCAGTAGTCAAAATTCTCAAATGAGGGGCACCTGGGTGGCTCAGTTTGTTGGGCAGATGCCTTCGGCTCGGGTCATGATCCCAGAGTCCTGGGATCGAGCCCCTCATCAGGCTCCTTGCTCGGTGGGGAGCCTGCTTCTCCCCCTCGCTGCTACTCTGCCTGCTTATGTTCTCTCTCTCTGTCAAATAAATAAATAAATAAATCTTAAAAAAAAATTCTCAAATGATGTGGTGATTGAGAAACACACACTCCTAAACTTACAAGAGGTCAAGAATAACTTATGAGGCCTTAAGGCTTGAACAAGGTAATGATTTAAAGGCCAAGTTAATTCCTTGAAGAAAACTGCTGTTCGGTGCACTTCTTCAAAGGAATTTTCTCATCTGACAGTTAGGATATCTGAAGTGTAGCCCAATAGCTGTTGGCTTTTTTATGTTTGATAAACTACTCTTTGGTCAGGCTTTTAACTTATTTTTTCCTTAACAAAATATGTGCAAACAAAGCAAAACCAAAAAACAGTATTTCTTTCTTAAAACAGGCATTTCTCAAATTTTACCACTAGCTTGCCAGTGATTTGGGGGAAGTTCTTTCTTTAATCATTTGGAGCTTTAGATTCCCCTATAGGAAATGAAGTACTCACAAAATTTTCCTTTAGCCTTAAACTTCTTCAGTTCAATGATGATAACAGAAGCTCCCATTCAAATCGATGTATGTACACACAAGATCATTCTCAAAGAAAGACGAATGCCAAGTGGCCCACGGTTTTACCTCCATTTGTCCCAAAAGTTTAGTTTTGGGGCTAGTGAAAAGTTATGACTGTATTTGAATTGAGTGCCTTTTCTATCAGGCTGATGACCAGACTAGTCCGAATGGAAATGTTTACTTTGATTTAACTGGTAGTCCTTTAATCATTGTAAAAATATACACACATAAGTAACAGAATTGATTAGCTATTCCCCGTGTGTGTGTGTGTGTGTGTGTGTGTGTGTGTGTGTGTACAAAATCAAAAGTAGAAGAGCTGAGACAGCAGAGAGCAGCTAATGATGACAGTTGGCTCTGGTCACAGGATGATAGGAACTACAGGTAAGAAGGCATCAAAAATGACTTTACTTAGCTCACAGATTTGCCTGTTTAAATAAATAAACAAAAAGGAAAAAAAAAAAGAGGGCCTTGAAAGGATAAATGACCATCCTGTGCCAAAACCAAGATAAATGATGGATTCAATTCCCTGTAGCTGGGATCCAAGGGAAAAAAAAAAGTAAAAGAACTTAATTGGTCCCATAAAAGATTGACTTTGCTCCTGGCAATGGTAATCAAGAATAACTGACATGGCTTTTTTTTTTTTTTTTTTTTGAAGCAAAATACCTTTTGTCTTTGTCTCATTACATATCATAAATTTAGATAAAACATGGAAAGTTGAGTCCAGAAAACTTGCTTTTGAAATTATATCCCTTTGTTCATTAGCTAACAAACATTTCTAGAACTTCTTAGAAGCTAAGCATCCTGCACCATTGGCATTTGCTGGGGTCCAGATAATAGGATGAGATGAAAAGTGATTGCTACTATTTTTATTTCAGCTGTCTTACTGTCCTCTGCCACCCCCATTCCCAATCTCAAAATCGACTGAGAGTTTGTTGTAGATTATTTTAGAATATATTGTTAATTTCTCTAGTGTTAAGAAATGGAGAAGAAAAGGCTATTTTTAAAAAAGTTCAAAGAAACTAGTGGTTATTACCCCTCCTCAAGCCAGTGACTATGAAAAGAATGAAGATTAACTCCTCCTAAGCTCACACCTTTCCTGCCCTGCATGTGGATCTTTCTGGAAGGCCCAGCACAAAAGCATGCATGCCTGGCAGTGGGAAAGTCCATAACTTAGGTACTCGGGGATGCATGACATAGAAGAGGGGCATCATTTCCTGAACTTTGATTGAAATAATATTGAAGAGTTGGGGAGAAGAAGCAATGCTGAATTTTTCCTTAAATGTTTTCCAAAGCAAACTAGCTTTTCTGACTTGATATCACCAGAAACAAAAATGTGAATTTTTTGTGTAGGTCAGTGTCACTGGAGCCCAGGACAAAGAGAATGAGCCTCCAGAGCCTACCTGGGTTGACCGCCTGACCACCAGTCCTTCACCTGAGGCTGCTGCCACGGAGGGGCCATTGCTTGGCCACCCTGAGGGTGGGGCAGAGGGTCTGGAAACCAGAATTCCAAGTCCTGTTTTGGACTTACAGCCAGAAAAGCTGGTGCACAAAGGTAAGAGACACCTGCCAATCAGCTGCTGCGTCTAAAATGTCAAGGCACAGAAAGGGTGGGCTCTAAAATCTCATTCAGAAAGAACATGTTTTGGGGGCGCCTGGGTGGCTCAGTCATTAAGCGCCTGCCTTCGGCTCAGGTCGTGGTCCCGGGGTCCTGGGATCGAGCCCTGCATTGGGCCCCCTGCTCAGCTGGGAGCCTGCTTCTCCCTCTCCCACTCCCCCCTCTGCTTGTGTTCCTTCTCTCGCTGTGTCTCTCTCTGTCAAATAAATAGATATAAAATCTTAAAAAAAACAAAGAAAGAAAGAACATGTTTTGACCCTAAACAGGAAGGACAAAAGACACTTTTCATTTTATTATATGTCAAATTAGAAAACTGGCTATAGAACAAATTTGGTCCATAAAAAATTTTAAGGTTCTTATAATGTTTATTGTCTTTTAAAATGTAAATGCCTTTAGAGAAGACTGTGTTCTCATTTTCCCATAGCCCCTACCACTCCCTATTGTCTTATGTGTGACCTTGACACATGTAGACATTTGAATTTTTGACCCCCAGATTGTAGAGGAGAAAAAAGCGAGAATCTAGATTCCTCCTCATCAACATATTTTCTATGGAGTTACTATCTACAGAAATCAATCATTATATACAGAGTTTCTGAAGGACATGCCAGAGAGACAAGATCCTTGCCAAAAAGCAGCTCTGAGATTGGCTTGACAAGTTACACAATATACAATATTTAGTGATTGTTTTTAAGAGTGGAGATAGTGAAAGTCTACTACTCCTTTCCAGTTGGTCTAAGGAGTCTTCAGAGGAGAGGTAGATTTGGAGGTTAGTTTCAGGAAAAAAGGAATCGAGACATGCTCCCTATCTGGGGAAATGATTCTGGGAGATGGAAAGAAGGCTTGTTTCATTTGAGAAATGAAGCTATGGCATATAAACTGTCTCGCAGAACACAAGCCTCAGGCAGCAAGTACCTATTTGGTTGTTGTGGCTTTTCTCACCTTGGAATCACTTCTTCAGGTAAGGAATACTAATCAAGGCACTAAGGAGAACCACGAAATAAAAAGGGACTAAATGAGTGGCTTTATTATGGTAGTTCTCCTTTGTCTTTTTTTTTCTTTACAGTGGAAGTGTTTCTAAAATTTATTCATAAATGGACATTAAAAGCTCATGTTTTTATTGTCCTGCAAGAACTGCTCTTTTTAAAGATTTTTTTTTTTTTTTTAGAGAGAGAGAGAGTGGGGAGAGGGGCAAAGGGAGAGGGAGAGAGAGAATCTTAAGCAGGCTCCCTGCTGAGCGCAGAGCCCCACAACGGGGCTCCATCTCACCACCCTGAGATTAGGACCTGAGCCGAAACCAAGATTCGGACCCTTAACCGACTGAGTCACTCAGGCGCTGCAGGAACTGCTCTTTTTAAAAGAAAATTGTGATATAAAGAGAGCCCTTCGTTTTATTTATTTATTTTTTGGTAACTTAAAAGGATTTTCCTTTTTTAGTAGGCACAATTACATGTGATCACAGTGGCACTTTCTAGGAACACACTGGGAAGAATTGTGCACAGAAGGCTGAGATCATCTTTATTCCAAATGTTAATCTGATTTTAAATCAAGTCCAAATTAAATGACGAAGTCCTATTTTTCTCTTGTCAACTAATCCCCACAAGGGTATTAGCCAATGAAGGCTCACAGTGCTATGCTTTCAGGGAAATAAGCCCTTTTAATAAGGTTTCGTGAAGATCAAAAACTTTTATGTTTTCAAAGGCATATCTAATGGTGGACTTGCAGGTGGTGGAGGCAGTATTTTAGGTATTAGGGACCCTTTTTTAACTTGGAACCAAATTTTCGTCGTTGGCATGTTAGGGTGCGTAGAGAATAAACTTCATAAAGCTCTCACTTTTCATCTTTTCAGGGAAAGTAAAACCTATAATAACACATTATCCTTTTCTCACTCTAGATCCTAGATGCTTGGAAGACCTAAAGCCAGGAAACTGTGGCGACTACGTGGTTCGATGGTATTATGACAAACAGGCCAACTCCTGTGCCCGCTTTTGGTTCAGCGGCTGTAATGGCTCAGGAAATAGATTCAACAGTGAACACGAATGTCAAGAAACCTGCGTTCAAGGATGAGTAAGTGAACCAACCCCAATGAGTCAAGGCTGCATCTCTATCAGCAAACCTAGAAAGAACCTCTATAATTTCAACATACTCACCCAATACAAATAAAACACCGTATTTGAGTATATACTGAGTACTTATAATTTATAAACATAGTTGAATCCTTATAACCACCCCAGGATGTAGGTATTAACTATTGTTATCGGCAAAGAAGCAGAGGCTCTGAGAAGTTCAGGGACTCCTGAACAGTTACCCAACTAAAAAGTGGCATAACTCGGGGTCTGAGTCAGGGATATGTAACCTCAGAGCACGGGCTGCAGCTACATCACAGCCTGCAATGTGGTTCTGATCGGCATTAGTTCTTATTCTATGCATTATGTTGGATTAAACTCCTGTCCTGTCCCAAGCTCCCCAACCCCCAGCCCCCAGTCCCTCTCACTGGCCTCAGTCCCCAACCCCCTTATAGCCCTGCCTGTAGCAGAAGGGAGATGGTAGGGAAGGATTTGAGTTTGGGAATTAGAAGGGATGGTGGGGGGGAGCATGTCTGTGCATAGCAGGTGGCGAGATAAGAAAGACATCCTACTTGGGGGAAACCCAGAAAGATGGTGATTCTGGGAGATGAGGGGCATCGGAATAGGAGTGAGGTGCTGAGGGTAGTTAGATTTTTGCCTTGCTAGCTCTGAAAGTGATTGAGAAACCAATCTGAACGAAAATTACTTAACTCAAATTTACTAACAATTGCCACTCCCCACTCCAACATGTTTGGTAACAAAGGCTTTGTTGTGTGTTTAAACTCTATATTTAAGACAAAACTCATAATTTAAACAAATGAATTCTTTCCACCCTTCCTTTAAAATATGTAAGTGAGACTTTCAATTTTAGGGGGCAGAATGAGAAGGTACTTGATAGGTACTCCTTGAAGCCCACATCCACTCTTGAACAGGGTATTTTAAAGACAAGACTTCCACTGAAAAACGAGCCACTGTATTGAAATACAATCCAACAGAGTAATAGAGAATTGGCTCTGTCACTTTATGATAATTTTGTGACATCCAGCCTGGGAAGATGATTAGTTCTGAACTGTGCTCAGACAGCATTTGTATATATCAACTTCAACACACTTTTTTCTTCTTTCAGGCCTATGACCCTCATTCAAGTTTAGCAGCATAAAACAGGGCACTCAAGGAAGAGGGAACTGGAGGAACAACCATCTGAACAAAAACAATTTTGTATGGTTTAATTGAAATTTTATTAGGTAATATTTGGTACCACAAAAGAATATATGCAATATACCTGTAAGTTACCAGACATGATGATAAGATAGACACAAGTGAACATATCATACTGACAGTTCATCAAACACAATCAATTCTGTTGAAGTTTCCTGTGCGGACTTCTCCAATCCCAGCCCCCTGTTTCCTGCCAGGGATAACCTATCTTGAATTTTGTGTTTACCATTTCACTTTGCTATTGGGTTTTTATATGTAATCTTACATGTAAAATCACATATATATCTATGTAGCTTTACACAATACATAGCCTTGCTTATTTTAGAGCTTTATAAAAATGGAGTCGTATTCTCGTCTTCTGCAACTTGCTATTATCAATGTTATAATTAATCCATATGTTCTACCATATCTAAATGTATTCCTAAATAACTTATTATTTAGTTTTTGAACTTTAGAAAATTTGTTTCATAATATGTAATTCTTTGCAACTTGGTGTGTCATTACATTATAATTCATACATGTCCATTTACTTTCAAAGTTGTATATTTGTGTGAATATATCACAACATATTTAACCATTGCCTTGTCTATGATTAAATTGTTTCTATTTAATTTTCTCCCCCTGGTCCATCAGGGCTGCTATGAACACTCTTAAGCACTTTTGGGAGCATGTGTACCAGTGTTTTTCCAGGATATATACCCTAAGGTGGAATTGTAGGGTTGCAGGCCATATAAACATTCAAAACTAGTATATTATACCAATTTTTTTCCCAGACTGTTTGAACCAATTCATTACAAAGTCCCACCAGTCGTGTATAAGAGTTTCCATTGTTTGATATTCTTGTCAACACTTAGTATTGTCAGACTTCTTCATTTTGCTAATAATAGGTGAAAATCATATCTTATTTTAAACTGACTTTCTCTGGTGACATATTTGTCTATATCTGTGCTGAGCCTTCTGTGAAATGTCTGTTGATATTTGGAGAAGATTTTCCTTTGGATTGTTTGTCTTCTTCATATTGAATTTCTGGAATTCCTTATAGATTTCTGAAATTGAATTCTTTATTATTTGTGTCCTTGTATCTTTGGGGTTTGTCTTTTTACCTTTTCTTTTTTTCTTAACTGAGCAGAAGTTCTCAATTTTAATGCAGTCAAATTTACCCATCTTTTCTCCTGGGGCTAGCACTTTTTTTTTCTTGTTTCTGCTGCCCAGCCTCTTAAGCCCCCTTTCTAGGTAGGGAACTCCCCCAGGACAGAAGAAACTGCTCTGGGTACTAGGTGTATGTTGCTGGATTTCCATCTGCATGCATGGTAATTTCTTATGATCTTATTAGCACTGTGGTAATTTCTAGGTGGTTGTTTTTTCTTCATCTTTTTTAACTGTCCTCAGCATGAAAGTGGTCTGAGCTACATGGATGGTCATTATCATATTTATTTGTTGTAGGATGGAGGGCTTCGGGTATTTTCATATTTCCTGGAAGCTCAGCAATTCATTAAAAGGCATGTATTGGTCACCATATGGGTGTTGGAAAGTAGAAAGACTTCGGAATATCCAGCCTGCTATTTTGCCAGAAGCAGAAGTATTTATGTTCCTTTTCCAAGTTCTTCACAAATTCACCCAGATAGAAAACTGATATGCAAACATGTTGTAACGTTGACTTGGGTGTTTATCCCATTATCTGAAATGTCTTTCTCTCCTTCCATGACTGACCAACTCCTAATACTTCAAGGACAGCTTGCAGGTCTTCTTTGCACTCTTTCTCAGTTGGGCTATGCTCAGCACTGAGTGCCCAAAGCCCTTGCTTACACCTCCATTCTACCCTGACCGCAGTCTGAACTGCCTTGCACTTAGTGAGAGCACCTGCATTAATTTGCTTTTGCTGCTCTAACAAATCACCACAAATATGGCTGTATAAGCATCACAAATATATTATCCTATAGTTCTGTAAGTTAGAAGCCCAATGTGGGTCTCACTGGGCTAAAAATCATGGTGTCAGTGGGGCTGTGTTTCTTCTGGAGGATCTAGGGAAGAATCTGTTTCCTTACCTTTTCCAATTTCTAGAGGCTACCTATAATCCTTGGCTAGTGGCTCCTTCCTCTGTTTTCGAAGCCAGCAGTAGCAGTAGAGAAGACTCTCTAAGTACAGCTGGGAAAGGTTCTCTGCTTTTAAGGACTCATGTGATTAGACTAGTTCCACCTGGATGACCCAAGATTTTTTTCCCCTTCTCAAGGTCCTTAACCTTAACCACATCTACAAAGTCCCTTTTTTTATATAAGGTAATATTCATAGGTTCTGGGAATCAGGGAAAAGGCACGGTTGGGGTCATTATTCCATGGACCATAGCACCTATATCCCCTACCAGCTTTCTGAGCTTAGGAGCAAGGCAGGTCTTGTTTATCTCTGTGTCCCCAGTTCCTGGTACATAGTTAAAAACTCAATACATTTGAAAAAAATATTAGAATTCACTTTATAAAAGTCATTACGGAAATAATTAACTACTTGGGAGAAAAAGGATCAAAAAACATCACACTAGTTTAAAAGGAGAATTAGAGGGGTGCCTGGGTGTCTCAGTTGGTTAAATGTCCTGACTCTTGATTTCAGCTCAGGTCATGATCTCAGGGTCATGCTCTGAGTCAGGTTCCACACCTTAAAGATTCTCTCTCCCTCTCTCTCTGCTCCCCAACCCCTGGACACATGCTCTCTCTAAAAAAAAAAGAGAGAGAGAGAGAATATGGGGACGTGCTAGCTTTCACCTCTCTCCATCGTCCCAAGCTCGAGGACATGCTCAGAATTAGAGGATAGAATGATAAAAGAGGCATGGAAGTAGGGCAAGCTACGGAAAGCAGCCAGAATGAAAAAGGACATATCGACTATTTTAAAATAATAGCACAACCATTCTGAAAGGCTCCACAAGGTCAGAGTAGGAGTCATTAGGTTGGAAGCCACAGAAGACATCCAGGTCAAGTTGCATCAGTGGGAGTCAGTGTTATCTAAAGAATGGGCTGCCTCAGAAGGAGATAATTGTCCTACCAGAAATGTTCACTCCAGGACTGCCCAGGGACTTAGGGTATTTGTCTAAAGGATATAAGCAATTGAGGAGACATAGGACTAGAAGACTCTAAGGATCCTTGGCAATTCTAAGAGCCTGATTAAGGCAGGGTTTCAAATTTCCTAAATTTCAGAGGCTGGTGTGACTTCAGTTTAAATGAAGAATTTTTCAAAGATTAATTTATGTAAAATGATAAAATATAATGAATGCTTTTAGAAATCAAATCAATCCAATATTTAAAAAAAACCAAATGCCATAAATATGTGTGTGAAATATGATTTGGGACTATTGTTTTGATGATCACATACACACACAATATTCTAAAATATGTCTTATTTTAGTGACATTTTACTAAAAGGTATAAGGAGGGGGAAATGTCTTAGGCACCAAAAGCATTAATCCATCTTTTCATTGTCATTCCCCAAAAGACATTGAATTATAGATTTGCAGAGAGAAAAGGCATAAATAATTGAACATCTAAAATCCCAAGTCAGATAGATTTTCTCCCAAAATTGGCATAATTCAGATGTCCCCTCACTGTTCTCAGCCAGGATTGCTGAGCAGAATCACCTGTGGGTGCCCGAGTCTCATCCCCGGCCTGCTTGGCATGTGTTTCTCTGACCATTAATAAAGCTGAGCATCTTGGGGTGCCTGGGTGGCTCAGTCAGTTAAGCGCCCGACTCTCGGTTTCAGTTTGGGACATGATCTCAGGGTCCAGCCCCTCATTAGCTCCTGGCTCAGTGTCAAATCTGCTTGTCCCTCTCCCTCTCCCTCTGCTCCTCCCCCTTTGCCCCCTCCCTCTCCCCCTCTCCTCTTCTCTCTCAAATAAATAAATAAAATCTTTAAATAAAGCTGGGCATCTCTTCATGTTTATTGGCCACCTTCTTTGAATTACCAATCTCTATCATTTTCCTATTTTTTTCCTTTTTATTCTTTTTGATTTATTAGAGCTGTGAAAATTCGTTATTGGTTACATATGAATATTTTTCTCTCATTGTGTTGTTTACTTTTTGATGTTTTAGGATCAACATTGAGACTCAAATCACCAGTCTTCGAAAACCGGATTAGGGCATTTTTTGCAGTTAGCAAAGTTGAGGTTTCAACTAAATGAAAATGACAGAAATGATCTAAGATATTTTAACATTTTGGTAGAGTTTTTTTCATTGTTAAAATTATTGAACAGCATTAGTTCTTAATAAAATGCTAAAAATTCTTAATGTCTTAATTTAAAATGAAGACTTTTTTAGATACACATACATAGCCTATCCATTTTTCATTTGAGAGTGGAGAAACAGAATGTCCTATATTATCTCCATCCCTATTGGCTTGCTACCTAGCTTAACATGAAAACATAAATCATCATTTTTTCCCCAGAATTCTCAGATCTTTAAATTAGCCTCTTTGATCCTCTCTCTGACTTTTCCCTTTGTTTTGCTAATCATGGGAGGAGGTCCTGAATCTCCTCTAAGTGGATGAGAGAGTGATAGTTTTTACTCATTGACATATCATTTTTCTCTAATTCTCCTTTTATTTTTATTTACTGGGGAGGGGGGCAGAGGGAGAGAGAATCCTAAGCCACCCAGGCACTCCTAGCACATCCTCATTCTAAATATTATATTGCTGTGGAATATGACAAACCTAAGATAACTACCATGTCAAAAGAAGACATGGGAAAATTTCCTTCTACCTTGGAAGCAAAAAGAAACAAGAATTACATCATAGGAATTCTAAATAGCAAACAGGACTGTAGATTGCAAATACAGAAAAATTAAAGACTTCTTTTCCTTTTTCTCTCTGCAATAGACCAGACAGAGGCTATTATTTTCACCATCCTTCAAATTTGCCCTTAAACTCCATACTTACAGTTTCTTGACATCATTTTTAAGAACTGATGGAATTTTCCAGTTATTTGCTCCTTAGCATATTAGCTGGTGCTACCTTAAATTTATCACTTGGCTGTTTTTTCTCTCCTGCATTTTAATGAAGAATGCTATGGTTTTGCCAATATCTGTGACTTGGTTGGGATTTTTCTCAAATTGATTCTACTCTGAATAAATCTCCGCTCAAACTTGTTTTCAGTTGTTTAAAACACATCTCCAATGGGAAAAAAACAAAAAACCCAACAACGCCTGCCTTTATGTTGTTGTCTCAGTTCTAGTCGTCCAAGAAATAAATACTGGAATTTGTACAGACTTTTCCTGAGGTATATGACATACTTTGCTATTAGAAAAATAGTGACAAATATGGTAAAATGGACTAAAATTGTGCCTATTCCAATGTTAGAATGTTACTCGAACTTGTTCCCATATAGAAAGTTAGAGGCCAAGTCTATTAAATTTGCTTCATAGGACCCTCCACCTGCACCACAAACCAGGAGTCCTTCTGCTCCGTGTCTCTGTGAATGTTGCAATCATGCAGTCAGTGACCTTGTCTGGCCTCTGAGAAACATCCCAGCTCTTTCCTCCCTTACCCCCCAGATCCAGTTGTCAGTGCATGTGGTCCATCTTCTTTCTTGCTCTCTCCACCATGAGTCTGTTGTTGCTTCCACATTGGCCTCCATCCTATCCCTCACCTCTGGTCTTTGTCCGCCCAGTGCTGTGGAGTCCCAGGAAGTCTGACCCACTCATTCTCCTCCCTCAAATGCCTTAGGGGCTCTCCATCTTCTTCAAGACACAGAGCAAACCTTCCAGCATAGTATTCGAGGGCCTTCAGGACCTTTCCGCTGTTTACATGGCTAGCTTATTTCCCTCTAGGTCCTTATACATGTTTTTCAATTCAGTTACACTCAAACATTTGCTGCATTTTGAGGACACCATTTATTTCCTTTTGGAGTGTCCCCTTCTTCACTGCCTCCCTGACTGCCTCCCTCTCTCCCTTCTTCACTTAGCATTATGGAATTCATCCCGTATCAGTGGATAAAGAGCTACTTTAGTTTCAAGAGCTTCACAGCTGCTCATTTTATTTAATCAATCCATCTTTGCTGGGCCTTTAAACATTCCAAATCTTTTGTTATTATGACCAAAACTTCATTGAATATCCTCGTATACAGTATTAGTCTTTGTGTGAGTATATCTATAGAATAGAGTCATAGAGCAAAATTGTAAGGAAAATTGTAAGGACAGAGAGAATGTACTTTTGATAAGTATGTCAAAGTGCCCTCCTTCAAGACTGTGCCAATTTACATTCCTCCAACATACGAGTGTGCCTGCTTTTTCACCTCCTCACCGTCCATTTTTTGATTTTTGCTCATCTGATGGCTAAAACTGGAATCTCACTTTTGTTTTAATCTGTATTTCTCTTTCATTTTGGGGAGAGTGCTTCTCCCAACTGCAGTGCCCCATGCCCACAAGAATATGTACAGAGAACAATAGCAAAGGAAAGCAAAGCTCTACATCATTTTCTATACTTGAGCCAGGTGCCAGGGCTGAGCTCTCTGCCAAGCATGGCTGGACCATGTGGCATCAGGTCCTAGGTTAGTTCATCCTAAACAGTTTCTAACCAAATGCTGTCTAGCATATTTTTTAATGTTTTGGGGAAGTAAGCAGAGAAAGACATTCATTCATTCATTCATTCATTCATTCACTCAACAGCTATTTAATATGCACCAGGAACCATCTCTGCATTTATGAAGCTTATTTTCCAGGAGAGGAGAGGAGAAAAGAGTCACATAAATGCCAAATTGAGGGGCGCCTGGGTGGCTCAGTCGTTAAGCGTCTGCCTTCGGCTCAGGTCATGATCCCAGGGTCCTGGGATCGAGCCCCACATCGGGCTTCCCGCTTGGCGGGAGGCCTGCTTCTCCCTCTCCCACTCCCCCTGCTTGTGTTCCCTCTCTCACTGTGTCTCTCTCTGTCAAATAAATAAATAAAATCTTTAAAAAAAAAAAATGCCAAATTGAAACTAATCTGTGAAATATTATGATGTATACTCCGTACTATGAAAGAGGTCCATTGTGCTAGAACACTTGGTAATTACAGTAAGAGACAGTCTTCAATGCTATGGAAGATTATAATTGTTCATAATTATTCTTTCTGTCTCTATCATTGCCATGCTCCCTGTGGGTAGGGTGTACTTTCCTATACATTTAACTTTGGGCTTAACTAACAAAAGCTTTAAATGTGTTGCATGCTTTGGCCTTGGGTCTCTTGCTCTGGACCCTCACCAAGGAAATACGTATTCACCTTGGGTTCTGGAATAACAAGATGTATAGAGCTGAAATGAGTCCAGACAAGCCCAGCTGGACCAAGCAAAGCTAGCTGAGCCCAGCAGAGCTGGAGCCAACTGCAGCCTTCACGTCATGTAAGCAAGAAATAAATGTTTGCTGTCATCAGCTACTTAGATTTTGGACTGTTTGTTACAACGGTAACAGTGGACAAATGCAAATTCCTGCTCCCAGGCTTGTCCTTGCTGTGTATGGAAGCCTGTAGCTCCTGACTTGTCTGACATGAGTGAGAAAAGTGAATCTGTAGGAGATGGCTGGACCTCTTGCCTTGTAGAAAGAGGCTCTGACATGTCTACTCTTGCAGCTTCTTGGAAGAAGGGGAGGGGGGCAACTTTGCTTCCAACCAAGATGAAGTAACAGTGACCAGATTTATCCTTATTCCTGCAACAACCAAAACCAGACAAAATATAGGAAATAAGAGTTTACAAAACACCATAAATCAGTCAAGGAAGAGCAGTGGTCCCCACAGGCAGGAAAGAAAATGAAGCGAGCCCTGCGATTGCCCCAGCCTACTGCTCTGAGAGCATTTCCAAGCCACAGTGGAAAGAGGGCAAACAAAGGCAGAAACTGGCAGACTCCTCTGGCTGAGCGAATGAGCTGAGTCTAGGAAGACCAAGGTGACTAGAATTCGGAGGATGAGGACAGAAGGCTGGAAAAGAGAGAAGTTCACAGAGTGAGAACTTGGGAAATATGTGGACGGTTCCCTTTGAGTATTCAGCTAGGTACTGATGACTGAATGCATAGGAAGAAGCTACCTAAACCTGGAAACCGAACCAGCTGAAGGATCTGAGGTAGCAGTGCCAGATGCTAATGCTGGGCCAGGAACAGTGCCTGTCACTCACACCAGCCAGACTGGAAAACCTCAAGATTTGACCTGAGCCAAAATCAAGAGTTGGGATGCTTAACTGATTGGGCCACCCAGGCGCCTCACACATCCCTTATTCTTAAGGGGAGAAGCCGGGGGTTTGAGAGGAGGGTAGAGATCTTAAGCTCCATGTATACTACTTAACCCATAGATGGCCTGGCATAGTTCCAGTGATAACTCCAAGTCCTTCTGAACCCCAGCTTTACTCCTGTTGTCTCCATCTCTGTTAATGGCATTCCCATGTCACCAATCTTGTGCATTTATTTTCAATTCGTACCTTCCTTTCCCATTCCATAAATTGTTGAGTCCTCCCAATCAGACCTCAGAAATTTCTCTCAAATCTACCCCCTTCTTTACGTGCTAACTTCTATTATCTTTAAGTGTTCTCCTTACTTTTTTTTTCATGGCCATGTCAATTAATTCTTCATAGAATCATCAGAAATATTCTAAGATACAAATCAGATTATTTTCAAAGCACTACTCCCCATTACCTACATGATGAGGTCCAACCTTATAATTATAAGGCTTAAATTCATTTCACAGTCCAGCTTTCATGATGTTCCATCATTCCCTCCCCACCTTCTGCCCCAGCCATTCTGCTGAATAATCTCAAGCGGACTAGGTAGGGTTTGCTTTTGGTATTTTTGCCTTTGCGCCTTCACAGCTACTGTTTCCTCTATCTCTTCTCTGCATGGCAGACTCCTACATATTCAGTAAGACTTAGTTTAAACATTGTATCTCTGATGAAGCCTTCCTCAACTTCTCAGAAAAATGGTCCCCTTTTGTTTGACCCCCAAATGATACTGCCCTAGTGGCATCTACTAATGGCACAAGTAAAATGGTAACTAACCGTAGCCTGGGGCAGTGGACTTGGATTTCTACAGTGGTTTGGGCTGGGAGAGGTCACAGAAATGCTAGCATAAGAAGGAACTAAAAGGGGGCACCTGGGTGGCTCAGTCGTTATGCATCTGCCTTCGGCTCAGGTCATGATCCCAGGGTCCTGGGATCGAGCCCCACATTGGGCTCCCTGCTCATCTGTGAGTCTGCTTCTCCCTCTCCCCCTGCTTGTGTTCCCTCTTTCGCTGTGTCTCTCTCTGTCAAATAAATAAATAAAAATTAAAAAAAAAAAAGAAGGAACTAAAAGGAAGAAAGAGGGACTAAGGAGGTCAGAGGTTGCGGTACTACCTTTCTTGGAGCCACTTAGAGACAAGGACTGTTTATAGAAATAGAGCAATAAAAAATGAAGAGCAGCCATTTTTCTTAGAATAGACATTAGAAGAGGAAAGATCTATGTTCTGGGCATTTAGAAACCTGCACTTATTAACCCCACCCACCTGAAAAATAATTTTCTTACTGACAGAGGGACATGGGTCATTCCAAAGGAGACTATAAACAGGCATTTTAAATGGGGCTCTACACCAGGGACAAGAAGGAGAGTGGTCATTTCCTACCACTGGTCAGTGTGGCCAAATTCTAATTGAAAGCCGTGTACATGCTCGTCTGTTAGTGTGACTGTTACAATTCATTTTAATAAATATCCATCATTGTGGGAAAAGCAACATGGTGTAAGAAGTGGAAATCAGGAGATAAGTATCTTAATTCATCTCTGCTAAAAACATTTCCAACAGATTTATCTGGTTCGTTTGATAAAGGAAAACAATTTTAAATATTTTTAAGATAATGAAGCTCTGAAGCTCAACTCTATAGATAATATTTATATTTCCAATATCAAAAGGCTCCGGCAAATGACTTTTAAGTGGAGTTTTGGCATGAAGAGGTGGAAAGTTTTTCCATGATATATTTGTTATCTGCACTTTCCTAGAACTGTTAGTTTCAAATTAATGAATATTTCCCTTGAAAATCTTTCCCAGTACAAATCCTACCCTTCCTCTGGTCATTCTGTTTTACATAAAGCTTAAGTGAGTTTCCAAAATAAATGAATTTTCCATTATTTTATTTTGAGAAAAGCCTCCCAAATTAATTACTACAGGATATTGATGTATATAGTTTGATTTCCTGAGGCATAAAATATAAAATAGTTATGAGCACATTAAAAGCCTTGAGTAGGTTTCCGGTACTTTCTGTATGCTTTCTTTAGTTTCCACTTCTACAGTGGGAAATCTTTGGGGTTTTTTTTTTTCCAATTCAAACAACATTGTACAGCCTTTGACAGGCAGGGCTTTTTTAATCTCTAGATTCTCATCATTTTAGAAAGAATCCGTGTCTTTCTGGGAGAGTTCCTTAGTAAATATGTGTTCTTTTTTTAAAAATCAAAAAACATTTGAACCTATTTAAAATGAGAGAATTTTATTCCTGGTAATAGTCAGGACTACTTTAGTTGGACAAATCTGCTTGCTGGAAACCATGAAATTGTTGAAAAGAGTAGAAGAAACTTCTTAAAAGCATCAAACTGCTAATGAGATATTGAGGGATACCAAAGCTTAAAGCTAAGCAGAAATGAGAAATGTTAGTAAAACACTGGAGCTGGTTTTGCCATGTAACACTTATTTCAGAATGTCTTAAACCTTAGCTTTGGTAGATTCTGAAAATGAAAGGGACAATATTTTAATATCTGGACCACATGAGATAGAGAATTTAATAGGAAGGGGATAATTACTGTAAAGGGATGTGAAGGAGATTTAAGGGTGATGAAAATATTCTATATTTGAAGATGAAGTGGTAATCTCAAATTAGGCACACACAAAAAAATTAAGTTACAGAGCTAATGGATCCCTAGTGGGATAAATACAAAGAAAAACACACTCAGCCACAACTGAGTCGAACTGATGAAAGCCAAAAATGGAAGGAAAATCTTGAAAGCAACAAGAGAAAGATGTCACATTACATACAGAACAACAGTATGATTAATAATAACTAACTTTTCCACAAAAACAATGGGGGTCAGAAGACATTGTTACAACATTTTCAAAACGCCGAAAGTATCTGTCCTTATAGATATGATAGAAACAATCTGCAAGATTAAAAATGTACCTAATTTCAATAAGCCAAGAAAAATTCAGTTTTCTTATATTAATATGTGCCACTTCTTAACCACCTATAATGTAGTTAAATTTGGTAAGCAAAATAGCAGGGTGATTCTCATGTGGTTATTAAATAGTGTACTTTTAAAATTTTTTAATAGAAATAAAATTATAAAAGAAGTAATAGTTCTATGAAAGAAAATGAGTGCATGAGATCTTCAGGAAGGATTATAAAGTGGGAAGAGGAGAACACTAGGACACACTTCTCAGGTAACAGCAATGTTTGAGCATTGGAAATCAAAGAGAAGCCTGCTGAGGATACCCAGAAGGAGAGTCCTGAGAGTCACAAGTGAGGTGTCTAAGCACAAAAGCCAAAGCAGGAGGGGCACTGGTGATAACTGCCTTTACAAAGTTTGGTAAGATTTACATCAAGTGTCCAATACGTTTAACAACAGAACAGTCATGGACATCTTGGCAAAAATACCCTTACAAGAGTGAATGTTAGGGTTGAAGTAAGACTGAGGTGCTTAAAGGAGAGAATGGGAAAGAAGCAAGGCAGAAAATGTAGTTAGGTGGGAACTCAGAGGAAAAAGACTAGATGGTAGCTGAAAAGGGATATAGGCTATATCAGTTAGCTACTGCTTTGTAACAAACAGCCCTAAAACTCAGTATCTTAAAACAAGGATTCATTATCACTCCTATGTCTATGGGTGAGTTGGATGGTTCTTCTGAGCTGGGCCTGGCTAGATCTACTCATGCATCTGGGGTCAGCTAAGGGCTGGCTGATCTAGAATGGTCTTATTCACAGTTTAGAAAGTTGGTTTTCTGTTATCTGGGTGGGGGATGTGCCTGGACCATGTTTCATCACTCAGCATGCTAGCTCACATGGTAATGGCAGGGTTCTAAGACAGAACACGAGCCTGCAAGGTCTCTTGGGGCCTAGTCATGAATTGGCACTCCATTCTGCCACATCTGACTATCCAAAGTGAGTCACAAAATCAGCCAAGATTCAAGATAAAGGGAAAGAGATCTACCTCTTGATAGGAGGAGCTGCAAAGTTCCATTGCAAAGCCCACTGGTAGGGGTAAAGAACTAGGGCCATTTTTGGCAATCAGTCTATCACATGGGATGAAGGCTGGTTCTTATATTTGTTTTGTTTTTAATGGAACAGACTTGATTACATTTAAATGATATTGGGAAAGCACTATATAGAGGGAGAGGTCTAATATATGAAAGAGAAGAGATAATTGAAAGTAGGAAGTTTCTGAGGTACATAGAGACTGTATGATCTACAGTAAAAGTGGAAGGATTAGCCAGAGATACCAGTTCCATTGTAACATGTAGGAAACTGGAAAAAATGGGTGCAGATAGAGCAATGTATTGATTTGGTGGTAGAAAGTTGAGTGAATTATTGTCTGGTGGCTCCTTTCAAATGAGAAGAAGGATGCAAAATAATTTGTCAAGAGTGAGAGGAGAGGTGGAAAGCTTGCATGTCTATAGATATAAAAGGGAAACTAGGGTAATAGATCTAGTTGAGACTGAGACCATGGCTTTGAAGTTTCACCAGTTAGCATGGTGTTGTGATTCTCTCCAACCACATTAAGGTGCCTAGGTGCTGGCATGCATGGGGCAGACTATTAAATTCATCCAGGGTTGAGATTTTGCTAGGCCAATGAACTGGAAGGACAATGGAGCAAAGATGTAGAAAGAGAATGGTGGATGGCTCATGAAATACAGATCAGACTGAGAGAGAAGCAAATATGGAAGGTGATTGCATTAGTTTGCTAGGGCTGCCATAACAATACTATAACTTGGGTGTCTTAAACAAGGAAATTAATTTTCGCACAGTTTTGGAGGCTAGAAGTCTAGGATGAAGGTGTCAGCAGATTTGGTTTCTTCTGAGGCCTCCCTCTTTGGCTTGCAAATGGCCACTTTCTCACTGTGCTCTCACAAGGTCTTTTCTCTGTGCATACACATGTCTGTGTCCCAATCTTTTCTGATAAGGACACCAGTCACTTGGGATTAGGGGCCTCCCCTTGACCTCAGTTTACCTCAGTTTACCTCTTTGAAAGCCCTATCTCCAAACACAGCTGCATGTTGAGGTATTGGGGGTAGCACTTCAACACATGAATTTGGAGGAACAGAATTCACCTGGAAACAGTGGTGATAGTTGGGCAGTGAAGAGATTCAGAGACTGGTGGCTTTGTTGAAGCCAAAGAACTAGTGTCATGGGAATGGATAAGAAAGAATTGGAAGAGGGGCGCCTGGGTGGCTCAGTTGGTTAAGCGACTGCCTTCGGCTCAGGTCATGATCCTGGAATCCCAGGATCGAGTCCCGCATCGGGCTCCCTGCTCGGCGGGGAGTCTGCTTCTCCCTCTGACCCTCCTCCCTCTCATGTACTCTCTCTCTCTCTCACTCTCTCAAATAAATAAATAAAATCTTAAAAAAAAAGAAAGAATTGGAAGAACACAGTTTTGTGTTTGTAGCATGCCTGAATTTATAACTTCAGGTTATGGCAAAGTTTAAGACAAGGCAATGACAGGGGATAGCTGAACAGGGAAGAATGGTCATGAACTCAAGAAACCCAGGATTCTGAAGGGGTTTTCCACATGAAAATGGAGGTCACTTAGGTCAACTTGGGGTGGAAGGTAGGTACCAATAACAGGGGTACAGGCAAGACTGTGAGGGAATGAGTCCTCAAAGCCCTTTGGTAGATGTGGGGACAGAGTGCTTCCTTCTAGAAGGCCTTGGGAGAGATCAGATACAAAGTAGGTGGGGAGACTCTGGTCCCTCTGGAGCTTCAGACTAGCTTGAGTCTGAGGACTCAGGGGAGAGACCCTGAACTCCGGATTCTTAGATGGGAGGCTCTGTGGGGCTTGGAGGTGCCCCAGGAATGAGAGGTCTGTGAGATGGTTGTGATCCCCGTGGAAGGGGTGGAGGCACGGGGGGCATGCTTTGCTCCTTGAGCTGACTTTAGATTGTAACATTACTCCTCACTTCACACCTTTCCCATCGGCACACAGCAATAGAAAGTGGGAAGTAAATAGTGAAACACTGGGAAAATAAATGCTCCTCTCCGTGTTTGTTGAATCATATATTTTGAATCCCATTCTATAGATTTACCTTTCTAGTGCCTTATTACTATGGTTACCATGTTTTCCAAATCCAAAACTGAGACCCTCAGGCTGGCAATAGACAGAAATTCAAAACAGGAGAGTCCTGAACCTTTGTTCAGATTCATAATAAAAATAATAGCATATGTGAAGTGAATGCATATTATGAGCCAAATTCTTCTCTAAACCTGTATTAATATATGTAATCATTACAACAATCTGCTTTTTCAAACTGACTCTTAGGTGCTCTGTATTTTTATTTGAGTCAGTCATATGTTTTGCACAAATCTTTTTCTTCTGTACTGTGGGTTACCTATTCTCTCGCTCAATAGTGCCTTCCACGTGCTTAATCTTACATTATAGTCCTATTTATTACCTTTCTTTTCTCCTGTTTGTAACACTTTTCCTGTTCTGTTTAAGAAACCTTTGCTTAAGGGCACCTGGGTAGCTCAGTTGGTTAAGCGACTGCCTTCGGCTCAGGTCATAATCCTGGAGTCCCTGGATCGAGTCCCGCATCGGGCTCCCTGCTCAGCAGGAAGTCTGCTTCCCCCTCTGATTCTCCCCCCTCTCATGTGCTCTCTCTCATTCTCTCTCTCTCAAATAAATAAATAAAATCTTTAAAATAAAAAAAAAAGAAACCTTTGCTTAAAGAAATAAAGGTGTTCTCTTTTTATTGTTCTAAAAAATTTTAATCCACTTGAAACTGACTCTGAGATATAGTGTGAAGTCAAGACCAAGTTTTTTCCCCCATATTTTTATCCAGTTAACCGAGCCCCATTTAATGAAGTGATGATCTTTTCTGCAGTGCCCCCTTTATCATCTGGTGAGCAGACATGGGTGATATGTTTCTGGATTGTTTATTGTGTTCCATTGCTTTATTTGTTGTTGTGAGGTTATCATTATTAACCTAATTTTAGAGATGAAGAAATGTATGCACAGGAAGGTGAAGTAATTGTAAGCCCTAGGTCACATTACTCAATAAGTCCATCCTGTGAATCATATTATACGTGTATTGTATGTCCCTCAATTGATTCTTCAAAGAATACTCCCTGACCTTGGTAACTGGTATTAGGAATTGAAGGTTCAAATCAGAGATATGGGTTTGCAAAACCATGCCAACATTCATTACAGTCGAGCTCTCTGAAATGTTTCTACATCTGTAAAATGAGAAAGTGATACCAATCGAGCAAGTTTGGACAAAACCCCAATCAGACCATGGATGTATAACCTAGCATGTAGTGCTGAATGAGGTTATTTGTTTCCTAGTCTCTTGACAATAATGCTTAAACCCGAAGAAATGTATAGATGAGTTTTCTGGCATAGTATGTTCTGAGCAATTTTGGTGTGTTTTGTTGGTTAGCGTCTGGTTTGCTTTGGAGGTTGTCTCTACAGCTAAATAGGTGGGTGCCAATACTTCATGGCAAAGAAAGACAAAGAAGGAAGGACACAAGGGCGCCTGGGTGGCTCAGTCCATTAAGCGGCTGCCTTCGGCTCAGGTCATGATCCTGGGGTCTTGGGATCGAGCCCCACATCCAGCTCCCTGCCCAGCGGAGGCCTGCTTCTCCCTCTCCATCTGCCTGCCACTCTGCCTACTTGTGCTCTCTCTCTCTCTCTCTGTCAAATAAATAAATAAAATCTTAAAAAAAAAGAAGGAAGGACACAGCTGAGAAAAAGCAACCAGAAGTTTGGCCGGACACCATTATGGCCAGTCATGTCTCTATTTTCATTCCACTTTGTGAATACCAGTTATCTTGAGATTACGGAGGAAAAATACACAGCAAGGTAGCAACTTGTCTAAGGCATTCTTGTTAGATCAACCTGGGATTAGGATGTGTGGTTTGTTCTTCAGCTCAGATATTCACGTAGCCTAAGTTGCTGGGAGGAACCACGATCCCAGGAGCAGTTTTTAAAGGCGATTTATACCTCCCAAATAACCCTGTGGCATTTCCATGCAGCTTAGCAAAATGCTACCTTTGCACCAGCATCAAGAGCATTTAGGATGAGCTGATTGCGGACCAATGAGAGGGACTTACACAGCAACCTTCAGTCCTGCTGCTGCGTCTGCCAAAGAATCTCAAAGATTGTTCACAATGCTTCAGATATTTGCAGGGCAAAAATATTTTAAATTTGCCTTGAAACTGCACATGGTGGTGCCCAGCCTGCCCCGCTAGAGGGGGTGGGGGCGAATCAGCTCCAGGTCCTGTCTGGTGCCCAGACTCGCCCCTGCTGTGAACAGACACACCAGGCTGCCACACACTAACTCTGGCAGGCATCTGCAGCATCCCACGAAGGCTCCTTGCTCTGATTCAAGGCTCCTAACGCATCTCCCTAATTAAGATCCCTATGAGCTGGGGCCACGGGGAGAAATGGATCTGATTGTGCATTTATTTGCCCAGTATAGAACACGAGGGACCGACATTTCTTAATTTCGGTAATCTTTTTAATGATTCGAGCTAATGCAATTCCTCTGAAGAGCTGGGAGAACAAAATAAAGGGGGGGGAAAAAAAGCACAGAGGATTGGCTCTGGATGGTTAATGTGCACAAGTCATCTAAATGGAATAATAAACATTTAATTCCAGAATGTGTAAAGAATATGGGAAGACCATTTTAAAAAGGCCAGAGCATAAGTCTTATACTAACCATTTCCCCCACTACTTGCAGAATCTGAGGCTGTTCTGTAGCTTTATTAAATGGTATATGCCTCAGGCTCTGCTTTTAATAATTCCATTTTCCCTGGAATTCTCACATTGAACCGTTCTGGGATCTAATAGTACACTGGGATTTTAAGCACATGATGAGAAGGACTGAGAAGCTTAGGTTCTGTATGCTTCCCCCAAAACCTCAGAAAGCAATTATAGACCTGTCTGGCACCATCTAAAACCCTCCACACTTTGAGCAGAATGCAGGATTTCTTAACCTCTGTGTCGTGGCCACAGACAATGAATGGGGCATGTGTCTCAGAGCAAAGAAAAATATGAAAAGAGAAATGGAAGGGATGACAGCTTTCTTCACTCTCTTGGAGGGGTCTAGAACACAGGGCTAGCAAACCAAAGGTGCTGTCTGTGGTCTAGAACTGGACATCTCTGAAAGGTTCTGGTCTCCATCCATGAGGCCATCTGCCCCCTCAGCCTCTCTGTCCCTTCCTACCACTGATGTCAATGGGGCCAAGGGAAGCCTGCCAAAACCACTGTCAGGTGCTCACAATGCCTGGATGTATGTCTGCTAGCATGCCAGTCTCTCGAACACCTCCCGTTGGGGGTGGCTTCTCGGCAGTGCCTGGAGGATAACGGCTCACTCAAAGTCTGGGCTTATTTGATACCCTGCTGGCTCTGAGTGGCATTGTCAAATCCCAGGGCCACTGTGGGAAAGGAGATTTTGCCTCGGGGCTCAGTGCCATAGGCCCACACGTCATCCCCTCCAGCACCGGACACAGCATCATCGACTACACATGTAGCTCTACAGCCTATTTCAAAATTTGGCGTTTAACTACAGTCACAAAAAGGACAAATACTATTCTATTCCACTTATATGATGGAGTGGCCGAAATCATAAAGACGGAAGGGAGCTGGGGCTGGGGGAAGGGGGGAGGTTGGGGGAAAGGAGGCTGGGGCGTTGTTCTTGGGACAGAGTTCCAGATTTACAAGATGAAAAGAGTCACCGGCATGGATGCGAAATACGACTGAACTGTACAGCTCGGAAAGGTGAAGATGGCAAATTTTATGTGTATCTTAACACAATGAAAAAAAGATCTGGAGCTTAATGAACATAATGTTGGGAGTGAAGAGTATAGTTAAGAGTGGAAGTGAAGAGAAACTGCCACCAAGGTAATGTGGTGGCCTTGAAAGACAAGTTTTACTGGGAGAACAAATTTATTTAGCTGAGCGTGTGCTAGAGAGATGAGAATCAATGATGAGTTTACAAACCTTTTTTGGGTCACATGCCCTCAGACTCAGCTCAAGAGGAAATCCAGTTTTGAACCATTATACAGGGAGGACGCACATGGCACATAAGAGAAAACCAACAGGACTTAGATATGAGAGCACCGCCAACATGCAAATGTACTTATCAAACTCTTTCTTCCTCTGTTGTCCTTGTGCAACTCAGAGCAGCAAGCGGATAGCCTGGCAACAGCTTGCACACTTTTCTCTTCCCAGACTATAACTCCATGAGTTGGAAACCATGCTCTTTCTTCCGTGTATCCTGAGCACCCATGTGTAATAATTATGGAGGCTATGAACACAATTTGAAGGAGGATTCAGTGGGAAGAGCAATGAAAGACCTGAAAAAATTTTTTCCTTCTAAAATTAAAAAAAAAAGAAAAGCACCAACATAAGAACAATTCATTATTTGAGAACTATTTTAAATAGTGAAAGAGATTAGTGAACTTTTAGAAGATAACTGCAGGGGCGCAAAACCTTTTTTCTGCTTTGATGTGTGTGATGGTTAATTCTGTGCGTCAGCTTAGCTTGGCTTTGGAGCTCAGATGTTTGGTCAAACACCAATCTAGATGTTGTTGAGAAAGGGTTTTTTTAAATTTTTTATTTATTTATTTATTTTTTTTTTAGATTTTATTTATTTGAGAGAGACAGAGATAGTGAGATAGCACAAGTGGGGAGGAGAGGGAGAAGCAGGCTCCCCACAGAGCAGGGAGCCTGATGCGGGACTCGATCCCAGCACCCTGGGATCATGACCTGAGCCGAAGGCAGACGCTTAACCGACTGAGCCACCCAGGCGCCCCGAGAAAGGGTTTTTTTAGATGTGATTAATATTTAATTAATTAAATCAGTAGACTTTGAGGAAGACAGGTTATTCTCCATAATGTGGGTGAGCCTCATCTAATCAGTTGAAGACCTTAAGAGAAAAGACTGAGGTCCCTTGAGGAAGAAGGAATTTGCCTCCAGGCTTGAGCTGCAACTCCTCCCTGGGCCACCTGGTGCATCCGGTCCACCCTGCAGATTTTGGATTTACCAGCCCCCACAATCAGTGAGCCACTTCCTGAAAATAAATCTCTCTATGTATATACATCCTATTGGCTCTGTTTCTCTGAAGGACCCTAATATGAACCTTTTGCAAACATCATTGGGAAGTGACAAGGAATGTGTTGGTGCTACTCTTGAAATGTTGAGACTGTAAGAACAAGTTCTAAGGGGAAATGTGGGAGGCACCTGGACATTTAATCTCCTTAATGGAGTACACATGAAAATCCTTCTAATATGATCCTACTGGATCTCATTTTCAGCCACTCACCTTCTGTTAGGGAGAAGGTCAAATGTGCACCACATTTAGTTAACTGATTAGCTAGAAAGGCAAAAGTGACATTTAATCAGAGGGGCATGTCCAAACAAGGAGCAATGTCCTTTTCCCCCCTGACAGCCTAGATGCGGTCAATAATTAAATTTTTATTGAATGTGGACTATATTTAGAGTACTGAATTTGGTGTTGCTGGGACTGAAAAAAGTAAAAGATGCTGCACTCTCATTGAGCCTATATGCTAAAGAAGTAAGTTTAAGCCCACATGTAGACAGCAAGTCAATTACGATAATATTTCATAAAACTGTCATTATTAGGGACTGTCAGGTGCTACCCTAAAGAACTTTTGTATAATGTAAACTTTTTCATCCAATACCACAATTTTATTCTAACTTAAAAAAAATTGGAGGTTTGTGTTAAGTGTGTATTATTAAGGAAATCTGAAAAGGCTTCTCTATCAGTTAAACACCTTTATTTATAACTTGAAGACTGATTTAATTGAATCATTTGAGAAATACGAGTTGCAAATGAACCAGGCCTAGACTTTTTCTTCTTAAGACTTACATCTTAGCTTATATAAAGTTCATGTCCTGTGAGTAAAGGCAAAAGCAACTTTCAAGCTAATGATGATTCCCAGGGGGTGGAGAGTCTCAACGGGGCAGAGGATGCAGCCAGGCAGCTCCCAGGCCTCTCTCGGGGAGACCCAGGGGTCAGTTAAGCAGCTGGGGCTACCTGTAGTTTCCAGAATGGCAAAGAAGTGGAAGGACAAACCAGGTGAGAGGTCATGAGGAAAAGCCGAGAGTCAAAGTCTGAAAACACCATCCACCACTGGTCCTTATCAAGAACAACAGGTCCACAGAGTTGAGGGCTAGAATTATACTAGATCAGATTGAGAGCAGGATGGGACTAGGCAAGGAGATCATGATGGCTGCCCAGGTAACTCCCGAATGTCGGTGGTTAGCAGGAAGGTAGAAAGTGGCTTGGTTGGAGCCACTCAAAGAACCAGACGCAGGACAGCCCAAAAGCAAAACACTTAGTTATGTTCTATGTGGCAGCTGGTAATGACCTTCAAATGCCCTTTGACCTGATTTTTTTTTTTTTCCTGCACATTCTTGCCAAGTGAAACTTCTCTAATCCTGAGGCAACGTTTCCAGCACTCCCTGTCCACGAACAGTTTCTGCAACAACTGGACGGCAAGTGACAGCAACATGAGAAGGGAAAATATGAGTGTACTGTACAGACGGCTGCAGATGTTGCTAGGGGCTCAGTAAACAACAACGAAAACGTGGCCATGTACCCCCAGCCCCAAAGGCACAATAGCTACTAAGGAAAACCAAACACCACTGACAAGAACCGGGGACCGCATTCAGAGTAGGGATGAAAAACCTGCAGGCTGGCCCGAGTGCGGACGCTCAGCTACTGCAGTCCCGTGAAGACCGGGCAGGACCTCCTTGCGCTCCCACAATCCTTGGACACCCCCTCCCCTTCAGCTCCAACGCACAATGCAGTTGACCCTTGAACAACGTGGAGGTTAGGGGCACTGACCCCTGCACAGTCAAAAATCTATATACGACTTTTGGTTCCCTCAAAACTTAACTACTAATAGTTTACTGTTGACCAGTCTCTCAGACCACTGAGAAGCCTCAGTGACAACATAAACAGTCAATTAACCCGTATTTTATGTCACATGTATTATATACCATATTTCTTACGATACTGTAAGCTAGAGAAAAGAAAGTGTTATTAAGAAAATCCTAAGGTGGAGAAGATACATGTATCTATAGAAGTACTGTATTGTTTATGGAAAAAAATCCGCATAGAAGGGGACCAGCGCAGTTCAAACCTGCGTGGTTCGGGGTACACTCTCCCCCGGCAGCCCCTGGGGTCTCGGCTCATAGACATTACATGGAGCTACTCTCCCACCACAGATCACTCGGTGGGTTCTTGCGACCTACACCCCAGGGCCTAGCACACTCGGGCTCCTGCTCCCCTACCCGAGCCATTCCCATCTCTTCCTGGTCACTTCCCATGCACTGCAGCCACACGGACCCTTCCTGTGCCTACACAAACGAGATTTGACCCCATCGCAGAGCCTCTGTGAGTGCTGCACCCCCCCCCCCCCGCGGGAATGTTCTCTCGCCAGCTCCTTGCGTGGCTGCTTCAGCCTCCATCTGTCGGGTCTGGCTCAGTGGTCGCCCCTGACCTCTGTTCACCCTCCCCCGCTGACTCCTTAGTACATTCGCCCACTTCCCCACAATGTTTGTGTACTTTCTATTCTCTCTTCTGAGGGCGTGCGCCTTGCACATCTGGCTCACGATATCGCCAGAATCCAGCGCGGTGTCTTGTGCAGAGTAGGTGCTCAGATAAACTTGCGTATGTGAATGGATGAATGGAAGAATTCTTAGGAGGTGGGGGATAGGATGGGAGGAGTAGGACCAGCAGGTCTCTGCTTTGTGCAAGGGATTCTGAACCATCACCCCTTCATTCTGCATCCCCTCGGGCCAACCCTCTTTTCACCCCCCGACCCTTGACTCGACACCCTTTACCTAGTATGTGAGCTGACTGAGTTACCAGAAGAGGTCACAGCCAGCCATGCAGTCTTTGACATACACGGAGCAGTTCTGAGGTGCTGGGTTAGAGAGGGATTGGCAAATGCTCTCTGACCCAGAAATATCTACTCCATCTGCTTGCCACATTGTCTTTTTAAAAAAAAACTGAAATATAATTGACATCACATGGTCTGAAATCCTTCCATTAGAATCAGAGTCATGCTTTTCACTTTTAAGCTAAGACATTGCCTCCTGAGTCCTCCTTTTTCCAAATGTGAACGGCTCCGGGCAGGGTAACACAAAAAGTTGTCACCAGCTCCTTACCATTCATGTCACAGAGCATTGTCTAGAGCTGCCCCATCCCAGGGGCTGCCGGCTCCCGCCTGGGACTAAAGCAGAGCCACGTGACTCTCCTTTGCCAGATTAAAAAAACAGTCCCAAGAGACCTCCACAACAAGCCTGATAATCATGGTACAAAATGATCATTTACAAACAAAATATTTGAAGCGAGTGCTGAATGGAATCCAACTGAAGCCCAGCACCAGCCCAACTACAGATCAGACTGATGGGCCCCCCATCACGGGTGCCCCCCTCACAAGCAGTTAGCCAGCTGTAAGAGTTTAGCTTCCCCTACCTTCTCCTGGAGGCCTCCTCCTCCCCAAGGGTAAGAGCGACAGCACTGGACCAGATAATAGCCCTGAACCTGCCCAACCTGCCTCACAAGGGCATTATGAAGATGGAATATGATAAAGGCTGCAATCTGTCCTGAGTTATACAAATGTAAGCATTGACATTGACTTAAGCAGCTCTGCCCCCTGGGGCTGTTCCTTCCTCTGTCTCTCAAATTACTTTGAAGCATTTCCAACAAGAAGCACACGCACACACAAAACTTCGACCCAGATGGACACCATTCTGGCCAACAGCACATTGTAGGAGGCACTTTAGCTTTGCGACCATCAGTGTTTGTAGGTGAGCTTTGAAAATCACTCTTTGGAAGAGGTAACGCTTCTCCCCCTCCTGCTCTTGGGCTTCTCATTTCTCCTTCACCCCACGCCTACGCCCCTCTCCCGTTCTCCCTCCTCTCTGCGTGGGTTCCAAAGTCAGCCCCACTGACCTGAAGAAGCATCAGTCTTGAGCAGGAAGCCAATTCTCATCCAGGCCGACCTACGGGTACCTGCCCATGCCCTGGGGCACCAGGCTTCTGCCAGTACTGCCAGCAGTTAGGACTGCAGTCCTTGGCAAGCCCACGCTGGTGCAAACCGGCCAGCCCTTCGGTGCAGGTGTTTTCATTCGGTGATACAACCAGCCCTTGAAATGCACCAAGCCTAGTTTTCCTTTACGCCTGAAGTTTTTTGCTCTTGCTTTTCTTGCTTTATCAGGCTTGGTTTTCAAGCCACTAAAAGACATGAAGCGTTCTATTTTCGTAGTAAAGCTCTGGGAGAGTTTCTTTTCTTTTCTTTTTTTGTAGCCCATGGATTCTCTCCCACAGCCTTGATGAAATCCAAGTCCTAGAGATGTACTGCATTCACAGTTACTTCAAGCAGCATCACCAGAACAGATCACTGATAAGAAACAGTTAATTCTGAAGAAAAAATATGAAGTCATAAAACAAGGGCAGGGACTGGCTCTTCTAACATACCCATTTTACAGATGAGGAAGGTGAAATCTGAAGATTGCTCATGTGATTTGACCAAAGGCTCCCCGCTATATAAGACTAGCAGAGATGGTCCTAGAACCATGGCCTGTGCCTCCGGCCCCACGTTGTTTCCACTGTGTGAGGTAACAGGGCTGCTTTTGCAGGGAGGGCCAGGGTAAGGACTACGCGATGAGCGTATCACTTAGGATTAAGTTCAGTTGTCAAATAACAGAAAATAAGTGCAAGACAGTAAATCTATACGTTTCTACAAAAAGAAAATCAAAAGGTAAAAAGTCCAAGACCTGTGTGGAGGCCCCTTAATGTCATCGGGTGATCCAGGCTCTGTCCAGATCCTCTGTTCAGCTTCTGTAGAGTGTGTTCACAGTCCTTTTGCTGTCAAGATGGCTGCCAGATTTCCAGCCATCATATCCATGCTTCAGGCTGGAAGAGAGGGAGCAACAAAGGGAAACAGACACTCATGCCAATGGAGCATAGTCGGAAGAAAAGCAGGCAGGGGCAAGGGCTGAGCCTGCTCCCCCCACCACCCAAGAGGAAACTACCATTAAAAGGCAAAAGAGGAAAAATACCCCATCCTATTATTCTACACCAGCCTGGAAGGAGCCCACCACCCTTTCCCAGGTGAATAACTACCTGATAGGTAGATGAGCGCATGGACAAAAACTTGACCGGGCGACCTTCGCAGGGAGGGTTAATCAGATTAAAACAGCCCACCGACAAGCCCATTAAAAACCCCTAGACTTAGAAACTCTGGGGGCAAACCTCTCGGGTCCCCTCCCTCTTCGGGAGCTTTGTACTATCACTTTATTATCACTCAAATAAACCTTGCTTTGCTGCCCACCACTCTTCGTCCGGTCCACCTCTTCATTCTTCCCAGCAGTGTGACCAAGCACCACGTGCACTAAAGGATGAGAAATCCTGCAACGATGTCAGCTTAGTCTACTTTAAAGGATTCTCCAAAAACTGCCATTCCATGCCTTCTATTTGCCCTTAATTGACTAGTCCTGTGCCATATGATTATTTCTAGCTTAGAGGAGGTAGACACATTATGACCTTGGATAAAACTGGGGTTCTGTGAGTAAAGAAGAGGAAACCATCATTAAGAGGCAACTAGCAGTCTCCCTGAACTGGGACGGTTGGCTTTAGGTGCCACGAGGGATCAATCCGATTCTATTACATGGGAAGAAACGTGGAGGAAGGAGCCAAATCCAGTGGAAAACCTCCAGGCTTCCATTTTACTTAATCTCTTGGCAGCCTTTCAAACACTTGATCACTCTCTCCTTGTTAAGCCCCTATTTTTCCTTTGGTTTCCAGGAAATCATACCCTGGTTTCCTCCTCTGACACTGGCCATTTCTTCTTAGTGTCCTTGGCTGGGTCCTTTTCCCTTCCCGACCTCTGATACTGGAGAGACCCAGGGCTTAGGCCTTAGATGGCTTCTCGATCTAATCTTCTCCCTGGAGGTCTCGTCTAGCCCCTGATTATATTCTCTTGATATGCCAAAGACTCCCCAGTTCTTATCCCTAGCCCTATCCTCGATCTTCTAGTCTCATCTTTCTGGTGGCCTGAAATCTCCACTTAGATGCTAGTAGGTCTCTTCATACTCCAAATTTTGTATTCAGTTCCCCAAACTGATTTTTTCTCCAGTGTTCTCCACCTCTGTAATAACAACAGCATTTACATTGCATGCCAAAACCTCAGGGTCACCCTTTCACCCCAATGCCAGACCTTCACAGTGCATCTGGAATCTCACCACCTCTCACCAATTTCAGTGCTACGTTCCTGGTCCAAGACACTACCACATCATCTCTGGCCAGGTCTATGCAATCGCCTCTTTACTGGTTTCCTTGTGTGATGGTTAATTTTATGTGTCTTCTTGACTGGGCCGGGGGATCCAGGTATTTGTTTAAACATTTTTCTGGGTTTGTCTGTGACAGTGTTTCTGGATGAGATTTATGTTTAAATCGTAGACTGAATACAGCACATTTCCCTCCCCAATGAGGGGTGGGCCTCATCCGATCCACTGGAAGCCAGAATAGAACAAAAAAGGCTGAGCAAGGGAGAATTCGAGCTCTCTGCCTGACTGCCACTAAGCAGGTCATTGGTCTTCTCTTGACTGTGGACTTGGACTTGGGGCCTCCAGCCTGAGACTGTAGATTGGGGGCCTCTCAACTTCCATAACTGTGTGGGCCAATTCCTTATATTAAATAAATACATAGGGGCGCCTGGGTGGCTCAGATGGTTAAGCGTCTGCCTTCGGCTTAGGTCATGATCTCAGGGTCCTGGGATCGAGTCCCGCATCGGGCTCCCTGCTCCTTGGGAGCCTGCTTCTCCCTCTGCCTTTCTCTCTCGCTCTGTCTCTCATGAATAAAAATAAATAAATAAATAAATAAATAAATACATAAATGAATAAATAAGTAAACTGAAATAAACAAATTCTATTGGTTCTGTTTCTCTGAAGAACACAGACTAATAAACTTCGCCTCCATCCCGCCTCTTCTGTAGTCCGTTCTTCACACTGCAGCCAGAGTGAGGCTCATTAAATAATAAAAATTCAACTGCATAAATTTTAAAGATCTAATCGGCTTTACTAATTGATTCATGTTTCAAGCAGCATCTCACCTAGCAAGTAGAGGGGAGCTCCATCAAGCTCCATCAAGGGAGTGGAAAAACGGAAATGATTAGCAAGAAATCCATTGTTCTAGGTATGGTTGCCCTCCTAAGGGTGGACGGAAGGGGTCTAGCAGGAAACTTCCTAGTGCTGAGCAGGAAATTCCCAGGTTGACTGGTTAGATGTTACCTTACTGGGAAACGGCAACTGCAGTTAGATTTGGGATTAAGTCTTGGTTTACTGACTTGGGGCCTAACCTAAGTGACACTATTCCTGTGGTTTTCCTTTGAACAGCCTTCTAAAATGTAAATCAGGTTATGTCCTTTTGCTCAATACTAGCCAATGGCTTATAGGATCTTCATTATCCTCTTTAACTGTATCTCTGTTCTTCCCCTCACTACTATTTCTCCAGCCACACTTGTCCTGATTGCTGTTTCTTACACACACACCAAGCATATTCCTGCTGAAAAGTCTTTGCACCTGCTGGTCCCTATTCCTGGAACACTTTGCCCTCAGATCTCTACATTGCACATTCCCCAAGTTGATTCAGGTCTCTACTCTGATATGTTTCTTCAGAGAGGTCTTCCCTGCTGACCTGATTCTTACCATTCTTCATCCTCTTATTCTGCCTCATTTTATTTTCATAGCATCTATTACTATCTAATATTATGGTATATATTGATTTATTTACTTGGTTTTTCTTTTCTTTCTTCCTCCCTCCCTTCTCCCTCTCTTTCTTTCTTTCTTTCTCTTTCTTTCTTCTTTCTCTTTCTTTCTTTCTCTCTCTCTCTTTCTCTCTCTTTCTTTCTTTCCTTCTCTTCTCCATGTATACTCTGTAAAAGCAGGGAATTGGTTTTGTTCAACATTACTTTATCCCCAGTGCCTTGTTACATAGTAGGTTGTAATGAACTGAATATTTGTGTCCCCCACCCCTCCAAGGTCATATGCTGAAGCCATAATGCCTAATGTAATGGTGTTAGGAGGCTGAATCTTCGGTATTATGAGGGTGGAGCTCCCATGAAGGGGATTAATGACCCTATAAAGGGACCCAGAGCTGTCTCTCACCCTCTTTCTGCCATGCAAGGATACAAGAAGATGGCTGTCTGTGAACCAGGAAGCAGGCTTTCACCAGAACCCAACCATTTTAGCATTCTGATCTTAGACTCCTAGCCTCCAGAACTGTGAGAAATAAATGTTTATTGTTTAAGCCATCCAGGCTATGGTAATTTGTTATAACAGCCTGAACTCACTAAGACATAGGCACTCAATGAAGATTGCTGGAATGAATGAGTGAATTTATAATAGAAAAAAAAAAACAACTGTTCAGGAGACACTAATCATAACATGACTTTTGAGTCTTTCTTAGGGAGACTTATCTAGGGCTTTAGAACATTTAGAATATTCTTAAAGAATATTTAGAATATTCTTTAACCTACACAGAAATCCCAAGAGACAGGTGGATCAAGTGGGCAATAACCTAGCGATCCTCTGATGAAAGACATAATGTGCCCTATTTACATTAATACCAATGCCTTCCATCTTATAATGAACACTGCTGCCTTTCAACAATATAATCCCTAAGCTGCAGGTACTGGAAATTCTGGAAAGTAGAATGTAAAGGTGTTGCTTTATCCTTCTGATGGCATTGAAAGCATAACACAAGTATAAACCCAAGAAACACGAGAAAGGGTTATGTTCTAATCCACTGAGGTTGTTGCTGATCTTGAATTTTAGGAACTGACTGGGTTCCTCACATCAAACTCTCTCTAGAGTTGGGTTTCCGATCAAGCTGCTTCTTGAACAAAGATTTAGGGTAATTCTAAGAAGGGTACATATGTAGAGTAGGAATCAGAGTATTCCTGTGGCAATTAGCTCAATGTGGCATGTGGCAGTTCATGTGGCATGTGGCATGTGCAGAGCAATTAGCTTGATGGTCATGGTTCTAGAAAGGTCAATAAACCACAGCAAGTCAGGACCTAAATGATAATGAAAAGTATACCCAAGCATGAGTGGAAAAGTGCCGGAAGAAAAAGTCACAAAAGATTCATTGTGTGTTAGAGCAATAACGAGTGCTGTCTCTTCAAGGCTGGTTCACATTCTCAAAATGGCATTTATAAACATGAAAAGAAAGTACTAGAAGAAATTAAACATTAAAACAATCTCATTCGAGGGGCGCCTGGGTGGCTCAGTTGGTTAAGCGACTGCCTTCGGCTCAGGTCATGATCCTGGAGTCCCGGGATCGAGTCCCGCATCGGGCTCCCTGCTCGGCGGGGAGTCTGCTTCTCCCTCTGACCCTCCTTCCTCTCATGCTCTCTGTCTCTCATTCTCTCTCTCTCAAATAAATAAAATCTTAAAAAAAAACCAAAAAAAAAAAAAAACAATCTCATTCGAGTTCTTATATTTTGGTCATGTTCATTCAACAAACTTCAATCTCCTATGCAATGAAAATCTTGATTTATGAAACTTCAGTGTCCTGTTCGACCTGCTCCTCCCCCTCTGGTGCAGGCTGAGTGGAGGCTGGGAGCAGAGGAGGGTGTGACCTGGGGTCTCACACACGCTGCCCGGGGACTTCTGCTCTGTGCCTGGAAGGAGGCAGGCAGGAATGCTTCTGCCCCGGGCAAGGTTGCCCCTTCCTCTGGATAGCTGCTCTACTACTGATTGGCTTTGTTTCCATAAATGGGGAAGATGGCTGGACCCGACTCTCCAGGGGACGATCATTTGATTGTTGAGACCCACAGAGTCACGGCTCTGGGAGGTCTAAGGAAGGCCTGACCTCTTTCTCACACACACACCCTCACATCAACCTTGAACGAGGACTTGGGCTGCCTCCATTTTAACCTCAGACTTTCTAGTTGGGTTCTTTCTAGCTTGTCTCTCAGCTCAGGAGGAAGACCCTACGGGGGTAACATCCCCTGGTGGGAACTGAAACTAACCCTCAAGCAATAGGGACTGCCCTGAGCCTGTGTGACTGACTCCAAGACAATGATGGATCTGACCTTCACCGCCCACCTGCATGGACCTTGGTTTACTGACTTGGGGCCTAATGGTGTCACTTAGGTTAGGCCCCAAGTCAGTAAACCACTGGCCTTGGTCGCACATTTTCCTTATATAAACCCGGAAGTATTTTCATTGCTTGGGAGGCAATCTGTGAGACGTTAGTCCGCTGTCTTTCCAGTGTGGGCCTTGCTAAACTAAATTCCTTTCTTGTTTTACCACCACTCGCTTCTCTGCCTTTGGGTTCTGTCAGTGGCGAGTGGCCGATCCTGATCGGTTTGGGACGTCAGGAGCCAGGTGCTCTTGCAGCCCTGCACCCCGGCTGCAGCCTCAGGGAGAGTAGGTCCACTTCAGCTGCCCTTCCTGATAAGGCTTCCTATGCTGCACCCTCCCTCCTCCTCCTCCTCCAGTTCCAAGGGAACTTTCAGTGAGATGGGACATTGGAAAATCCTACCTGCTATGGTGAGGATCTTTTTAATACATTTTTATTTTGAAACTTAGTTTTTAAAAGCTTGAAATCAAGAACAAAATGTATTAACTATTCATTAGCAATCAGGAAATGGGGTAGGTAATGTTCTGGAAAGGAGCTCTCCCTCCTCCCATGCATCCTTCCAGTCAAGTGTAGTTGGGCCACTCCCTACTCCAAAGGCAGAAAAACCCTAAAATGAAACTGTTCTTTTAGCTGACCGAGCAGTAGCCTTGAAAGCAATTCTCTGATTGTAACCTGTTTTCTTTCCTTACCTCTATCAAAAATTTTTGTAGTAAGAAACCTACCATACATACTCCCAAAGCCTCAAGCTTTCCATTTGTATCTAGAGAAGAATATACCTGTACATTGACATAAACCTCAGTTCACAAAGTTTATGGGAAATCTCATCTCTGTATCAAAATTATATTAATTTAGTTTTCATTCTGAGTCCTCATGAAGCTAACCTGGCAATCAATTCAAGCCTGGCCCTTCTCTTCACTTCCATCCTGCTCCTAGGCCATCAGAGTCTTTTTGGTGCTTCTGTCTCTCTCCCCAGGATGGCCTTGCCCCTGCTCCTTAAGCCCTAATCTTCCCAACTGATACAATTTTCTCGGAAAACAAACCCAAGAAGTCCCCAAGCTTCCACAGGCCTCTGCTTTCCATGCTTCTTCCTGCCCCTTTGGAGGCAATGACCACAGAGCCTGTTAGGAGTATGGATGGAGGTGGAGAAGATAAGAAAAAAGGAAAGTACGGAGTCAGTAACAATCGATTCACCAAAATATTTCCAAGCAAGTCTTGGTCTTGTGCTCTGTTCACTCAGTGCTTAAATCACCCTGACCGGTAGGGTGCCTCTCACAATGTGGCATCAAGCACATTTCCTAGGAAGTATGGTGTGCTGGCCTGGGATTTCCTGTAAGGAGGCATTAGATATCAATCTCAGTGTGAACAAGGCTCCATGCAGAATGATAAGAAGGACTCCGTTTTAAATAATCCTTTACTTCTGAGGTCTGTGAGTAAATCCACTAATGTATCTACTTTGAAGCTTTCTCTTTGGTTGGATGCACAGGCATTTAATAGTAAAATAATTAGACAAGAGTAGATGTCTAAGTGCTCAGCTAATGGAGTTTAAATACTTCTTTTACATTTTCTCTTTGGCTTGCCTGACTAGCTGCCGTTCTTGGCTCAGGATAGGACTTATTTATGAATAGGCAAGTTATAGCATCATATATTTGTGTGATCTAAGGAGTTCAAAAATTTTGCCCCAAAGAAAAAGATTATCTACCATCATTGCTGTCTGAAATTCTGCTAGTTAACCATTTATTTCTTTGTAATAAGCAATGTCTCTGGGATAGCTAATGTGTCCTTCAAAAATGCAGTTATTAACCTTGGGAAAGGGACATTTTTATGTGATGTGATTTTATCTGATTGCTTTTAATTTGAAAGGAGCAGCTAATACCCTGACTCCACCGGCACCCTGGGAAATGTAGATAGTGATTATTGGGAAGATGGTGTGTAACTAATATGTCCCCGTCTTAATGTGCCTGAGGTTATCAAATAGGGCCACTTTTTTTTTTTTTAGGTACCCATAACTCAAAGACATAGAATCTTCATCCCTTAGATTCTAGAAATTTCTTTTTTTTTTTCAGCCTTGATCCCAGAGGGAGGGTGACTTAAATTAGAGCCCTCTAGCTGACTCAGTGAAAATGTAGTGTGAGTAAAAAATAAACTCTGTGGTCTTAAGCCACTGAAAGTTTTGGATTTGTTACTGGGACATAACCCTAACCTATTCCTTTTTTTTTTTTTTTTTCCTCCCAAGTTTCCCTCCCTAGAGGAATTTTTGGAAATCATTGAGGAATGCCTACATGGTCCACAGATTCTGACTGTTGCTTGCCACCTTTGCTGTACCCTGTACCAAGGTCACCTCTTGATATCTTGTAAATTCTGCTGTTCTGCTTCTGCTTCTGTGGATTGCTGCTTCTCCTTCTCTTCTTCTTCACCACTTTCCTTCATGCCCCTTTGTTAGCTCTCCAAGATAGAGCTAAAAGCAGGATTAAGGTTTCAAAAAATTTACTGAAGATGGAAGACAACAATAAGGAATTACTGTCCAAAAAAGAAAACTTAAAACTGTATGAGGGCTATTGCTCCTACAGTGTGAGACCATATGGCTCCACAAGGAGTATCTTCCTAATGATTATCTCTCTCCTTAGCTTCCTCCCATGTTAAAGTAACAATTTTATTTTCCACCAAGAGAAGGGCCATGCAGCATGTCTCACCCACTGCTAGACCCCACCATCAACATAAAATCATCTCCAGAAGTTCAACCCTGCCCTCGTTAAGCTGCTCAGTATCTCATCTCTTAGATGAGATGTACAAATTTGCAGAAAGATACAAATTACCCCATCTGACACAAGAAGAAACAAAATTTGAATATACCCATAACAAGCAAAAAAACCAAAGGAAAACGAAACAAAAAACCCCCAAAAGTTAAATTAGCAAAAATTTTTCCACCAAGAAAAGCCTAGGCCCATTTGGCTATACTGGTTAATTCTATTAAATATTTAAGGGAGAAATAATACCAACACCAACAAACTCTTAAAAAATAGAGGAGGACAGAACACTTCTCAATTCATTTTATCAGGTAAGTATTAGCCTGATACCAAAGCAAGATTAAAGGCATCACAAGAAAAGAAAACTAGGCTCACGAACACAGATGCAAAAAAATCTCTAATAAAATATGAACAAAACAAATAAAGGAAAATATAAAAAGAATTATATACTATGAACAAGTGAGGTGTATCCCAGAATTGCAAGATTGGTTTAACACTCAAAAATCAATTAATGTAGGGCGCCTGGGTGGCTCAGTTGGTTAAGCGACTGCCTTCGGCTCAGGTCATGATCCTGGAGTCCCGGGATCGAGTCCCACATCAGGCTCCCTGCTCAGCAGAGTCTGCTTCTCCCTCTGACCCTCCTCCCTCTCATGCTCTCTGTCTCTCATTGTCTCTCTCGCAAATAAATAAAATCTTAAAAAAAAAAAATTTAAAAAAAATCAATTAATGTAATACACTTATAAATAGAAGACAAGAGAAAAAAAGATCACTACAATGAAGCAGAAAAATCACTTGACAAATTCCATAATCTGATAAAGGGCTTATAAAAACTTACAGCTAACAACATTCTTCATGTTAAAGGTTGAATGTTTTTCCCCTTAGATTAGGAAGACAAAGACATCCACTCCAATCACATGTGGCAATTAATTTTACATCAACTTGACTGGGTCGCAGAGTGCCAAAATTAAACATTATCTTGGGGTGTGTCTGTGAGGGTCTTTCCAGAAGAGATTAGTATTTGAATTGGTGGACTCAATAAAGTATATTATGTGCCCCTCCCCCCACAGTGGGTGAGCATCCTCCAATCTGTTGAAGGCCTGAATAGAACAAAAAATGGAGGAAGTGAGGATTCATTCACTTCTTGCCTACTGCTTGAGCTGGGGATTTACATCATCAGTTCCTCTGGTTCTCAGGCCTTTAGACTCAGGAATTATATTCCTGGCTTTCCTGGGTCTCCAGCTTGCAGATGACAGATCATAGGACTTTTCAGCCTCCATAATCAGGTGAAGCAGTTCTTCATAATAAATCATCTAACTATATCTCTTTTATCTATATATCTCCTATCTATATGTCTTCTCTCTATACATATCCATATGTAAGGCAACAAGGCAAGAAAAATAACGTAAAGAGCATATATATTGGAATGTAAAAGCGTATAGATTGAAAAAAAGAGGTAAATTGGAGGTATTTGCAGATGACATAATCTTTTGTGTAGAAAGCCACAAAGAACCCATAAAATCTATTAGATCTATTAAGTGAGCTTAGCAATGTCATAGGACTGCAAGATTAGTGCACAAAAAACAATTGTACTTCTATTTACTAGCAACCAACAATCTGAAAATGAAATTAGAAAACAACTGGGTGGCTCAGTTGGTTAAGCGACTGACTTCGGCTCAGGTCATGATCCTGGAGTCCTGGGATCGAGTCCTGAGTCGGGCTCCCTGCTCAGCGGGGGGTCTGCTTCTGCCTCTGACCCTCTTCCCTCTCGTGCTCTCTCTCATTCTCTCTCGTGCTCTCTCTCATTCTCTCTCTCTCAAATAAATAAATAAAATCTTTAAAAAAAAAAAAGAAAACAAATATATTCATAATGGCATCAAAAAGAATAAAATCCCTAGGAATCAATTTAACAAAAGAAATGCAAGACCTATCTAATGAAAACAACATAACATTGCTGAAAAAACTTCAAAAGGTCTATATAAATGGGAAGATATATCATGTTCATGGAATAGAAGACTCCATATTATGAGGATTGCAATTCTCCTCAAATTGATCTATACATTCAACATAATCCCAATCAAAATCCCAGCAAGTTTTTTTCTTTTCTTTTCTTTTCCTTTCTTTTTTTCTTTTCTTTTCTTTCTTCTTTCTTTCTTTCTTTCTTTTCTTTCTTTCTTTCTTTCTTTCTTTCTTTCTTTCTTTTCTTTCTTTCTTTCTTTCTTTCTTTCTTTCTTTCTTTCTTTCTTTCTTTCTTTCTTTCTTTCTTTCTTTCTTTCTTTCTGATTCTAAATTGTATGTTTAAATACGAAGGACCTAGAATAGCCAAAATATTTTTTGTAAAAGGAACAAATTTCAAACTTAATGTAAAGCTACAGTCATCAAGGCAATGTGGTATTGGTGAAAGTATGGGCATGTAGGTTAAAGGAACATAATAGAGAGTTCAGAAATGAGCCCACACATTTATGGTAAATTAATAATTGACAAAGGTGCCAAGGCAATTCCATGTTGAAAAGATAGTATCTTAACTCTCTGTGCTGCATGATGGGATATACATATGCAAAAAAAAACCCCAAACAAAACCAAGAAAGAGCCAAACCTGAGACCTTTACCACACACACTATACACAAAAACTAACTCACTATGAATTATAGACCTAAATGTAAGAGTCGGAGCTAGCCAACTCCCAGAAGATAACAGGGGAAAAACCCACATGATCCTGGGATATACAAAGATTTTTTAGATATAAAAAACATGATCCATAAAAGAAAAAAAACTGATTAAATGAATTCCATTAAAATGGAAAACTTAGTTTTCATAGGATACCATTAAGAAAATGAAATGATAGCCAAGACTGGGAGACCTATTTATAAATTATATGTTTGATTAAGGACTTGCTTCTAGTATAAAGAATTTTTTAGTTCTATAATAAAATAACGATCTAATTTTAAAAACTAGCAAGATATTGGAAAAGACATTTCATCAAAGAAAATATACATATGGATAATAAGCACACCAGAATACTCTCAATATCATTAGTCATTAGGTAATGCAAATTAAAATCAGGAGACACCACTTCACACCCATTAGATTTGCTAGAGTAAAAAGAACTTTCAATACCAAGTGTCGGTGAGGATGTGGAGAAATTGGAACTGGTTAGACTGTAAATTGGTATAGCCACTTTGGAAAATAGTCTGACAGTTTCTTAAAAAGTTAAACATAGACATATCATTTGACTCTGCAATTCCATTTCTAGGTATTGACCGAAGGGAGATGAAAACATATGTCTACACAAAGACTTGTACAGGAATGTCGATAATGACATTATTCATAATAGCCCCAAACTGGAAGCAATCAAATGTGCTGGCATCTGGAGAATAAATAAACAAATGGTGGTATATCCATGCATGGAATACCACTCAGCAGTAAAAACAAAAGCAAAGGGGTGGGGGGTTGGATTAGCCCAGTGATGCATATTAAGGAGGGCACATATTGCATGGAGCATTGGGTGTTATATGCAAACAATGAATTATGGAACACTACATCAAAAACTAATGATGAACTGTATGGTGATCAACATAACATAATAAAATAAAAGGAAACAAACAAACAAAAAACAAAAAACAGACTGCTTATACTTGTGACAACATGGATGAACCTCAAAAACATTATGATAAGTAAAATAAGCCAAACACAAATTGTGCATGATTCCATTTACCTGAAATTTCTAGAGAAGGCCAAATTGATAGAGATAGAAAGCAGATGGGAGTAAGAATGGGACTGACTGCACATGAGCATGAGAGAAATTTTTAGGGTAATGGAAATATTCAAAAAGTCAATTTTGATGGTAGCACAACTGGATATATTTACTAACACTTAGGGATACAATGGCATCTGTGCTAGTGGGGCTTAGTCTGTGGCACCAAACTCATTGGCCTCGACAGAAGATTCTATCCAGGTGTTCCCCGCCTCCCCACCCCATCTGGGTCACCTAGAAGGCCTCCTACCCTGCCATGTCACGGTGTCACATTGCTCAGACTTGCAGTAACTTTGCTAGCCAGTGCTCTTCAAGGTAAAGAAAGAGAGGCCTCTTCCAGATCCCAGCAAGCTGTTGGAGGACAACTTGTGTCTTCTTGGTCAGAGATAGCTTTACTAGCAGATTTTAGTCTTCATTATCTTTTACTATCTGATAGTGGGGTTCCTGACTTAATGGTTGACTTCATGCCTCTGAACTACCTCTACCCAATTGTCTGGTTCTATAGACATTCTAAAAAGAAACTGACATCTGCCAAGTGGCCGACTCGGCCTAGGGGTGTTCCGCATAGGCAGCACGTGAATCCTGACACCACTCTGGAGAGCTGCTAGCAGTGGTCCCAAGGCCGGGTCACCTCCAAGGGGCCTTTGCCCCTCCTCATTTAAGCGTCACTTCCTCTGTTTCCTTGGCTCCTTCTTAGATCTTGAGGACTCCTGGATTAATCTCTTAACTTTACCCATTTTTTTCCTCCTATTTTCATTTATTTGTCTGTTTCTTCTTCTCTCCTGGGGATTTCCTGAATTCCCTCAACTTCCAACCCTCTTTGTTAATTTTGAACTATAGAGGAAAATATAGAAGTTCCTCCCCCTTTTTAATGAATCTTCCTTGAGACATATCTCAGAATTCAACGGAAACTTTTTCTATATCCCAATTATTTCTAATGCAGCAAGAGGAAACAATTATTAATGTATGATAAATATATTGACCAATTATCTTGGTGAAGAATGGAGCAAAAGACTAGGAGTGAAAATACTGGTTAGAAACCAACTGCATTCTCCCAAGCCAGAGGGAATGAATGTTAAAACAGATGTTAACGACTTTTCAGAGCGGGAGGATTCAGGAACTCAGGAAAAGGGAGGAAGAAAAAAAAATCGCTAATCATCATCAAAACAGGAAAGCCTGCAATAGCATTTTGGGTGAGGATGGAAAATGGGAGTAGTAAGATATGGGCTTAATGGTAGATTTGGTTTTAAGTTTGTCCAGTTTGAATGATCATGAAGACTTCAGGGAAGAGCTGTCTCATGGGCAGGTGGAAATGCAGATCTGAAGTTCAAAAGAGGGGGTCAGTACTGACTTACTAATGAATATATCAAAAACACACAAACACATGAACAGAGCTTGAAGGAAAAGGGAAAAGGGGGATAATAACAGGAGTAGAACCCAGACTACAAGAAATTAATGCAGGTGGGTGGAGAGGCTATGAATTATCCTTTCAGTAAGGGTGATGATGAAAAGAAAGTACATTGGTATGGTGACTCACTGGAATAGAAAAGTCAGAGAGGATTACACTAAAAAATGAGAACTCAATTGTGTGAATAGTAGAGGAAAAGAAGCAATGGAGTTGGAGAAACTGAGCATACAGAAAAGACGAAGTATGACTAATGGGATGTTATGAGATCAAGGTCATAGACCAAATAATTACTCTTACAAAGAAACTGTGTCACCTCTTTCTTCCAAGAAAGATGAGTGAAAATAGGGTAAAGGTAAGGTGTGGGAGGCCTTGGGCAAACATTTTCTGCAAAGTCTCTGTTTACATAAGCAATTTGATTGAGAAATGTCTTACAAAATTCATGGATTCACATAAGGTATCATTATTAATCTATCAATGAAGATTTAGAATAATGGTAAAGAAGTATTTATCCATTTGTTTGTTATCCAATCAGTGCACATGAAGATTCCTTGTACTATCTCTCCCTGTTTAGATCCAGGAACCATTCCTTTGTTCTCTTTACTGTCAAAATGCACCATTCTTGGCCAATTTCTTACAATGCTATGGCTCTTCAGAAACACTCAGGATTGAAACAATATAGATGTTCTGGCCTGTGCAGTTCCCTGATACCAATGAGTTAATGATGTTTGCATCATTACTCATGATGTAGCATCATTCATCATGCTGCCCATGAATACTGTCTTACAATGGCTCTCTCAAAGGTTGTTACCAATGCTTTGCTGATGATGACCACAAATGCAAGTCTCAGGCAGAGTATGAGGGAAAATGTGAGTGATAACTCATTTTCTGGTCATGTTAAATTTATCATTTGGAATTTTATAGCATAAATGTAGAACATGTCTTCCAACCATGTCTTCTCTTGGACTTTTTTAGGCTATAATGACTACATTTCTTGAATATGATCTTTTTTAGCGTTGACTTCACCATTTCTTTCCATACACTACCACCAACAAGGAGGATAGGAGAAGGACCTATGGGCAAAACTGGAAGGGTAGTCCCATTCACACAAAGAATGTCCTTCACTTACCTGATCAACCCAGAAGAGTATGGTGTCACCACATTCATGGAAGACAAGAAAGGACTGTCTTCAGAAGGACTCATTGGGAAGGTGGGGCAATAATCTCAAAAGCCCTTAGAGGAGACAGTTGTAGCCATCCCTGGAGCTGACTGCCACAGGGTGTGAAACCTGTAGAGGGGATAGGGTCACTACCCTGGGTGCACTGGGAGAATGCACACAGGGAAAGAACACCTGCCACCACCACCTGCCCTCAGGTTTGGAGCCAGGAGGCCAAATCACAGTCAGAACACCAATGGGCAGGAGCCTACATGTGGGCTCATACAAGTGGCTCAAGACCAACGGATTTACACAACCCCAAGGACCCTAGTTATCCATCAGCCGCAGCCATGCCTCTGTGGGGGTAAACAAGTGACTAGAGGAAAAGGTTGGAATAAAAGTGCTATAACCTTCTTATTACCTTCACCAGGGCCATGATAATAGAAATCTCTTGCCTTATGTGAGGCATTGTGTAGACAGTTTTTTCTCCATTTTTAAAGTGAAAACATTAAAAGTAAGCAAGGACTCTTCCTAAATAAAGAGGGACTTTTGATAGTCAATTTGCAGCATGACATCTCCTCTCTTTTGCAGAAATTTAGTCATGTCTAAGAGGTGGCACACTGCTCTTGTTGTACCTTGCCTGAGAACCAGAGACAATAATCAGAGTCAGCTAATACCATCTCCTTCCCAGAGAACAGGAAGCATGACTGTGGGGTCAAAGCATCTCCAACTCCATATGGGGATCTTTTCCAAGGTTCTTCATAAGAGGTATGCAAAGGCAATGTAAGATATTCCTATAAGCTGACAGATTTTGCTAAGAGTTGTCTTAATAGAGGAACCAGGATGAGTAAAAACAGTGCTTTTGTGGGGGGGGTGCGGGGACAATACTAAGGTTTGAGCAAAGCTAGAGTTTCAGGGAGTGGAAAGAGAGAAGCGCTAACAGGGACAGACCCTAAACAAAGATCTGATTAGAAGAACCATTTCTAAACCACTTCTGGAATCAGACCCTAAACATTTTTTAAAACAAGTTTCTATCGTAAATCTCTACAGTGAATAGGTATAACTTTCACATTCATGAAAACAAGTTATATATAGTAGATTATATCTAGATAAGTGGCAAAGCTTAGCTCTAGTCAACCCTGTCAGTAACTTACAGTCTCTGCTATTGTTCCTAAATTAAGAATTGGTTTTTTTGAACAAATATTCAGGGCTCTCATCAAAATATAGAGTCCTAATATGTCAAAATGGCTTATTCATTAAGACAAAAGTTAATTTCACAGAAAAAGCATTTTTTTAAAAAGATTTTATTTATTTATTTGACAGAGAGAGACAGCGAGAGAGGGAACACAAGCAGGGGGAGTGGGAGAGGGAGAAGCAGGCTTCCTGCAGAGCAGGGAGCCCGATGCGGGACTCGATCCCAGGACCCCGGGATCATGACCTGAGCCGAAGGCAGACACTTCACAACTGAGCCACCCAGGTGCCCCAGAAAAAGCATTTTTTAGGAATAGAGAGACTTAGGCTGTCTACCCTGGGCTAAGATACCACATCCACCCTGGACATACACACTGTTTAGGCAGGAAAGAAAATTCTGCATACACTTACCATTCACGGTCTTGGTTTTAAATTGCTTTCTTCTTCATTCTTGTCACCTGGGTCCATCAAGCTTTCAAGCCCTTAGGCTTTGGACAATGCTTCTTGCTTTTCTTTATCTCACTTGACATGACTGTTGGCGCTGTTCAGTTATCTGAGTCAGATCCTTGGTTCTCCTTAAGGAAGTAACTACCTCTGGCTGGGTCAGCTAAACGTGCCTTCAAGGTCGGCCTAGAACTGTTCTGCCTCACTGCTGGCTGCTGTGGGTGGCACTGCCACTGGGCTCACCTGGGACCAAGAGCGGGTCTGGAGAGTCATCAGTATTCCTTCTGTTTGAAGAAACTATCCCTTGGGAATTGCAGATGCGGAAAACAATTTATATTAAAAATACTGCTTTGGCAAACAAAGACAATAACAGAAATATTCCTTGGGCTGGACTACAGCCAGAGATGGCATGCAATCCAGGGCAGTGTGTGCCTTCAGCAAGGCAAGTTCATGTAAAAGCCACCTAGTTGGTCCCGGAGAGGTCACACCAGCAAACCCCTATCCACGCTCATGCCTCCTTCTCCAGGATACTGCTCTGTCCACAGCCTTGCTGCCTAGGTGGCCACAATTGGATGACATCACCCTATATCTCTCTGGGCCACGGCTGGCCAGGCAAAGAGTGACGATCCCATCCGAGATGGCCACATCCCGAGGTTGGCCTGGCACCAAAACCTAGGCCAGATGTATTAGTTTCCTAGGGCTATTTTAACAACTTACCACAAACTGGGTGGCTTAAAATAACAGAAATGTATTCTTTTACTGTTCTGAGACTGAATGTCTGAAATCAAGCTCCAGAGGCTCTAAGGAAGGCTCTGTCTTTGCCTCTTGTGGTTTTGGGTAGTTGCCAACAGTCCTTGTTCCTTGGCCCTGAGGTGCATCACTTGGGTCCCTGCCTCTGTTGTCACGTGGTGCTCTCCCTGTGCATCTTTTCTCTTGTGTCCAAATATAACCACTTCTTTTTTTTTTTTTTTAAGGATTTTCTTTATTTATTTTACAGAGAGAGAGAGAGAACAAGTAGGGGGAGCAGCAGAGGGAGAGGGAGAAGCCGGCTCCCCGCTGAGCAGGAAACCTGATGTGGGGCTTGATTCCAGGAACCTGGGATCATGACCGGAGCTGAAGGCAGACGTTTAACACACTGAGCCACCCAGGTGCCCCCAAATATGACCTCTTCTTTTAAGGACACCATTCATATGAGATTTAGGATCCACTCTAATCGGTATAATCTCCTCTTAACTTGATTACATCTGCAAAGATCCCATTTCCAAATAAGGTCACATTCACAGGTACCAGGGTTTGGGACCTGAGTATATCCTTTGGAGGGGGGACACAATTCAACCCCCCAAACCCTGGGTCCAGCCAAGTGCTTGTCTTGGGCCTATGAATGAGGAGACACATGAAACTAAACAGCAGGTCGTGGAGTTCACAGTAAGATGATGTGATGAGCTGAAATCTGGGCCAAGATGGCCGAAAGCCATCTGCCAGCAGGAGTCATCTGGACAGAAGCCAAGGCAGGCAGTGAGAAGGAGAGAGAGGAGCCTGGAGCCACCACAGAGAGGGAAGGGGCACTCCCAGGGGGGTCAGGGTGGTCCTGAAGCTGCCTTGCACTCCTGACTTTTACCTCCAGAACCCCACTGGCTGTGTATTATCCCTGTCTTCTTCACAAAGCTGCTTTAACAATTTGTTCTGCCAAACTTCAAGAGCTAGGGTAAAAGAGTCCAGGGAGAATATTCTTTTTAGTGGTGAGGAAACAAGCCTGAGAGATGTGGAGACTCCATTCCACTGTTGTGCCTCCCAGCAGGGCCTTCTTCCAGATTACTGAGGGGAGCCTGGCCCCAGGCAGCGGGGAAGTCTTTCCTGGTGCACTTCTCTGGAAGAGAACTAGTCACCCACAGGCTACCAGGAACAAGTTGTTTGTCTTTCAAGGTGACCCTGGCCGGCCCAGGAGGCACAAGTGTGGCACCCAGCCACCTTTCTATTTCTCTCCCAGATTCCTGCCCATTTCCGGGGAGGACGTGCAGATAGGCTAGGATACGCTGGTAGCTGCTTGCCTTGTCCATCCATCTCACAAATGCATAAACAGGAAGCTGGCCCAGGGCCTGGAAGAGGCCAGAATGACTGGGTCAAGAATTGCCCTTTTCACTTTCAACCTGGGATTCTCCTGACCCAGTGTCTCCCTCAACTGGCACAGAACTGACCACTGCATAATTTCTTACCACGAGCGGAAATGCAATTAGCAAAGCCCCTGAAAGGAAGGGGGGAGCAGAAGCAATTTATTCTGGGATTATATAATGCTCTACCCCACTTGTTCCCCAATTTCTGCCACCCCCAACAAAAAATGTTGGCTAAGTACAAAACAACTCATCTCTCTAGAGATAATAGAATAGATGCTTATTAAGAATTTCCTTATAGGGGCGCCTGGGTGGCTCAGTTGGTTGAGCGACTGCCTTCGGCTCAGGTCATGATCCTGGAGTCCCGGAATCGAGTCCCGAGTCGGGCTCCCTGCTCAGCGGTGGGTCTGCTTCCCCCTCTGCCCTCTTCCCTCTCGTGCTCTCTGTCTCTCATTCTCTCTCTCTCAAATAAATAAATAAAATCTTTAAAAAAAAAAAAAAAAGAATTTCCTTATAAAGCTCTCAACTGTGAATATCTGAATGACTGATAAATTCATTTTCATTTAAATTTAAATGCCAGGGAAGAGGAGAAGTCCAGTTTGGAAGTCAGAGCAGTAGCTCTGGTTCTGTCGCTCTGCTAAGCCAGGGAGCTCTGAGCCAGGTTTTGACCTGACAAGCGAGAAGGTGACGTGGGAGGTCTTGGAAGGTCATGAGCACGCTAGGCAGGTGCGCACACGAGCTATGTCTTTCCACGACATCAGCTGTATTCAATCATAAAGCAAAGTGAAATCACAATGATAAAGCAGGTTCAGGATCCCAAACTCAAGGACATTTCCCCCATGTGATTGAACTTGGCTTCTTACACGGCACACAGAGCAGGGCAGAAGACAAACCACACGACAAACAAGATAACAGAAGGGTGCAGGAAGTGAACGAACCACACGTGAAGTCAGACTGTGGGCCCGCAGCTGAGATCAGGCCTCCGTCAGGTCCGGGTCTGCCCTCAGCACTGACTGCTTCTGAAGTTCAAGCAGGGAAGGATCTCAGTTCTGTTCGGAGATCCATCGGGCACAGCCTTGCGCCGCAGTTGCCTTTTTAAAGTGGTCAGACATAGAGGGGTCATGTCTGAGGACTCCAACAGTTTGCTGCCCAAATCCTCCCTTTTTAAAGGGATTTAATGGGTCTTGGGCCCCCGCAGACCTCCTCCGCTTCTGCTCATTATCAGTTCTGCGGTGTCAGCTAACGTTGATCCCAGGAATATCTCCTAGCTGCAGTACCTTTAACTGCTTGTGTCATTGCTTGACACGGGCCCCTACTTGACATGGGAGACTCCATTTTGCTCTCTACAGAGGTCCCTTGTGCATTTACTGATCTCTGGCCCCCCTGGGACTGACCTGGTTCTAGAGAAGGAATGGAAACTTCCCCAATTTGAGTGCTGGCCATCTTCAGGAATGTATAGGAATCTGTTGCAGATGATCTCATTTAACCTTCAGAACTACATTAAGAAATGGGTTTAGGGGCCCCTGGGCAGCTCAGTCATTAAGCGTCTGCCTCTGCCTTCGGCTCTGGTCATGGTCCCAGGGTCCTGGGATTGAGCTGAGTCGGGCTCCCTGCTCGTTGGGAAGCCTGCTTCTCTCTCTCCCACTCCCCCTGCTTGTGTTCCCGCTCTAGCTATCTCTCTCCCTGTCAAATAAGTAAATAAAACCTCAAAAAAAAAAAAAAAGAAATTTTGAAAAAAAAGAAAAGTAATGGGTTTAATAAATGAGGAACTAAAGAATTAGAGAGACTAAGGAGATTTCCAGTACTTGAATTTCCGGTTGAGCAGGAAATACTGGGAGATAAATATCACCCTGACCTTTTTATTTTCATCAGCCTTTCTCCTTGGGAAGGGACCAGGGAGTAAAGAAGGTAGTGCAGGGACGCCTGGGTAGCTCAGTCGGTTAAACATCTGTCCTTGGCTCAGGTCATGATCTCGGGGTCCTGGGATTAAGCCCCGCATCAGGCTCCCTGCTCAGTGGGGAGTCTGCTTTTCTCTCTCCCTCTGCTGCTCACCCGGCTTTTGTTCTCTCCCCCTCTCTCTTTCAAATAAATAAATAAAATCTTAAAAAAAAAGAAGAAGAAGATAGTGCTGACCTGAGACACAAAAAAGTTCAGTATCAGCCACAAATGCCTGCCAACAGTTTATATTCAAGTTGGAAAGTTTCTGTTAAGACATTACAGCAAAAAAGCCAGACGTGAAATGATAAATATAAACCATCTCTGTCTTACAGTCCTCTCTAAAGTAGCAAACCTAAAAAAACAAAAATGGAATTACCTTTCCAAATCTGGAGATAAATACACCAGAATTTTAAAGAGGGATATAAGTAGTCTTTCTGGCTTTTCTGTTTTCCTAATTTTCTATAATAAACAATTAGTATCTCTATAATAATGATTTTTTAAAAAGCACATTGTAATTATCTTTAGGGAGGCAATCACCTGGAGCTGTGGGTGTAGACAATGGTGTCTGGGGCTGGATCAAGGCCACAGAATGTCAATATGCTGACCCACCCCCCACAGCTGGAGTCCAAGGAGCTGAGTACACAGGGACCATCTCCAGTTCTCCCTAGTGTCGCCCCACAGGAAATGTAGGCACCGCTGCTACTCACTTGGGGGAGAACAAGGAAGCAGGTGGGAGGTTATTGCTCCCTTTCTAGGCATCTAACCGTAAGAAATACTGACTTTGTCCCAGGCGTTATGAACACAACGACAAATAGGTCCAGATGAGTGCTCTCAAGGGGCCACAGTCTCCTGGAGGAGACAGTTTCAGAACGGTGTGATGAGGGCTGGTAGTAACGTGCACAGGATGTCATGCACACGTGTGCACACGGCAGCTGCAAGGAAACCAGCCTTTGGTGTGGGGAGGGCTTCCTGGAACAGGGGCAATCTGGCCTGGCAGTGTGCACACCACGATGCTGGGACCTTGGACCAACTCGCAGGCTGATGGTCAGTCTGGGCACACTGTGCTGCTCATCCAAATTGCCCACTTCCCTTGACACCTAAAGGGCAAAGCTGCTCACGATGAGCGGATATGGGTTCCGTGTGGGTGAGGGGTGAAAAAAAATGGAAGCAAACCCCAGGCTGAAGGAGCAGCGTGTGCAGGGGTGCGGTGGCAGGGTGTGCTCACAGTATTCAGGGAAACTGCGAGGAGCCTGTGTGGTTAGAACTTGACAGGATTACATTCTGAAGGCTCTGAGAAGCCCCTGACAGGTTTAAGCCAGAGTGCCCTTGGAGTCAGATTTGATTTTTTAGGAAGGTCACTATAGGACATGGTGTGGAATGAATGGGAAGCCAGGAGATCAAGGAGGCGAGGACTTTGTGGTGGTTATTAAGGCACACAGGGTGTGAATTTCACTCTGGCCATGGAGCCAGGCTTTCTCTTCTCACCATCACACCATCAGTGTCCCAGAGCCCTACCTCCAATCCAGGGTCACCATACAGTCGGTTTTGTGGTATGTGTGAAAGTATGGTGTATGTGTGTGTGTGGGGGGGTATGGTGTG
>NC_138380.1:60166066-60260141 GCF_054177405.1 Leptonychotes weddellii
CATCAGTGTCCCAGAGCCCTACCTCCAATCCAGGGTCACCATACAGTCGGTTTTGTGGTATGTGTGAAAGTATGGTGTATGTGTGTGTGTGGGGGGGTATGGTGTGGGGGGGGTACGGTGTGTGTGTGGGGAGGGTATGGTGTGTGTGGGGGGGTATGGTGTGTGGGGGGGGTGGGGGGCACCGGGGCGGGAGGCGTGTGTGTCCGGTATGTGTGTACAGTGCATGTGTGTGGCGTGTGTGTGTGTCTGTGTGTGTATTGGCAGGGTTTCCAGAGCAGGGCTTCTCAGAGCCTTCAGAATGTAATCCTGTCAAGTTCTAACCACAGAACTACTCCAGAGGAGTTGCCGGCTAGTGGCCGTTGGCTCCCCCCGAGTCAGCCTCCGCGTGCTGTGTCCTGCTCCCCCTTCTAGGACTGAGGTTTCTCTACTTTGTGTTCTCCACGCCCATTCTCATTCACCCAGTCTGTGCAAAGCAAAACAACAAGAAAACAACTGGTCCGCCAGTGTACATTTCAGTCTTTCAGAAGCATTCTCAGCTTTACTGTTTGGAGGTCGGATGGTGAATGCTGAGTAAAGAGGAGAGGGCAGGCTGTGTGGGCGAAGCCCTTTGTTATGGCTGTGGCTAAGTGGTGCTCTCAACTCCCCGCCCCCTGCCCCCGGCCCCAAAGATCCATCCAAGTCCTAATCCCAGTAGCTGTGAATGTGACCTTATTTGAAAATAGGGTCTTTGCAGACCTAAGTAAGTGAAGGATCTCGAAATGAGATGGTTTTTAGAGACTTGTAGAGACTTAGATAGGGGGTCCAAATCCAATGACCAGTGTCCTCATAAGAGCGAGAAGAAGGAGATTTGAGACAGAGACTCACAGAGAAGTCCAGTGAAGATGGAGACAGAGGTTGGAATGATGTCTCTACCAGCCACCAGATGCCAGAGCTTGCTGGAGCCAGAAGCAGCTGGGAGAGAGGCATGGGGTGGTTCCTTCCTCAGAGCCTCCAGAAGGAACTAAACCTGAGGACACCTTGATTTTGGCCTCTGGGCTCCAGGACCATGAGACAAGGAAGTGTTATTGTTTAGAGCCACCATCTTTGTGGTCATTTGTTTCTGCAACCCTAGGGAACAAATAGAGTCATATGTTAGAAACAGTCTGGTGAGAGCAGAGGAAGGGACACACGTTGTCACTGAGATTACTAAGCGGAGAGATTATCCCCCACACAGGCAAGAGGGAATGGGGTCTAAAGCTAAGGTGGGTAGTGAGGATGGAGATAAGCAGAGAGGTGTAAGAAATATGCATTTTCTGTATTTAAGGGCAGACTCTTCCCTCTTAGTCTCTGAGATCCTGAAGTGGATCATCTCCTTGTCAGTCATGCACACAGCACCGTGCTGCTTCTCTCTCCCCAGTCACTCAAAACTCTTACTACATTAAAAAAAACAAAACAAAACGGAATTGTTCAGAGAACTTCCAGCTATTGAGTAATAGTAAAATGAACAAAACAAAACAAAACTCTAACTACATAGACAGGGTTACAAAAGATGTCATCTAAGAATTGAGAACATAAAGTAAAACAAGGTGTTAAAATGGACTCTTCTTTTTGTCTGGAAACCTCAGCAGAGGGCCCAATTTTGGAGGAAACAAGAGTAAATGCCAAGTACTCCCTCGTTCCAAAGCAAGGTAGTGGATCACAGCCCGGGAAGAGATTGTGAAATAGTTTTACCAGGGTTAGCCCATCGCCCACGCTGAGTATAAAAGAGATGGTGAAGGGTCATTGGGAGGTTGAAGAGCCTCCCAGGAGGATTTTCTTGCAGAAAGGTACTGTGTTCCTCAAAACAGGGTGTGGTGGTGGTTTCCAACTCACTTTAAGCTAATGAGAGGAGCTCAGAGAACACCCCATTTGGAGCCCTTGAACTTGTTGCCTTGACGGTTGAGAGTCATTGGAAATGTGCTGGCCCTCGTGCCTGGGAAGCTAACACCAGGAGGCTGAGGCCCCACGGGGCAGCAGCGGCAGGAGGAGGGGGGCTGCTTGGGAAAGGCCTGCACTTCCATAGTGTGGCAGGGCAAGGATGACCCGGGGCGTCCTGTGGGCCACACACACAGCAAGGCAGTCGGATCCGGTCGTTCTAAGAGGAAGCCCCATCCAAACAGGCAAGCTGCGGGGAGGCTGGGGCCGGGGAGTGATTCCAACGACTGATGAACCTAAGTCCCAGGGCAACCTGGAACTTAATGGGGACTTGCAAACAGATACCCAGAAAAGGTATTACTTATCCCCCCAAACAGTCAGGTGAGCCGGCAGCAACAGGGGGATCTCCAAAGGCCCCCCAGGAGTGCCAGTGAAATAGGGTTGGCTCCAGCTTTTCATCATGCCCCAGGGACACCTCGAAAGCTTGCAGCTGCCCCTTTCAGTTTCAGTGTTTTTTGCCTCTTCCCTCTAACTGCCAATCTTCAAGTGCTTTATCCCCAGGGTTGCCCAACACAGTGTCCAAGTGGTGGGAAGGTGGTAGAACAAACACTCCAGAAGAATCTGAAAGCTAAATGACCCTCTCCATTGCACATTTCTCAGCCTCGAGGAAGCCTGATGAAGGCAAGGGGAAAGTTCTAAATTGGTAGGGACTTTTGAGTTTCACTATTACCCTGGACTGGACATTTTTTTTTCTTTTTAGATAGTTACTAGTCCTGCCTTTATTCACTCTAGTTCATTAAAAATGTAATTGTTTTAAAGACCCTATAAATAAAGTGCCTACACACTAATGCAGGATTTAGGTCACCCTTCTCAGCACGGTATTTTTTTTAAGGCAATATTTCTAATTGGAAGCTTATTACTCACACAGTAGTTATAAGAAGGTCAGATATAATGATGTATTCAATCTAAATAAGACAGGCTGATTAAGGACTTACCTAATGTAAAAAATATACATAATAACTATTAGCCATGTGGACAGATGCATGGAGTCAGAAGAGCATGTGAGAGGAGGTGGGGGATCCCTGTATGATCCACCAAGTGCTCATACATGGGGCCATTGCCTTGCGCCCTCCATGACAGTAAACAACTCACTCACAGATGGGTTCTACATTCTACACACACCTAAATACACAAGCATGAGTTTTGACCTGCTATTGATATAATCTAAAGTGAGAGTACTGTGAATTTTCTGTGATACTCCCATGAAAAGAGTCAAGAGAACACCAGCAAAGAGCAAGAAGCATCAAGTTGTTTATTTAGTTTGAACCTAAAGGATGTTTAGCCCTTGACATTCCCATAAAGTAAAGGGCATATATCTCCTTTTGCAGCATTTACTTCACAAATGACATGCACTTAGGATGGGGGGATTTGGTGGCCGTTGCATCTAATGGAAATTACTGAAGTACTCTGAAATATGTGACAATGTTTTAATAACATATTTTAGTCACTCACTTAACATGTAACATGATGGGAGTGCATCTGAATTGTAATACTTTTAGTTTTGGTAATCTGTAGTTTCTACCGCTGATGAAACTGATAAAACTGTTTATTTACCAGTCAGGCACTAGTCTGAGTTCTTAGAAAAATGCAAAAGCAGAACAAATGCTACTCCCTTTACCTCTGGAACTTTCTAGAAGCTAGACCAAAATTATAAATTTTTCAAGGTTTCTCTTAAGCAGTGCTTTTGTTGTTGTTTCTTGTTTTTTTGTTGTTGTTGTTAAGATTTATTTTAGAGAAAGAGAGACAGCGTGTGAGCAGAGAGAGGGAGAAAGAGAATCCCAAGCAGACTCCACGCTGAGCACAGAGCCCGATGCAGAGCTCAATCCTAGGACCCTGAGATCAAGACCTGAGCCTAAACCAAGAGGCAGAGGCTTAAAGGACTGAGCCACCCAGGTGTCCCTGTTGTTTCTTGGTTTTTGTTCTCTGTGTGTTATCATTTCAGAGAACAAACTAGATAAGAACTTGCTAACACTGTGAGAAAGTTAACTTTTGGTAAACTTTCTATAAGGAATCAGGAACCTTGAACAGCCATTCAGAGTCAGGGTTTTTTTTTTTTAATATATATGTATACAACCCTATATATCCTGCTTTGTACCAACTACTATGGCAAATGAGTTTGGATCTTCTTATGGAGATTTCTCTAGTTGAATAGAAACCCTTCTATAAAGTCAGCAGGTTCTGTGAGCCTAAAGACAATGTCTTTGTGAAAGCCTCTAACTTACTGTTTGCATTGCATATTCCTATTGGGGAAAAAAGAGCATTAAAGTAACTCTAAGTTCTTTTTTATTGGCAACTTAAAATGCAAAGTATTTTATTTTTAAGCTTTTAAAATTTGAAAACAAGAGAGCACCATTGGCTAAATAATGTAGTTTCTCCAAAGCTGAATGTGCTTATTTGGAACTCAGTTGTTCTGCTTGAAATACCAAAGCAACTTCCTAAAACTCTTAGGTGGGAACGCTACGCTTTGATAACCTGTGATTAGGCGAATTGATCAGTCACAGTTGGTAGCATCCCTGTTATCCTTGGCAAGGGTTTAAAACATTCTAAAATAAATTCATTTTGCTAGGCTTACACGAGCCTTTTCTTCCTGAATGTCTCCTGAGAGGCGTGTACCACATATAGGAATCCTTTATCCTTCTCACTTTGGTGGGCTTCAGAACCCAAGTGGAAATGCTCCCCACTCAGTGTCTGTGACCAGAAGGAAGCAGTTTAATTAACATTCAGCTGTACATCCTTCGGCTTATTCTGATTAATCACTCATGTTGACATGATCTGGTCCGTGGTGCTTGGTTTTATCCAGTCCAGGAATCTGCTTCTCACTCTTGTATCTTCTTATTACCCCCAGGATTTTGGTAGGATGCTGCTTTTGGATCAGTCCATCACCTTCTACTCTCTGTTGGAAGGTGTGGAGCTGCTTGAAAGACTTGCCACCATGGGGAGTAGGGGGAGGGGTGGCGACAGCAACTTCCATTGTGTCTCCCCAGCCTGCAGTTAGGTCAGCCAGAGTGGACTTTTTATTATGTGACAGTCACCAGAAAGATGACAGAATTTGCCTGAGATTTCATCCAGAGCTTACCTAGAATGGATCCTGAGGGTGGATTGGAGGGGAACAGGTGAGAAGGAAAAACACTACACTCTACTTGTACCTACCACGTCCAGCTCATTCAAAAACCAGCTACTTGGGATTAGGAGGATTTGGGGACTGATTGGTCACCTGTCGTGCAAGATGGGTCTCTTTGTGGTGACCCCTTATCTTGTGTCAGGGTTCAGGAGAAATTCCACAATGCTACACTGCATGAGTTAGGCAAGAGGCATTACTGGGGGGAGAATTACTGAGCTGTGTCATCAAGGAAGAACAGGAGGCTTCCGTGTTCCTATCACCCCATAGGGAAGAGTTGTGGGCAGGGTGCTGTGCTGGGTATGTGATGGAACTGCCCCCTGAGGCTGCAGGGGAAGAAAATACTTTCCTCAGTGCTTCCGGGTCCCTGGTTGGATCTGAAAGTTAAACTGACAAAGACAGATTAATGGGATAAAAGCATACAAATTTATTTAATATAAGTTTTATGTAACATAGGAGCCTTCATAAGGAGCTGAAGACCCGAAGAAACAGCTAGACCTGAGTATTTTTATTCTAGGTTTGATGCAGGGTGAGCTGTCGTGAAGAAATACGATAGACTGAGGAGTGAGGTAAGTGTAGCGAACAAGGAGAAACTTAGCAAGGCCTGTTTGTTAGGATCCTTCTCGCAGTCCCTCGTTCTTCTGGGATAAGGATGCACTTTCTGCCAGGTATAGGGCGGGCACCTCCCACAGGAGGGTTTGGTGCTGCTTCAGGGGCAAAAGGAGGGTTGGGGAGGTCAGAGTGACCTTCCTGCTTCTGCCATTTCTCAAACTCCTTCAGTTTAAAATATTCAATATGTCACAGTGCCATATTTTGGGGTAGCATGTCCTGAACCCCATCAATACCCTTCCTTTTTATTGGGCCGATGTGAGGAAGCAGCCTGTTGCCGGGTGCTGGGGAAATACACTGTGGGAGGGTATTGTTTGAAGAACTTGCCTGGGAATGCTGGTTGTCCCTCCCGGGAGGGAAACCCTGGGCTCATGGGAAGCTGCTGGGAGTGGTTGGGAGGTGGGAGGAGGGGACTGCCCCTTTGGGCAGCCTCTTTGAGTGAGAAGGAGCCTCCAGGCTCCAGCCTCCAGCCTCCGGCTGGCCACTGTCCTGGCAACCAAGAATGAGCATGTGGGTCACTTCCAACTCTTCTGACCATGGCACCACAGGGCAGGGGTGAGAAAGAAGGCAGAAGTGGGGATGAATCCCAGCTTTTGGGCCTGGACAATTGGACATCTAAAGGAGGAGGAGGAAAGGAGTGGGCAAAAAGAGGACAGGGAGGAAGGGGGAAGTTTGAAGAAAAGACTTAAAGGTATTTAAGAAAGCATCCACTATATCCTTGGTGCACAGACAAATGAAAATATGTTGAATACCCAAACTGGTAAGCCTGCCAAGTTTAAATCATCTTCTCGGCTATTTTCTGCTGTGGTGGGTTAGAGGATAAATACGCATTTATTTAAGATGAAAAAAAATTCTGCTCTTTTACTCTCTTCCCATTCCCCAAATAATAGAAAAGGAAAACAAAAGTTTCAGTACCCATCACAGTTTTAACTTTGAGCTGTCGGGTAGTTTAGTCCATAATGCCCTTGGACTGACCCTTCTGCAAATCAGTGCAGTGAGGTGGGCTATGGCACTAGGGACCTGCATCTAGAAATGGCAGGTGGACACAGGTATTCATCACAGCATTGTTTTTTAAATAAGAAAAGGGGTTGCCTGGGTGGCTCAGTCAGTTGAGCGTCTGGCTCTTGATCTTGGCTCAGGTCTTGATCTCAGGGTTGTGGTTTCGGGCCCTGCACTGGGCTCCAGGCTGGGTGTGGAGCCTACTTAAAAAAAAATTAAATAAGAAAGGATTGAAAATAATGAAAATGATTATCAAAAGAGTATTCATTACAATACATCCTGTTACACAATTCACTAGAATATAATGAAGCTATAAAAACAACGCTTTTTTAATGTACTGATACTTAATGACATCCACAATTCATTGTCAGGTAAAAAAAATAATAAAGTGCCAAACAGTATCTATTCTATGCTATCATTTGTGTAAAAAAATGGCAGTGGTAAGGGTATATGTCTATATGGCCTTGTACAAGCATAGAATATTTCTGGAAAGATATGCAGGAAACTAGTAATGTTGGTTGTCTTTAGGAAGGGGCAGTAGGTGGCTGGGAACAGAGGTGAGAGAGAGATATTTCACTGAAATATCTTTCATGTCTTTTGAACCATGTGAATGTATTATACATTCTGAAAAAATATGTGGTAAAAACAGCATGTAAAAACCCTAGGTTTGCAATCTCAGACAGAGTCTTTCTGCATTTGCTTGTGGCCTTTTGCCAAAATTTCTGTTATATCATTTTTCTGGATTCTTTTTTGCAAAGCAGTAGAACATACTTCTGTTCTTTTAAGAGTGTGGGTTTGGAGTCAGATGGACACAGTTTGAGAGCTGGATCCATCACTACCTACCTGGCTGTGGGGATTTAGGCAAGCCGCTTTACCAGAATCTCAGATTCCTTGTTTACAAAATGCTCACAACATGGCAGCTAGCTTTCCCCAGAGTGAGTGATCCAAAAGAGAGCAAGGAGTAAGTGCCTTTATGCTCTGAAGTCAACACACCATCGCTTCTGCCTCATGCTATTTCTTAGAAGCCGGTCACTAATCCAGCCCATAGTCAAGAGGTGGGAAATTAGGTTCCACCTCTTAAAGGGAGGAATAGCAAAGAATCTGTGAGCATATTTTAAAGCCACCACAGAAGAGTAACTATATAATTTATCTTTCAAATTCAGGCACTTTTAAGAGTGAAAGGTGGTGATATTAATATCAAGGCTGGATAGTAAGTGTAAACTGGGGCTCTCCCGGGCAAACCAGGATGTATGGTCACTTGGCTACTGGTGTTCCCATAACCGCTCATGGAAATAAGTCTCAGACCAAGACATGTGTGCAAATATCTATTACAAACGGACTCTCGAACACTCATCCTTCTTGCTCTGGAAGCTCAGTGGAATTCTAACTCCCTGATCGTCTAGGAACACCAATGAGCACTTTGCCTGAAAGGCTGGCTCCCAGGAACCTGAGAACATGTTCTGACTGAAGATCAACTAACTTTCTAATTGGATCAGACAAGAGAATCCTCCATTAAAAGAATGAATGCAGGACAGAATTCTAAATCTAGGAATTTCTCCCCAAGGTGTTAGCTGCCAGGCTCCTGGCATGGCATGTCATTCACTTTACCCTTCGGTTTTCCCTTTCAGTCCCCTTAGGTGCAGATGCAGATGGCAATTTTTGAACTTCTTGCAGAAATGTCATCCAGACAGCATCTTTCACGTGCTACCCACTTTTCAAGTATGCATTTATGATTAGAATACTGCAGGTGTTAACAAATATCTCCTTGGGTATAGATTAAAACTAATTTAAACAGACACCTACACATCACACTATCTATTCTGAAGTACTTCAGGTAAATTTCACATAGTTTAAAAACTCAGTAACTGGGTCCCTAAGCAACCTTCAGTTTTTAACAATTCCCTTAAAAACTATCATTTCAAGGGGAAAATGGAAGTTACAGTCTAGAGAGATTTAGACTAGTAGTAACAGATGTTTTTCCTATGGAAATTTCAATGATGAGGTATTTTCTATAAAACTGAAACAGAGCAAATCTGGTACTGGATTACCTCTAGTTTCTCTTGAGAGTTACTGCCTTTCCTTTTACTATCACAGCAGCCGTATTAACAACTTTGTCATTTATTTCTATTATGAATAAAACCCCAGACCACCTACTGAAACAGAGCAAATAGAGCAGCTCGTTTTCCAGCCTCCTTCCAATTCTTGGTCCTCTTTCCTGCATCATATCATTATAATAGCAGCATGTGCCCTACCTTGCTGATGGCATCATATACACCTCACATTGCCAAAATCTGGTGCTGAGGGAGAAACACCTTTCAAACATTTTGTCTGATATTCAAGGTATGCCATAATTTGGCCCAGCCCTATCCTATAGAAAAATAATACACGTAACTTCAAATTTTCTAGGGGTCACATCTAAAAAGTAAGAAGAAATACATGGACTTAATTTTAATATTATATTTTATTTAATCCAATATATCCTGGGGGGGTTCAGAGCATGCCACCCCAAAATATGCCATTCTGACATAAGGATTATTGTTGCCGAAGGCAGTAAGAACAACTCTCTGCCCTCCCCCTTTCTCTTAGAAAAGGAAGGATGATTCTTAACTCCTGGAGACAAGTCTAGACTCTTAACAGCCCAGAAGTGGCACCAAAGGAATCAACACAAATGTTGCTTAAAAAAATCCTTATCTTCCATTAGTTTCTTCATATATTTGCCTTCCCACAATTTGCCAACTCTGGAAGCTCAAAGTCCCTTTCCTTTGTCTTGTCACTTCTCCACAAACTAGTTATTCTTTGTTAAGACGCTATATAAGCTTAAGTTCTTTTTTTTTTTTTTTTTAAGATTTTATTGGTTTATTTGACAGAGAGACACAGTGAGAGCAGGAACACAAGCAGGAGGAGTGGGAGAGAGAGAAGCAAGCTTCCCGTGGAGCAGGGAGCCTGATGCGGGGCTCGATCCCAGGACCCTGGGATCACAACCTGAGCCGAAGGCAGACGCTCAACGACTGAGCCACCCAGGCACCCCTATAAGCTTAAGTTCTAACCACTCTTTTGAGTTATTCATCACTGAGTACCCCCGTGCGTATGTGCAATGCACGAATTAATAAAATCCTGCTTGTCTTTGTCTTGTTAATCTGTCTAATTTTCAGGGCCCTAGCTAATGGATCTAAGGTGAGAAGAGGAAAAATAAAAATAAAAATATTTTTTCTCTGTTATAATCCAATGCCTTGTATTTTAATAGACAGTATTTTCTTTTCTTGAAAATTCCTTCCCCTGTCTCAGTCTTTGGAATCTTGCCTATCTTCCAGGTCATCTCAAAGGCAAAACAAAGCTTTTCCACCTGGACCAGATGTTCTCACTCATTTATTCTACCATGGATTATCATAATATATGCACACATATTGTTCCTTTTTATTGTCTTCTTGAGAGGAAGTATCGAGACTTATTTTTTTTTCTCTTCTTAGGCTTATCAGATTGCCTTGTACATAGTAGGTAGTCATTAAGTATTTGTTAGGTTAAAGTGGATTGCACTGAATTCCCTGCAAAGGAAAGGAATCTTTCTATTGAAAATCAAGCTACTGATAGCTCATGAAACATCTGCGGTGCAATATGTTTTCTACCTACAGGAAAACCAGAAGCTTGCTGACTTAGTCACTCTATATCCAAAGCAACTGTTAATTGGATGAAAATTGCTCACATTGTGTGGTAATTCAAAAAAAGTACTCTTCATGAAGTTGATGATTATATTTTATTTCGCTCTTATCACTTGGAGGCTGTGCAGGGTTCCCCACCCCCTTTGGTATATTGTCTATTAACTTAGCTAGAATATTCTCCACCATTTCTTAGAAAACTGCCAGTTAGTCTGTATCAGGCGGTGAGGATGTTGAAAGGGTTGGAAAGAAATAATAACCACTTTGATTACATATTTATAAAGTGCTCACATCTCCCCGGTCCCATTCTGTCTAAAAAGAGAATTCATCTTTGCTTGGGAAATTAGTGAAGTAGCACTAGAGCACTACATTTCCTCTTTCTGCATTCTGTCTTCCCCCACTCAGCTTATTTCTGTCTGCTGTGAGGCTGCAAAAACACCAACCTGTTTTCCTCATAGAGGTCCCAGAGCTGAGGGACCTTTCTTCCCTGCAAAATAGGAAACATTACCTCTTACCAAAGACCATTTACTACTAGTATCTAAAGTATTACTTCTCATAGATAGGTATTTGCACTGTATTTATTTGACAATAGAAATGAAGCCCTTGTGGGTCTCTGGCATAACTTGAGTCACAGTCTTCAGACTTTCTAATATGTATAAAGACCAGTTTCTCATGCACCGGTAGCACTGGACTTTGCAGATTGTAGGACCTCCCCAGTAAGAGGCAATTACTCCATGTTAAGAACTTGGGATCTGACATGACAACCCCTGGGCTAACCATTCACTGACTGTGAGATATTGAGCAAGTTAGTAAACTTCTCTGAGCTTTGTTTCTCCTGGATAATACTATTGAGCTCATAAAATCACTTTGAGGTTTAGATGAGATAAGGTACAGTACATAAAATGCCTGATGCATAGCAAATGCTCATTGAACATGAGATACTATCTTCCTTTGAGAAAAAGACACCCATTTACAAAATAGTAAGTAACATGCATTTTAATGCCTCCTGTACTGCAGACCCTATGTTGGCTTTTTACATATGACCTTTCAGGTTATGACACACATACAAAATGGGAATTGTGGCAATACACTGGGGTCAGCAGATAAGGTTGCCCAAAGCCAAAGGCGAGCAGCCGAGGGGCTCCAGCCAATATCTTGGCATCTTTGTAATGCATTTGTAAAGGGTAGCAGAATGTGCTACCCCAAAACATGCCTTTTTGACAAAAGGATTATTTTGACCTGATAATTTTGAGAAACTGCAGACACAGGAGAAGCTCTAAGAGCAGAATAAAAGTTACCCTTTTGTAAGGGAAATTTACATTAGAAAGGGTGTCCCTGTGAGGAAAAGGGCTATTACCAGAGATCACTTTTTCACTGGAGAGACTTATCTGCATTGTTTATCCAGTATTTCCTCTTCTCACCTTCTTTTGAATTGCCCTCCCTGCCTGTGAAGCCCCAGAACACTATCTTTTTCTCTAGCCTCAAAGCCTCTTGAGTCTCAGATCTTTGTGGGACTCCATAATTAATTAATTAATTAAAATGTTAAATTATTTAAAATTAATGGAATTAACTGCATAATTAGTTTTAATTAAAATGAAGTATGCACTTAATTAAAATTGTTTTTTTCCTCCTGTTAATCTGTCTTTTATTATTGGGGTCTCAACCAAGAACCTTGAGGAGTAAAGGGAAAATTATCTATCCCCACATTTTATTATTTCTACATTTGGGATACCATGGTGTCTCAGAACATCAGTTGGAAGTTTTACTGTAAAGTATTATTGTTCCCCACTATACATGGGAGGGAAATTGAGGTTTGGGAAAGTTAAGGCTACATAGCTCATGAGGACCTAATAAATAGTGGGGCTGTTGCTAATAAACAGTGGTGCTGAGAGCTGGTCTTCAATAATCTTGGAAATATTTAGTCAAATCAACATATGTTTATTAAAATGTTTGTATCAGCTATTTTTTCGTTAGACTTTTTGAGACAATGGTAGATTCATATGCAAATACAGGACAACATCAGAGTAAAGAGGATGAGCTCAGTTTTCAAATACTCATTTCAAGGTACCTAGGGGATGTCTGTGGACAATGACTAGGAGGATATGTGGGGCAAGAAATCTACAGAGAGGTCTAAGCTGCAGAAGAGGATTTATCAGTCTTCCTCCCACATGTAAGAGGTGACAGGACCCTAGGGACAGAAGGGTTCCCACAGAGACCAGGGACACAGAGAGAAGACAGAGAGCAAGACAAGTCACTTTTCTTTTCTAAACTGCAAGTTTCGTGTAATGATAACCCTCAAGCCCACCTCATATTTCTAGGGGGGAAGTATGCACCACAAGGGTTAAAACATTACAGAATTTTATAAATTCAAAGTATTGCTACTGTGATAAAGACAACCTTAAAACAGAATTCTAGTGAAATACTAGCAAGTTTTCAGTGCTTTTTATTTTTCCTTTAGCCCTAAGCACTTTTTTTTTTTTTTAAGATTTTATTTATTTGACAGAGAGAGACACAGCGAGAGAGGGAACACAAGCAGGGAAAGTGGGAGAGGGAGAAGCAGGCCTCCCACGGAGCAGGGAGCCCAATGCGGGGCTCGATCCCAGGACTCTGGGATCATGACCTGAGCCGAAGGCAGAGGCTCAATGACTGAGCCACTCAGGCACCCCCCAAGCACTCTTTTAACCTTCTCCAAACATGTAAGTCATGCTCCCATTTCTGAAGAAGTCAGAAAGGCAGACGTGCAATTACAACGATATTCTGAGCAGTTGTTCAGGCATAAACAGCAGCTTCTATAGCATGGAATCTTGTAATTAGGGCACATCCTCAACCACAGCTCCAGAAAAAGTTGGGAGGGGACCATGTAAAGCACCAAAGGATCATCATTGAAAAAATGAAAAAAGCAACATCCAAATGTATCTTTTCTTCCTCTGGCACATTCATCTTAGAATTTTCCATTTGCATATTGCTCTGACTACCTTCTGCCAACGCAAAGGTGACAGGAGTGGAGGATATCCACATGTGAGCGAGCCCTCCTGCAAATCAAAACCTATCTAGTTATATCTGGCAATCCCTCCTCTCCTCCATTTCTACCACCATCCCCGGCCTCACCATGGGGGTGACTTAGTTCCTTTGCTTTCTTTAAAAAAGATCTTTTAAGAAAAAAAAATTAATAAGATTCATGAATACTATAGTGAAAACCAAGAGAAAAGGACACCAAACTGGTTAATAAAGAAAATGCCCCAAAATACCAAAAGTACCTAACCACACAAAAAAATTCCTCCAAACAAATGTGTTTGAGCTGTTTCCCTCTTGTTAGACTGAGAGAAATAGGAATTATTTATTCAAATTCTTCCTGTCATATTGATTAATGAGTGCTTTCTTTAATCTGGCCAGTACCAGTCTGCCGAGGACTATGAACTTGTCACCATGTTAAGCTCTGGGTAAGGTCTAGGGCTTGCGGAGAGGGGGATAGCTCACAAAATTTAGTCTAGTGCCCATTAGTGATATAATAGAATCCTGATTGTGATGGTATCAAAATGTCTCTTACATTTTAAAGAATTCCATATTGACCAAGGGACCTCAGGAAACCAAAGGAGTACATACTGTGGATTCTCCATATTTGCTAATACTTTTTTTGGATAAAGCTATCTATAGCAAATTATCTTTTTTTTTTTTTTAAAGATTTTATTTATTTATTTATTTGACACAGAGAGAGAGACAGCAAGAGCAGGAACACAAGCCAGGGGAATGGGAGAGGGAGAAGCAGGCTTCTTGCCGAGCAGGGAGCCCGATGTGGGACTCGATCCCAGGATCCTGGGATCATGACCTGAGCCGAAGGCAGACGCTTAACGACTGAGCCACCCAGGCGCCCGATATAGCAAATTATCTTATGTATCAGTATTTTCAAAGAGGTTGTGAGCTAGCAGCGAAGGGTCCCCAGTAAAGAGTTGAATAAAAGAGACCTGTACAGTAAAGAATCTGACATCATCAGACGATGTGCCAACTACTGCCAACTACTGTGCTCTTCTGAAGCGTTGCTAAATATAGTTGTGCAGCAAGCCTAGGCATTAAATCAGTAGGGCTGGTTCATGGCTTAATAATGGATGAAATTCAGGAAGATATAAAATGTCCTCCAGAAAGGCTTCATCTACCTCTAGCCCCTGTCTCTGCTTTTCATCTAGGCTTTTTCTGCATTGGGAACAATCACCTCCACTTACCAGCAAACTTAGTGGTGCTGAGAAAAGCTCCTGGCACGGAGGTGCAGGGTGATGCCCCACCGTGTGGTAAAATAGTGTCGGGTGAGTTGGGGGGAATCCTGTTGAAGGCTTGTGTTGGGACTCAATATGGACAGAAAAGGTCCTTTGCAGGTCGGGGGTTGGGGCGGGCGATGGTGTTGGGGACAGGGAAAGGTAGAGAATGGAAGAAACACAAGAGTGATTCTCTGCTTTTACTGGACTGCATGGCTTCATATTGCTTCTAAATCCAGAACGGGTTTTGTAGGCTGGCTGGCTCTTGATCTCTCCACTAATGAGACTGAGAAGGAATACCAGCCAGTTTCATTCATCATGCATTCGAGAAATATTTATTGCACACCTGCTATGTGCCAGGGTATTCCAGGAGCAGGGGAGACAGCAGTGAACAAGTCAAGGAGCTCATATTCTGGGTTGGGGTGGGGGATAAACATTCTAAAGAGTAAAAAGCCAACATCCTGGTAGCACTGATCCTTCCGGTAACCTTGACCCAAGTAATCACCATTTGACATGTTTGCATGTCGTTGGCTTCTCATCCCCATGCTCTGCCAACATGGAACCATTGGTAAAACCAGCCACTCGTTCTTGACTCCCTGTGCACTCAGGGTCTGCCAAGCTGTGCTCATTCTTACTCATCCTCACGGTCTCACTCTCGGCCCCATTCATTCCTATGCATTGACTGCAACAGAAGTTTTTAGGATTTAACCAAGAACCGAGGCCTGAGGTTCCACTCCCCCTTCCTGGCACACATGCCACCTGCTCAGGCCTTGTTTTGTTACAAGCCCTCAAAAGGTGAGGGCTTGTAGCCTTCAATAATTTGGTCATTTCCTGGTCTGCAAGAGAGTCTGGGGTGGAAATCGTGTCCTAAAGGATCATAAACTAAATCAGAGGCATGGCCTCTGAGAATCTGACCTTACAGGCACTTTGATGTCATGGGGAGATCAGACACAGATTCATGAAAAGGAGCCATGTAAAGCCATATAACAAACGAGTGCAAATTAAAACCATACTAGCCTGCCTATAAATTCTAGAGTGACCTGGAATAGAGATGCAAGATAGAGATGACAGTAAAAGAAGGCTTGACGGAGATAAGACTCCTCCGAAGATCATGGGTATGGTGCCTGCTGGCAGTCTGCCCCACGGCGGCCGCCAGACAGAGGGAAAACTGGCCAGGGATGATAGGGGGAAAAAATCCAAAGTCTGTGACAAGCTGTCAGACGGTCATTAGCATTCCCTTGACCAAAGAGGAGTTTAGATTTGAAGGTCTCGCCTGATAAGACACACTTTCTGGGTAATGAAGTATTGAGCCAACCCTTGGAATAAAAACCTGAAGGTCTCCTTGGAACTACCCTGCCATCTGGAACACGTTCATCTTCTGCTTATGGGATCACACGGCCATCAGGTCCATTTCTTCCTTAAATTTCAACTATTAAAATGGAAGAAAATGACTTATTTTATTTAAGGTGGAACTGACATCTGATCCCTGTTGTTTCTTCCAAACGCGCTGACAAGGGTGTTGGTAGTTCTGATTATAATAAATAGTATTTAAGTTGACCTACTATATTTCTGAATAACAGACTCACGTAAGTCTGAAACAGGTAGTTTAAATAGAATTGATTATTTTTTCCTTCTGGTAAATTTCTCTTACCTACTTATATACTATATGTTACATATATGTATACACATATATGTGTATGTATGTGTACACTCTAAGTACGTAGTATATTTAGTACATAGTATATATATAGTATAGTATATGTGTATATATATATATATAGGGTGTGTATATATACACATATATATGTACTTTATTTATTTATTTATTTATTTATTTAAAGATTTTATTTATTTATTTGAGAGAGAGAGAACAAGTGAGAGGGGATAGGGTCAGAGGACGAAGCAGACTCCCTGCCGAGCAGGGAGCCCGATGCGGGACTCGATCCCGGGACTCCAGGATCATGACCTGAGCCAAAGGCAGTCGCTCAACCAACTGAGCCACCCAGGCGCCCCCATATATATGTACTTTAAATGCATTTGCTTTTGGGCGCCTGGGTGGCTCAGTTGGTTAAGCGACTGCCTTCGGCTCAGGTCATGATCCTGGAGTCCCGGGATCGAGTCCCACGTCGGGCTCCCTGCTCAGCAGGGAGTCTGCCTCTCTCTCTGACCCTCCCCCCTCTCATGCTCTCTTTCTCATTCTCTCTCTCAAATAAATAAAATCTTTAAAAAAAAATGCATTTGCTTTTTATTCAAAGAACAGAAACGCCACTTTTTCAGTTTGTTGGCCAAATTTTAGAAGGCATAATCTTTTTACTACATATTAGTGTTAATAAACACATACTCGAATTTCCTAAAGAAGGTCACTTAGAAGTGTGTCCTATGTTCATACTTGCTGCATTATCCAAAATAAACATCAAATTTCCCTAAGGTAGGTTGAATCTATGCAACGGCATAATTCAGGGATCAGAACAACTGGGCTGCCATCCCATTCTTAGATTCTCAGGAGTCTGTAATTAATTCTCTATAACTCACCTTGGGTATATATCACTAGGATTTGTCTGGACAACAGAGAGTTTAAGGAACCTTCAGGGTGAATCACATTTTTGGAGATGTTTGTTTCTTATCCAGCTAATAGCTTCGTTTCTGAGAGGTTACACCCAAACTCCAAAAGCTGCAAGGAGAATAGAACCTGTGCTTGGAGACTGTGATTGCTGGGATGTGTATATACCTGAGCTCAAAGTCCTAGAGGGGGCACATGGGTGACTTAGCCAGTTGGGCATCCGACTCTTGATTTCGGCTCAGGTCATGATCTCAGGGTCGTGAGAACCCCAGGTCAGGGTCCATGCTCAGCGGGGACTCCACTTGGGATTCTCTCCCTCTCTCTCTCCCTCTGTCCCCCCCTTTCTCTCTCTCAACTTCCCCCTCTAAAATAATCTTTTTTTAAAAAAAAGGTACTAGAGGATTATCATGCAATAGATCTTCTCCATGCAGACTTAGGTTCCTCAAAAACACTCAAGAAAGTACTATTTGAGGGGAAGAACTTAAAACTTTGTACCGAAAAATAGGGAAACCTTGGCAGGCTCTGGCTGTATTCAAACTTTTTGGCAGCAAAACTGACATTGAATCCAGATAATCTTGCCAATTGCACAACTCTAGCCAGTGTATGCTTTAAGAACATACTATTCATATGAGGATTTTCCACACTCCCTGCATCTTCTCATGGTAGAGACCTTGAAAATGCATCTGGTGCTCCAGTGGCATGTGAGAAGATACAATGATTGGACAAGAAGAGGGATAGTAAAGGAGAGAGATAAGCTGGAATGTCAGGTGCAGGTTCCACCATTTTCCCTTGAACCCCGTTGCTACTGAAGAAGCGAACGGAGCTGCTCTGAGTAGATGGATGTCCAAGGAATGCCAACTGGAAACACGCTGGCGGGAAGGGGGAATGATACTGAGCTAATATATTAGACATGGAAAGCTCAATAAAAGCTCAGGCACGTTGAGCTTTCAAGATCTAATAGCTCATGACAAGAATGACTACTTGAAGTGATTTTATATTCAACATGTACTCTTACACTTTAGACTGTCATTACATTTGTTTTATTTCAGTAAGAGTGACTATGTAATGCCCAGCTTTTCGAGTTGCTCCTTAACACACATTACACTCTATCAAATCATATAAGACATGGTTTAAAATGAAAGGGAAGTGGATGCCTTCATTAGGTTTCAGTTACATTTAGATGAAGGCATTGGGCTTTGCAATGAGTTGCTGTTGGAACATAAGCTTCAGATCTTTGGAAGCCTGTACTGACAGTTTGGATATTGAACCCTGGTCCTTACCTTGATGGCAACTGGCATCCTTTTGCTCTCAGAATGTGGTCTTACACCATGTGTTACAAACCTCTGAAAGAGGATAATACACTTTAGATAATTATAACTATAGAATGAAATATAATTAATGTTTGTTATAATCCTAAGTTAATAACACATTAAAATTTTGGCCCTATAAAAACAATATATTCTCCTGTAGCTTTTGTTCAAAGATATTTAAGAAATAAAGACATTTTACTTAAAAATAGCTATATTGGTATCATTATCAGTTTCTAGTCTTCTATGAAAGGAAGATATATGCAAAATGACCTCCAAAGGCTGAAAGAATTGTAAGACCAGAAAAAAGGTCAGCAAGTCCAGCTTGACAAGAAATGGTTTATTAAGGTGACTTATATATGGAAACATGTCTTAGGCTGCCACAAAACAAGTAGATCTCCACAACTCCACCTCTGGTAAGATCTGCTTCTATAGCCCTACAGGCTGGAGAGTACACACTAGAAGACCATCTGGGAGGGGAATGTTTGAGAACAGGTGTGTGTCATAGTTCATCTCCAGGGCAGATCAAAGATGTTATGCCCCGAGGATGTACTTAAGAAGGATGTGTTCAGGAAGGCTTCAGGTCACAGAGTGATCATCATGGTGGATTTGTCCAAGATGGTGTGATTCACGCAAGACCTTTTTAGATGTATAGAAGTAGAAAAATTTGGGGCATCTGGATGGCTCAGTCATTAAGCGTCTGCCTTCAGCTCAGGTCATGATCCCAGGGTCCTGGGATCGAGCCCCGCATTGAGCTCCCTGCTCTGTGGGAAGCCTGCAAACTGGCATAATAGGATGATTAGCTTTAGGGCTAGAGAAGTCTTCAAAGATAAATCTAGCCCAAACCCCTTGGACTGTGACCAAGGCACATGGATATGCTACGATATAAAACAATGAAAATCTGAGATCCTCTTAGTTTGAATGACCTACTCTCTGCAAATCTCTGGAAGATACAAAGATAAATGAGACATAATTCTTGCTCTCTGTGAATCTAAAATGTCGTCTAATTTTCAACTAAATATGTAATTCAACCTTTCCCCAAATCTGTTTTTATTCTTAATATCTCTTCATGTAAGATTGTCTCTTGGATGTCATTTAATATAATGCTCGTAAAATTCAACTAGTAATTTTACTTTTTGCTCTCAATTTATCTCCCTACTCTAAGATCAAGACCAGGATGGTGAACAGATGAGTTGGTGAATAGCAGTAATTCCAACCTACCCTGCTATCAGACTGAAATGTTATCAGGCATGTGGCTTTAACATACAAAATCGAAGTTAACACAGTCAAAGGGTCTGTGCTTATTCCCCAAGTGCAGTATGTCATACATTACTATCGATTTGTTGGTGTGAGGGTGTCTCAGCCCATTAACTGTTTCAGGGAGTCCTTAGAGATACAACATCAAGGTTCTTTTTTTTTTTTTTAAGATTTTATTTATTTATTTGACAGAGAGAGAGAGATAGCGAGAGAGGAAACACAAGCAGGGGGCAGTGGGAGAGGGAGAAGCAGGCTTCCCGCTGAGCGGGGAGCCCGATGCGGGGCTCGATCCCAGGATCCTGGGATCATGACCTGAGCTGAAGGCAGACGCTTAACGACTGAGCCACCCAGGCGGCCCCAACATCAAGGTTCTAACTCCAGCAAGAAAAGCCCGGACCTGGAGGGTATTCTATATTTTAAGACTTGACTTTAAAATTTGAGAACTTGCAGCCTTCTAAGGATATGTTTAACTTTAGAAACTCCTTTAGAGCTGAGACAGTATCTGTTCAGAAGTGCACAGGATCCAACCCTTAGCTTTTACTATCTAGATGAATACCTAGAAGTTTCTCCAAATCTGGCTTTTAATGAATTTAGGTCAGCTAGGCCTGCAGTGTATGGATTGCTTCTAAGACTCAATAATGCTGAAGAAATGTAAGCTACTGGCTTAGTACTTGGCCTAAATTTGAGTTCATGGAGCCCTCACTGAAGTATGACTGTTAAGGCATTAAACACAAGTTTATCCTTTAAGACCATGTGGGTTTTGCTCATCCTTGATTGTCTAAAATGAAGAGATTTGCTTAGTTAGTACAATGTGGGTATTATACACATCACAGGAATCAGAGTAGGCTCCTCTCTCATTTGGTTCTCTGAGGGGAATCGTTGGCTGACCTCTCTGTGTAACTTCTTCACTTCACTAGGAGGCCAGTCAGCAGGTCAGTGGGGTGCTTGGGTTGATGGTTACACAGACTTTGGGATAGCACAGATTTTATGGTTTCTGTAAGGTGAGACACAGGTTCATTTGTCCTATTCAAAAGACTACCAAGAAGTGTGATGTTCCTACCAAAGACGGTATTAAAAAATAAATAAGAAAATGTAACTGAATACCAAAAGAAGGGACTGATAGAAATAGACCCATGGTGGTGGTGGTGGTGGTCCAGATAATGGGGGTAGCAGACATATACTCCATAACATCTGTACTTAATATGTTTAAGGATGTAAAAAAATAAGACTGAGAACATTTGCAGAGACCTGATTATTTAATTAGTTAGTTATAGTTAATTATACAATATAAACAAATGGAAATTCTAGAACTGAAATATTTGATAAATGAAACCAAGAACTCAATAGATGGGCTTAATAGTGAGCCAATACTACCAACAAAACTTATTACAGAAGTCACTGGGAGACCTCTCTCAAATTCTAATCTCATAAAAAGCTTAATCTCCAAAAGGCAACTTTCTTTGCCCTGGACAGTGCACCTGGCAGGGCTTTATTTCCGTGAACAGGCATCTGTTGTCTGAGTTTTGCTCTTTAAGCCCTTCATTGCCCATTTTGCTTTGACATATTTGAAGACTGTCGTTGGCTCTGTTACATTAAGTTAGAGGAGTGTTCCCTAAACACTCAGTTCCCCGGGGGCAAGACTGTATCTTTTCCTCTCTGCAACCCTAGGGCCAGCAAACTACCTGGGGGTAAAAATAGTCACTCCTCTGAATCCAAGAATTGGACTTGAAGAGTAGAAGGAAAATGAAGGAAGGGCTACTGAGAGACTTGGAAAAAACAAGACCTAGGCAAAGGGCTGAACCACACACCACTTGGAAGCTGCTTTTCCTCTCAAGGCAGAAGCCTAGCTCAAGCTTCCCTCTCCTGGCTAGTCCTCCCTTCACAGTGATAGAGAGCGTGATCCTCCTCTCATTACGGAAAGGTATTGTTTTTTCTGTTAGAATCATAAAAAGTGGGAAGTTCGTCAAAGTCCTGACTGGTGGTACGGAGCAGGGGGCTGATCTGTTCCCACTTCTCTTAATGGTAACCCTTCGCCCATCTTACATGTTTAGCAGAGAGTTAAATTTTATTCAGTGGGAAGGAAACTGTGGGATCACAATACATAAGTGAAGTAAAATTACTCTTTAATTACCTGGACTCAAGACTAAAATACTGAAGCAAAAAAAGTGGTGAATCAAATTACTGACCTTTCCTGTGTGCAATCCATGAAGTGGAAAACGGGGTCACTCAAATACTTGTGTTGCCTAAAGGTACAGCTCCCAGTACCAACTGCTCAACTAAATGAAAAGTGAGGTCCCTGAAGAAGGAGTTTTGTTCCCTGTTTTGTTAACAAGGGAGGGCAAGTATTCCTAGAAGATAGCTCTGAAGTGTCAAGAACAGTGAAGATTTAATTTAACTGCAATCACCCTTGGCTCTAGAAGCCCCATTGTTACTTGTCAGATTGTTTCTGTCATTATTTCTCATATGAAAAAGGGTGTGCACTGACTGGTTTAGAATTAGGGTAGTAAGAGATTTGACGTCTGTAGTACCACACTCTGAGATCCTGGGTGTGATTTTGATATATTTAATAAGTCAATGAAATAAATCAAATGTTTGCTGACCTTTTGTGTACAAAGCGTGGGTGGAATCTTAGGAAAAATTACCTGTGGGAGAGGTGAAAGAAGTAAACAAGACAACTCCTAATTTTAACATGATATGTCATGGAGTGAGGCTAATATTTAATTCTTAGGTGTAAGAAGAATAACTTAGGGAGGAAACCACTACCATCCTGTCACATAAGGTGGAGTCTGGAGAAAAACGGGTGTCAAAGGAAACCAACCTACTTTAACTTCTTTAAAAAAATAATCTCACTGACGTAAATAACTGTGCTTTTGGGTAAAGTGCCTGCTTCACATTTTCATATCTATTTCTCTTGTTTCATTTATTTCAGTTTTAGTAGTAACAGGAAGTTTGGGTAATTTTACATCAAAAGTTTTAGATGCAAAGGGGAAAAAAGAAAACCCTTTTAAAGACACCCTGACAAAGTGAGTTTTAAGTAATGCTAGGCAGTAATCTAGAGTTACCAAAGAGTAAATTTAGAAAATACACTGTAAGTTTAGAATTTGTAATGACTACTGAATTAGTAAGACAAATTTCTACTATTTAATATACAGCAAAAATTCTATTAATATTCTTTAATAAGCACTATTTTAATACATTATTATGAGGTAAGTGAATAGCCCTAAATAAAGTCATTGGTGATCTTAAATTAAAACTATGTGCACCCAGTTTTTTGTCTTTCTACCCTCTAAGTCAGTATATTATAAAGAAGACTGGATCTTGACGTGTTTTCAAACTTCAGACTCAGGTTCAATCTCACCACTGTTCTGCTTCACTTGTTCTGAGTCATTCAACTTCTGAACACCAGTTTTCCATTCGGTAAATCTGAGGATTTAGCAGTCTAAGAGGGTCTAAAGACAATAAAACATAAAATGAAGGTGTAACCTGGTAAAGGTTGAAACTTTCAGATGAGAAAAAAACACCAAATAGCATGATTACTTTAGGATCTCAGAAATAGCTAGCTACATGTCTAATTTAGGATCATTAAGAAAATATAGGTGATTCAATTATTTCCCTTTTTTTCCTGTTTTTGTAACCAGGCAAGTAGGTCTGTAAAAATTATTTAAAAAAATGTTTTTAAAAGATTTATTTATGGGGCGCCTGGGTGGCTCAGTTGTTAAGCGTCTGCCTTTGGCTCAGGTCATGATACCAGGGTCCTGGGATCAAGTCCCGCATTGGGCTCCTTGCTCAGTGGGGAGCCTGCTTCTCCCTCTCCCACTCCCCCTGCTTGTGTTCTCTCTCTCGCTGTGTCTAACTCTGTCAAATAAATAAATAAATAAAATCTTAAATAAAAGATTTATTTGAGAGAGAGCGTGCGCACACATGCATGCGCACACACATAAGCAGGGGGGAGGGGCCAAGGGAGAGGGTGAGAATCTCAAGCAGACTCCCAGCTGAGCGGGTAGCTAAGGTGGGACTTGATCCCACAACCCAGAGATCATAACCTGAGCCCAAACCAAGAGTCAGAGGCTTAACTGAGCCACCCAGGTGCCCCTGTAAAAATTACTTTTTATAAACAATAAATCATTTTTATGTCTTACTAGTCTAAGCACATAGTTACCTTCACCTCAGAGAATAAAATCACTTTTTTTGAATAAAATTACTTATTATATACACCTAATTAGCATGAAAAATTAAGGTTTAGTATTTTGATTAAAGAAAAATCCAAGTATTAAGATAACCATACCATACCTTACTATTCCTGTATCTCTGACACACACAGCACTGAACAGGGCAAATACACGGAAGATAGCCTTGTATAGAACTAAAGGAAAGAGTGGATCATTATTCTTTTTCAAACTACTTTCTGGATTTTATCACCAACTTTCTACAGTCTAACAACAAAATGAAGAGAAAGTGAAATTCAACCTAAATGCTACCAGGAGTATAATTCTGGTAGTCTAGAAATAGAAAGAGGAAAGACAATGTGGTTTAGAGAGTTCTATGAAAAAAGATTTGAAGCTGACAAAAGTCAAAACTTCATGACTTGTTAAGACTAAGACATTGCTACTCAAATTAGTTTTAAGATGGCACATCACCTAGCTGTTCTACAAATGAGGAAGTACTGTTAATCTGTCACTAGACATTCACTAGAAAACCCAAATAGCTGAAGTCCTAGGACTGAATTTCATAAAAAAAGACAATGAATATTTCATTATTGGGAGAAAAGTGGTTGTATTCTAGTGCACTATACAGAGGCAATATACAATACAGAAAGGGTAGAAATGCCCTGCACAAATTTTCAGTCCCGGAAAAAAAAGAGCTATCAGTAACAGAATGAGAAGCACTACTAAACACCTGGCGGTTCTTTAGGCAGAAGAAATGATGCAACACAAAGATAGTTTTAAGAACTAAAATAGTTAAAGTTCTAGATAGCAATACTAAATTCAATAATGAGTAACAAACTCATGGCAGAACAGTTTACTTCCATGTCTTACTAATTCTGATAGATTTATCTGGAGAATGTCGATGTTGCCGAACTTTGGTTGTTAAATGTTCATTCAGTCTTAAACACTATAGGAATTTCTATTTGGATAATCTATATCGGCAGCATTATTAGATCTGAAGTAAAATATGTTTGAGGTAGAGTCCCTCCCTTTAGTAAGAAGATAAATTAAGCAATAATTCTGTATTCTTTCCAGGATTATACCTTTGGAAAACTTAAAATAGGTAATAGTAAGTATGTATGTATTTAGGTAAATCAGTTTCCTCTCAAATGACTTCTCAATTAGCAGTACAACTATATACAATTAACTGGAAAACATGGGGTTATCTGAATAAATTAAATTGTACAACTCCACTACGAAAACAATATGAAGTGGCATTCATTTCCTCAACTTTTCTAAAGCTGGTGAATCCAAACGACAGTGTGTATATATATATACACATATACACACATACATGTACATATGCACTAATAAGGAACATATTGGGTGGCATGTTACTGAAAATTGAGGCAGACAGGCTAGACTCAAGGACCTTATGAACATCTGCAATCATCTGCTTAAGGAAGAGGTAGGTCAATTTTTATTTCTATCTTAAAAGTACCAGACTGATCTAGTATCAATAGATAGACCTGAGCTCTGGATGAAATATACCTAAAACCACAAAGTTTTTGGCCTATAAAATGCATTTCACTGAGTCTTTACATATGCCCAGAGCATAATTAAGCAAAGGTGGAAAGTTATTATTATTTTTTTTACACAGTAGGGGCAAAGAGCCTCATAAATATAAATAACTTTTGAAGTATATAAAATGTCTGTCATCAGGTCTCAGTTCAAATACTACCTTCTCAGAGGTCTTCCTTGACACCCTACCCAGAAAACTGTTCTACTGAATGAATCATTGTTTTCTTTTCTTAACACCATTCTCTGAAATATCTTGTTCATTCATCTATTAACTTGTTTATTGTCTAGCTATAGAGTTAAGGCTCTATGAAAACAGAAATCCTATAGGTATTGCTCACCACTGTATTTCTAGTAGATGCTAGGCATTATTTGAATAATCAGTTGAATAAATGAATTCCAGTGTACATGATAGATCAAAATATACCAAGAGATAGAAAAGCATCCCCCACCATGTACACATACACACACTTACCTGGATGACAGAGTGTTTCTAATTTTTTTAAGGTTATTATTCTAAATCAGAGGTGGAATATTTTGCTGCTTTAAAGACAAATGAAATATATTGCAGTAAAAATTACTTAAGCCTATTCAAATTGAGTAACTTTGATGGGAAAATACTTTAAATTAATATTTTTGGTAAAATAACCCCAAAACTACCCCTTAGTGTCTCCCATAACTCTTATATCAGTTAAAAATAATCAGATAAAACAGCTTTAAACATGGTAATTTATTTTATGCAGTTGTTTAAATCCATTGTTTAAAAATGTTCAAAAGGCACTTTAAAAAACATATTTAAAAATACATCTTTTCTGACTTATTGGTGGATCACTTAAAATAAGCAAGTCACCACACATTTTTAAACCATTCATAACACTACTACCTTACATAACTTTTAAATTCCAAAACACAAATATTCACTGTGTAATGTAACACACTGCTTAGCAGTAAGATTAGTTTCCCTCTAATAAATACTGTATATGGAATATTAATTGGTAGGGCTCTGCAAAGTTATTTAAACTGAACTGATATAAACTAAAAACTAGAGGTAAAAGGAGTTGAGACAGAGCACTATTCACTTCTGAAACTAGTTTTAGAGTTGGTTTCTCTAGACAGAATTTGTAAAGTTTTTTTAATCTGTATTAAAACTTCTATTTCAACTCCAATATATAAATGTAGTCATATTCTTAAATCAATAGAGGTTATATTTAGCATAAAATAAACCACAGGTTGTTCCCCAGATTGCTTAAGAATGTTTCTGTCAGCCCTACAATAAAGTAGAGAAATGAGGCAAATGAGTTTTTTTGGTTTGTTTTTGAGAAAAGGGTGTAGAGGAAATGGAATCCAAATAACTTTAGTTCATTTAGTAATCGTATATCTAGAATTAGTTTAAAACTGTAGACTTTTAAGTAGGGCAAATATCCTGAGAGCCAGCAGGCATTATTCTTAGACTTTTTATTTCCAATCTCCTAGGGAAATCTAAAGTTAATAGGTATAAAATTATTAGTAAGTGATACAAATTCTAATCACTAATTACAGCCACATTAACCTTGCAAAAGCAGCATTAGGGGTAGTTAGGAAATGGAAATTAGTTGTAAAGAAAATAAAGGGCAACAAATACAAAGAAGAAGAAATTGTCAAAGACAGAATACTCTAATGAACTGAATTAAATGAAGAACAAAAGGACAGACTTGATCTAATCAATAAAGTGAGGCATTTTTTTTCAAGTCTCAATCTGGAAATACTATAGTTCGATAGGCTCAAGGAAGTGAAAAATTCATACTCAAGAAACAATTATGAAAATAATCAGTTAACAAATTTAATGCTCAAATGCAATTACCGTATTTCAAAAAATACTAAAAACTGGCCAGTAATTTATTTTGAATTCTTACAGTAACAAAAATTCCTCTGAAATTTAAGATATTTAAAAACAAATAATTGAACTCTGGGACAAAAATCTGCTTTGTATCATCTATGAACTTCTCACTTGAAATATAAGTTTACTGTTACTGGGAAACATAAAGATAGCAAAAGCCTTATGTTTTGAGACCACACTAAAATAATTTATCCAAATGACAAAGATCTTAATTTAAAAGATGGTAAGTTACCATCATGAAATCTGCTTGTATGTTCTCTACTGAATACTTGGATAATTTTTTGCTGTATTAGGACAGTCAACTGACTCTTGAAAGTGATGAAATTTTGATCATATTGAATTAGCAGAAAAACATTCTGCATATTATAAAGCAGTATTTTGCTACCTCCATTTAAAGTTTTTTACTAACAATTGCAAAGTTTTTTTTACTAACAAGTGAGGACACTCATTTAGGTATGCTTTTAAAGAATTATGTATAGTACTTAAACTCTTCCTGCCCCAATTGTTAAATTACTAAACTTGGAGAATTACATATGTTACTGTGGGCCCTGGTATTAGTCAATCTGAAAAAGCTAAAGAATTTTGTCAAAAAATGAATGATCCACGGACCCTTTAAGTTATCTTTAAAGTCTCTCACATTTAATATGGTGTGATCTTGGGAGGACACAGATTTAAAACATCCTTCATCTAAATCTTTGAAAGATACCCTACTTATGGGGCAATAAATCTTTAGCACATTCCAACGATCAATTTGCATCAGATTGGTTCCCAAACTAGAATGAATAGGACTCACCTGGAGGGCTTGTTTAAAAGACAGCTGCTGGCCTCTACCCCTGGAGCTTCTGACTCAGAAGGTCTGGGGTGGGGCCCAGGAGAGGTTGCATTTGCAAGTTCCCAGATGATGCAAATACTACTAGTTGGGAACAACACTTTGAGAACCACTGACCAAAGGAATCTGGTAAGAATGCATACTAATGGGCCTCATGCTAGAATCAGAATTTCTGGGACTGGGGTCTTGAAATCTGCATTTTAACAAGTTCCCAGGCAAGAGTAGAAGAACCACAATTTGAGAGTCACTATGACAATCTGGCTGGTTAATTTGTCTATTACTGGCTGATGTATGAGATCACACATGTTAATAAGTAAAAATGGAAAGAAATAGTGCTAAATGACTAACCTCAAGGCTGACATGGTACAAAGAATACACAGGCTTTCAGCATAAATCCTGGCTCTGTTACTTACTTGCTCTGTGACAGTGGAAAAATTACTTTAATTCTTTGAGCCTCAGTTTTCTCATCTACGATACAGGAAGAACACCCAATTTGTGAAGATTAACACTAATGTACACAGAATATCTAAAGCACACTACGTGGCACACAGTAGGCATTAGATAAAAACTAGCTATTACTTATTATAAGAAATGTATGAAATAAGTCCTTCAATATCTAATTTGATTAAAGCAGATTTTTTTCATTCATTTAGAACAAATATTTACACTCTAAGGTAACAGAATAATAAAACCTTATACTTATTGCTCCATAGTCTGGGCCAGACAAGTATTCTAAAAGTTGTACATATATTCACTCATTTAATCCTCATAAAAATCCTGTGAGGTAGATAGTATTACTGTCCCTTAAGATGAGAAAACTGAGGCACAGAGAGAGATTAAGTAAATTGCTCAAGGTTACAAAACTAGTTAAGTGACAGATCAAGAATTTAAACCCAGGCAGTCTGACTCCAGACCCCAGGATTCATCACAATGTTAACTTCCTATGAGTAAATTTTAAGGTTTTTAGAAAGTAGTATATATGGACTGTAAAATTCATATCCACACCAAGGTGAAGAGTTGTTCAAAGAATAGAATGAATGCCTTGAAATTTTGGCAGGTGATAGTGTCATGAAAACAACAAAAGACAATTTAAGGTAAAAACTGGTGTGACTTTTCACTGTGTGGACAGAATAATCCATAATTACCACTAATTGTCACCAAGATGAACATCCTTTCAATATACCACCCAAAGAGATGACGATTTTGACATGTTTTGGCACAATAAATATAAACTCTTTAGCTAAGCAGCAGATTCAATGGCATGACAACCATGTAAAATTAGCATAATGATAAACATAAACAATGTAAATCATTTGTAACATTTAAGATAATCTTATAGAAAGTCTGCAAAATATTCTTTTATGATATACTCAGATAATATTGCTAAAGAAAACAAAACTTAAAATTTTCTTTCCTTCCAGAAATTCTTTAAATAGAAGGTCACTAAAATTAGAATGAAATATTTATGAATATATTTTTGATGACAGTGTTGAATTGGGTATTCTGCTGTTAGAATTATCCACTGGCAAAACCAAACACCAAAAAAACCCCAAACAAACAAACAAAAAACCACCCCAAATAATAAGTCAGCATCAAAATTCAGGCAGTTATGCATGAATTAAGTATTTGGTCTTTTAATATCTGGCATATTTCAGTTTCCTTAAGCACTCTGTTTTTCTAATGTTTTTAGTCAACTCTCACCAAAATTGTACATTCAAATTATTTTGCCAGTGTAACTAATAGCCACCTCAGAGCCTAAAAATGAATGTCTAAACTTTGCTTTAAATAAGTTATGAAAGGCACAAACAAATTCTCATCTCTCAACAGGATGATAACAAAAGGAACTATAATTATGTAGTTGGAAAGAGTTTTAAAATAATCAATTTAAAATGTCACTTAGTAATTCCTGAGAGTGGAACTGATCTAAGAAAAGCATCCCCAAATAGCATTAAATTTACTATTTATTAATTACCCACAATTAACAATGGGTAAATTTGGGAACAAAATATTTTAAAATGCATGTTTATAGAATGCTATTAATGCTTTGAGTAAATAAATATTAATAATTAAAATTGTATTCAAAGATAAACATATTTAGAAGAGAGACAACGGGGACTCAGTAAAACATTAACTACTAATTAGAACCAAGTATATAATACAGTCAAGGACCATATAATTTCAAAATGTGGTTTTATTAATGCACTTTAGGATAAGTGCCATTCTTATTTTACCTTGTCTGGAAGAAATACTGCCAATTACAGTCACAGGAAATTTTCATTAGACAAAACCTGCATGTATGAGTGGGTGTGGGGGGGTTTTGTTCATTTATATCATACTGCTCATGTCTTGAGTTTATAAATAACATTAAGCAACACTGTTTCCTTCTAAAATTTTCTTTAAGGCAGATCTATTTAGCATCATCTGTGTTATTAATATGTGCAGTGTAGTTTTAGAAAATTTAAATGTTCTAGTTTCTCAGTGAAAATAATACATGTGGTCAAGAAGAGAAAACAAAAACCTCGTTTCTAGTCCCTCTGCCTGGCCACATTTTAAAAACACAAGTTTTTCAGATATATTTATATATTACTGTATCAAAACACATTTTAACAGACTTCACAGCTCACTTAAAGCTTCAGTTTACAGTCATTCATATGAAAGATTTCTAATATGGAATGTTCACTTAGAAAGAATTCCTCACTGGGATTCCAGTGTTCTGTATCAGAAATGTAGAAGTTCTTCAGTGCAATGCTAGACATTTTACCTCTTCATTTATGTTTTTCTTTCAAGAGTTCTCATTTTACTTTTGGGTCTTCATTTTTGTATGCTCGACTTATTTCTTTTAGTATATTCTCAGGTAAGGCAGGTTGATATCTGTATAAATAACCATATGGACGAAGATGATAAACGAGGTATTCTAACTCATACATAGTTGTAGGATCAACATAATGAAAAGAAACTGCAAGATCAGAACAGCAACCAGGACCCTAAAAAAGTAGCACAAACAGGCATTATTAAGAAACAGTACATAATTAACACACAATATTCACATACTGATAAAGGAAACATTAATTTTAACAGAATCCAAGCATTAAAGTTGGCAAGGTAAAGCAGAGGCACCTTATTTATTAGACCTGTGGAAGAAACCAAGAGTTTTTAGAGTTCTTAATGATTTAAAACTAAACATGAAAACCGCTAAAATATATCGACCTGAAATAATATTCTTTCATATTCTATAGTGTTTTCACTGAAAAAAATCTTGAGACTTCCTCAAATGAAAGGGGCAGCTATACAAAGGATGAAGCTCTATTTCCAAGTTTTGCTTTCAAACTTCACATGTTCTCACTCTAACTTTTTGCGTGGCTCAACCTCACAAAGACACCTTTGGAGCATTCAATGACTACAAAACCCTTGCCCATTATGTGTCTGAAACTAATACTTCATCTGCACATCAACCCAAACAGTACAATATTTAAGAGAGGAAGTACTGAGTCAAATCTAAGTTTGAATTCAAAGTTTGTCTACTAGGGTCAAATTCTGCCTACTAGTGTATGACCTTGGGCAAGTTACTTATTAATCTCTATAAGCTTCAATTTCCCCATCTGCAAAAGATGGTTACTTAAAGGAGATAATGTATATAAAATGCTTGGAATCAGCTTGGCCTATAGTAAATTCTCAATAAATGTTGACATTATTGACAAAATCATCACATTTAGGTGGTCCTCAGTAAGTAGGTCAGAGTTAAACATTTGTCCAGATATAGATTCCTAACAGAGTTGGTATGAGAACAGGTCTAAAAAAGACAAAAACAAGGTAATAAAAAAAATACAACATAAAAAAAAGCAAGAACATAACAAAAACAAAACAAAAAACAAAACTGGCCCCAGAATTAAACAGTTGTAAGATTATTTTGGTATCTAGAGAATGTTTCACCCAGGTGATTCCAACAAAACTTCAGACTCTATCTAGTGTCTTTGCAAGGACCTAAGAAGAAAGATATTCTGGCAAGTTCCCAGAGAAGATTCATACTGAACATTTAATAATTCATGTCTGGAAGTAGGTAGCTTACGATGCAGTAAAAATTATCAGGGAATTGTCCACTGTATTTTCTCTGGCTTTCTCTCTGAACTTTCCTTTGAAACAAACACTGGATATGTGGGGTTTCTGGACAACCACGTAGGCACTAGAAAATTATTTGGTGCCTACTTCTTAACACCGTTAGGCAATGTAAGGATAGGAACAAATCTGAAAAGTAAAATGATAAGTCAACTTGTGATCACCAAACCAGCTCTGTCCAATAGATATACGTGAGCCACATGATGCAGTTCAAAATCTAGAAGCCACATTTAAAAAGAAAAAAAAAGGAATTAATTTGAATATATTTCAAATGAATAAATCCTATTATTCTTTTTTCAATATGCAATCAATATCTTAAAAATTATTAATGAAATCATTCTTTTTATTTGTGCTAAGTTCTTGAAACAGGAATGAATTTTATACTGACAGCACATCTTAATTTGGTCTAGCCACATTTCAAGTACGCAACAGTCACACCTGGCTACTGGCTACTATACTGGCCAGTACATATTAAACTAAAAAGACTAGACCAATAGCAGTGAATTTTAAATTGCTGATCCTCTCTGAAAGCAACTTTATATGACCCTGAAACACTATAATAAAATTTTGGTAAGATTTACTGCATTATGTTTCATTCTATTGCATTACTGTTTTTTTACTAGATGACGAGGATACTGTTACTACGATTTATAAGCAATAAAAACACAATAAAAGAAAACAGCTATAACTATTAGAAACAAAACAGTTCTTTGCATATAATAATGGCTACTACCTAAACTCAAGAGAGTCAAGTAAAAAATCATCAGATATAGAGAATCCAGGAACAGAGCCAGATTTTAAAGATGCTTTTAGGAAACAACAGCTTTTATATATATACTAGTTAATTACAAAGGAGCCCAAGTAGAACAGTAGTGAAAATATTAAAAACATAAGATACTTAAGAAGAAATAAAATCTGGAGAAATCTATAAAGTTACTAAAAGACCTAAAATAAATGTTAAAAATCCCAGGCAAAGGTATTGTCCCTAAATTGAAAAATTAATACATAAACATAAAGGCATGAGTGTTACCAAGACAATTTGAAAGAAAAAGAGATATAAAGTAGAGGAATATACACTCTTAGAGTAATAATTTCAAAATTCTGTAAAGCTACAAGGTTTAAGATGATACGGTGCTGAGGCAAAACCAAATAGGATGACAGAACAGAACTGTAATACCAGACACCAATCCTACTACTGTAAGTAACACTACAGTATATGATAAAGGGGATTATTTTAAATCACTACTGAAAATAAGATTTGGTTAAAAAATGGTACTGGAAAAATCAGTTAACAATTTGGAAAAATCAGGAGCTCTCAACCTTAACCATATATCAGTAAGTTTCAGATGGGTTATAGTTAATGTAGTTAGAACTGAGGAACAGAATAAACCCTATTTGATCATTTCTGACCTATAAAAAAGGCAATTTCACATATAGGGGCATATGTACATATGTGTGTATGTGTACGTGTGTGTGTGTATATGTGTGTGTGTATATATATACACACTATTACATGAAGACTATTACACACATATACACTATTTTAAATCCTCTGTATTAAGACTGATTATAAATTCTCTGATGAAGTCTATTCCTAGGGAGCAGACTTTAGTCCTAGGGAATAAACTCACTTCTAGGGAAGTGAGAAGGTGGTGTGAAAAGGGAACTGCATGAAGAGTAAGTTCTAAACAACCAATTTAAGAACATAACTCTTTGATCAGCTGTATATCTCACACACTGACTTGCTAAAATAAAAATTTTCCACACTGTGTTTTCCATGATTACTACAGAGCAAAAGTGTATGTATGAAATTTAGAATAACTCTGAAAATAGTAACTTACTTATGGAAAACAAAATTTATTAAATGATGAATAAGTATTAATAGAAGTTGGATTTCACATGTGTTTGTATTGAACCTCCTGGGAGAGAAGAGGCAACATTAGAAAGCTGGGTCAATTTTGGTCCTTCCAAGTCTATTTTACTGTCTTCTATATAACTGAATAAATTTTTATAGAAAGAACATAAAATTTTGCATCCATTTTAAAAACCACTACAGTTTAAATAAAAGATGCACCATAGAAATATTTATTTTGTTCATATAAAGTATATTGTTAGGTATACTCTATCTGTAGGTGGGAATTGTGTGTAGCACTCTTAAAGGAAAGAAGGATATTTTACTGGTTACAAAATAGTGACAATTATCATGTCCCTTTGCTATTACTGTATGTAGCAGATACTCTCAGTAAAATCTTATGTGCATTTAGGTGTCTTTGTTATATCTATTTGTAATGTTCTTAAATTTGGATATATTTTTATGTGGGAAAGGGTGCAGCATTAAGAAGGGAAGAGGTCAAGTAATCTTGGAATGGTCAGATTATACTAAGAAAAGTTTACATCAAAAAAAAAAATTCAGGGGCATCTGGGTAGCTCAGTCGGTTAAGCATCTGCCTTTGGCTCTGGTCATGATCCCAGGGTTCTGGAATCAAGCCCCGCGTTGGGCTCCCTGCTCAGTAGGGAGTCTGCTCCTCCTTTTCCCTCTCCCTCTGCCACTCCCCCTGCCCCCGCTGTGCTCTCTCTCGCTTATGCTCTCTCTCCTTCTCTCTCAAATAAATAAAATCTTTAAAAAAAAATCAAAGTAGTACCTCACTGGAACAAAACAAAAATAGACTATCACAGACCAGACTTAGGAATACATCTGTTTTACAGTCTAGGAAACTGTTGCATCCACAAGAGCAATAAAATGCTAGCATAAGGTTTCAAACAGATTCATTACGTAGAACTGAACTTTTTTTTTTTTTTAAAGATTTTATTTATTCGACAGAGAGACACAGTGAGAGAGGGAACACAAGCAGAGGGAGTGGGAGAGGGAGAAGCAGGCTTCCCGCTGAGCAGGGAGCCCGATGCGGGACTCGATCCCAGGACCCTGGGATCGTGACCTGAGCCGAAGGCAGACGCTTAACGACTGAGCCACCCAGGCGCCCCACGTAGAACTGAACTTTAAACTATTTATTAAAGTGGAATTTTATCCCAACAGCAGAATATTTATTCTAACATCCCTCAGCCCCACCCCCCAACCCTTTGGGGCACATATTAATCATGGAGGGGAACTCACGATGAAATCACAAGAGTTTATAATCAGCATGGTTTGTAATATTGCCTAGACTATTTATCAGGACAAACTACTTGACTTTTCTGATCCTCAGTTCTGTCACCTATTAAATGCAGAACTACTGTTAGGAATTACTGTGTCTGTGTAAGTACCAAGAACATACTGGTAATTGTAGTAGTGATTTGCTTCAACATTTCCTTTTAAAGCTGATTGTCTAAAGATTGGGTCAAATGTTCTAGGTCAAAGTTTCTTAACCTCAGTGCTACTGACATTTTAGTCCAGATAATTCTTTATTGTGGGGAGCCATCCTGTGCATTGTGAGATGTTTGGCATCTAGTGGGTTTACAATCTTGTGGGTTTCTACCTACTAGATGCCAGTAGCAACCTCCACCCAATGCCAGTCTCCCAGTTAACAACCAAAAATGTCTCCAGAATTTGCCAAATGTGCTCTGGGAGGCAAAAAAGCCTGCAGTTGAGAAGCACTGTCCTAGATAATGATTTGAAAACACTGGCATGTGAAAATGAAAATGCTAGCATGAAGTGTATTATTTGTATCTTAGGGCCAGAAAAAAGGCGGCATAGAGTACTAATGACTTGCCTACATGCATTATTAATCAATAACAGATCTGAATCTAAAAGCTAGGTTTCGTGATTCCTGATGTCCTTCAGTCAGTCATTCACTGCTGCAATGCTCCTAACAGTGATGAACGGAAAACAATCTACTAAATGTGTATCAGCAGGTGAATGGATAAATTACATATGCTCATGTTAGATTACAGAGCAGCCTAAATTAATGAAGCACATACATATAATAATGTGGATACATTTTAATGTTGTATGAAAAGGGCAAATGTTCAAGGATATTTATGGATTAATTCTATTTATTTAAAAACCTAAAAAACAATACTATATATTACTTATGGATACATAAACATGTATGAAAAAAGATACAAACGTACATGGTGATGACGAATATTAAATTCATGATAGTGGTTAACACTGAGGAAGGAGATAAGAAAACTAGATTGGGGAGGTATACACAGGCCTCAACTGTATCTATACCCTTCTCTTTTTTTTAAAGATTTTATTTATTTGACAGAGACAGACACAGCGAGAGAGGGAACCCAAGCAGGGGGAGAGCGAGAAGCAGGCTTCCCGCGGAGCAGGGAGCCCGATGCGGGGCTCGATCCCAGGACCCTGGGATTATGACCTGAGCCGAAGGCAGATGCTTAATGACTGAGCCACCCAGGCGCCCCTATACCTTTTTCTTTTAAAAAAGGAAGCAAATGTGGTAAAAGATTAACATATGGTAATGCTAGTTGGTGGGTATAAGATATTAATTCTTCTTAAACATTTAGCTGAGATATTTAATAAATTAATGTATTTTAGATAAAATCCTCAGGAATGGAGGCTAAGGTGTCAAATGAGAGGTAAGGCTTATTACATGCTTACAGTGTGATAGGCACTGTATTATACTGTAATCACAACTGAATGAAACAGGTAGATCTGGTCCATTTTACAAATGAGGCAACTCAGGCTCAGAAATTGGGCAAATTCTGTCCATCCAAGGTCACTGAACTATTAAGCGGGAGAAAACTTGAATCTAGGTCTTTCTAAACCTCAGAGTCTTTTCACACATTGTTCCTAAAGCCCAGGAGGCTCTTCACACAGCCTACTCTCTAACCTCACTCAGATTTCTGTTCAGAAGTCACCTCTTAGAAACACCTTCTTTAATCACCCAAACTAGGGTGCCCCACTCCACTCTGGGTCATTCTCTATCCCCTCACTTTGGCTTTATTTTACCTTAGGACACTTATCACTACCTCAAATCATATTTTATCTTTATTAGTCTGCCTGTTTACTGTATGTCTCTGTATCCAGAATGTAGATTCATAATATACTGTTATAAGGTTCACAAGAACTGGAACTTGGCCATATTTATTGCTATGTTTTTATTTTTTATTTTTTTTAATTGTTTTTTTATTTATTTTTTTTTATTGCTATGTTTTTAATGTGTGACATAGGCAATAAATAGTAGGTAACAGTAGCAATATTTACTGAGTTACTAGTGCTGACACTCATGTTCTCATCTATTTTGTTATACATCGCCACTCTATATAAAAGGAGTAAAGGAGATTCTTAGTTTTTGGTACCAAAGAAACACATTATTTGCTAGTTTTTTTTTTTAAGTAAACAAAAGTTAGTCTAAGTATTTATACAGTAATAAAATTTTTAAACTTACCTCTACAGGAGGATAATAGTTATAATTCCAATACCAAAAGGTTCTAGGTAGATAACCCTTGATTAAGTGGTGTTCTGGTACAAAGGGATGAAAAGTTTCTTTTCCAACAGTATCTCTGGAATCTCCCGCTTCTACATTTATAATTTCCATGCATTTGCCCAATGCTAAGTCTTCGATGGAGGAACTATGTGTACATTTGTCTGTTTTAAATGCATCAACAAATCTCTTCAACGCTTCTTTGCTCAGTACATATCCTGCTCCTCCACTCATGTAGCCCTGCTTTACATAGGGCTTAAATCTTCTCCCAAAGTAAATGGGTTCTTCAGGGTTATATTTTGAGAGTAGCCATCTCAAATTATCCAGTATAACATATGTATCATCATCTGCTTTCATAAACCAATCAGCATCTTCTAAATAATGATCATGAACATACTGAAAAGCTTTAATTGTTTTCCAGTATAGTTGGTCTCTGCCTTCCCTGGTTTTTAATCCCACAGCAGGGAAGTCTTTATCTTCTTCTGAACTCATAAACAACACTTTATTACAACGCTGGGCCCATGTAGCTTTGACGTGTTTGGCCTTTTTCTCTAGATTTTGAGGCCCTGTCATAACCCAGCAAAGAATTTTAACCTTTCGATAGAGGTTTTCAGCGATGTCTGTATTCTCATCTATTAAACAAAAAATTTTTAGAGTTATATTTACATAGATGTAAAATTCAAATAAATTATATTGAAGAAAAATTTTCTTAAACAATTTCAAAAACCCCCTCCTATTCACCTTTCTACCATCAGTAATTTAGCTGAAACAAAGTAAAACTCAACCTTATATGAACTGACATTCTGATTTATTGGTTTCATGTCAGTTTTATCCAGGAGATCCATTGCAGTTAACAAGAATTTCCACTATAACTTAAATTCTTACTATTTGAACTGTGGTTCGTTGACCAAACAGCATCAGCATCACTTTGGAGCTTGTTAGAAATGCAACATCTCAGGCCCCACCCTAGACCTACTCGATTTGAATTTGCATTTTAACAAGTTCTCCTGGGGATTGGTATACATATAAAGCATGGTCTTACACAGTATCTGCTTTTCACTTCATTCGACAAAGAAAGCTTCAACTAGTTCTCAACAGAACACTGACAGGAATTTCTTGCACCTCTAAATAAACTTCTGAAGGACAGAAAAGACATGCTGCTGAAATAATTCATTTTGGAGTCCACAAGATTCACTATTACGAATTTATACAAGTATCTTTAGGTGGCTTTAAAAAAGGCTCTCATGACTACCCCAGTTTGAAGAAGAGGAGTTAATGCAGCATTGAGGTTACTTTTGATAGTAACATATTTCATTCCAACATGCAAATCCATCAGTCAGAAACAGAACAGGTAGCAATAGTATTTCCAAGATTGTCTAGAGCAGTGTTTTTCAAAGTACTCCTTTGTAAAGAAATAGGGAGCCATGCCAGAATATAAAGCACATATTACTTCTTCCTCCAAAAAAGTTCACTTAACTAAGCAGTGAGCTTAAATGAGCTACATCCTGGTGCAAGCTCCTTATCTGGGTGCAGACTGGTAACAAACAATTCAGACCATCAGGCCAGGATCACATATTGAGTATCACTGGTTTAAAGGAAGAGTCCAATTTTAAGATTCTAGATCAGTGCTTGGTGAAGGATCAATTTTTATTTCTAATAGTTAGAGACCTATACTTTTATAAATATGCTAAAAATGAATTACTAGAAAAATAAAACTAAAAAAAGAAATATAAAATACAAATCCTAATTCTTATGTTTTGATTTAGACAAAATTACTCTGTTAAATTACCCTGAAAGTTTCTGTGTAGTCCCATTTTCAATACTTATGTAGTTGTGGACCAGCATGAGTCTACAAAACCACACTTTTTGTAGTAATGCTGTAGGCAGAATCCTAAGGAAGCATATCCTTAAAGTTAAAGTCAACCAGTGAGTTACAAAAACTTTGTCCTGTGAAAAATTAGCAACTGGAGGCATAAATTTCTAGTTAACTGATGGTTGGGTGAGGTTGGGCATGGAATTTTCGAAAATATTCTCATGTCCTTCTGAAAATCAATAATTCACAATTCAAAAACAGACAGAATCACCACCCTTCAGTCAGAGAGCATTCACATTTCATGTACTTGAGGAGCCCAATCTCCTGGCTATAGATAAACTAAATACTGGATGCAGAGGGAAAATGGTAGATGCAGGAATTCTCAATGTTTCACTTTGAACAAGACAACCTTCTCCCCACTGCTGGGATCTGGTAGATATTCTTTCTCATTCTGTAATTATTCCTTCATTAATTACTTTGTAGGCATGTGCTGGCTCAGGAGATGAAAAGATGAGTACGACACATGTCCTGCTACAGAAGAACTCAGTCTTGTAGTGGACCTTGGCATGCTAAAATAGAGGTATGTAAAAGGGTTCAATGTGCTGCAGAAAAAGAAAGCAGTGGCTGATAAATCCTACAGAGCAATGAAACGGGAACTTGGCTGGAACAGAGAAGAGGAGATAAAGCAAAATCAGGGAAAACAGAGATGATGCAGAAAATAGGTCTTTAAATGAGTAGAAGCTCATTTTACATTTTACACAGTAAGAAAGGACAAAAGGTATAGTGAAGTTTGGTTGAGTGCAGGTACATGGGTATAACTGAAAGCCTGAACTAGGGGAAATGAACTGAGAGAGGAAATTTGAAAAATGGTAAAGAGGCAGAATGCTGGAACTTACGACAAATGGGATTGATTGGTAAGTGAAGGAAAACACCTACCATGACTTCATAGTTTCTAGCTTAGACAGATGTGGACCATCACACAGGACAAGCAGGGACCTAATAAATGTGCCTGCACTGACCTGACACACCCTACTGGTAGAGAAGCATGGCGCCAATCCTTTAACAATCCAGAGCAAGGCTATAGAGCAAGTGTCCAGTGATCGAACTGCTCTATGATAAGAACACAGAGCACCTACTCAGAGCTGAATCAGTTATATAAACATTTATATAACATGACATAATTTGTAACAGTATGCATGTGCTTGCTAGTTCATATAACTCGACCAGGATGTGGTACACTTCATCCCTCAGCCTCTGCTTGACATAATTTGTAATAGTATGCATGTGCTTGCTAGTTCATATAACTCAACCAGGATGTAGTACACTTCATCCCTCAGCCTCTGCTTGGTATTTACTACCAAAAAGATAAAAGAAACAATTCTTAATGGAGGGACCCTCTGCAACTCAGAATTCCAATTGTTTCCAAGCTGCTGTATTCTTTATTGTCAAATAAATAACATTTGCAGAGATCTTTGAATGCAGAGATCTTGGAACTGGGCTAAGATAAAGACAGTAAAGAATAGATGGAAACCAAAACTATGGGAATTGATGATATCACACAAGCAAAGAGACAGCTAAAGGACAGAAACTTGGAGAAAACCAACATTTAAATGTTGGCACGTAGGGGACGCAATTGAGAACATCCGGTTAGAGGTAGGTAACCAAAAGAAAATGAAGTCATTATAACATACCCTTAGTTTCTACCTCCCTAGATTTTTATGCCTCTTAAAAGGTGAAAAGACTAGTTATATTAGTTACTGATAAAAATATAAGTTGAAAAAATATAAATTGAGATTTATATATACCTCTTGAGTTTCTCTAGAACAAGACTAAGCAAAAACTAAGACCAAAACAAGACAATAGCAAAAACACTAAAGACACAGATATAAACCATGACAACAAAATCAGACTAAATAAATATTTTCAAAAAAAATCTAATCTGAAAAGTTTTGCCTTCCCCCAAATTACAGTTTCTGAACTGTCTCTATTTAAAAATAAATTCAAAATTAATATCTTACTCCCTAAATAAATCTGGGTTTTAGCAATTTCCTTCCTGAGGCAAACCAAGAGCTGTCATTAAATATTGGGAATTAAGCTCATTTTCATCAAAAAATATTGTGTACAACAAAATTCACATAAATAGCTTTTTCCAATTCTCAGAACACACAGACTGAAAAATACTATTTCTGTTTACTCCTTAATAAAGTGAACCATACCTTTATGTTGGCTAGAATCTGCATTGAAGTTCATCTGTCCTTCTAGATGATTTTGTCCATTATCATCAGAGTGCCTAGCATGAGGATCATTATGAAGAATATTAGGCTGGGTATCACCCTGTTCTCCCAACAAAATACTAAATAGCTGAGAACATAAAACAAATCCAATTGCTGATCCACAAAGGAAGGTTAAAAAATTCAGCCAAGATTTAGAGGCCATTTCCCGAAAGTGTATTTCTGTAAGAAAAAAATTAGCAGCACGTTATAAATTATAAAGCAAATATACATACCATGAGTAAAAAACTTGATAACTTAAAAAAAAAACACAAAAAAACAAGTTGATAACTTTGATCCATATGGGAAAGTTAATTCCTTCCATATAGGAGAACATTTCTGAGAATATTTAACTTTTATCCCTTTAGTTGATGCTAAAGCACACCTTGTGGACAATTCAATAAAATAGATGAGTAATAAGTTGGAGAATCATTGTAGGTGGGGCATGGGTAAATAGGTCAGTATTTACACACAGAATTTCCTCTTCTTCCCATCAGAATCCTCTGTGAACCCAAGCCTGCTTTCCATGTTCTTTTTCTTTTTTGCTGTCAAAATACTTAAATTTACCTTTTTTCTCTTTTATATTATATGGTATATATTATATATAAATTAATATGTATGATATAATATCCCACAAGATATTACTATTATCATTAAAACAAATGACATAAGTGGTACAAAATTGTGAGGAGGACACAGAGAGTTTGTGTTCTAAAATCATTTTGTTGTCCAGAAGTGGTGAAAGTACTAATGTTAAACTTTAAAAGACTAAGGATGTATAATGTAATTGCTAGTATAATCATTACAATAAATAGTAAATGAATATATAACTAAAACAGAAAAAAATGAAATAATAAAATAATCAAAAGACAAGGAAAAAAGAGCAGTAGATAAAGAATAGATGAAATAAATAGAAAACGAATAGTGATAGGATTGATTTTAACGCAAATATATGTAAAAGATAAAGATGGCCAGCCAGACTACAGAAAAAAAATAAACCCAACTACATGTTGCTAATAGGAGACACATTAAGTATATTCAGAAAGTTAAGAGCAAAAGAATGGGAAAAGATCACTTACAAAAAGAAAGTATGCAGTTATCAAAATAAATTAGTGGTTACATAGTTTATCTTCCTGATATTCACCAAGCTTTACATTTTGATTTACATACTTTTTTGTATTAATATATACTACAGTAAAAAATTTATATAAAAATACCTTCATGTATTTTTACTTTTACTTTATCCCTTTTAATACATGTTTAATATATGTATATTTAATGCAAATATATTTATCCTCAAATCTATAAGTAAAATTGTCATGTCATGGAACTACACCATGCTCATCTTTTATCTCGGATCTCAGGCTCTCTCTTGAATAGTTTTCAAGTTTGAGAAGGATGACCCCAGGGGGAAGCCAAGGTAAAGGAGAGAGTGTGTGAGCAAAGTTGCTCAGTAATACAGGAGATGTAAATTACCCACATGAAACTGGCAGGCACTTGTTTACTTACTTCCTTTGCTCTATTTTAACTTGCATTCTAAGGTTCAGAAAGGTAGGCCTTCATGGGTGAAGAGTATGTATGTCCCACCAACTCCCCTATATAAAATTTCCCAGAGGAAAAGCAGAAACAAGATTACCCAGTCTTGCTGCTATTTTCCCTGAGAGGAGGTCTCAAATTCTCCTTTGCTACTGTCTTCTTTTCCCCACTTAGATTGGTTTTTAATGAAATCTTTATACACAAAAGGTGTAATCTGCAATTCCAGGGAAAATATCCCTCCTGGTTTAAGTGATTCTTTTGAAACTCTAAAAACCTGAAGATTATTTGCAAATGATATAATCTGATAAAGGGTCAATATCTGAAATATAGAAATAACTTCTACAACTCCACATCAAAAAACCCCATATAATCTGATTAAAAATGCGCAGAGGACCTGAAGGGATATTTTTCCAAAGAAGATATATAAATAGTCAACAGATACATGAAAAGATGCTAAACATCATTAATCATCAGGGAAATGCAAGTCAAAACCACAATGAGAGATCACCTCACACCTGTTAGAATGGCCAGAATCAAAAGGCAAGAAATAACAAGTGTTGGTCAGGATATGGAGAAAAAGGAACCCTTGTATACTGCTGGTGCAGCCACTGTGGAAAATAGTATGGATGTTCCTCAAGGAATTAAAAATAGAATTACCATATGATCCAGTAATTCCACTTACTGGATATTTATCCAAAGAAAATAAAAAATACTAGTAGGAAAAGATATGTGCACCCCTATGTATATGGAAGCATTATTTATAATAGCCAAGATATGAAAGCAACCCAAGTGCCCATCCATAGATGACAAGATAAAGAAGATGTGGGATGGACAGACGGACGGGGACACACGGACACACACACACACACGAATATTACTCAGCCGTGAAAAAGAATGAGATCTGCCCATTTCCAACAACATGGGTAGATCTAGAGGGTATAATGCTAAATGAAATAAGTCAGAGAAAGACAAATACCATATGGTTTCACCCATATGTGTAATTTAAGAAACAAAACAAGCAAAGAAAAAAAGAGACAAGAAACAGCCTTAAATACAGAGAATTGGTGGTTGGCAGAAAAGAGGTGGGGGGGATGGGTGAAACAGATAAAGGAGACTAAGAGTACACTTATTGTGATGAGTACTGAGTAATGTATAGAATTGCCGAATCATTATATAAGAAAGAAAAGCTGAAGAGAACTATTCAAGAACCTGGAATTCTTTAAAGTAAGAGTGTATATTACTAAGAATTTACCCACAAGAGAGGTAATTTGAAAATCCCATAAATTGCAAACATGAAGCCAAGAGAAGTGAATGAAAGGTATTATAATGCCAATTTTCTTATGGTAAATGTAAAAAGATTAGCAGAGTAAGACTGAAGCAATAACCCTGAAGGAAGGCTATTAAGGTAACATTAGCAGACACTTAAACTGAGATATCATCTAAGAGCCACACTGCGTAATTTCCTACATCTGATTCTCTGACACTCTGCCTTCTAGCACACTGGTTTTGATTTTCTTTTTGTACTGGCCGTGACTTTCCTCACCTTAATACCAGATACAATCACTTCACAGTCTCAGAAGGGCACAGTCCAAATGAATTCTCCACTGCTACAGAAGCAACAGTCACAGAGAGCACTGTGACTGAGAAGGAGAAGGACTGCGAGACAGTGACTATATCAAATAAGTGCTGATCCAGCTCCAGTAACTATGAAAACTAACCTGCCACCCCACCATTTTCCAAAAGACATTGAGTTTCAGAACAAGTCTACTTCTGCAGCATGGAGGATTTATTGTTTGTAGTAAACTAGTGACATATTTATGGATACGGTTTTCTTAGCTGAGGTGGCACTTTTTTAGCAACACACCTGTTCTGGGGTGAGCAGAGGGAAAATTGACTTCCTGATGTTAAAATTTTGTTTTTAATTAAAAAATATCTTGTGATGCTATTGGACGGCTACCATCCTCTTACCCCTCCTCCTCCAGAGCATTATCAACATACATATGCTGGCTCATCCCTGTTGCTTTACTCCATACCCTTCCAATTTCAAAGACTCTTGCCTTTAGACTAAATTTCTGTTTACTCTGATTTTTCTTTCTTGTTCCTGGGATAAAATAGCCATCTCAAATGGGTACAACGCACCCCAAACCTTACTCTGATTTTTGACAAAAATCAGCACCCTCAACTCTTCAGATTCTTAACAAGAGTGCTGAAATAGACCAGACAGGAAGACCTTGTGTAACTAAGTTGCACATTACAGGGGCTTCTAAGATATTAAAATTAAGAGGAGGGAAGTTCTCATTGCCAACTGTTCTCCAAACCTGGTATGTAATCAGAATTATCTGAGGAGCATTTTAAAAATATAGATTTTCAGGCATCACAATTGAGATTTCATTTGCAAAAGAAGGTCTGGGACAACTAAAATTTGTATTTTTTACTTTATTTTTTAAGGGACAGCTTTGTGTTATTCATTGTAAAAAAGAAATCAAGCAATATAGAACAATGTGAAAAAGATAAAAATCACCCCAAATCCCATCACTCAGAAACAACTATCATTAACATTTAGTAATATTATAGATATGAATAACATCTTTATAAATAACAGAAATGGAAGGAGATAACTGTGGCTAACAGTTGAGCCCTGTATTAAGAGCTTTATGTGGGTTAACTGTAAACCATAAACGAGGGACTATCAATCTCATTTTACAGACAAACTCAGACAGAAAGGTTTGTAAACTTCCCAGGGTCACACTAGCAATATGAATCAAGAATTCAGATTCTTAACCATTTTACAGTAGTTTTACAGAATTGGAATGAATGTTAGTTCATGCTATTTTAAAGATTTAACGTAAGTTAGATTTACTTGAATGTATAGGAAAAAACGGAAATTAAATGAATCTAAATGAACTCTGAAAGTCAGCTAAGCATTTTTAATATGACTCCTCTCCTCTAAATGATCCTTCTAAAGACAAGAAAAAGACTATGAAAAATATAAAGCAATCCGAGGCCCTTTTTTAAAACTACCTATTTCAATTTTAGATAGTTCCTATTAACTTCTTGCTGTGAGAAATGTGGAAATCAGCACATATATACTCTCCCCCACTCCAACCTTCAACAACCACCACCCTGATCAGTCAGCAGCTATCAACATGAAGGCAAGACCCACCACTAGCAAAAAGATTATGACTCACTGAAAGCTCAGATGATGGTTAGCATTTTTTAGCAATAAAGTATATTTTAATAAGGTAAATTAAGGTATGTACATTGTTTCTTAAGATATAATGCTACTGCATCCTTAACACACTACACTACAGTATAAACATAACTTTTATATGCATGGGGAAACCAAAAATTCATCTGACTTGCTTTATTGTGATATTTGCTTTACTGCAGTGGTCTGGAACTGAACTCGCAATATTTCTGAGGTATTCCTGTACTATATGAATCATTCAGGAAGTTAAGCAGAACTTAAATCCTTCTTTTATGTAAAAGTTTGATACCAATCTCTGACAGAGCCCAAAATATAGATAGAATTAAAAAAAAAAATCAGTCTAATCTCACTCCAAAATAATACATCATCAAAGGGAATGCAGCCCAAACATTAATGGTTATCTTAAGTTGGGTCTTCAGAAAGGAAACCATGAAATGAGGCCTTTGTGTGGAAGTGTTTTATTAGAAAATATTCCCTGGGGACACCTGGGTGGCTCAGTCAGTTAAGCATCTGCTTTTGGTTCAGGTCATGATCCCAGGGTCCTGGGAGGGAGTCCCACATCAGGCTCTTTGCTCAGTGGGGAACCTGCTTCTCCCTCTGTCTGCTGCTTCCCCTGCTTGTGCGTGCTCTCTCTCTCTCTGGCAAATAAATAAAATAAAATCTTAAAGAATTAAAAAAAAAGTATTCCCTGGAAAAACTTCTAGGGAAGTAGGACAGGGAAGGAAAGAAGTCATGCAAAGTTCCATGGGAGGTAATTTTAGCTCCATCCCCTAGGGTAGTTTTAGAGGCAATGCAAGCCGCATCTCAGAATTGTACTCACATAATTAAACATTGGTTAAGGGCTGTTCTTAGGAAATAAACTTTCCAGACACTCTCATAGCTTGTACATTGGCAAAACTGGCTCTGGCAGTGTGAGGGCAGCCCAGCAACAAAGAACCTTAGGAAATAGATAATGGGAATGAATATACATTAGGAGCCTGTGAACAGAAAGGAGATACAGGCCCTTGAACAAAGTATTAGCATCATCTGCTACAGCAACTTTATGATTTGGAAAGTTAAAAATCACTTGGTTTGGTTTTACTCTATGGAATCCCCAAAAGGTTCAGCAATCAATCATTCTAGTTCAATCATTGTATAGTGAAGAATACTGCACGGCCTAACAATGCGTATAGAAATTTTAATTAGCTTTTTAGTATCTACTCTAAAATATAAATAGCCACTTAAGAATCACCAGGTATTTTAAGGGAAGCCTCTAATACGAAAGAAAAAAATCAACAAAGTCAAATTTAAAGCAACTTGGAAGAGATGATATAATGAGATGAAAACTAAGAAAATCCCAATCATTGATATCCTGAGAGATTAAAAAATGTCATGCCATTTTATTCATGAAATAAGTTAATAGCTTTAAAAAAATTATGAGGACAAAAAGAACTCCACAACAAATTAAACTGTAAGAAAATAAAAAACCTGAATAGAACAGCCACAGGATAAAGTTAAGGAAGTTACCCTCAAAGTAAGCAAAACAAAAAGATAAGGTGATGGAAAATAAAGAGAGAAAATTGATAACTAAAGATCAGTTTACCGGTACAGATAAAAAAGAGTGAAGGAAATCTACAATCAAATACTTCAAAGACATTTCCAGATTGAAAGGCTCCAATGACAGCTAATATTCTGAACAAAAACAGACCCACAAAGATACAGTATCAGGTAATTTCAGAACAATTTGGCCAAAGAAACCATTCTGCAAGCTTGCAGAGAAAGGGAAAGAGGCAGAGACAAGAATTAAATGTTTTTTTTTATTTTAATTTTTTAAAAAGATTTTATTACTTGAGAGAGAAAGTGAGAGACAGAGCATGAGCAGAGGGGGAGGGGCAGGGGCAGAGGCAGAGGGGAGAAGCAGACTCCCCGTTGAGCAGGGAGCCCAACATGACACGGGGCTTGATCCCAGGAGCCCGGGATCATGACCTGAGCCTAAGGCAGACGCTTAATCAACTGAGCCACTGAGGCGCCCCAAGAATTAAATGGTTTTAGACTTTCAAACAGCAACACTGAAAGCTAGAAGGCAATGGATAAAATCCTTCAAAATTCTGAGGAAAAATTATTTCCAACCTAGAATTTTAGACACAGCCAAACTATCCAAGATCAAATCCATATCGCTTACTTGGTACCCAAGACTGGCTCTAGTTCACCTTCCTGCTTTCTTATTTCTCATACTCCCTTACTGCAAAGACCATTCAGCCATTCTCCAAGTTTGCCATGACCTTTCATATGGATGACTTTGGCCATTCTATTCTTTTTGCTGGGTGTGCCTTCCCCAATTTCGTCTACTGGGCAGATACATAATTCTTTCAAGGTTACTTTAGTTTCAGTACTTTCCATGACCACTCTTCCCTACTGCCCATGGTCAAATTAACTGCGCTCCCTTGAATGTTTCCTTGTGCCTTTACTCACACTTCCTACTATGTATATGTCATACTGCATAATAATAAGTATGTGCATCTTTTTCCCACTAGACTATGAGTTCCTCAGGAAAAGTGGCTATGGCTCTTATCTCTATATCTCTAGCACCTAACACACTGCCTGGCTTATATAATGCACTCAAATGTTTGTGTATTTGTTTTACTGAAAGGGGGAACAGAGTTGAAATGAGTTTTGCAAACAGAGATCTATACTTATACCACCTAATTTACTAAGTAAAAAAATCATGTATGGTTCCACCATTTGAAGCTTTTACACTTCTTTAACCCAAAAGCTTAAAATAGATATATAATATGACCTATATATTATTTCCTTTGGTGTGTATTCAACTCATATGAAGTATAATACAAGTACATATTAATTCTGAGACAGAAAGACTAAAAGCATTTTCTATTACTAATTTATTAAAATGATAGAAATAGAAAAAATTAACACACAGCTATCACCTAATGACCCTGAAGTATTTTATAAGCATTACAGTTACACAACCTTAGCATAGAAAAGACCGCGGAATTTTATGAATCCTGAAAATGTAGGATAAGAAACAAATTAATAACCTTCCAAAAATTATGTAACAGTTCACAACCAAGTTAAAATCAAATTGTATTGTTTTGAGCTATAATTCTATTTTTAAAAATATTCCCACAATTTCAGATACAGAAAATCAAAAGTGAGAATACCTTTTGTTACTGTTCCATGAGAACATAAATATTTTTTTACATCTTCAACAGAAATTAGAGAAGACATAAATAAATGGAAAGACATCCCACGTTCATGGATTGGAAGAATATTGTTAAGATATCAATACTACCCAAAGTGATCTACAAACTTAATGCAATCTCTATCAAAATCTAATGATTTTTTTGCAGAAATAGAAATATCCATCATAAAATTCATATGGAATTGTCAAGGGACCCCAAGGAGACAAAAAAAAATCTTGAAAAAGAGGAATAAAACCAGAGGACTCACAGTTCTTAATTTTAAAACTTACTACAAAGGCTACAGTAATCAAAACAGTGGCACTGGCATAAAGATAGACATATAGACCAATGGAAAAGAGTAGAGAGCTCAGAAATAAGCCCATGCATTTACGGGCAAAATATTTTCAACAAATTGGCCACATGCATTCAATGAGCAGAGGACAATCTTTCAACAAAGGTGCTGGGAAAACAGGATATCCACATGCTAAAGAATGAAACTGGACCCTTATCTAACATCATATACAGAAATCAACTGAAAATAGATCAAAGACCTAAATATAAAACTATAAAACTCTTAGAAGAAAACATAAGATGAAAACTTCCTGATATTGGAATTGGGAATGGTTTCTTTGATAGGACATCAAAGGCACAAGCAACAAAAGAAAATTAGTCAAATTGGACTTCATGAAAATTTTAAAATTTTGTGTATCAAAAAACACTATAAACAAAGTAAAAAGGCAACCCACAGAATGGAAGAAATATTTGCAAGTCATCTATCTGATAGGGGATTAATGTCCAGAATATATAAAGAACTCCTAAAACTTAACAAAACCAGTAAAATGGGCAAAGGACTTGAAAAGACATTTCTCCAAACAAGATATACTACTGGCTGATAAGCATGAGCATGTTGAGGATGAAAAGATGCTCAGCATCACTGAAATTCAGGGAAATGCTAATCAAAACTACAATGAGATAGCACCACCTCACAACTATTAGGATAGCCACTATCAAAATGGTAAGTGTTGGCAAGGATGTGGAGAAATGCAAACACTTGTGCATTGTAATGTAAAATGTACAGAAACGTAAAATGTACTGCCACTGTGGAAAACAGTATGGTAGTTCACAAAAAATTAAAAATTTACAGTTACCGCCCCGCATCGGGCTCCCTGCTCGGCAGGGAGCCTGCTTCTCCCTCTCCCTCTGCCTGCCTCTCTGCCTACTTGTTCTATCTCTCTGTCAAATAAATAAATGAAATCTTTAAAAAAAAAAAAAATTTACAGTTACCATAGGATCTAGTACTTCCACTTCGGGGTATATGACCAAAAGAATTGGAAGCAGGGTCTCAAAGAGTTATCTGTATACCCATGTTTATAGCATTATTCACAATAGCTAAAATGTGGAAATAATCCAACTGTCCATCAATGGATGAACGGATAAGCAAAATGTGTTATGTGCATACAATGGAATATTATTCAGCCTTTAAAAGAAAGGAAATTCTGATGTGTGCTATAACTTGGATGAACTCTGACATTATGCTAAATGAAGTAAGCCAGGCACAAAAAGACAAAGACTATATAATTCCACTTACAGGAGATACTCGGTTAAAACCATAGAGACAGAAAGTAGAATGGTGGTTGCCAGACACTGGGGGTTGCCAGAGACAGGAGACACTCAGTTAAAATCAGAGAGACAGAAAGCAGAATGGTGGTTGCCAGAGGGGAATGGGAAATTACTGTTTAATGTGTATAGAGTTTCAGTTTTGTAAGACAAAGAGTTCTGGAGATAGAAGGTGGTAACAGTTGCACAATATAAATGTATTTAGTATCACTGAAATGTACACTTAAAAATGATTAGACTGGTAAATTTTCTGTGTATTTTACAATAAAAAATTGGAAAAAAAGAATAACAATGTTGATATTCTCCAAATTAATCTACATATGTAACATTATCCAAACTAAAATACAAGATTTTATTTTTATTATTATTTTTAAATACAAGAAGATTTTAGAAAGTTAAATAACTCAGTAAAAGCATTCAAAAGATTTGTAAAAATAAGTATGTGAGTATACCTGGGAAATTCTGGAAAGGAGTGTGGGGGTAGACTAAGTCTAATGGACCCAATTAAAATACAAGATTTTTAAAAATTAAGTAATGTAGTAAAAAATTATTCTTAATGTTGTTTGGAAAATAAATATGAGTATAACTGGGAAATTCCTGAAAGGAGCACTGCAGGTTAGAGGGTAGATTAAGCCTACCAGAGATTAAAATATATTACCTACAATAAACAGTGGTATAGTAATTATAACAATTTGATATTCAGGCCAAACAGGCATATCAATTTATTTATGAATCAGTTAAAAAACATTTTTAATGCTTTTAATTAATACTACAGACATAATGCTGAGAAACTTTTTTTCTCTACAACCATGCCATCAGAACTAAGCTATCTGAAAGCGTATCAGTGAGACTGGAACATCCCATTCTTGCATGGATGATGGATCGTTCATCAAACAGCAGCAGCCTTAATTTCCAACTCAGAGTTTCAGATAGGGTTTCCCAGACACAACATTCCACGTTTATCTTAACTGTGTAGTCTCTAAGGAAACAGGACTTCGAGTTTGCCTCTCAGCCCAGGCCTGATGTTAATTAACCCCTTGACACACAGCCTTGCTGTATTTCAAACCTATCAAATATTGCTTCATTTAAATTTTGTCTAAACTCCACCCTTCTCCAAAATCCTATAATAACCCTGTCCTTTCTTTATTTAGTAAAATGCTGGCAGTTCCTCTGGTGTGTGGTCTTCCTCACAGCAGCAAGTTAATTAACCTTTGTCAGCCTAAAGATACATATCCCTGGTGGTCTTTACCAGACTGAAATAAAGAGTCTATTAAAAAAACAAGTACATATGGAAATTTAATACATAATATACATAGCATTTCAAATCAAGAAAAAGATGGTTTATTCAAGTAATAATACTGAAATAATCTTTTGGGAAGAAGATAAAAATCAGCCAGCTGGATTCCTACCTTTCTCTTTCAAATTCCAAATGTTCCTAAGATTTCAATATTAAAAAAAATGAAATTATAACAAAACTAGATGAAAATATCTTTTTATATTTCTATAACATGAATTGAGATCTCCTCAAAACTCAGAAGCTATGACTATAGGAAAATTGTATGAAATTATTCATTGGCTAAACTTCTGGCAGTGAAACTGCTGGTTCAGAGATGTTTCTGTATAAAATGTTAAAAAAAAAAATCTGTACAGCAAAAAATGCCAAAAAATATCATAATGAAAAAGACAAAAGATCAATCTAATATAAAAACAGATGAAATAAAGGATTTGCAGAAGAAGAAAATACAATGGCCAAGGATGTTCAAATTTCACATTAAAGTAATTCAAATGCAGAAATACTATTTTTAACCTAACATACTAGCAAAAAATGTTTAGTAACACTCAGTAATGACATGGAAAAAGAAACTGGCACTCATGCATTCTTTCTCACAATATACATATTTACTGTCTTTTGGAAGGGCAATTTGGCAATATATTTTAAAATTTTTAAATGAGTATGACGTGACCCATCATTTCATCATCAGAAATTTCTCTATGGACATGAACATAGAAGTCTGCAAAGATATTCATGGTAGCCACTGCCACAGATGTTTGCTTGTTGATAAGGAGCTAGTTAAATAAACAAATATGATACATCCATACCACAGAATACTCTGCAGCTGTCAAAACAATGATCTATATGTGCTAATAAGGAAAATCTCTGCATATTTGGCAATTATGACTTTTTGCTAGTAAGGTGTAGTGGCTACTTTTTAAATCAGAAAAACGTAAAGAAAACAAATGAAAAACCAAAACTGAAACCATAGATAAAAAATATGTACATACAGAAAAGAGTATGTTTTCTTCCCCATTTCTCTGTGTATTTGCATCTTTTACTTTAATCAAAGAGATGATGCTATATCTGTTAGTCTTCACTTTACCCTTTTCCTTTATTTTCTTCCATAACACAACTTCATTCATTAAAACTGTGTAAGATAAAAGATTTATTTTTTAAGACAAACTACTACAGTCTGTATAGTATAATCACAAAAATTAAATAAAGGTAGGCTACTTCATCTATAGAGATAATCTAGGAAAAACAAAGTGCACTAAAATCCCCACACTTGGGGATCCTTTTCAGACTTCTCGAAGTTTGACTCACATATACATTAAACATTTCCACCTTGACTATAGGCATCTCAAATTCAACATGTCCAAAAGTGACTCATTACCTTCCTCCTTTAATTTCCTTCTTACATGCTCATCTTAACTAAAATTACTGGCAATCATCTAAATTACTCACCAATGGGTTCCTATTTTACCAGGAGCCATCTGTTTATCTAAACTAGAAATCAGAGTGTCTCTCTAACACTCCTCACTCCCCTTACCCCATATCCAATTACCAAATCTGGCCAATTTTATTTCCTAATTTTTTTTAATCCATCCTCTCATCTCCATTTCATCTCTATTTATTCATCTATTTATTCATCATCTCTATTTCAGACCCTCCTCTCTCCCCTAAGCAATTGCAATATTTAATCTGTCTCCCTCACTCAAGTGCTATCTCTCCTCAACTCATCCCCATTCTGCCACCAGAACGACCAATCTGAAATGAAAAGCTGACCAAGTCACTCCATGAATCCTCCATGGAGCCCTACTGCCTATAAGACAAAAACTAAGCATCTTTAATTAACATGATATATATAGATTCTCCTTCACCTAGACTCTGTCCAAATTTTCAGCCTCATATTTCGATACTCCATGCCTTATTACTTACTCTTCAGCAATCGTGAACTATCTATAGTTCACTAAATATCCCAATGTAGTGGGCTCCCCTATTCCTACTGTTTTCTCTGTCTATACAACACTATCTTCCCTCCATAAAGCCATACAGCTTTAGTTGTAAACTAATCAGGTTGCCCGTTTCAGAATCTCTCCAACTTAACTTGTCTCTCCCTGCCTTCAATGTGCAAGGCAGTTCATATTACAGGTTCTAGATAGTTTATTCAGTTTTTTTGTTTGTTTGTTTCTCCTACCTTCTTACATGCGTCCCTATTTCACTAATATCAATTTATTTATTTATTTTTTCTTCAAGGAACACTTCTTATTTTCACACATTATACATTCCGGTATATATTTTCCCCTTGGCTGTTTGAATTAGTTGCAAAGTGAAAATTTAAGTACACATTAGATATACATTTAGATTTCAGATAAAATGCTATCTTCTCTTTTAGAGAACGTCTTTTTTTTTTCCTTTTCTTTCTTCCTTCAAGTAATGACCTTAATCCTAAAAAATTTTGAGCAAAAAAATTTTGTCATACTTTTCTTGCCATCTTGTTACAGTTTGTACACTAGTGTCTTTATTCCAATCTCAACAAATCTTCTAAAAGTAACATGGTTGTATTGGGAAGCTTAAAATTTTAAATGAATCTGAAATTAATTTCATCAAGTTTTCCCCTTTCCATTTAACGTTTGTTTACTGCTGCGATGTCACAAGAATTCCGATCAATAATTTCATCACAGAGACTCTATTTTAAATTACCATGGTTTACAAGGTTTATAAGCTGTAAGATGCAATTTTTATCTTAGCACAAATCAATATACAAATAGTAAATTGCATACGCCTAAATGACACAGTTTTGTATTTCTATGACTGGGTGAAAATTAAAATTAATCCATTGTACGTACTACTAACCTATGCCCCCCAAAATAGCATATTTAAGAAAAACCATATCAAGGGGCGCCTGGGTGGCTCAGTCATTAAGCGTCTGCCTTCGACTCAGGTCATGATCCCAGCATCCTGGGATTGAGCGCCAAATCGGGCTCCCTGCTCAGTGGGGAGCCTGCTTCTCCCTCTCACACTCCCCCTGCTTGTGTTCCCTCTCTCGCTCTCTGTCAAATAAAATCTTTAAAAAAAAACAACAACAAACCATATCTATCCCTCAATGGGTATTAACCACAAAATATTTTTTAAATGAGGAAGCCTAAATAAAAAGATACAGAAAAACACAAATTACAGGCAAATTTAAGAGAGATATTTAATAGTTCTCCACGAATACTGAAAAACCATGCTCTTTTCCTATGAAGAATTTTAAATGAGTCATACTTTCCTTACTAAATCACTGTTTTACTTAACATATGGTGAAAAGAGTTAACTGTTTGGTAACTTGAAACTTTATATTCACTTAAGGTGCACATCAATATATACTAAGGCTAGTGGAAAATAAGTACATATAGTTTACTTTATACAATACTTAGAACACACAACATCATGTGCATAAGGTTCACTTGACATTTATCTGCTAAAGGTATGGAAAGCTGTCTAAATATCTCCTAAAAATTCAGGTTCCCACTGTCTAAACCTACACCAAAATTAAACAAGTTGAAATCATGCACAACGCTTTTTCCTGGCACCCAGGCCGACCTACCTATATTCTGTGCCTAACTTTTAGTAAATGAACATATTTCTGTCCCAATCACATTGGCCTAATTATTCACTTTAATGCGTTAAAGTTCTACCTTTATAACTTTCTAATTCATAATGAAATCAATTCATGGTTAGCATAATAGTTTCCAAACTGAAAAGCGTTAAAAACATATACTACAATATCTATAACGAACTTAGAGAACAAGATTATAAAGCCAATCAACTTTTCCAGAGCATGTGGTGCTTGTTTATTATTTTTAAAAATAAGAGAGTACGAGCTAGGGAAGAATAAATCCCCATTCCCAAATTACGTTCTTCTGTTAGAGTATACAATTTCTCCAAATTCAAAGCTGTATGGCCAACTTGTCAGCACCTACTACTCACATCACACTCGCGGGGGGGTGGGGGGGGAGAAAAAAACTCTTTTCCCCCTCTACGCAGCAAGTGAGTCAAACACACCTGGCTTGCTCATTCTGCCAGAGGCAGTGAAATTTAAAAAAATAAATCAGCCACAGACAAACCTGATGATCCAAGAAAGCCCCGAGGAAGTCCCCCGGCATTTGTGGTAGACGCCCACTCGCCCGGCACTCCGGCTGCCCCGCAGCCCGGCGGCTCTCGCGGAAGATGCCCACACCTGAGCCCTGCGTCTCGCCTGACCCACAGGTCCGGGGGCGGGGGGGCCCGGCGGGCAGGACCTCTAAGTGGTCAGAACGCGACCCGCCGCAGCCCCGCGCCTCACGGCCGCCGCCCGCCCGCGCGAAAAGGAGGACAGAGGCTCGAGGAAGAGGTGAGGGGCACCCGGGGGCAGAAAGGAAGAACCCACCACGAAGAGTAGGCTACTCGTCAACAAACTAGCGGCCCGATGGGCAGACGGCCCCAATGGCAGTTCACAGAGGCGCCGGGAGCAGGAGTGCTCCACGCCTCCCTCAGGAGCCCGCAAGTCCCCGGTCCCCGCGGCGACCCCGAGACACCTGTTTGGCTGCGCCCAGGTTTGGTTCCACCCTCTACGCTCCCGCAAACACACACTCCGAGCGGTGAGGACAAGGGGAACAGAGACCTTGGACCCGCAACCTGAGGGCGCCTCCGCCGGCCGTACCTGACATCAGCCGCGGCTCCCTCTCGCCCCTCCTGGGGGGCGGAGAGGGGGACGACTCGAGACCGGCAACCTTAGCTCCTCCCGGTACCCGCAGAAATGGCTCGCAGCCGCTGGTTGGGGCCGCCCGCTGCCGCCCAGATCATTCCCTGGCGGCGGCCGAGGCGGACCCAGCTCACCCTCCCTCCCCCCCCGCCCGCTCGTTCGTTCGCTCGCTCCGCCCCTTCCCCCGCAGCGTGTCCAGGCCGCGGCCCGCCGACGGCGCAGCCGCCACCCAGGGGTCTCCTAGCGCTGACGTCTCCGCCGCCGCACCAGCCCCAGGGAAGGGCGGAGCGAGAGGGGGCAGGGTGGGGCGGGGCTATGGCGACGTGCGGACGTGGGGATTGGCCGCCAAGCTCACGCCCCGCCCTTCTGCGAAGCGGTCTGGGAAGTCGAGTGTTCTGTGAGCAATAGTCGCAGCCCACTTGCGGCTTCTCGCTGTTGGCCTTCTCCTTCCTGGTTCTGCTGTAGGGTTTTGCATTAGCTTCCGGACTTTGAAGAGAAACTAAAGCAGTGAAACTACAGGGACTGAGGCTAGAGGTACCTGAGGACCTTCGTGTGAGGGACAGGCTCTAACCCTGCAGAAGTCTTTTGGCCTCTAGCCTGCTTCCCGTTCTTTTTTCTCCTGACCCCCACTCCCCTACCCCTCCCCCCCCGGGTACTCTGTAGTCAGTATCTCTCTGGCCTAAATAAATACAGCAAGATGAGGTATGCAAACGGGTGCTGGGTAACCAGATACATGAACCCGAAAGGGTTGAAAACAGTGGTACCACAAAGCCTTCCGTATCACACGTGGTTTGGTCTGTCGTTACTTCGCTTCTGTCAGGCAATAACAGGAAGACCTTCCTTAAGGTTTTCCAAAAACCATCTTCCTTTTAGTTGGCTAAAGGACTTTGAATCAGAAAGTGTTTTTGGTTAGAGGGAGGAGCCTGTGAGCCACTGAGGCAACCCAACAGCAGTCAGGAGGTGGGGATAAGGTCTTGGCTTTAACATCATCTACAATGCCTTAGCTTGAGGGTGAGAAAACTATCCAGCTTCTTTTAAAAGCCCCTCTCTGTCAGTTCTTTAGTGCCTTTAAGCATAGCCCTTAGGAGTGTGGGCTCTGGGCTGGAATCTTGGTTCCTCCACCTATTTGCTGTGCAACCTTGGCAAGTTACTTAATGTGCCTGAGAGAAATAATGAACAATGATGTAAGTTATTATTGTTCTTTTTCCTTTGTTTAGATTCAGCTCTAGTGTAGTTTGCCATGATATGCCATTAATAGATCCAAGAGAATCTTCCAAACACATCTAATGATTCTTATTTAAACCTTTTATTTTTCAGTTGAGAAAACAGGTCAGAAAGATAAAATGATGGGCCCAAGCTAGAAGTGCAAGTATCCTGATGTTCAGGTTAGTGCTCTTTTCCTGGCCCATACCTCCAGACTTCTCTCCCTTACATCCTTACTTATATCCTCTTCTTTCTTTTCTAATTTGTGTATAGTTAATTGCCCAGCGTCATCCCCTTCCCTTCCACAACCACTGTAACAGGAAAAGGAGACCCTTGCAGAGGTCACAGTGTTCCAAATAGAAAGCAAAACAAACAAAAATGCAAGATCCCTTACCTCATTTTAATTTTATTGAAATTTTTAATGAATAAGGAATAACTTTGTTTTTTCCATTGAGCAAAGATAAGAAACCCTTCCAAAGATAAGTTCAGCCATAGCAGGTCTCAGAAAATTACTGGCAGGAAACACTATTGATACGAACAAAACCAGATCAAGTAAGTCCCTCCCATCATTTTGGGTATTTGAAAATAGCTTTTATTTTCATGAAAACAATACATAGTTATTCAAACAACAACAACAAAAATTTATCCAAATCCCATAATCTACAGGTAACCATTTTTTAAAGTGTATGTTATATTCTTCCAGATATAAAGAATAAAAGACACATAAAGACATATAAATACAATATTTCATAAACTGGATTTTATTATGGATATAGTTCTTTTCTCACTAAACAATATATCATGATTAACATCATTTTATTTTATTTTATTTTATTTTTTTTAGATTTATTTACTTATTCATGAGAGACAGAGAGAGAGAGAGAGAGAGAGAGAGAGAAGCAGGCTCCCAAGGAGCAGGAAGCCCGATGCGGGACTCGATCCCAGGACCCTGGGATCATGACCTGAGCCGAAGGCAGACACTTAACCATCTGAGCCACCCAGGCACCCTTAACATCATTTTTAAAAGATAAATGGATGTACTATCATTTGTCTAACCAATATTCTATTGCTATTTGGTTTTTTTCCAAATTTTTAATATAAAAAACAACTCTGATAAACTTCCTTATGTGACATTAATGTCAGCCAATTCTTCAATGTTATCAACTAGAAAAAAGAAAGTTGTAGTTACTTTGAAAAATATACTTTATATATGGGACTCAATGACTAAATTCTCCCATTTGAAACACACATAAATCTTGGGCAGTACGTTTGTCTGTCTGGTGTGGTGTTTCAATAATGTGTGTCAAAGCTTGGTGGAGCAGAATAATGTGTGGTGAGGCTCCTTGGAACAGGTTGGTAGACACTGCTAGTTGTTTAAGCCCAAATCCTTTCTTCCTTACTAGCAGAACTCTGATTTTTTTCAGGGTGACAGTGTGTCTAGTTAAAAATATTTACTTCTCCAGATTTCTGTAAGCCATGGCTGGCTGTGTGACTGATCAATAAAATGAAAATGGATATTGTTAGGAGAGGCTCAAAGCTTTATGGAAGAAATGTCCTTTTAGCCATTGGACCTGTACCCATTTTTTTTTTTTCTTAACTGAACAATGATACAATGCTGGAGGTGGAGCAGCCATATTTCAACCATAATAACCAAAGCTCCACATAGTATTAACAGTGTAGGAAGCCAGAGGTGCCAGGCTTTGTGATTGCATTAGAGGGCTAGCTTTTTAGCTTTGGACCCACCCATTTCTGGATTTGTTGTTATGTAAGGGAAAATAAATACTTGCTATTTAAGGTTTTGTTATTTGGGTTTTCTCTTATAAGCAGTGAATGCAATTCCTAATGATAGAACAAGATAGGACAAGTCAGCATTTATTTAGCATTGTATGTAGAATTTTTTAATAGGGCAAAATAAAAATGGGGACACAAAATGGAAACAAATAAGCAACAACCACACACACACACACACACACACACACACACACCACTCTCAATACACTTAGTTTCTCTTTAAATACCCAAATGTTACAGTGAGATTAACAAATCATTTTATAATAATTTGATTAAATTCTGTAAGTTAAATTATATTCACTGATACAGTGGTTTTAAAATATGTCCACAAGTTCTTTGATGCTTCTTCCTTCAAACGGTGGGACTTAATTCCTCTCACCTTGAGTTTGGACTGTGTTTAGTGACTTGTTCTCATGAATAGACTTGTGTGACTTCTTAGAGGAGATTATAAAACATATGCCAAAAAATAAAACCTACATGAGTTTTTTTCTTCTTCTCTCTCTGGGACTTCTTACTAGGGAAAGATGGTTGTCAAGTCATAAGGACTCTCAGGCAACTTTATAGAGAGGCCCACATTATGAGTAATTAAGGCTTCCCGCCAACAGTCAGTAAGGAGCCAAAGACTCTTGACAACAGCCATGTAAGTGAACTTGGAAGCAGCTGCTCCAGTCCTAGTCAAGCCTTCAGATGACTGCCTCCCTCATCAACATCTTTATTGACTTTAGGAGAGATCCTGAGCCAGAACCACTCCATTAAGGTGCTCCCAAATTCCTGGCCCACAGAAACTGTAAGATAATACATGTTTGTTGTTTCAAGCCATTAAATTTTGGGATAATTTGTCATGCAGCAAAGAAAACTAATACAGCTGGGTATAATAGAGCCTAGCACAATGGCTGGCACATATGTAGGTGTTTAATGATTTGTTGTTTGAATTAACAAACAATTCAGTGAAGTAGAATATATATTTTTTCACTTTAAAGGATAGCATACAAGGCTGGTATTATCTTTGCTCCCTGACACCTGTGTTATATAAGGGTTTTCTGATGTGATCATAGAGAAATCAATTGTGGATCTTACTGAAATCTAAACATTGACAATTCTGGAGGAAACATATAGTGAATAGAGCGGTGGAACCCTTGAGACCTGTATAGTGCTCCCGCTTTTATCACTGATTAGCTGAGTGGCCCATGGCAAGTCATCTAAACCTTCTAAATCTCAATTTTCATATCTGTAAATTGTGGAAAATAATCCCAACCTACCTCAAAAGGTGGTTAATCAGATTATATGTGACAGTGTAATTGAAAAGCATGGACGTTCTTTTAATTACATTAGGCTCATGAGATCCTATTGTATTTTTAAGCAATTAAGTATTAAATATTTTAGATGTGTATACTATGAAGAGTTTTCTTTCAAGAGGTGATGATAACTTATTACTGATTTTACTGTGTACCTTTGTAAAATATTAGCATCATTCATAGTGAGCAGTTAAGATTTAAGAGTATGGCAGGATGGTAGGTTATTATATGTCAGATCTCATTTTATTAGCCTGTTGAAAATTTATTGCACTTTAAAAAGAATACATAATTATAACTGCCTCCTTTTCCTTTCCATGAATTAATTTGTAATTGCGGTTGGGTGTGTGCCCCTCTTTGTGGTAATAGTGGTAGTTAAGCATACTTAGTAATAAATATACATTTAACCAATAAGTTGGTCTGAGTCTAAGAGTTTATCCTAAAGCAAAATTGCACCCAACAACAAGAAAATATGTAGTGGGTGAATTATCCAAATTCCCTGGTTTTATTGTATTGTTCTTTCTTGCTTTCTGGTATCCAGTATGACTCCACATCGATTTTAACTACTGGCTTAACTAAACATCAGGTTATTTGTAGTTGTAGATGACCCCCGCTACCTACCATCTTTACTAACTTGAATAGGAAGTAGAAGAATTCTAGAAAAAAGGACAGAGCTTTCTTTTCTGGTGATGGTGTGCTTTTCAAGCAGGGCTTCTCATTTCATATTGAAAATACCTGCCAAGATAAAGTACTTTCATCCTACAGAAACTAAAAGAGCATTTCCAAACAGTTTTTATTCCTTACACCTGCATCTTCACAAAATCTACCAAGATTTTGAAACAGTTGGAAAGGCTAATGTTATTTTCTAAGTTGATCGACATGTAAAGGGGATGAAGGTAGAGAACGGAGGAGAGGAGAAGATAAGGAAAAAAAAAAAAGAAAGTTTAGGAAATACTTTTAACCTCAAGGGAAGAGGACTCAGCATGACTCACAACATATTAGCTTGAAAGCAGAGACTGCCATGGTTGCACTGAGGAACTTGTGTCTTCTAGAGAAAGATTCTCAATTTATGAGATTGGGCTCTCTGGGATTACTTACCCTGACTTTCTCTAGTTTCCTAGAATATGAATCAAAATATTCCTTAATTGTTTTCCCTCGTGGTTCAACAAGAGCAGAAAGCATTTGTTTTAAATGGAATAGGTGAAGCTGGCTTTAGTTTAAAATCCCTAAGCAGTAAATTATAAATGTGTATGATACTTCTTTTATTGTAAAGAACTAACTGACTTACAAATCTTAGCTGCATATTGTGACATCTTTTTTTTCCTCATTCCTTTTAAGTTGTATTTAAATGTATGCTGTTTCCCTGGTTCTGAAGGGAGCAAACTGACCTTGTTCAGAGATTACTATGATGTCTGTTCTAATCTATCTGGGGCTGCTATAGATAATTGTGTCTCTCAAAATTCATATGTTCAGGCCTTAACCCCAGTGTAATTTTAGGGCTTATAAAGAGGTGATAAAAGTTAAATGAGGCCATAAGGATAAGACCCTCATATAGTAGAGCTAGTGCCCTTGTAAGAATAGACACCAAAGCTCATTCTCTCTATCATGTGAGGACACAGTGAGAAGGCAGCTGTCTGCAAACCAGGAATAATCCTCATCTGAAACTGAATTGGTGGGTGCCTTGATTTTGGCTGTTCTATTCTCCAAAACTGTGAGAAATTTCTTGTGTCTAAACCATCCAGGCTGTGATATTTTGATATGGCATCCCAAGCAGACTAATATGGGGCAGGCTCTGATGCAACATGTTCTGCCCTATTTTGCCTAATTCAGAACTCAGGTGAAAAAAGCTTTAAAATGCTGAAAACCGAATTAACAATCCTCAAACACCTGAGGCAGAGATTATGGCTGAAACATACAACAGACTGCCTAAGACAAAAGCTGGGTAGAGTTTCTTTGGGAAATTAAGACATTCAAAGGCAACTATGTAAATGGGGGAATTTAGAAAGCCATGTGCATGCTCAGGGCAAGACACATACTCAAACACTCAAGAAGACCCTATGCTTTCACCTTGGCCTCATCCCTTGGTACATTGAAAGCTGGCAAGTTGAAGGAGGGCCCTGGCTCAGAGCCAGTTTGCAAAGGCTGGGAGTTCCTAGCATTCAAGAATATTTCTATCACAATCCTTGCTGAACACAAGCTAAGGAGCAGAGACTGCAGTGACCACATGTGACAAGGAATACAGTCTTTGCAATAATAGTTTGGCAAGGACATTAAATCAACTGATTGCTACAGCCTTCCAACAACCAAAAAATAGTGAACCCTGTGAAAGAGGAAGAATTTGACTTCTAGTTACGACATTATAATAGCCAAATGTCAGTTCTAACCAAAAAAAAAAAAATTACAAGGCATACAAAGAAATAAGAAAGAATGGCTCATTCAAAGGAATGAAACCGTCTGTGAGGAAGTCCAGACATTGAAGTTACTAGACAGATCTTAAAATAACTGTCTTAAATATGCTCAAAGAACCAATAGAAAAAAATGGACAGAGAACTAAAGGAAATGAGGAAAATGATGTATGAACAAAATTAGAATATCAATAAAGAAATAGAATTATAAAAAGGAACGAAAGAAAAATTCTGGGACTGAAGAGTATGATAGCAACAGCTTGGACAAACTATTGGCTCTAAGACAAAACAGCTTTTTTGCAGAAGATTCTGGCCTGGTCCCCCATCAGGAGATGATGTCCCTGAACTCAAATCATAAAATTTGGCATGGTTTGGTGTGGTTTAGTGGAAAGATGTTGTGCTTTGGATTAAGATTGATGTGCTTGAATTATAGCTATAAATAAAAATAACAATGACTAGCATTACTAATTGAAGTAGAGAAAGCTCTAAGAAGGAAGAACTCAGAGTCTAGGACTTACATAACTTCTGCTGCTCACTTACTATCATATTAGGCACTATATTAAACACTTTCCTCACTGATTTATTTTCATCTTCACACCAACTCTTTGAGGAGGCATTACCAACTAATAAACTAGTCTCAGAGATTAAGCCCTTGTAAATAGTAAAAGGGATTCCACTCTTTTTTTTTTTTTGCTTTATTAAGGTATAATTGATATGCAATAAGGTGTATGTAAGATATATGATATGATGTTTTGACATATGTAAACATAACCACAATCAAGATATTGAACATATCTATTGCTCCCCCTCCAAAGTTTTCTCCTGCTGCTCCTGACCCCTCCCCATATCTAAACAACCACTGACCTGATTTCTGTCTCTGTAGATTAGTTTGCATTTTCTAGAGTTCTATAAATGGAATCACACAATGTGTGCTCTTTTTTTATCTGGCTTTTTTTCACTCAGTATAATTACATTGAAATTAAACCATGTTGTTTTGTTCATCAATAGTTTATTCCTTGTTATTGCTGAGTAGTATTCCATTATAAGGATATACCACAATTTGTGTATCCATTCACTTGCTGATGGACAATTAACCCAATTGTTTCTGACCCTAAACCCATGCCACACTCTTTCCCCAGCTCCTTCACATACTGTTTGGTCTTGGGAAACCTAACTATTCTCTCTGAGCCTCAGTTTTTCTCATCGTAAAAATGGCAATAATATTTTTCCCAACAGGATCGTTATTAGTGAGATAACATGTGAAAGCACCTAGTACTGTGCCTGGCATACAGTTGGTGCTTATAAATAGTCATCTTCTCCAGGAAAGAAATATCTCCAGGAAGGAAAAGAGAAAAAAATATAGCAGTATATGCCTTTCTTGAGTCTTTCTTCCTGCAGTTTCATCTCATTCTTGCAGATTGCTTGATTTAATTTCTCCTGCTTACATCTTGTCTGCACCTCGTGGAGATGATGTTCCCCTTTTCTCTCTAATCCAAATATGGACACAAATTCTTTTTCTTATTCTCATACCATGGCTGAAATAGAATGATGTTTTCACAAAAATTAAAGGACAAATTAAAAGGGCATAAGTATATAAAACCAAACAGTGTAGAAATAGTCAAGAGTTCCAGAGCATGCTTCTCTCCCAAATAATCCCAGCAAAGTAAGTCAAAGAGCTTTGGTTTTTTTTTTTTTTCTTTTTTTTAACTTTCAGTTATTATTTTGACAATTTCAGATTTTACAGGAAAGTTGCAGGAATAGTATAAAGAGTCTTGACACAACCTTTTCTTTGATTATTGCTTTACAACTTTAACAACTCATTTAAACTATTCTCTTATTCTCTTGCCTCCAAAATTTAGGCTAATAGTGGCTTTGGCAGAAAATACTCAATTAACTCAGTATGATAACAAATATAACAACAATAACAATTCCAAAAGTTGTTTACTGAATACCTGATAAGTGCCAGACTACCTGCTGGATGTTTAACTGGGACTGTCTCCTTCTCTAAATAACCCTGGAAGGCCAGTACTATTATTACACCCACTTAACAGATATGGATATTGACACAGAGAGGGCTCTGGGATATTGCCCAAGGTCACACAGATAGAAATCTTATAGTACTAAATGCAAATGGAACCAAATAGATTCCTGGACCTGCGATTCTAATGCTAATTTTAAAAATCAAAGGTCAGCAAACTACAGCCTTTGGGCTAAATCCAGCCCACAAAAGAGCTTTATTTAGTCCCAGACCTGCTTGTACAAGAATCACATCCTCTCACACAAATGGGTGGGCACAACCTGGTCTGAGCTACTTCGTAACCTGCCTCCTGTTTTTCAGTTATCTGACCATTTTCTCTCACTGACTTCTGTGATTTCTTGTCTTGCTCACAGAAAACTACAAGCCTGACTCTTGAAATTCTAACTAACTAGACACCGTTTTGTCCTTCTTTTGAGGGTCTCAGGGACTAAAGGAAAGAAATTGATAGGCAAGGTTAATCTTCACCAGGCTTGGGCATTCTTGGGACATTTTATGATGACTCACCCCAGACATCTTAAATAATAAAAATGAAACTGTACATGTGATGAAAGGCAGCAAACCTGAGGTGGACGCTGTGATGCATTGTTCTGATCCCCCCCTTCAGGACTGAAAGATTTATTCCCCTAGCTGTTGGGAGTGCTGGCAGCAGACAACCCACAGCAGCCTGCCCTCTCAGGGAACTGCCTCAGGTGCAAACACCTGACTTAACTCAAGGTCATGCCTCCTTTCAGGGCACCCACACACAAGGACTGATCAACATAAGGATATAGAAACTCAGCCTCCCAGCTTCAACCTGTGGTATTGCCTAGGGCCATTCCAACATCAGAGTTCCCCATAGAAAGACTACACATAGCCCAACTTCTTCCTCTCTACAATCCTGCTTCCTCCTCTTCTCTTTCACAGGCATCGACCTCAAAAGCACTTCCTAATTATCTTTATGCATGCTGATCTCTGTTTCAGAGTCTGTTTTCTGGGGAGTTCCACCAATGACAACACCTAAAGCAAGAGGAGAGCTATTTCTCAACCCCCTCGAAATCCAAGCTCTTTTCTAAGTATCGAAGGTCAATAGGTGATATAATTTTGAGTGACTTCTGCCTACCTAGAGCTAGTTCTTCATGCACTGACACCAGTGTTCCACATGAGAAATGAAGAGAAATAGAACCAGTGAACCCGTCAGTCTTGCTCTCTGTCCACAAATGAGCTCAGTCATTTTACCATGCTGTTCAATGTTGATTTAGATAATTACTGGTTTTTAAAATTTTCACATTTAATCAGAGGTAGAATTTTGAAATACTTCCAGTATGTCAGCCCTCTTTATAACCATATTTGCCTTAGGGTAAACCTCAATAAAATATTCACTTGTACACATATTTTAAGGACACTTGAAAGATCACATATTAGAGACAGTTTTCCTGTTTTTTCTGGTATATTTTTAAAATGTTTCCATGGTGATACACCCGATAGAGTAGTAGATATTGGACAAAATGTGTTCTAATCCTTGCTCTGTCACTCACTAGCTGTTTTTTGAGCCTCGTTGTTCTTACCTATAAAGGAGAGGTAATGATGCCCATCTTTTAGAGTGATTGTGTTGGTTAAATGAGAGGATATTTGCAAAGGACCTACCACATTCAAGTATTCGATAAATGGTAGCTATTTATTTTTACTTAATTTTTTAAAATTTAAATTCAATTAGCCAAGGTAGAGTACATCATTAGTTTTTGATATAATGTTTAATGATTCATTAGTTGAATATAACACCCAGTGCTAACTGGGTGATGGGAATTAAAGAGGGCACGTGATATAATGGTAGCTATTTTTATAAACAAGTATAATAATGACAAGTGGATTGGCTAAAAATTTTAAAAGGAAATACCTTTTCAACAAATATTTCGATTTATTGCCACATTTTTAGACTCCTAGTATCAAATATTAATTGATAAAGATATTCACTATAAAGATCTCTATACTGAAATGTGCATAAATGATCTTCATCTAAGAGGCAATTATCTCTAAAGAAAAGGAGTTGGAATAAATGATTTCTAAGTCTTTTTTCAGTGCTTAGAGCCTCAAGAGTCTATGGATTAGGATGACCCTCCAAAAATAGAAGCAACTATTTCTGGGATTTGAAGCTCTCTCTGTTGAGGGTGGCTGCATGTCAACAGAACTTTAGTTCTAAGTCTCCTTGACTAATAGTCTTTTTTGCAAATAATGCAGACTCTCAATCTGTTATACCATTGTGTGTACAAAATACCTGTCAGTATAGAAGCAGTCAGTAGTGATTACATTATTATAAAAATGGAAGTACCTTTCCAGTATTTATCCCTAGCCTTACAGTTGCTTAAACTCTATTTAAATTGATTATATATTATGGCTCATTATTTTTCTCTCAATACTAATTCCTTCTGCTGATTAGTGTATTTATACACAGAGGCAGTTCTGTGTATAAACAGAAGGGAACAGAAGGGAAGGGTTTAGCTTTCCCTCTGTCATCTGTTAACAGGATTCCCCCAGGGACTAGTTTCTCTGATACAGTTCCTGCAGCTACCTTACATCTTTGGACATGTCCTAGGGCATGTGGCCCCCACCCCCCATTTCATCTTTTGTCTCTGGAATGAGTTGTATACATATGTCCATCCTCTAGAAACAATTTACAGTCAAGCCTTACCTCTACTTTGAGTTGGACTTGTCTTCTTTTACTGAGTGGGTCCAGGCTAGCAGACACATAAGACGATCTTTATTTTCCTCCCTTTCTAAATATCTATCTCTACATCCATCTTTTTACTTTCTGCCTAAGAAGAGGAGTCTGACCTGCTTTCTCACAGGAAATAGGGTAGCATTTTGTCTCTCTCCCTACCCTACTTCACCCTACTTCAACCATCTAATATAAGTACTAGAACATTGCCAATCAAGATAACATTACCTACCCCCTTATACATTGGACTTTTGCCAAGGATATAAATAATGGAAGAAAATGGCAGAGGCCAGGGGTTGAGGGTGGAAGGTAGAGGCTGAGTAGGGAGGTAACACTTTATAGTTGAAGCCTGACAGATCTAAATGAAAGGTGAAGGTGGTATACAGAAACAATAGAAACTTCCAGAGTTCAGGAGAATCAGAACTCTAGTTCTATGAGGAGAGTAGAATTTGTGCCCAATATAAAATGTGGAAAGACAATGGGGGCAGGGTCAGAGGCAAGATAGTGGTAGAGTAGGGGACCTCATTTCATCTAGTGCCGTGAATGTAGCTAGATAACTATCAAACCATTCTAAACACCCATGAATTCAGCCTGAGCTGTAAGAAAAAAATATCTGGAACTTTACAAGTAGAAAAGTGACTGCTTTTTGCAATGTAGGAATTGCGGAGACGTAAATCTGAGGGGAGATATTGGAAGATAAACAGAGTGAGGAGGGAGCTTCCATAAGCTGGCTACCAGAAAAGGATATAGCCCCAGAAGGCAAAATTGGAACCATTGGAAATCTGCTCCAATGAGAGACATCCCTGTCTGAAAGGGGCTCAGGGGATGAAAAGGGCAGAATTCTAGGTGGGTCAGTGTGGTCTCAAGATCCCAGGAGTCACAGAACTAACTGGGGTGCCTGAGCCAGTAAAGTGCCCAAGCACTGGAGCAGGGAAACTGGTTATGATTAATAAGCCCAGGGTGTGACTCTCCGTTAAGGTCACCATAAAGCACCAGCCAGGCCCATCAGGTGACTGCTCTCCGCCTGGAAACACTGAAAGGACTGGAACACGTGGACCATCTGCCATTGCCCAGGAGGGTTGGAATGGGTGTGCCACAACCAGGCAATAGCTCTCAGGATGGCAGCCCCATAAAGGACAGTACGGTGACACTCAGCTCTACCCTGGGAGCTGCTGAGTGGGTATGTGCACAAGCCTGCGACTGCTCTCAGCCCCAGGGCACTACAAAGGGCAGTAACACAGGACCCTTGCGCTCCCCCCAGGAGAATCGCTGTGGGCACGCACTACAGGAGTCTGAAGAGTTTGGCACACAGGAAAGTGAAGACTGTTTGTCCCAGAGGGTTTAGTGAAGAGAGGGGATCACGATCTTTCTGCTCTGGGGCTGGAGATTGGGGCATGGCCATTTTTATTTTGATCCTCTAAAGCACAGAAAGCCTTCAGGAAACAAAAGCCACACTGAGCCCAGCCCCCTGGCAAGGGGTGGTGTAAGTCTGCCAAGGCAAAGATGCCTGAGAAGCAGCACAGCAGGCCCCTACCCCAGAAGACCAACTGGAAGAACAGGTGCACAACTAGTTTATGGATCCCACAAGACTATAAAACTCCAGAGCTAGGGGAAAATAGTATATAGAACTCGAGGGTTTTTTTCTCATGATTCATTTATCTTTCAGTCTAAAATTTCCCATTTCTTTTTTTCCTTTTATTTTCCTTTTCAACTAGTTTCTTATTTTATCAACTCTTTGTTTTTAAGTCACTTTTTTACTTTTATTTTTTACATCTACATTTTATAGACATGCTTCATTTTTGGCCTTTTTTCTCTTGAATAATTTTATTTTTGTATATATATAAGTTTTGCTTTCTTTGCGATTTTGGGAGTTAGTGTCTGTAACACACAGATCAAAATTCACTCAGGAACAAGTGGATCACCCTGCTTTGTTGACCCTGTGAGGTTATATTCTCTCTACCCACCCCCCTTTTGGTTCGTTTTTGTTTGCTTTTCTGTTTCGGTTACTGACCACTTCGGATTCGTCTAGTGTGTATTTTGCTTGGGTTGTGGTTGATATTTTTGATTCTGCTCACTCACTCATCCATTCTTCTCTGGGCAAAATGACTAGAAGGAGGAGTTCACAACAAAAGAAAAACCAGATGTAATGTTCTCTGCCACAGATCTAATCAATATAGATTTATATAAGTAAGATGTCAGATATGGAATTCAGGATAACAATTATAAAGTTAATTGCTGGGCTTGAAAAAAGCATAAAAGACACTAGAGAATCTCTTAGTACAGAAATGAGATCTAATTAGGCTGACCTTCAAAATGCTATAACTGAGGTGCAGTCTAAATTGGATGCTCTAACAGCTAGGGTGAATGAGGCAGAAGAGAGAATAAGTGATCTAGAAGACATGCTGATAGAAAGGAAGGAAGTTGAGGAAAAGAGAGAAAAACAACTAATAGCCCAGGAGGAAAGGCTTTAAGAAATTAATGATGCCATGAAATGTACCAATGGCAGAATTATTGTGGTGCCTGAGGGTGAAAAGAGAAGAGAGAGGGCCACAAGGTATATTTGAGCAAATCATAGTTGAGAACTTCCCTAATCTAGGGAAGGAAATAAGCATTCATGTCCAAGAGGCAGAGAGGACCCCTCCCAAAATCAATAAAAATAGATCAACACCCCGACATAAAATAGTGAAGCTTGCAAATTTTAAAGAAAAAGAGAAAATCCCTGAAAGCAGCTCAAGCAAGCCTCCTTACCTGCAGAGGGAGGAACATCAGACTAACATCAGACCTAGTCACAGAAACCTGGCAGGCCAGAAAGGGCTGGCATGATACATTCAGGGAACTAAATGAGAAGAAGATGCAGCCAAGAATACTTTATCCAGGAAGGCTGTCATTCAGAATGGAAGGAGAGATAAAGAGCTTCCAGGACAGACAGAAGCAGAAAGAATATGTGACCACCAAGCCAGCCCTGCAAAAATATTAAAGGGAATACTGTAAGCAAAGAGAGACTCCAAGAGTAACATAGACAAGAAAGAAATAGAGACAACCTACAGAAACAGGGACTTTACATTTACATGCAATACAATGGAACTAAATTAATATCTTTCAGTAGTTTCTCTGAATGTAAATGGGCTAAATGTCCCAATCAAAAGGCACAGAGTATCAGATTGGATAAAAAAGTAAGACCCAGGGCGCCTGGGTGGCTCAGTTGGTTAAGCGACTGCCTTCAGCTCAGGTCACGAGTCCCGGGATTGAGTCCCGCATCGGGCTCCCTGCTCAGCAGGGGGTCTGCTTCTCCGTCTGACCCTCTTCCCTCTCGTGCTCTCTGTCTCTCATTCTCTCCCTCAAATAAATAAATAAAATCTTAAAAAAAAAAAAAAAGTAAGACCCATCCATATGCTGTCTACAAGAGACTCATTTTAGACCTAAAGACACCTCCAGACTGAAAGTGAGGGGGTAGAGATCCATTTACCATGCTAATGGACCTCAGAAGAAAGCTGGGGTAGCAATCCTCATATCAGATAAATTAGATTTTAAACCAGACAGTAGTAAGAGATGAAGAGGGACACTATATTATACTTAAAGGGTTTATCTAACAAGATCTAACAATTGCAAATATTTATGCCCCCAACATGTGAGCAGCCAATTATATAAACCAATTAATAACCGAAGTAAAGAAACACATTGATAATAATACATTAATAGTAGGAGACTTCAATACCCCACTCACAGCAATGGACAGATCATCTAAGCAGAAGATCAACAAAGAAATAAGGGCTTTGAATGATACACTGGACCAGATAGACTTCACAGATATATATACAACATTCCATCCTAAAGCAACAGAATACTCATTCTTCTCGAGTGCACATGGAACTTTCTCCAGAATAGATCACATACTGGGTCACAAATCATGTCTCAACCAATACCAAAAGATTGGGATTATCTCCTGCATATTTTCAGACCACAATGCTTTGTAAGTTGAACTCAATCACAAGAGGAAATTTGGAAGGAATTCAAACACTTGGAGACTAAAGAGTATCCTGCTAAAGAATGAATGGGTCAACCAGGAAATAAAAGAAGAATTTAAAAAAATTCATGGAGACTAATAAGAATGAAAACACATCTGTTCAAAACCTTTGGGATACAGCAAAGGCAGTCCTAAGAGGGAAGTACATTGCAATACAAGCCTCTCTCAAAAAATTAGAAAAATCTCAAATACACAAGCTAACCTTACACCTAAAGGACCTGGAGGAAGAACAGCAAATAAAGCCTAAACCAAGCAGGAGAAGAGAAATAATAAAGATTAGAGCAGAAATCAATGAAATAGAAACCAGAAGAATAGTAGAACAGGTAAACAAAACTAGAAGCTGGCTCTTTGAAAGAATAAGATCGATAAACCTCTAGTCAGACTTATCCAAAAGAAAGAGAAAGGGCCTGAATTAATAAAATCATGAATGAAAGGGGAGAGATACGACCAACACCAAGGAAATAACAGACAATTTTAAGAACATATTATGAACAACTGTATGCCAACAAATTAGGCAATCTGGAAGAAATGGAAGCATTCCTGGAAACTTAGAAACTACCAAAACTGAAACAGGAAGAAATAGAAAATCTGAACAGACCAATAACCAGCAAGGAAATTGAAGCAATAATAAAAAACCTCCCAGGGGCGCCTGGGTGGCTCAGTCGTTAAGCGTCTGCCTTCAGCTCAGGTCATGATCCCAGGGTCCTGGGATCAATCCCCGCATCGGGCTCCCTGCTCTGAGGGAAGCCTGCTTTCCCTCTCCCACTCCCTTGCTTGTGTTCCCTCTCTCGCTGTGTCTCTCTCTGTCAAATAAATAAATAAAATCTTTAAAAAATAAAAAATAAAAAACCTCCCAAAAAAACAAGAGTCCAGGGCCGGATGGCTTCCCAGGGGAATTCTACCAAACATTTAAAGAAGAAATTATACCTATTCTACTGAAGTTGTTTCAAAAAATAGAAATGGAAGGAAAACGTCCAAACTTGTTCTATGAGGCCAGCATTACCGTGATCCCAAAACCGGACAAAGACCCCATCAAAAAGGAGAATTATAGACCAGTATCCCTGATGAACATGGATACCAAAATATTCACCAAGATACTAGCCAATAGGATCCAACAGTACATTAAAAGGATTATTCACCACAACCAAGTGGGATTTATTCCTGGGATGCAAGGGTGGTTCAACATTTGCAAATCAATCAGTGTGATAGATCACATTGATAAAAGACAAGAACCATATGGTCCTCTCAATTGATGCCCAAAAAGCATTTGACAAAATATAGCATCTTTTCTTGATTAAAACCCTTCAAAGTGTAGGGATAGAGGGAACATACCTCAATATCATAAAGGCCATCTATGAAAAGCCCACAGCGAATATCATTCTCAGTGGGGAAAAACTGAGAGCTTTTCCTTTAAGGTCAAGAAAATGACAGGGATGCCCACTCTCACCACTATTGTTCAACATAGTACTAGAAGTTCTAGCCTCAGCAATAAGACAATAAAAAGAAAAGACATTCAAATTGGCGAAGAAGAAGTCAAAGTCTCACTCTTCGCAGATGACATGATACTTTATGTGGAAAACCCAAAAGACTCCACCCCAAAATTGTTAGAACTCATACAACAATTCAGCAATGTGGCAGGAAACAAAATCAATGCACAGAAATGAGTTGCATTTCTATGTGACTGAAGAAAGAGAAATTACATTTGTACCCAAAACCGTAAGATAACTAGGAATAAACCTAACCAAAGAGGTAAAAGATCTGTACTCTAAAACCAAGAGAACTTTTACGAAAGAAATTGAGGAAGACACAAAGAGATGGAAAAATATTCCATGCTCATGGATTGGAAGAATAAACATTGTTAAAATGTCTATGCTACCCAGAGCAATCTACACATTCAGTGCAATCCCTATCAAAATACCGGGGCACTTAACCAACCTCGGATGGTTAGGCGTCTCTTCAGCTCAAGTTGTGATCTCCAGGTCCTGGGATCAAGCCCCATATCGGGCTTCCAGCTCAGCAGGGAGTCTGCTTCTCTCTCTGCCTCTCCCCCTGCTTGTGCTCTCTCTCTCTCTCTCAAATGAATAAATAAAATCTTAAAAAAAAAAATACCATCCACATTTTTCACAGAGCTGGAACAAACAATCCTAAAATGTGTATGGAACCAGAAAAGACGCTGAATAGCCAGGGGAATATTGAAAAAGAAAACCAAAGCTGGGGCATCACAATGCCTGACTTCGAGCTCTATTACAAAGCTGTGATCATCAAGACAGCATGGTACTGGCACAAAAACAGACACATAGGTCAATGGAACAGAATAGAGAGCTCAGAAATGGACCGTCAACTCTATGGTTAACTAATCTTTGACAAAGCAGGAAAGAATATCCAATGGAAAAAAGACAGTCTCTTCAAATAAATGATGCTGGGAAAACTGGACAGCCACATGCAGAAGAATGAAACTGGACCATTCTCTTACACCATACACAAAGATAAACTCAAAATGGATGAAAGACCTAAGTGTGAGACAGGAATCCATCAAAATCCTAGAGGAGAACACAGGCAGCAACCTCTTTGACCTCGGCTGCAGCAGCTTCTTGCAAGACATGTCTATAAGGCAAGGGAAACAAAAGCAAAAATGAACTATTGGGACTTCATCAAGATAAAAAGCTTCTGCACAGCAAAGGAAACAGTCAACGAAACTAAAAGGCAACCCACTGAATGGGAGAAGATATTTACAAATGGCACTACAGTTAAAGGGCTGGTATCCAAGATCCATAAAGAAAACTCAACACCCAAAAAACAAATAATCCAGTGAAGAAATGGGCAGAAGACATGAACAGACATTCCTCCAAAGAAGACATACAAATGGCCAGCAGAAACATGAAAATATGCTCCACATCACTTGTCATCAGGGAAATACAAATCAAAACCACAATGAGATACCACCTTACACCAGTTAGAGTGGCTAAAATTAACAAGACAGAAAACAACAAATGTTGGCGACGATGTGGAGAAAGGGGAACCCTCCTACACTGTTGGAACCCTCCTACACTGTCTACTCTATGCATAGAGCTGCCCTATGACCCAGCAGTTGCACTATTGGGTATTTACCCCAAAGATACAGATATAATGAAACGAAGGGGCACCTGCACCCTAATATTCATAGCAGCAATGTCCACAATAGCCAAACTGTGGAAGGAGCCAACATGTCCTTCAGCAGATGAATGGATAAAGAAGATGTGGTTTATATATACAATGGAATATTACTCAGCCATCAGAAAGGATGAATACCTACCATTTACATCGATGTGGATGGAACTGGAGGGTAATATTAGGCTGAGTGAAATAAGTCAATCAGAGAAAGACAATTATCATGTGGTTTCACTCATGCCGAATATAAGAAATAGTTCAGAGGATCATAGGGGAAGGGAGGGAAAACTGAATGGGAAGAAATCAGAGAGGGAGAAAAACCATGAGAGACTCTGGACTCCAGGAAACAAACTGAGGGTTGCAGAAGGGATGGTGGGTGAGGGGGATGGGGTAACTGGGTGATGGGCCTTAAGGAGAGCAGGTGATGTGATGAGCACTGGGTGTTATATGCAACTAAAGAATCATTGAACACTACATCTGAAACTGATGATGTACTTATGTTGGCTAATTGAATTTAAATAAAAAAAGAAAGATGCTTTCTACACCCCCTCCCCCCCCCCACAAAGATAATAGGGGCAAGAAAGACACATGTGGGGCAGAAAGGAGTTGAAGGAAGGAATAAGCATCAGGAAATTTAGCTGGTTTGCTTCTCTTGTATCAGTGGTCTTTTATAGTATTGCTGCCTTTTATCTTTTAAGTGCAGACATATCCCCCAACTTAGCAACATGGGCATGTATAAAGCTCCCTAGAGTGTGAGAAAGGAAACGAGGAGAGATGTTGTACTCCAGTTTATCCAGCTGATGACTGAAAGGCCAATTCCCTTTTCTTCCACTCTATGTTAAATATGTTTTTGTGAACTGTTATGATAATGTTTTAACACTATTTCTGTAGGAAAGTGCATTCTTCAAATTGGATCACCTTAAAATGAATTTTTGGGATACAGCTCACATGGAGACAGGAGACTTTTTCTAGTTTACTAACGTTAACTATCTAGATGTTGCAGATAAGGAAAATTCAGGTAAAACAGTGACTTGCGAAAGGCATTATGATCAAATTGAACTAAAATTAGAATTTCATGCACCTTCATTCAATCTGTGAAACTTCTTTTTCTACCGGATCTCTAGGGAGCCTTTGCCTCGAAGACAGTATTGGTGGAGGGGGATGGAGTCAGGAATGGAACAAACTAACCACAGTTTGACAGAAAGATCACTTTCTTTTCCTTTCTCTCTCAACTGCTTTGCATTTCTACTTCTCTTTCCATCTATCTCTTTCCTCCTCCTCTCCCTTTCCCTCTCCTTCTGTTTTCATTTGCATGTGTTTTGGGGATGGGGGAAGGTAAGGTGGCAGGGGTTGTTTTTCTTTTCTTTTTCTTTGCTTCCTGCTCTTTCACTGCCCTCAGTGTTTGGTCTGTCTCCTTTCAGTCTCTTTCTTTTTATTTTTCAGTTCTTGTTTTTATATCTTTTATATCTGCCCCTCCTAGTAGAGAAAGGGATGTCATTATTACTTTGATTAAAAGAAAAGTTTAAGTTCTTTGCCCTTTCTGGATCTGTGCTAAGCATTATAAAAAGGAAATTGCATAGACAGTGTCTGACATCTGAAGTATACAGTGTAGACTGTGGTTTTATAACACCGTCATGATTCTTGGCTTTGAGTTTGTCTGTTTCTCAGTCCCATTAAAAATCTGGTGGTAGCAACGAACTGCCTCCTTCCAAAAATGCCTAAGTCATGGGCATAATGGGCATAATCGATTTGTATGCAATTTCAGAATGTTCAAAAACTCCCTGAACCCCTTAGGAGTGTATGACCTCAGATCAAGAACCCTGCCGGTTGTTGCAATACATTTCACAAATGTCACTCAATTTGATATAGGAGGAATCGTAAAACATCATAGAACATAATCAATTTTAATTCATTTTGTTAAGAAAATCAATAGGCTATATAGCAGCCATTTTGTGTGGTTGGAGAGGTAAATGGGGAAGAAATGTTATCAAATTACAAGTAGATTGTAACATCATCCAAAAGGAACAAACATTTATTGAGCACTGCTGACCACAAACATACCTATATATAAAATTCCTACATGATACAGCTGCTATAAAAATTATATATGTACACATATATACAAATATATGTGTGTATGTAATATATAAAGTATAATAATATAAAATGTTATATACATGTTAAATTTTCACAACAGCTGTATCATGTAGGATTTACATTGAGATAAGGAAATTAGGGCTCAGAGAGATCAAATAGCTAACTCAAGCCACCAATTAGTAGATATAGATAAGGATTCTAACTCACATCTAACTCTAAGGCTCCCTTGGAAGATAATTTCTTATCTTTTCTGTTGAACACAAAACTTAGCACATTGGAGGTATTCATGGAAGGTTGGAGTGTTGATTGAATTAAATAAAACAGAGTAAAGTACAGAACCCTGCAGTAGATCATTGGAGGCTTGAGGCCACTCTCCCCACTCCTATTCACCATTTAATTTCATTTCTTTAGAGAAAAGGAAGGGGGCATTTTAACAAGTTCTGAAGAGTATAGAGAATCTACAAAATCGCAGAGAAATATAGTAATTTTCTTCTGTTCATCAGAGGAATATGTCAGTTCTAGCAGTGTGAGGGTAATGGGCTTGAATGTGCCAATTTTCATTTGGAAGGAATTACTGCGAAGTTAATACAACATTAACTTGAGGAAGCCATTTTTGATTTAGTAAGTCCTCTGAACATTAAAGAAGGCATTCTGACTGAAGCTCCTGAAATATAAAGAACAATTTGAAACATGCCTAGGAGGAAAATACAGCAATTGGAGCATAAGGAAGTTCTCAAATGAAGTCTGATTTTAAAGGAAAAAGAATATCATTGATTTAATAAATTGTTCAGAATGTATGTGTATGAACTCAATCTGAGGCTAGCTAATGATGGAAGCCATAATTTGAAGAGAAGTTGATGAGGAAAATGAAAGCAATATCAGAATGTGGACAACTCTCAGATAGAGGCTGGTTATATTTCCAAAGAATACTTTTAGGGAAGCTAATAAACACTTAACAAAGTTGAGCAGAAAGTACTTCAGAAGTAACTGTCATCTTAGAAGCCAGTCAAGACAGTGAAATAATGAAGAATCAGTGATTATGTTCCCTTGCTTGATAGTATTCATGATTTAAAAATAAGCCCATATTGACTTCAGGTCAAGGCAAGTTCATGATGCATAATTTTTAAATTTCTCCAATTCCCCTTTCTAAAAACATACTAAATAACTAGAATAGCAAAAGAAAAATTCTATTTACAACATCCTCACAACATCTTCAACTAACAAAACATCCCATGGACCTCAGAATACCCTTTCAGATTATGGCTTGCCTTACCCAAACCACAAACAATGCAGGACCCATACAGGACATGTCTAGGCCTAGCAGCTATGCAGAGGTAGTGGAGGGGAGAGAAAGAGAGTTTTAATTGTTCTATGAACACTGGAATACAAATTTCCTCTGCTTTTAGAAAGTTCATGTTAGGCCATTTCACTTGTACAAAAGACCTACATTAGTACCTATTTTTGCTAACCAAAAGAAATCCAAAGAGGGTTTTCACTTTTATGAAGAAAGGTAAAAAGCAAAAATAGTGTTCAGTGTTTATAGATGAAGTGAGCACCCAGAGCAGTGAGAGTGGCACCCTGAAGCTCCTTCCCTGGGAGCTACACTTAGCATCTCAGCATCCAGCTGCCATAGCTTTGAATTCTATCCACGAGCATCTGTGCTTTATCTCAATTTATTTTGTGCATTTGTTAGCAAGATGTGTCGTAAGGTATCAGAAAAGCCTAAGAGAGGTTATTTTTTTTCTGGGGGGGTCTGGGAACTCTAAAAAGTTTTCCATATAAGTTATGATAACTACTTCCTCACTTTATGGCATTTTGGTTTATGAAAGCTTTCATGGGAACATTCTACTATCAGATTGTGAGGGGAAAACTACAGCGATTGCCAAGATATACTCCAAAGGAGAGAGAGTCCCTCCTGGAATGGAATTCTCAGAAATTGAATATTGTGAGAATAACAGTGGAAAGGAGAAGACTCCAGGCTCCAGTTATCGGTGAGTGGAATGAGAAGAGCACAGCTACACACTCAGGCACTATGGAGAGATAAGAAGGTATGCTGTGGCTCAAATGCTCAAAGAACTCAGAAATATCTAATAAAATTCCTGTCCTAAGGAAAATGCTCCTGTGAAGAGAATTCAAATTGAGCAGGACAGGAACTCTTAGGGCAGATGGGAGAAAAGGATCAAACACTTTGGGGGAAGGTAGGATTCCAAAGATGGCAGATCTCAGAAAGTGGGTATGACTACACAGAGAGGCTATTTATATCTCTATTTGTTGTATCTTTATCTATCTACCTATAGTCTTTGTAATAACAATACAGGAGAAAGCTCTGAAGCAGTGGAGGTAGGAAAGCTATCATAGTGCATCTTAATCCCCTACAAGGGAATCATTTTCTAAAGACATGGAACACTTGGGCTTATTTATACATGAACAATGGAAAAGAATATTGTCAAGCACTAAATATACTAGTATTTAAAAAAATGGGCTACAGGGTGGTTTAGTCGATTAAGCATCTGCCTTTGGCTCGGGTCGTGATCCCAGGGTCCTGGGATCGAGTCCCACATCAGGCTCCTTGCTTGGCGGGGAGCCTGCTTCTCCCTCTGCCTCTGCTGCTCCCCCTGCTTGTGCTCTCTCTCTGTCAAATAAATAAATAAAATCTTTAAGAAAAAATGGGCTACATGATGAAACTGGATAATTAATGTATTCTAGAAAATATACAACAAAAAGCAGATGAAAACTAAATAATAGAATTATCTAAAAGAACTTAAGGAAACAATAAATAAAAACTGAAAGAACAGCAGGGGTGCCTGGGTGGCTCAGTTGTTAAGCGTCTGCCTTCAGCTCAGGTCATGGTCCCAGGGTCCCTGGATCGAGCCCCGCATTGGGCTCCCTGCTCGGCGGGAAGCCTGCTTCTCCCTCTCCCACTCCCCCTGCTTGTGTCCCCTCTCTCACTGTGTCTCTCTCTATCAAATAAATAAATAAAATTTAAAAAATTAAGAACAAAAAAACTGAAAGAACAGCATACATTATAATTAGGAAACTGAGAAATGAGGTGGCTAAACATCAATTGGGGATTGGTAACATTCAGAACTGGGCTCAAGTCATGTGAAGGCTGGCCCCATTTCCAGCTTACCCTTACTTATAAACTGTGTCCCTTTTTGGTCCTAATTGAAATTTATAGATTCCCCTTTCCTGCATGGTTCTGAACTCTAATTTCCTCCCTATAACTTGAATCTATGAAAATTTTTGCTCAAATTCTCATCTTTTCAGTTACTCTTCTCAGATTCCCTCATTTTCTGGATTAAGTCCCCATATATCCTCACTGCCTGAATGAGGATTCTTCAAATACCTTCACATTGTTCTAAGACAATCTAGTCCACCATTGTCAGAAATAGAAATTGGGAAATATAGTTTATAAAGGAGGAAAAGGAAGGAAGGAAGGAAGGAAAGAGAGAAAGAAGAGGAGCTAGAAAGAAAGAAAAGGAGAGAGAGAGAGAAAGCAAGAGAAAAATGAGAGCTATAGAAGATAGGAAAAGAAGATCCAACATAAGCATAAGAAGAAGATGAAAGCAATAGAACAAAACAAATACAAAAATCCATAATGCAAGAAGATTTTCTTTAAAAAAAATTGGAACATCTACATTGAAAGATCACCCCATTAACCCTGGCAAATGAACTCAGAATTGTAAACACGAAGACATAGTCTATTAAAACTGGACAGTAAAGAAAGCACTTTTTGGACATCTGAGCATAAAGGCAAAGTTACTTATAAAGAAAAAATAAAATCATATTTTCATCAGATTTATCCACAACATAAGATAATAGAGCAACATATTTAAGAGACTCAAGGAAAGAACACATGAAACAGTGATTTTTATACACGTGCAAAGTTGCTTTTAGTATAAACTATAGTACAACAAAGCAGTTGTGAACATGCAAGAACTCATGGAATATTTTTCCCTGAAAAATCTACCTAGAAAACAAGATTCAGGCAATCAAGTAATCATAAGATTCTTCAGCTAAGTTCTAGGAGCATAATAGCTTGCCAGTAAATGTTAGTTGAACAGATGGATAGATGTATGGATACATTTAAAGAATAAATTTGTGATTTTCAGGCTATACCTGGTAGGGAAAAGGAAAGAGCTATCCATATTACTAGTTACCAGAGAGCTAGCAATGTGAAGTCAAAGAATGTTAGTTCTGGGGAAATTTTAGATCAAGATGAATAAACTGTCTCAGAGTGATTTGCCCAAGATGCACAAATGGCCCATGGATGAGCCAGGAAATGGATCCAGAGTTTTCTGAAACTTACTGAATTTCTCTTTAAAAACTCATTTGCTGACAAAGTATAAACTTTTAAATAGCATCATTCATTTTCCCGCCAAAATAAACTCATCCTGTTCTCTGTATCCCATAGTAAAATGTTTCTTGAAGACTAGGTTATAACTTTTCCTTTCATTAACTTTTACAGCAACAATATGTTTATTATAGAAAAATTAGAAAAAAAACTTTACTTATAATCCTGTCACCCAAACAAAACTCTTATCAGTTACAAACATTTTTGTTTTCACTTTTTTAGACTTTTTCATTCTTTGAACAAACACACATGGTGTTTAAAACAAAACTAGAATTATATGGTCATATTGTTTTATAGTCTTTTTCATGACATACCTGATATATCAGTCATGATCATCTTTCATGATCAAATATAGAACTAAACACTGGAAGCAATCTCATTCTTGATCTCCTAAAGCACTTTTCTTTTGACTGCTGTGATTCAGTGACCCCTTACACTTGGCTTTCTATGATGTGTGCATTTGCCTCACCTCTTTGACAATGTTTTAATCACTTTTGTATCTCCCTAGCTGCTCAATAAATATTTTAATGAATCAAAAAAAAAATATAGAACTAAACACAGGAAAAATACTTTAAAATGGATCTTACATCAGTAGAAATGTCCATTCTAATGTTTACCTTATGTTTTCTTTTCCTGAGTAGTGTATAATTTCAATTCATTTGATGTCATTTATAAGTAGTGTAACTTTGTCCCTAATTTATATTCTCCCTTTATATTTAGTTGACATAGATCTTAAACTTGCCAAGCTGATAAGTTACAGGTCCTTAGGTCCTCCTGAAACCTGGAGTCAGTGTCATCAGATGGGATTTTTCCTTTGGTGGGGAAAAAGAGAGGAGTCAAGAAGTGGAGAGAACTACTATATGCTGAGGGAAAAGTAGCCGTGAGTGATAAACTGGAAGTAAATATGTTTTGCCATTTTGATCAGGCCTCTTATGGAGATGCCATAATTAGATGTGGCTCTGGGGAAGAAAGAGACCTCCTGTATATGGCCTAGTGCTGAAGAAGTCTGGAGAAGCTACAGAGGACAGCCCCAGCTTGCATCCTGGAGACTGGGAGTGGAGCACCACTCAGCCCCTCTTCCTTTGTTGGTTCCACCCAGTGTCATCAAACATATTAAAGGGCAGCCATTTTTCATCAAAGATATTCCCATATAACCAAGTGAAGGTTTAGCAGCATTTGACCACTTGACTTGATATTACCTTTAGATACTTAATTCAATATTTGTTAATTCTAATTTTTCCATTTTTTTCTTCTTTTGTATTTTGGGCCCAATACTTTCTTTTCTTCTTCAGGCATAAAACCATTTTTCAGACCCTTGAAATGCTTGTGAGCCTGGTCACTGTGCCTGTACTGCCCAGTGCAATGGGTAGGAAGGTTCTGCAATCCCTACTTGGGCCTCCTCTCTATTCCATGAGCTGCTGTTGTTCCTGCTGTGGTTGGTATTCTTACTACTACCGTCGTCTCATCTGAGAGATGTGAATACCCCAGTTCTCCCCTGCCCTTGGCTTCCTGTGGTTATTTGGGTTTTGTCACTGTCCAATCTTACAGGTGATGGTAGCTTTCCCTTCTACACCATCTCACACCTCTGGGTCTTAAAGATTCCTTTTTTTTTTTCATGGGTTGTTTTGAAAGGATGACTGTCCAACAAGAGCCCAGTATTTCTTGAAACACTAGTTGGTATCTTTCTGATAGATTTTGTGGCTGTCTTCTTGGCTCTTTATTCTGACTCAGTGTCTGGTATATTATTATCATTATCAGTGTTGTTTTTGTTATTTGGTATCTGGTTCTTGGCTCTGAGGCCCAAAGTTCAGTCCTGTTCCACTCCATACTCAGGCTCCCAGAACCCGTGCTGACATCTCACTTACCAGGACCTATTTAGTTGGGATCAGAAAAGAGGCTGGGTCCATGGAGCAGGATAAACAAGCGTTTTGGAAGTAGGCAGACCTGGGTTCAAATTCCAGTACCACTATTTGCTAGATTGATTGATTGCTAGTTTTATTACTTAGATCCATTACAAGACGTCTCTGTGACACAGTTTTAGCATGTGTAAAATGGATAAGTTAATGCCCAATCTCCTCAGTTTTGAGGAGGATGAAATAGGATAATGGATATGCCTGGTAAAAAGTAGATACTCTGAAATGTTAGTTTCCATCTTTATTTTGTATATATATATTTGCATGAGTTTAGGTTTACACCTTTGCATCCTTCTTTCTCTTTCACTATTGCAGTTCAGAGGTTGCAACAGGGACAGGAATAACAATGATTTCAAATTTGTTTTATTGTCATATTTGAATGGCAGAGGTGATTGTTTTCTAGCATTAGAATATCGCTATTACATAGGTGAGCCCGTTATCTCATTTTGTATTCCTCCTTAGGCAATTGCTTTTCTTGGAGCCATTTGTTTCTATGTACTTGACCTTGACTCACTTTCTGATTTATTTATTACTTGACATAACCATTAGCTTGTTCGATTACCTTTAATTAAGTTGTACTGGTTCCTCTACATGGAAATGCCCTTGTTTCTTGGTTGGCCAAGTACCACCTTTGCTGAGTGTAACAATTCAGTCAACTCATTTTGCCCTTTATAATGTTAAAAAAAAATTCAACTGAGTAAATTTGAAGATGTAATTGGCTTTTTTAAACAATTCATGAATCAGGCAGCGTCCTGTTTGGCAAGTAGAGGGGCTCTCAGAGGAGTTGTACAAAATGGAAGGTTTTCCTAGGAAGGAGGGTGAAGTAAGAAAGTTATAAGCAAAATAGAGGAAGATTGTTTCAGATAAGATCACCTTCATTTAGGGGGAAGGACAGGAGATCTTATTATGCAGATGACCTCATGTTTCTTTGTGGGGGATAGAGAAAGTCCAGGCAGATTACCTCATTGGTGCTTATCAGAAAATTCCTGACTGATCTGGGTAAGACTCATCTTTATGCGAGAGGTTGAAATTACAATTAGATTAGGTATTAAGCCCCAGTTACTGACTTGTGGCCTTAACCTAAATGACACCATTTTGGGCTTGAGGTTTTCTTTTTAATAATAATAAATGCGGTACTTCTGTCTCCATATTTCTTTCAGAAGAAACGTCAATTAAAAATGTGTTTTAATGCAATGAACATTTTAATAATAGTATCTTTTAAAAAATAAACATGATTGATTCTTCAACTGGTAAAGAGTCATTTATGTTGTAGCCTTTAACACAAAAGTTCAAGAAACCAACATATTAGATTTATTACTAAAAGCCTCTATCTAGGGCACCTGGGTGGCTCAGTTGGTTAAGCGACTGCCTTCGGCTCAGGTCATGATCCTGGAGTCCCTGGATCGAGTCCTGCATCGGGCTCCCTGCTCGGCGGGGAGTCTGCTTCTCCCTCTGACCCTCCCCCCCTCTCATGTGCTCTCTCTCTCTCTCTCAAATAAATAAATAAAATCTTTAAAAAAATAAAAAAATAAAAAAAATAAAAGCCTCTATCTAGGTATATATACTCCTTTGACATAGCTCTGTAATTTATAATTGATTAAACAATTGGTCTTCCTGGTCATTCCATAGGCCCTTGGTCAAAAACCAAATCTTTTCCTCATTATTGTTTATATGAAAAAACCTAATTCAGTTATGTCACTATGACTTCCAGTACCGTTTCAGTTTCCCCCAGTGTTAAAATAATAGGATTAGCAAGGTGATGGCTCACTACAGAAGGGAGGAACAGGTAGGTGACTGAAGGAGAGGATCAGTAGGTACGCACACACAGTCACTCAGACACACTCACACTTACACTCACACTCAGTGTTGGGAGAGAGTAAAAGAAACTCTGTCCTTCAAAGCTTCTAAATTTTGGCCCTTTTTACTTCTCAGGGAGGATAAACTGGCTTTTTTCAGTTCTGAGCCCTTTCTCAAAGGTAGTGTAATTCTGTTTTAGGGAAATAGGAGATCTTTTGTGCCTTAGGGTCTAAAGGAGAGGGGGTGGGGTGTCCTGGGGATTAGTTGAGGCCCAGGAAGTGTCAGGATTTGTGCACAATGTGGTGGCCAGATGAGGAAGGCTGCCCAGCCCTGTGTTCTTAGGGTCACTTATGGAGGTAGAAGGATGTCTTCATCAGACAGGAACTGCATGAAAAAGACCCCAGACAGTTTATGTTTCCTTTGTAGGTTCTTCAATCCCCCTGGTCTCTGTGACTTGTCATGGGGCTCTAACATGCTCACAAGCAAATACCCTGGAGACTTGTGCTCACCAGGGACCACTGATAGCCCTGGTAGTCATTCAACAAAAATTTCTATATGCCAGGATCTTCAAAGGTTATTCAAAGATTACCATATGCCAGAATCTTGGTGTGGGGTTAGACCTTTGAAAGGGGGAGGGCAAAACCCAAAAAGGTTCACAACCTCTCCCCTCATGTTTTTACTCTGAATTAAGTTTCTTCATAGAACTCAGTCACTTAAAAATTTTTTTTAAGTTTATTAATTTTTTTTAATAATCTCTATACCCAACATGGGGCTCAAACTCATGACCCCAAGATCAAGAGTCACATGCTCTTCCGATTGAGCCAGCCAGATGCCCCAATCACTTTTTATATGTCTCTTTGTTTATTGTCTGTTTTACTGTTAGAATGCAAGGCCCAAGAGAGCAGAAATTTTGTCTTGTTTATTGCTGTCTCCCCAGTTTCTAGAACTGTGCCTGGCACATATTATGTATTTGACAAATATTTGCTGCATAAATGATTGAATGAATCCCATTGTTTTAGTCCATGAAAGTCAAGCAGCCTTGTATATTATTTTATCTTCTCTTTCTAAAATACTCTTATGCTTTTATACCTAAAGTAAATATTGTCTTTTCTGCCTCTTTTCCAAAAAATGCTTATGCTGGATCATTTATAGTCTATGGAGCTACATAATGAACAGGTGAAGTAAAAAAGGAACACTGTATACCTTGTAGAGTCTCTAGTTTTCCAGAGCTTTGCAGAGCCAATTCTTTTATGAAAGTCTTCTTATGAAAGATCTATTGCAGTTTTATAATCATCTACTTCAACTTGTATTTATAATTTGAAACGAAAAAGAGATCTAGTTTATGCATGAAAAACAAACCCTTTTTGGTTGTTGTTATGTGTGGTAGAAGCAAGGAAGGAGTAGGCTCAGAAGCTTCAACCCACCTCCTCCCCACCATCACTGTTGTCACTCAGATTCTTCTTCCCACTGACCTCCCTCGCCTGAGGACAGGAGGATTCTCTCAACTGTCATCTTTGCCAGTGAAATTTAAGATGCATCATTTTCTATTTCTACAGCAGTTGCCTGCTAATTTTCTAATAAAGGCTTCATTGATGTGCCAAAAAAAAATTAGACAACCCCGGTGACCATGTCTGTGACTTTTCTTTCATCAGATATCAATCACAGACTTATTCAACTTAGCTAGCATGATCTTTTAATAAAACCTGGGCCAATAGGTTGCAAACCTTTCATCACTTGGCGTTTAAATATTGATTTTCTTTATGGTGTTCTTGAAACAATTTGAAAACTGGCATTAGCTTTTAGCATGCTGGAGTTTTCTTTCTTTTCTTATAGAGATCAATCATTTTCTGTGTTTTGCTCTTTTGGGTAGTCCCCTTGACTCAAGATTTATAATGCTTTACTATTTTACCTAGCCTTTTCTTTCTGCTTATAGTAGCCCTTTAAAAACTATCGATATAATCTACCTCTACCAAAAGGTCAACATAGCATTCTGGATTTAAAAAATGACATTTTTAATGTTCAAACTTCTCTTGACTTTCTTTTCCTTTTATCTTTTTTTTAGATGGGGGGGTTGGCAGAGGGAGAGGGAAAAATAGAATCTTAAGCAGGCTCCACACTCAGCATGGAGCCCCTCAGGAGGCTCAGTTTTACAACCCAGAGATCATGACCTGAGCCAAAATCAAGGCTTAGATGCTCAATCAACTGAGCCAGGCGCCCCTCTTAACTTTCTAATGAAGACTCTTAATTGTTTTTCCTTTTCCAACTTCTTCTATTTTCTTGTATTAAGTACAAGTTAAAAGGAAACTTTTTTGGGAGTGTACACGTACCTGCATCTGACCCTAATTTTTTTCTTTTTTGCATTGCCTTACCATGTCATTTCCCTGTTCCCTGTCTGTGGGAATATTTACGTATGAACACTGAAGTATGGACTGCACCTGCCCTCTCTCTTTGGAGCCTCACCACAGCCCTCTGAGATAGGTATTATTCTTAGACTTATTTTTCAGGTGAGAAAACTGAGACTTGGGGAGTATCCCATCCAAAGTAAGAGAGTAGTACTCAGTGGAGCTGCACTTGGAATCAGTATCTGTCTGACTCAAGACTCTATACGCTTCACCAGCATGCTATAATGCTTCTAGAATGATTCATGCCTTGCATAATTATCCCTTTCCAAGTCCATTGTTTCCTCAGTTTTCAATCCTGTCTTCCTTGCAATTGTTTATACTTTTACAAAGGCAGCAAAGCCTGGTGGTTCAGAGCCAGACTCTGGAGCCAGGTCAAGTGGGTCCAGATCCAGAGCCACCACATACTAGCTGTGTAGTTTTGGGTGGACTCCATGGCCTTTCATGCCTCGGATTCCTGATCTGAACACAGGGAATGATAGTGCCTACCTCCTAGGGTTTTACTATTTAAATGAATCATCAATACATGTGATGTGTTTAGAACAGTTCTTGGTATATGGGAAGTGCCCAGTAAAGAGCTAATATTGGTGCTTATTTATTTATTTATTACTTATTTAGAAGTTCAACACATGTACTTACTGAGCACTGTACTGTTACTAAGTGCCAGGCACCATGAAAAACTCTGAATGTAGAGAGATGATTACCAGAGAATCTTTCCTTTAATGTGTTCACATCTAGTGGTGGATCATAAAAGATTGTGCTCACAAGGGGGGATACCCCATATTTAAAAAGACAATCCAGATACTGGGTGGTCAATCTAAGTTTAGTAAATTTGAGAGAAAATGGTTACTGAGTGGTGGAATGAGGATCTCCCTGCCACGCCAGTGCTTCCTAACTGAAAGCCAGCTAACCACTCCTATTCCACTCACCTTTTTGCAATATTACTTTTCCAATCCTCCCATCAAGAGATGGAGTCTATTTCCTTTACCTTGAATTTAGACTAGCCCCATGACTGGCTTTGACCAACAGAATGCGGTGAAAATGATGTGGCATGACTTACACACCCTGACCTTAGGAGGCCTTGCAGATTTCATTATTGCCCTTTCGGGATGTGGCCTCCATGTAAGGCAGCTGAAGCTGGATTACTGAATGATGAGACGGGGAGTGGAGAGAGAGAAGCCCAGCCAGTCTGCTACCATTTCAGTCACCTCAGCTGGGTGTCAGTCATGCGGGTGAAGCCTGGCACCCTGGATCCTTTGGCTTTTGTTGAGCTGCCCCAGCCAATACCATGTGGACAGAGTTAAGTTGCCAATCTGCCCAAGTTGCAGAATCATAAGCGAATAAATCAAATAAATGGTTGGGGTTGTTTGGGATGGTTTGTTTCATAGAATTAAATCCCTGGAACATAAGAGGGCTTGCAGCTTCCATTGTCACTATCTTGGAAGTCAGCCACCATATATAAAGCTTGGGTTACATAATGGAATAATGAGAGACCATGTGGAGAAAGTTCAGTCCCAGCCTTCCAGTCATTTCTGCCAAGGCCCCAGGCTTATGGGTAAAGCCACCTCCTTAGGCCTCCTAGGATAGCTTTGCCACCAGCTAAGTGCAGCCCTATGAGGGAGCCCCAATAAGATCAACAGAATCGTGGTGGTTGTTTGAAGCCACTATATTTTGGGATAATTTATTACTATGTAGCCATAGGCAACTGAAACACCCACAGTGCACCATGGCTTCCTAGAAGTGAGAGTATCGAAGTCCTGGGCTAAAGGCGTATTAGGGAATATTCATTTTTACCCATAATCAAGTACTTTCTATGTGCCTGGTACTTTACATACATTGTTTTGTTTTATTTAACCCCCACGGTAACCCTGTATGGCAGGTAGTTTGGCAGATGAGAAAACTAAACTGCAGAGATGTTAAGTAACTTACTCAAGGCCTCATGGGGAGCACAGTCATTGCAGGATGGTCAGGTGGAGGGTAAATGCCTCATTTCAGGCTTTCTCCGATTTTCCTCTTTCTATGGCAGTGGTCGCTCCTGCATCTCACCAGCTTCAGTCTCACATCCCTCCAGTGGATCCAATCAGTTCTCACTAGTGAAGCCAGTGTTATCAGATGACTGTGGGATCTTTGGTTCACCCTTATTAACACCTGGCTGTCTATAGGATAAAAGCCCATGGCATACAAAGTCTCTCTTCCTGCTTCTCCAGCTGCAGCTCTTCGCACGCCCTTCATTTATCTTTTTGCCATGTGGAGTTGCTTGCACAGCACAGATTCAAAACCCCATTTTGAGTCCTCTGTCTGAGCTTATGCACAGATGGCTGGGCCAGGAATGCCCTCCTTGCCTCCCCCACCTCCCAGCATATCCGTTCGCCCTCCAGGACTTAACTCAAGGTTTACCTTGACCATGAAGCCTCATGACCTGGTCTCCTCCAGGCACAGTTGTCCACTCCTCACTCATGGCCCCACGGAAACTGTACACTTTCCTAGCAGAGCACAAGTAATACCTGGTTGTTTTTAAGTCAGTTTTTATCAACCCGACTGTGAGCTTCTTAATTTTTTATTCATTGCTGGATGAATAAAACACTAACACTTAGCCTGGACTGGTCCTTAATGAGAGAAGTGCTCCAGTAAAGAAGTGGGTCAAAATCGTCAAGAGCCTTGAATGTCATGCTCATTATAATCCAAGTGTCTGCTACCTGGATGTCCCCACATCCTCCCCTTCTCGGGCCACCCTCTCATCTTATATTCAAAATGACAGAGTGTTTACCTTGCATTCCACACTGTACAGAGAGCCCACCATCACCCTCCTCTTCCTTGGGTTTTCCCCCCAAATATCTCAGGAGCTTTAAGGAATGAGGAGTAGAATCAGGGGCTCTTTGCTCCCTTAGTTACCTGTCCCTCCTATTTCCTGCTTGTGCTCACAGTGTCATTCTTCCAGTGGCTACTTCACACTGCTTTACTCTTGATTTTGCTTCAAGTCTTTTGTTCTCCCAAAGTAGCTTGAACACAAGGCTGGGGTGGTTGGAAGACTTTTCTCCCCCGGTTGTGTTTACAGTTTTGAATAGATAATATATTCGCATGGTTTAAAAATCAAATTATATAGGAGGGTACCTAGTGAAAATTCTCACTCCTACCCCTGCACTTGTCTGTCCTATTTCTCCCCATTTCCCACCCCATGTAGCTATTTTATTAGCTTTTTTTGGTATCCCTCTAGGATTTACTTATGCAAATATAACACAATGCAAATATAGAAAGCTTTTTTTTTCGTGCTGAACATTGCTGGCAAAAGCTATGAAAATAGGCTGCCTGGACCCACTTTCAAATCTGTGCTGTCATCTGCTCTCAGCGGGGCCTTACCCCTGCCCAGAAAAATCCTTTCTTTTCCATTTTCCTACAGGGATGATTCACACAGTGACAATATTTTTTGAAAACAAAACTTGGGGCACATGGTCTAAGAAGTGAATTTGTGTAAAATATGGGTCCAGATCATGGGTTTGCACTAGAAAATGTGGGACCAACGTCTCTATAGTTATTCCAACCCTCCTTAATACTGAAGGCCAGGCTCCTTCTCTGGAATAGCAGTCTTTTAGTAGTAGTTAGGCTGACAGCTCAGGAAAGAATTGAAAATAATTTAAACTTGAATATTAGGGGAGGAGCAAGATGGCAGAGGAGTAGGAAACCTAAATTTCGTCTGGTCCCAGGAATTCAGCTAGATAGGGATCAAACCATTCTGAACACCTACGAACTCAACAGGAGATCGAAGAAAAGAATAGCAGCAACTCTGAACAGAAAAGGAACCATTTTCTGGAAGGTAGGATGTGCAGAGAAGTGAATCTGAGGTGATATACGGGAAGATAGACCATGGGGGTACGGAGCCTCCGTCAGCCACTACCAGCAAGTGATAAAATCGGAACTTTTAGAAGTCGGCTCCACTGAGGGACGTTGCTCCAGTGGCTAAGCTGGGGGTGGACCCTTGCTGGGACAGTGTGGTCTCAGGACCCTTGGAGTCACAGAAAGACCGGGATTGCCTGAGTGCGGCAGAGCTCCCACGTATGGGAGCGGGAAAGCGGGCTGCAGACATGGAGCAGAGGAGTGGGCTCTCAGCTCGGGGTTGCCATAAACTGTGATCTGTGGCACAGTCGGGCCACTGCTTTTCCAGCAGGGACCCAAGAAGTGGCAGATCCAGGGAGACCCCCCTTCCTCCCCCAGGAGGAGTGGTGCGGGAGCTCACCACAGGGATCTGCTGGGTTTGGAGACTCCACATGGCGTCATGTGCCAGAGATAGAAATGATCGGGCACAGGCTGGGTGAGCACGGAGTGTGCCCAGAGACCGGGGAGATGGGAGTGATTGACTTCTTTTCTCTGGGGGCGCACTGAGGAGTGGGGCCTGAGTTCTTGGCTCCTCCAGGGCAGAGATTGGGAGGCTGCCATTTTCACTCTCATCCTCCAAAGCTGTAGGGAAAGCTTGCAGGGAACAAAAGCTCCGGAGAGCAAACCAGAGCAGATTACTTAGCCAGGCCCCTGGCAAGGACATTTGAGAACCACGGTGACAGGCCCCTCCCCCAGAAGATCAGCAAGAACAGCCAGCCAAGACCAAGTTTACTGATCAATGAGAATGGCAGAACTCCAGCACTAGGGGAATAATGCACATAGAATCCATGGCTTTTTTACCATGATTCTTTAGTCTTTCAAAGTTAATTTTTTTTAACATTCTTTTTCTTTTTCTTTTTCTTTTTTTTTGAATTTTTCTTTTTCCCTTTTTCAACCAACATCTTATCAATCCCTTTTTAAAAATCTTTTTTATTTTTCATTTTTAGAGTCATATTCTATCCCTTCATTGTAGTTAACCTTATTTTTGGTATATATATAAGTTGTTCTCTCTTTAAAATTTTGGGATACAGTTTCTTCTAACAGACCAAAATATACCCTAAATCTGTAGTATATAGCTTTGTTCAAGTCCTGCCTGATCGCATTCTCTCCATTTTTTCTTAAATTTCTCCTTTCTTTTTTCAACCAACTTCTTATTTTATCAATTCCTTTTATAAATCTTTTATAATTTTCATCTTTACAGTCATATTCCATCCCTTCATCGTATTTACCCTTATTTTTGTACATATGTAAGTTTTTCTTTCTTTAAAATTTTGGGAGGCAGTTTCTTCTAACAGACCAAAATATGCCCAAAATCTAGTGTGTGGCACTGATCTATTCACTAGCCTGATCATATTTGATTATATCCTTTTTTTCTTTTTCCTTTCTTTTTTCTTTCTTTCCCTTTCTTTTCCCCCAGTTTCAGGTCTCTTCTGATTTGTTTACTGTATATTTTTCTGGGGTCATTGTTACCCTGTTAGCATTTTGTTCTCTCATTCATCTATTCTCCTCTGGACAAAATGACAAGAGGGAAAAAAATCACCTCAAAAAAAAGAACAAGAGGCAGTACCGACTGCCAGGGACCTAATCAATACGTACACTAGTAAGATGTCGGAACTAGAGTCCAGAATGACGATTATAAAGATACTAGCTGGGCTTGAAAAAAGCATGGAAGATACTAGAGAAACCCTTTCAGGAGAAATAAAAGAACTAAAATCTAACCAAGTCAAAATCAAACAGGCTATTAATGAGGTGCAATAAAAAATGGAGGCTCTAACTGCTAGGATAAATGAGGCAGAA
>NC_138380.1:60260641-60323299 GCF_054177405.1 Leptonychotes weddellii
CTAGAGGAGAACACAGGCAGCAACCTCTTTGACCTCAGCTGAAGCAACTTCTTCCTAGAAACATTGCCAAAGGCAAGGGAAGCAAGGGCAAAAATGAACTATTGGGACTTCATCAAGATAAAAAGCTTTTGCAAAGCAAAGGAAACAGTCAACAAAACCAAAACACAACCGACAGAATGGGAGAAGATATTTGCAAATGACATATCAGATAAAGGGCTAGTATCCAAAATCTATAAAGAACTTATCAAACCCAACACCCAAAGAACAAAGAATCCAATCACGAAATGGGCAGAAGACATGAACGGACATTTTTCCAAAGAAGACATCCAAATGGCCAATAGACACATGAAAAAGTGCTCAACATTGCTTGGCAACAGGGATATCCAAATGAAAACCTCAATGAGATACCACCTCACACCAGTCAGAATGGCTAAAATTAACAAGTCAGGAAATGACAGATGTTGGCGATGATGTGGAGGAAGGGGAACCCCCCACACTGTTGGTGGGAATGCAAGCTGGTGCAGCCGCTCTGGAAAACAGTATGGAGCTTCCTCAAAAAGTTGAAAATAGAGCTACCCTACGACCCAGCCATTGCACTACTGGGTATTTACCCCAAAGATACAAATGTAGTGATCCGAAGGGGTACATGCACCCCAATGTTTATAGCAGCAATGTCTACAATAGCCAAACTATGGAAAGAGTCAAGATGTCCATCAACAGATGAATGGATAAAGAAGATGTGGTATATATATATATACACTAGAACATTATGCAGCCATCAAAAAACCCCGGAGTCTTGCCATTTGCAACAATGTGGATGGAACTAGAGGGTATTATGCTAAGTGACCAGTGGGTATTATGCTGAGCGAAATAAGTCAATCAGAGAAAGACATGTATCATATGATCTCATTGATATGAGGAATTCTTAATCTCAGGAAACAAACTGAGGGTTGCTGGAGTGGTGGGGGGTGGGTGGGATGGGTGGCTGGGTGATAGACATTGGGGAGGGTATGTGCTATGGTGAGCACTGTGAATTGTGTAAGACTGATGAATCACAGACCTGTACCTCTGAAACAAATAATACATTATACGTTTAAATAAAAAAAAAAAAAGATGGAAGGGAAAAAAATGAAGGGGGGGAATCGGAGGGGGAGATGAACCATGAGAGACTATGGACTCTGAGAAACACACTAAGGGTTCTAGAGGGGAGGGGGGTGGGGGGATGGGTTATCCTGGTGATGGGTATTAAAGAGGGCACGTATTTGAATGGAGCACTGGGTGTTATATGCCAACAATGAATCATGGAACACTACAGCAAAAAATAAATAAATAGGAAAAAAAAAAAGAAACTTGAATATTAGGTATTACTGTCCTGACATGGGGGATGTACACTAGCTACCCTTTGCTCCAGGCCTCCTGCCAGTTGCCATCTGACTCGGCCTCCCTCCCTCTGCTTAGATCTTCTCCTCAATCTTTTCACATCTCTTCCAAGTCCTGGGACTCTCACTGCTATCTCCCTTTCACTGACCCCTCCCAAATCCTTGCTTCCTTTTGTTTTATATATGAAGCAATTCAGTTTGGGGGTCACATGTGAGGCACTCCTCTGGGATCTATCAGAAGTAACAGGGAGCTCTTGAGCAGCACTAAATTTGAACAGTCAAATTACCAGGGCATAGTAATTTGCATATAGATAGGAAGGCATCAGAGTGCCCCTCATTAAGATTAATGAGATCAGATTCTCATTGGATTTATCATCTAACAAACATCTCACTTTTGGGGTCAGCGCCTTTTATACACTTATTCCCTGTATAGTTTTATGGCAGAGATAATTATTGTTCCCTAAATATTCCAGGTGTTCTCCGATGTTACCCAGCCTCATTTGCAGTTAGGTTGGGCCATGTGACTTGTTCTCACCAATGATCTATGGGCAGAAGTGGTGTGTGTCTCTTCTGGACCAAGACAATTAAGAACCAGTGTGCCTTTTCTATCGCTCCCTTCCCCTCAGTGGAGGCCAGGCATTCCAGATGGCAGAGCTACAAGCTTCAGGAGGGCCACCTGACTCACACTGGACTGCGATGGTAGTGAAAAAAAACCCCAAAAGCCAACTTTATTGTGACAAGCCATTGAAATTTTGAGATATTTTTATTAATAGTTTTTGAGGTATTTTTATTAATATTTAATTGTATACCTATACTACTTGGACCAACATTTTTGGGAATTAAAATCTAAAACTTAAAATCTCTAAACAATATTGCGTGTGTGTGTGTTGCTTAGGACATGCAGATGTGTCTTCACATTCTGCACGATTACAATTTGAAAATCTTTATATTTATTTATATGTTTTGAGGTCCCATTAATGTATAAGCAAATTTTATTAAGGTATTCTAGTCTCTTAGTACTCCTATTCTCAAAGCCATCAGGAGTATGAAATATGAAATATAAGCTTCTACTGTGTTGCCCTTTCACTTACTTATTCCTGGTTCTGTATATTCAGATACAGGTATAACTTCCTGCTGGCCTACTTTCAAATTTCTTCAGGCTTTCCCAGAAACAGTTATGCAAAATCCTGGCTTGAGCTTTGTTTTCTTAAAGTTTTTCAAGGTGAGTATTGTAATCATTCTCTGTTGCTAGGGAAGTAAAATTTGTTTGGAAGCTTTCTGCTTAATAACCTATTCAAAGGCTCCTAATGACCAGCCCAATTTTCTGTCATCCAACATGAACAAATAGCAGGCCCCACTCTGGCTCCTCCAATACCTTTTCTTCTCCTAGCAGCTTGGTTCTCTCACACAATGCTTATTTCAGTTAAAATTTCAGTACCTCCCTGGTTGTCACACTGTTGTTTTATGAGTTTTCTAGAACTGCCATAACAAAGTACCACAAACTGAATGGCTTGAGAAACAGAAATTTATTGTTTCACAGCCTGGAGGCTCACAGTCCATGATCAGGGTATTAGCAGGGCCATGGTCCCTCTGAAGGTACCAGAGAAGGATTGTTCTAGAACTCTCTCCTAGCTCCTGGCAGTCCCGTGGCTTGTGGCAGCTTAACTCATCTTTACATGACTTTCTCCCTGTGTGCATGTCTGTGTCCAGATTTTACCCTTTTAATACAGACACCAATCATATTGGAGTAGAGGCCTACCCCCCTCCAATATAACCTCATTTTAATGAATGACATTGGCAACAACACTATACCCAAATAAGGTCACGTTCCAAGGCACCGGAGCTTAAGACTTCAATATATGAGTTTTGGGGGACATAATTCAACCCATAGCAGTCATTAGCATTTGCATTGTCAAATATATAATCATAATGTTTAACAGCAAAGGCCTTAAAGTCATACTCATTTGTGTTGAAATCTCATTTTCTGCCCTTCGAACCTCAGTTTCTTTGTCTCTAAAATGGGAGCATTAGTCATTACCTTTTAGGGTTGTTGTGATAATTCAACAACAATCGGTCTCAATTTTGGCCATGAAGACCAAAATTTCATGGCTTCAAGACCAAAAACAAAGTAAACAATTACAAAGTGCCTCCGCATTCTAAAGTGAGCTGCTGGACCACCGATGTAAGACATGCTCCCAGACTATGAGACTGCTTGAGCTGGCGTATGCAATCACCCACTGACAAGGCTACAAAGAAATGTATTTTTAGAGAGTTGTTCTCCTCCTCATGTGGGAGGGGAGAGGAGTGCTTCCCTCTCACCTCAAGTCAGGTGATAGGGACCCTTCAGACCTGGACGGAAGTAGGAACTGATATTTGACTCGTGCTTTGGAAATTAAATGTGGAAGACCATGGTGTAGCTGCCTGCCTGGTGGCTGCAGAGACCCAGATGCTCCCTCACCGACAGCAGAGTGGGGAGGTGGGGAATTTTCTTGTGTGCCTAGTGGGCTGGCAGGATGGAGCTCACTGGGAGTCATTTTGGAAAGACTGCCCAAGAAGGCTTTGTGCCAAACTGGACGTCAGCAAAAGGAAGTTGGAGTATACCATCCTATACAGAAATGAGGAGGATGCCTGACTGTGCAGTCTGGAAAGATGCGGGTTGGAGGTTGGAAGGCAGCAGTGGGATTTCTTTAAGGAAGCTATGTCAGCATTCCAGCAGAGAAAGTATCAGCGCTGGAAATCTGCCATACCCAGAGGGCTCACATGCCAGGTGTATTCAGACCAGTTGAGAGACTTTTTTAGAGATTAGTTTTACCTTTTCCCAACCACATTCCAACCTCAGAAGATCCTGAAGCAGCCTAGTGGGCAGGGGACACGGGGAGGAGAAGGGAAACAAATATTTTATGGAGAAATGGAGCAGAAACCAACCGTGTTCTCGTCCTCAGAAATGCCAGACTTTCCAGCCCAAAGGAAGCTCAAGCTGAGGGCATAAATACGCTTTAAACTAGATGAGAGCTTCGGGTTATATGCTAGTGGCCCTGGACTGGACATTTTAAGGACTGAAATGAGTTGACTTGGAGGACTGCAATGAACGGGAGGATTTTTATGATCTGAGAGTGACTGAAAAAGGAAGGAGGAGTGGACAAATCTATCCACAGAGTTTGAGTAGGATGGAGAAAAGAAGAAAACTGTGCTCTGCATGGACTTTAGTGAGTTCATGTGGGAGAAAGTCAGTACTCAGAAAAAGTTGCTATTGCTCTGCTATTTTAGTTGCCATTCTGACCAACAAATCCACACCATCTTTCCTAGGAATGTCAGTGTAGAGTTCTGGGGAAACAGAAACCATTCCGGCAATTATAAGTAGAAAGAAATTTAATACAGGTAGTTAGGTGCTTGCAAAATCATTGGAGAGCTGGAGGAGCAGTTTCTAAACTGCAATGACGGAAGTAACTCCCAGGAGATAACTATTCATCTGATTTCCCAGGGGAGCTCTTGCTCCTGCCAGAGTTATAAAGATGTGAAGTCAAGCGTCTTTGGGGGAAGCTTTTGAAACTTGTAGACACTGTATAGTTGCAATCTGAGGATCATGAAAACCCTGTCACCCTTGCAGCCACTAACTTCTAATCCTCACGAAGCTAGACACTGGATGTTTGGAATGTGGTTGCCAAAAGACTCAATGTCTGCATTATCTTACTTGCCAGTAGCAACAAATAACAGAGCAGGGAGATGGCCCTGGTCTCACTCCTTCCTTTCAAGTCTCTTGAGTGTATTTAACTCACAGTCTGAACATCAGCTGTGAAAGAGTCAGAGAAATGTGATTTCGAGCTTTTCAGCCATGGCAATACAAGAAGGAGCCATAGAAGAGTTCAGAATGGTTGCTAAGAACCAGTATTTCATATCCACCATGGTGATCCATGCATATGAAAAGACACATAATGCCAGTGGTCCAAGTTTATGTCTAGAGGGCCAAGTACTGGATTCAGTTGGATTTTTATTTTATTTTTTTTTATTTGAGACAGAGAGAGAGAGCTCACACAAGTGGGGAGGAGGATCAGAGGGAGAGGGAGAAGCAGACTCCCTGCTGAGCAGGGAGCCAGAGGTGGGGCTTGAATCCCAGGTCCCTGAGATCATGACCTGAGCTGAAGGAAGACGCTTAACCAACTGAGCCACCCAGGTGCCCCTCAGTTGCATTTAAAAAAAATCAACTTTATCAAGGTATAATTTGCATATAATAAACTGCACCTATTTTAAGAATACAGTTCAATGAGTTTGGGCAAATATGGTATAAATGTAATCAACACCATAATCAAGATATAAAATTTTTCCATCATTCAAAAAAACTTCCTTTATATTTCTTTGCAGTCAATCTCCTCATCCCCCTTGCCCCAAGCAACCACTGGTCTGCTTTCTATCTCTGTAGACTACTTTTCCCTATTCTAGAATTTCATGTAAATAAAAGCATGCAGTAGGATACAGCTGTTTTTAATATTTGCAAATAGTTTTCTTTTTCTTGCCAAGAATCCAGCATGGCATAGTAGAATACGTAGGGTCTCTGAAGTCAGACAAACTCAGGGTTGGATCCCAACTCTCCCACCTAACAGCTCTTGACCTATTACAAGTTGAACTTCCTGGGCCCAAATTTCCTAACTGTAAAATGGTAATTTAAAACAAAAATAAAAACAAAAAACATCTGCAGAGGTTAGAGCTCATAAATGAAAAGCTCATAAATGGCACTCCATGAAAAGTAACTATCATGATTCTTCTTGATGATGGCCTATTATTTTCTGCTTATGTTAATTTTCCAGTCAATTGTATCTAAGCTACAATGCTTCAGAGGATAGTTTTATTGCTGACTTTCACACATGACTGCCGTAATAGCAATTAGAGCTATTCTCTAGAGTGTCAGATTGCTTCATATCTGGGTTCTACCACTTGCTATGTGACCTTGTGAAAATTCTGAATCTTTCTGTGCCTCAGTTTTCTCTTCTGTAAAACAGGAATAATAACAATACCTAGGATAGTTACGGAAATTAAATAAGATGATATATAATACCTTACTAAATACCCAACAATGGTTGGCTATTATTATCATTGTTATGTATATTGAAAATTTTCTATCTGTATACCTTTAACCAAGTTCCTTCCTCTGAGAGGAGTGCCCCTCTCTTTCTTTTCTGGCCAGTTAAGTTTTCTTATTCTAATCTCCAGGAACCTCTCCCTTCCACAAAATAAACTTGCACTCTCTTATTTGGCACTTACCTTCCCACACTTCATATTATCATTGAGTCATAGAATGTTTGAGATTGAAAAAATTGTTCATGTGAATGCTCTCATTTTACAGCTGATGTGATAGAGATCCAGTAAGGATAAATTATTTATCAAGGTCATGTTTTTAGAACATAGATTGGGTTAGGCCTTGGTCTCCTAAGTCTCAGTCCTGGGTCTACAGTATGATTTTATTTTATTTTATTTATTTATTTATTAAAGATTTTATTTATTTATTTGAGAGAGAGAATGAGATAGAGAGCATGAGAGGGGGGAGGGTCAGAGGGAGAAGCAGACTCCCTGCTGAACAGGGAGCCCGATGCGGGACTCGATCCCGGGACTCCAGGATCATGACCTGAGCTGAAGGCAGTCGCTTAACCAGCTGAGCCACCCAGGTGCCCTACAGTATGATTTTAAGTGCTTAGCACATAATATTCAGTTTGTTCGCTTATTGTGTGAATTCTTAAAATATACTGTGCTCAGTGGATTTCTAGAGCCAAATCCAAGGACTTTGCTTGTCATAGTGCCTCAGCTCTTGTCATTCTCTGAGATTAAAGAAATGATATTCAGCCCTGTCCAAGTAAAATCATAAAGTTTATCAGGAAAACCATCTGAAAATAAGTCATGCATATTACACAATGTGAGACAGATACGCTGCATAGCCGGATATGCCGCATAGATTTTATGAGGGAGATCTAGATTCTTGCCGATGTTGTGGTGCCAGTTCTTTTGTGACTAGCCGTAAGTTTAGAAAGTCTTGATATACTATTGCAAAGAAAATACTTTTTATCACCAGTTTAGTCTTAGGGTAAATATTGTAAAAAGAACTTCAATGATACCTTTAGCCCAATGAGGTAAAAGCTCCTATACTACACCCACACAAGGCAAACACAATAGGATAAAGAATAAAACACAGGCAATCATGGTTCTGTATTTATGAGAGATAGTAGTTACACAGCTGCTCTAGGCCTGAAGAACCAAGTGTGATCACCAACAGTGTGTTTATGTCCACATGCCCCTTTGGATTTAGGTGGGAAGGAAGTTCAATATGCATATTCTGGGAGGCAGGATACGAGGAAGAACATGAGAAAGTTAAGAGGGATACCACGTTTTAAGAAAAGAAAGTTGAAGAACTTTCCAATATTTCTCACACAATTTTTAAAATGCTGTGTATCGGGGGTCCCCAAGGTCACCCCCCAGGTCCAGTGATTTGATAGAAAAGGTCTCACAGAACTCAGCATCTGTTTGTACTCATGGTTTATTACCATGGGGGCGTCTGGGTGGCTCAGTTGGTTAAGCGACTGCCTTCGGCTCAGGTCATGATCCTGGAGTCCCGGGATCGAGTCCCGCATCAGGCTCCCTGCTTGGCGGGGAGTCTGCTTCTCCCTCTCCGGCTCCCCCCTCTTGTGCTCTCTCTCTCTCACTCTCTCTCTCAAATAAATAAATAAAATCTTTAAAAAAAAAAAAAAGAAAAAGAAAAAGGTGCATAGGGTGAAGTTGGGGGCAACCTCAGGTTCAAGGTTTGAAGAGCCCTTTTACAGTGGGGTAGCTTAATTCCTTCAGCAATTAGCAGTGACAACACATGGGACATCTCATTAGTGACTTGGTGCTCAAGGTTTATATCAAGGGTGGTCAAAGAAGCACTCTTTGCTCACCACATACCCCAACCCCAGACTTCTAGAAGTAAAGCAGGTGCTCAGCATAAAGCATACCGTTTGTAGAAGCAGTCTAGCCGTAGAGAGCCACCTTGATCCTATAGGGAAAGTTTTATACCAGTGTAGGGAACTGTTTAGCAGCCAAGGTTCCAGATGCCTGCCCAGGGCCAATTTTGCAAGTAAACCTTTGTAAGGCTAGCAGTCTCAGGACTGCTCAGCTAACTCTTTTCTGCACATACTATTTTCTTTATTCCAGCACATGTAGAGACATAAGAAAGACAGCTATCTATCATAAACCCATTTGAAATAAGTAACCTGTAGCAAGGATGGTTTACATGGCTTATCTAAAGTCCTATCTAGTTAGTTGGTTGGGATGGCTTGACCTAGGACTGTAGATCTTCAGACTCAGTCGTGGCTTTTATTTGGGTCCTTGGTTCTTCTCCACATTGCATTTCCTGGGGCTGCCGAGATGCTGCCAAGACAGCTGATTCACTCAGGTTTGATTCCTGGGCTGGGATGGCTGAAACAGCCATACCTTGTGCTCTGTCTATGCAGACTCGCTAGGTGGATATTTTGGGCTTCCTTACAGCATGATGATTCCACAGGCTTGGACTTCTTGTGCGAAGGCTGGCTTCCCTGAGAGTGAGAGTGTTCTAAAGCTGACCTGGGTGAAAGTCCTGGAATATCACTTCTGTTACATTGTTAGTTCAGCAAGTTACAAAAGCCATCCTAAATTCAAAGGGAAGGAACTAGACTCCATGTTGGGAATAATAAAGAGTTTGCAACTATCTATATTGCAACTATATAGTGCAATAAATAATTTTTTGGAATATCTTGACATATATCCATCTCTATTGTGGTAATCTACTTTGCTGTTTTATTTCTCCCAATGAACTGTAAGTTTCTTAAGGGAAGGAACTCACTGTGCCTCAGCTTTCAAATTGCTACAGTGTTAGGTAGTACTTTGCTTATAGCACATAGCAAGTAATTACCTGTTGAATAAATGAATGCTATTACGTTTACTGCATGTCAAGCACTACACTAAGCTCTTTACATTGATTATATTGTTTAATTCTTACAACAACCTTGGGAGGGAGGCTTTATTATTATTGCCATTTTTTTTAGATGAGGAAACTAAGGCACAGAGTAATTACGTTACCTGCCTAAGGACACATAGCTCGTGCCAGGATTTAAACTCAGACTGACTCTAGAGCGTATGCTAGATCATTTCACTCGACTGCTTTCTTTTTTTTTTTTTTAAGATTGTATTTATTTATTTGAGAGGGAGAAAGAGAGAGAGAACACATGCATGAGTGCACAAGCACAAGCAGGGGGAGAGGTGGAAGGAGAGGGAGAAACAGACCCGCTGAGCAGGGAGCCCGATGCAGGGCTCGATCCCAGGACCCTTGGGATCATGATCTGAGCCAAAGGCAGATGCTTAACCAATTGAGCCACCCAGGCGCCCAGACTACCACTTTCCTCATGGACTGCACTTTGCATGAAGAGGAAATCTCCCCAAATCCAAATTATGGTACTCTGCTGTACAAAAAGAGAGGTCTGAGGAACCCAAAGCCCTTTATTTAGTTCCATTTTCTACCTTATTGAAGAAGCGGGAAGGAAAGCATGAAGAGAAGGATAAAGAATGATAATAAGCCTGAAAGGCATTCTAACTGTCAAGACCATGTATGTAATTGTGAACGTTATATAGTCTTGAGGCATTTGTAATCTTGAAAAACCGCTTTAAAAAAAATCTGTGAAATGAATGCAAAGGATGAGATAAAGAAAATAAATGAAAAATGGTGAGAAGTTCCATAGCATGTTATATCGGCTTTGGATTATATTTGATCTTGAACAATTGATCATTTTTATTTTTAAAATCATATATGCTAAGATGTGAAGTCTAAGGATAAAATGCCTGATTTCTGATACGTCTATCATTGGAAAATAGTTAGGTTAGCAACTGTTTTTCCTTGAAATAGTCAGGATGAGTGATCAACCCTTGGTGGGGACCAAGGCAGCAATGTCATAGATGAGCCTTCCTTGGGAGAGTAGATATTTCTGATAAGAAAGGATTGAAGGGGGGGTCCAAAGTATCTGAAAGTAGAGGGAGGAGGGTGGTGGTAGAAGAGAATCCTTAATACAGAAGATAATAAGAATGAGGACGGGAGGTGAAATCATGAAAGCTGTGCATGGAATGGTTTTCCTGGGATGGTGACTGGGGCATCCCTGACTATCAGGATAGGTTCTGCTGTGAGTAACAGAAAATGTAAAGTGATAATGTCTGACATAACTTGGACACTTATTTCTCTCTGACATGAAAACACATCTGGAGGAAAGAAGTCCAGAGCTCTATGTTTGCTCCATTGGATTTCAGGAAATCCAGTTCCTTCTATCCCTCTTTCTCTTTACCATGAGCTGACACCAGCCAACTGGGTCCCACACAGTTCTTAGGGTCTTTTTGGTAGATAACAGTAGATTCAAAGTGCTTCCCCAACCTTGGTACCAGGTGATAAGTAAGTCTCAGAAAAAATTCTTCCACAAAAGCAAATATTTATTAAAAAAACATTTATTTATAAGCAAGCATAAGAATAGTTTATAGTATCTAGTTTTTCAATTCAATGAAGTCTCAATTCCAATCTCCAGTCTTACCTGGAGTGAAAACTTCTATCAAGGCAGACATGACAACACTCCAGAAGCAGGAATCTGTTATCTATGTGGTCAACATTAGGTAGCCTAAAACCAAGGATCATTAGAGATCAAACCTCGGGCACCATTCCTAAAAGTATAGGCTGCAGGCCTCACTGGATTCTTTTACTCTATTCATGCAAGGGTGGGAAGTGTCTGTAAAAGGGTTTAGTCAACCTTATATCTTACGTATCTTTAAATTAACCAATGAGAGTTCCTTTCTAGCATTCATTATACTAGTTAGTAGACTGCTAATTTCACCCTTAAAACCCCATTTCTGAAATTCACTGAGAGCATTAGCAGTGAGTCTGGTGTTGATCCAGATATTGATGACAGAAACACTTGGTCACTTGTAGGCTATGGGTTTTTTGACTGGAACATCAGGGACAACCTCTGGGGTATACACTTTCAGTTAAACTTTTAGCTGACTGCACCTGGGTTGCAGCTTATCCTAACTAGGACAAATAAAATGATTTAATTTAATTGCCATTCTCAAAACATGGCTTGCACATATACTGCTGCTTAGATCCCATTGGCTGGAAGTTGGTAACCTGACCACATTCAGCTTCAAAGGAGGCTGGGAAAGGTAGCCTTCATTCTAGGAGACCCTGTGCCCAGATGTCATAGATATTGCTACCAAAGAAGAAGAGATGAACAGATACTTTGTGAATTCTGCAAGGCTTCCTTTGCAGAGGGGAGACTCAATATAGTTGCTCAATATTTTCACTTGCGTTGCAATAAATAAATCCTTGCTCCACCCTCAGCCTGTGGCAAACTTTCCAAGTGTGAGAAATAGTCCCATGTCTTCCCAGAAATGGGTCAGAAACATGGCAATGGCTTAATGGTGGATGGATGTGTAAAGGCAAAAATTTCTTCCATCAAATTCTCTTATGTTCAGGTTATATTAGGATTTTGCTACTAAAAGTGTGTTCATGGAAAGTAGCTCCTACATCACCTGTGAGCTTGTTAAAAATGCCAACTGACTCTACATTTTAACAAGAGTAACAGATGATTCCTATGCACCGTGAAGTTTGAGAAGCAATGTTTTTGAAAGCTTCCTTCTCCCTCCTCAACATTCATGCACCTGAACATACTGTCACTGGGGGCAAAGCATTCCTTCCAGCAGGGCAACTTTGACCTAGAGCACAAAAGTAAATCTGGGAGAATTCATGGACAAATGGTACATTACAATTTAGATCATAAATTCCTCAGCATGTCATACAGATTAGCTTATTATCCTATGCAAAAAGCAATGAACATATATTTCTTTGTTTATGAACAGAAAGTAACTAGAAGAATATATTAAGAGCAGATCTGTTTGGATGGTGGAACTCTGGATGATTTATTTTTCCAATTTTGTTATACTTTTTCAGAATTTTCTTTTATGAACAAACTATTTTAAATTGAAAGAAAATTGTTGTTTGAAGATGGTATGAACCACATTTGTATTAGCTGTAGCAATCAGATAGCTGAATTAAGAAGTAAATCTCTAGCTGGTCTGGAAGAGAACAGCAATGGCATGGGTCATTATGAATCCACCCAAGACAAACTTCTGCACTTGCCAAAATAAACTGCTTATTCACAGAAGATGGGCAGTGCTTATTTTGGAACATTACTCTTAACTGCTGACTTTTGCAATTTAAAAATTTTAATGTCATTTCCTAACTTTGTTTTAAACGTATTTTCATTTTAAAACTTGGCACTAAAGTTTAATAAAATTTTCTTCTGGTAATTGAAATGATTCGATTCAACTACATTAATTGGATAGCTGAAAGTTACATAGTTCTGAATCTTTTGTTTTTTTGGAGGGAATGTAGAAGAAATTAAAGAACATGGTCCCTGAATTCAGGAACTCACTTTAGAAGACTATTGTAGAACTCTTTTATAACTCTTTTGAAAGTAGGATTTGTTTAAGTGTGTTTAAATAATTTTATTCTGGCTGGATATTCTTATAAATCTATGCATTCATTCTCCAAAACCCATGATATATCTGATCCATTTGATATAAAAACAAGAAGAAATTGTAGCTTCAAAGGTCAAGATGCATAGAGAGGATAGTACTGGATTAAGACATAATTTCACAATAGCAAATATGGAAGCATATTGAAGTCATCGAGTTTTTTCCTTACTACTTCTGGAGGAAGATGAAGGACAAATAAAGGGAGCAGAGGAAGCATTAGGTTTCCTTAATGTGTTGTTGGCAGGAAATCTTATAGGAGAGTTCACAATGGAAAATTCATGCCTAATCCTGACTCTTGAAACAACAAACCTGAATTCGCCCTGAAGAAATTTTTACTCTAGTGGTGGGATTAGATTAAATTGACTAAAAAGAGTCAAGCATTAGGGAAAAAGACCCCACATTCTATCGGAGGATTAAAAAAAAACCTTCCTAATTCTTATGACATTTTAAGTTGTGTACCAATTGATACAGTTGTTAATTTTTATGAATAGCTTTGTTAACAAATAGTTCTTTCTGTTTTCAAAAACAAGAACCAGGGAATGAAGATAATAAAGTTAAGGCTTTTTATTTTTTGGTCGCAAGGAATAGATACCCACCCAAATTAGCTTCATTATTAAGAAGGAAGTTTTGTTTCAATGTTACAGATATTTCACAGAATTCTGTGCAATTGGGCCTCACACAAACTAGAGAGCTGTTCAGAACCAAGATAAATTCTCTTTCTCACGTAATCGCAGCTTTTTTCCACAATTATAACATTTTCATCTCTCTGAAGATCAGTTTCATTTGTTTGTAAATGGCTGCCTCAATCACTAAGCTGACATGACTTTGCCATTTCAATGCCCACCCCTGACCAGCAACAATCTCTGTATTTTATAATTTGAACTCATAGTGGAGGGGATCTGATTAGTCTAGGTATCTGTTCTAGTCAAGCCACACCAATCAAAGGTCTCTGATCAACCAATGGATTGGCTGCCCATTTGGGGCAGATACCTGGTTTGATCAGCCATGGCTGGGTGAAGGAGAGGTAACATGTGATGTGCTGGGCTACCCCATTCTTCTGGGCATATCCTTACTTCAGATAAAGTATAAAGAAAGGAATAAATTGAGGTTGGCCTTGACAAGCCCAAATCTATAAAGTGAAGCTGTAGAAGACAATACACATGAAATAATTAAATAATATAACTTTACCAGGTGACCAAATAAATAGTATGACAAAAAAATATGAAGGTCTAAAAATTCAGTGTGACCTATAGTGAGCTGAGAAAGCTTATGATAACATGGAATTTTGAAAAGCTGATGGATTGTCAGATATGCAAAAAAAAAAAAAGTAGAAAAAAGATGTGTTCCTTGAGTAATAAGTTACAGATTAAAATTAACATTAAATTGTCTAAATTCTGGTTTAGGATGGCTGATGAAGTACATGCTCAGGAATAAAAATATATAAAAAATGAAAACAAAAGTAACACAAATGAAAGGAATGAGAGGGCTTGTTGGTAGACAAAAGTTTGAGCAAATTAAAGATTTCAACAAATTTCTGGACAAAACAGATTCGTGAGTGTTGTTTGATGAAGCAGAATAGAGGAAGCCTTAGCCGAAAACACACCATGGAGCTGACTGTCTGGTAGAGCCCCAGACAGGCCTTAGACTTTAACACAGCAGATGTAATAGGGGATGAGACTGAGACATTGGACTGAAAGGATTTGCAGACAGCCATTTAGGCCAGGACAAAAATCGGAAGGTTTAAATAATCCTGAGAAATTGCCAAAGAAAGACTAGAGCAGATGACTACGGGAAACACCCCCAGGGTAAATGCCTCCTTATTCTGGCATTTAAGGGTTCCCAGAGTCACAGCTGGCTTCATGCCTGTATGGACTCTATTGAAGCCTACCATCAATCAGCCCATGTACATGCAGCTTCCAGAGAGTCTTACTATTGCCATATTCTTTTTTTTTTTTAAAAAGCTTTTTTAAAAAAAATTTTGGCACAAATTTATTCTAATTTTGGCATAATTTTAGATTTATAGAAGAGTTGGAGAAGTACAAAGAATTTCTATATACACAATGCCTAAGTTCCTGTAATATTGTCATTTTAACATATTTACTTTATCCCTTTCTCTCTTTCTTAATGAACAGGTACACCTGTGTGTGTGTATATGTATATATATATATATGCATTTTATTTTTTGCTGAACCATTTTAGAGACAGTTATAGACATGTACTTAAATACTTCAGTGTATATTTATTTCTTTGAAACACTCTCTTATGCAAGGATAGAAAAATTACCAAAATCAGAAAGTTAACATTGACATAGTACTATTATCTAATTGTAGATCTTAATCAGATTTTGCCAGTTATTTTTTAACATTTCTTTTTAGCAAAAGAAATGACCAGATCATGTTGCATTCAGCTGCCATGTCTTTTTTAATCTTTTTCAGTGAGGGCTAATCACCAAACACCAATTTGTGTTTCATGACATTGACATTTATGACTACTCTTTAATTATTTTGTAGAAATTCAGCTTGGGTCTGTCAGGTTTTTCCTCATGATTAAATTCAGGTTATACACTTTTGGCAGAATACCACACAAGTAGGTGTTTTTCTTAGTGCATCTTATCAGGAGGCATATGATGTTAATTTGTCCCATTATTGCCTCATTCTTAATGTGAACAGCAACCAAGAATTAATAGATATCAGATGAAAGTCTCCAATATGAAAAGGAAAACCCAAGAGAAGCCAAAGAATAATGAAAGGAAAAGAAGAAGAGAAAGAAGGAAGGAATGAAGGGAGAGAGGGAAGGAAGGAAGGAAGGAAGGAAGGAAGGAAGGAAGGAAGAAGGAATGGAGGGAGGAAGGAAGGAAGGGAGGGAGGAAAGAAGGGTAAAAGAAAGAAAGTAAAAGAAAGAAAAGGTCTTCCAAGCTGTGGCAACTATCTTTAAGCAGGTTTCTCATAATTTTGCTTACATCACTTTTGTCAAACCTAGTTGCAAGAAAAGCTAAGACATGTAGTCCTTCATTCTCAGCAGCAATAGGATCAGATAAAGACGTGGATTCTTTGAGGGGCAGCTAGCAGGTTCTGCACATGGTTTAATATGCAATGTAGCTTCTAGAGCAGAAAGGAGATACAAATTATTAAAAGTACCTAAAAACACCTAACAGGATACATTTTTATACACATAGTCATAACAATTTGAAATGTTAGCAATCTGGATGTGAGGGCGATCTGGCTGCGACATCTGTCACCCCATTGATTGCCAGGGTTGAAATGTTAGCAATCTAAGGATAAAAAAAGTACAATTTCAAACAAAACAAAACATGTTTAACAAATATATAAAAGATGGTTGACCTTGTTTAAAACATTAGAGGAGGTGGCGCCTGGGTGGCTCAGTCGTTAAGCGTTTGCCTTTGGCTCAGGTCATGATCCCAGAGTTCTGGGATCGAGCTCCGCATTGGGCTCCCTGCTCCGCGGGAAGTCTGCTTCTCCCTCTCCCACTCCCCCTGCTTGTGTTCCCTCTCTCGCTGTGTATCTCTCTGTCAAATAAATAAAATCTTTAAAAAATAAAAAAATAAAAAAATAAAAAATAAAACATTAGAGGACTATAAATGAAAACAAAAATGAAATATTTTTCAGGATCAGCTTGGAAAAATTAAGATATTAAAAATATGCCCTGTTAGTGAAGGTTTTGAGAAAGTTTGTTCAACAACTATAGGTGTATGTATAAATAAATCCAGCCTTTTGGGATGAAGTTTTGGCAGCATTTACCAAAATATAAATGTATTGGTTTTCTGTTGCTGCTGTAACAAATTCCCACAAACTTCAGTGGCTTTGAACAATACATATTTAAAACACACACACACACACACACACTTATTAACTTAAGGTCTGAAGGTCATGGTCTAGTATGGGTCTCACTGGATTAAAATCGAGGCGTCATCAGGGCTGTGTCCCTTTCTGGAGGCTTGAGGGGAGAATCTGTTTCTAGCTTATTCCCCTTGTTGGCAGATTCAGTTCCTTGCAGATGTTTAATCTGAGTTCCTCATTTTTCTCGCTGGCTGTCAGCTGAGGGCAGATCCAGCTCCTAGAGTCCACCTGCAAACTTTAGCTCATGGCCCCTTTCTTCCATCTTCAAAGCCAGCAGTGACAGAGTTCAAGTCTCTCTCACACTTGACATCTCTTCCTCCTCCTGTCCCAGGTCCGACCCAGTCAGAAAAGGCACTCTGCTTTTCAGGACTCATGTGATTAGGTTGGGCCCACCCAGGTATTCCAGTATAATCTCCCCAGCTCTAGGTTGGTAACCTTAATCATGTCTGCCAGGTCCCTTTTGCTAGGGAAAAGAACATATTCATACGTTCTGAGGTTTAGGGCATGTACATCTTTGAGGGGGTGGGAGCATTATTCTGTCTGACTCAATAAAATATACATTTCCTTTTACCCAACAATTACATACATAAACACAACTCCCACACCTTAAAATCTAAGAGAGAAAAAGCAGAAAATTTGCAAAGGACAATTACCATTAATTGCATCAAACTTCTTATCAGCTTCATGAGATGCTGAGAAAAACATGGAGACTTTCAAAGTTTGGGGAAAATAACTGTAGATTTAGATTGCTATGCTCAGCCAAACTATGAATTAAGTTGGAGTGGGGGTGGAGGAAGGGGACATTTTCAAATATTTAAGGATTAGAATTTTTTCTCTAAAATACCTTTTTAAAAGTTACCTGAGGATGGATTTCACCCATAAAAGACAGAGAGCTAAGAAAGAGGGGGGTGTGGGGCACAGGATCATTGCTGAGCTTCAGGCTACAGGGCACCCAGCCTGCACTGGAGGAGAAGGATGGAGGACCCCAGAGAGAAATTGCTCAGAATAAGACTGCAGTGGCTTGAAAAACTGAGGATATAATAAAGGAATAGAGCACATGGTCCAAAAGCAACATGTCCTGTTCTAAGCAAATGTTGAAGTGTAACAAACAAACAAACAAAACAAAACAACCAACCAGCACAACTGTTTTTGAATCCCAGCTTTTGAATTCTGAGCAAGGAATAGTCTCTTCTGATAAAAAAAAAAACTGTAGTCATAACCTTGAAACTATAGGAGAGAACAATGTCTGCGCACATATACTTGTAAGCCTGGTCACAAAATGTACATGTTTGTATATGATGGCTTTGTGTGGGACAATGTCTGGAAGAATACCCACCCTGAGGTTAATAGTGATTATGGTTAGAGATGACATTTGAGTGGCTTTTTTCTTTTTATTTCTCTGTATTTTTCAAAGTTTTATAATGTGACCATGTATTAAGTAGCTATGCAATGTAGATAGTATCAATGATTTTAAAAACAGTGTAGAGAAAATTGTGACATCATTAAGGGAAAGAAATATGGGCTTTGTTGATAGAAGTTGGCTTTAACCCCTGGCTTTAGTACTTATGAGCAAAACATCACCCTGTTTTCCTTTAAGACTTACCGGGACCAGCTAAAAGGGAGGGTCCAATGAGGCTTCTCATAGGAGGCAACATAAGATGTGTTCTGAAGGAGAAATAGGAATAAGCCAGATGGAAGACATGAAAGGGCACTGGAGGGAGGGCAGTGTGTATACACTGACTTTGAAAGACAGCACTAGAAGATGTAGTCCATATATACAATGGAATAGTACTTAGCCATTGGAAAGGATGAATACCCACCATTTGCATCAACATGGACGGAACTGGAGGGGATTATGCTAAGTGAAATAAGTCAAGCAGAGAAAGACAATTATCAAATGGTTTCACTTATATGTGGAACATAAAGAATAGCATGGAGGACATTAGAAGGAAGGGAAAAATGAAGGGGGAGAAATCAGAGGGGGAGACGAACCATGAGAGACTATGGACTCCGGGAAACAAACTGAGTGTTTCAGAGGGGAGGGGGCTGGGGGGATGGATTAGCCCGGTGATGGATATTAAGGAGGGCACGTATTGCATGGAGCACTGGGTGTTATACACAAACAATGAATCATGGAACACTACATCAAAAACTAATGATGTACTGTATGGTGACTAACTTAACATTATAAAACAAAAAAAGAGAGAGGGCACTAGCAGCTGCTGGTGGCCTGAAGCAGTTGGAGCCCCATGGGCATGTGAGCCTGGATTGGCAGCGGGGAGCTAGGTATCTAAGAGGCTGTGAGTCTTATTAAAATGTCTGGACTTTTACAAAAATCACTCTCGTGGTTGCTGGGGATTATTTAGAATGCTGAGAGTTTAGAAGGAAATTAGGTGACTCTCCTAGAAGTCCTTTCTGCCCTCCCTGTCCAGTCAGATTCCCTCCACCTCCCCTAGTCTCCTTCACCACACCCTGCTTGTTTCCTCCTCAGTACTTACATTTATAATCTTAAATTAATTTGTTAACTTACTTGGTTATGGTCTTTCTCCTCCATTAGACTGTAAGCCTTTCAGGGCAGGGGCTATGTCTGTTTTATTCACCCAAACAGTACACATACCTACACCTACAGAGTAGTAGGCACTCATAATTATTTGTTGAACAAACAAATGCCCAGAGTAAGGTAGAAACTATAGAGATGGGGAAAAAAGGGTAGATTTGAGAATTAGGATGCAGAAAAAGACAGAACTTGGTGATTGATTGATTGATTGATTGAGAAAGTTGTGCTGGGTGAGGGTTGGGGGTTTGGGAGAGAAAGATGGAAACTCCCAGGGACCTGACTTGAGAGAGGTCAAAACCCAGCTGGTGTTTGTAAGGTGAGTGTGGGTGAGGTGAGGTGAGGTATGGTGGAAAGCGGTGGGGTGAGTGAGTAACAGAATGAGTTCTCATCAGGGAAGTAATACAACCTGAACTTTTCCTGTAGGTCTGACTCTACTGCCTTTCTGCTTTTGCAGTGGTTTGTAAACTTTGCTACACCTTAGGATCACCTGGAAAATCTCCATATCTGGGACCCTCCCTAGACAAATTTAATCTGAGGGTAGGGGCTGAGGATCAGTATTTTTAAGATTTTAGTATCCTGATCTTCAGCTAAGATCTTTGTGCTAAGATGAGCAATTCCCTTCCTGCCCCCCCCTTTTTTCTTCAAATTTTTATTTAAATTCTAGTTAGTTAACATACAGCACAATCTTGGTTTCAGGAATGGAATTCAGTGGTTCATCACTTACATACAATACCCAGTGCTCACATGATAAGTGCTCTCCTTAATACCCATCACCTGTCTAGCCCATCCCTCACCCACCTTTCTCCATGAACCCTCTGTTTGTTCTCTATCTTTAAGAGTCTCTTATGGTTTGTTCCCTCCCCTTTCCCCCCTCCCATATGTTCATCTGTTTTGTTTCTTAAGTTCCACATATGAGTGAAATCATATGGTATTTGTCTTTCTCTGACTTATTTCATTTACCATAATACACTCTAGCCCCATCCAGATCATTGTGAACGGCAAAATTTCATTCTTTTTGATGGCTGAGTAATATTCCATCACGTATATATACTACATCTTCTTTATTTATTCATCAGTCAGTGAACATTTGGGTTCTTTCCATAGTTTGGCTATTGTTGATAATGCTGCTATAAACATCGGGGTGCATGCAACCCCTTCGAATCTGTATTTTTGCAACCTTTGGGTAAATAACCAGTAGTGCAATTGCTGGATTGTAGGGTAGTTTTAGTTTCAACTTTTTAAGGAACCTCCATACTGTCTTCCAGAGTGGCTGCACCAGTTTGCATTTCACCAACAGCGCAAGAGAGCTCCCCTTTCTTCACATCCTTTTCAACATCTGTTGTTTCCCATGTTGTTAATTTTAGCCATTCTGACTGGTGTGAGGTGGTATCTCATGGTTTTGATTTGTATTTCCCTGATGCTGAGTGATGTTGAGCATCTTTTCATGTGTCTGATAGCCACCTAGATGTCTTCTTTGGAAAAGTGTCTATTCATGTCTTCTGCCCACTTCTTAACTGGATTATTTGTTTTTTGTGTGTAGCAAGGGAAACAAAAGCAAAAATGAACTACTGGGACTTCCATCAAGATAAAAAGCTTTTGCACAGTGAAGGAAACAATCAATAAAACTAAAAGGCAGCCTACAGAATGGGAGAGGATATTTGCAAATGACATACCTGATAAAGGGTTAGTATCCAAAATCTATAAAGCACTTCTCAAACTCAACATCCTTCCTGCCCCTTCACTTCATTTGAACTGCTCACTGCTGCCCCTCTTGTTTCAAGAGGGCAACGGCTGGCTTCCGTTCTTCCTCTTCACCAGGATTGGGTCCTGGCACTGCAGCCTCCCTACAAATATTTGTGCCTCACATTTTCCGCTGCCTGGCATGTGAGTCACTGCCAATATTTGCATTTGTAATGGACAAATGTTAAATGGTGTGTTTTGCTTAGAAGGTCTACAGGATATGAACTACTTAAGTTTTCCTATTTCCTTCTGAACCTTGGACAATGTCCGGATAATTTTCTTTTGCCCTTATACATTTTCTTCAAACATTTCACAATTTGAACCTTTTTGGTAAATCCAATGACTCAATACCAATTTCTAATTTCTTGCCAACAAGCAGGGTGCGTTTTTCTGGTTGCTAGTATGGCAAGGGGGAGTGACAGCGTGTGGTGCACCAAAACAAAATTGGGCTGCAGTTATATTCTGTGGTGATCCCTGGTGGTTTATCATTATAGATATTACTACAAGTTCCTGTGGTTATCAAGACCGCCGTCAAACTACTGAAATTAGTAAGACTCAGGAGTGCTGAGAAACTAGTGAATGAAACGTCATTGTTTATAAATTAATATGTTGAAAATCAATAGATTTTTTTTCCTTCAGAGTTTGCAGGTGATTTGGCCATAGAAACTATTTGTATCTTGTGTTCTTTATGTTGTCCTGAAGACAAGTTTTGTACTTGCAGACTTTGATTTATTTTATGGCAGAGCTTCTTGGCATGCTGCTGGGAGAGAGATGGCTCTTTTCCAGTGTAAGCGTAGTGAGGGATCAGAGAAAGGGTCTTCCCAGGAGATGGAGCCTCATGTCCAAAGCCAGGAGGGCTTGGTTTGGTTGAGGAGCTGCGAGTGGTTAGATGACTGGCTTGTAGCTGGGTGGGGCTAGGTGAAGGACTGGGTTGAAGAGGTGGGTGGGCAGGGGCTGGATTACAGAGGTTTTGTGCCCTTGAATGTGACCCCCACCCAATCTGGACTCTCCTTCCTTCACTGCATCCTGCACATTTTTCTTCGAGAAGTAGAGATTTGATCATTTTGCTTCCCACTTAAAAACAAAACAAAATAAAAACCAAAACCAAAGAATTCACTAGTTTCATGTTGCCCAATAAATAAAGACTAAGTTCTTTAGACTCAGACTAGTTTTGAGATGTTTCTCCTGCTTTTTATATCAACCTTATTCTTTGGTTAATTTTGTCATTTTCCAAATGTTCCTTACTCATTCCCCCTTCTATGCTTTTGCTTGTACCATCACAGTTTTTTACATTGCTTTTTTATAGAATGGTCAGGGATTCAGTCTCTACTTCAGAAGGCTTGCCCATCTTTGAGGGCAAGTTGCACTGTCATTTCACGTAGAAGTGACTTCTATCTATACTTGGCTAGAGTTTAATTTTTTAAACTTTAATTGAAGTTTAACTGAAGTATATCTACTTCCTTCCATACTTAACATACTTACCTAAATGTAAGTGTACAGGTTGAAGAAGTTTCACAAACTGAACACACTTGTGTAACCAAGAATCAGAACATTACCAGCACCCCAGAAATCTTTCTCCCATCACTGCTTCTACCCAGGGGTAACTACCATCCACACTTCAGAGGGTACATTAATTTTGAACTTCATAAAAGTGGAATCATAACATATGCACTTTTTTGTATCTAAATTCCTTCTGCTGATACTGATATGTTTGTGAGATTCATTCATATCGTTCTATGTATTTGTGGACGATTTACTCATTGTGGCTATATGATGTTACATTGCGTGAATATACCACAATCTGGTTACACATCCTACTACTGACAGGCCATTTGCTCTTGGAACAGTTTAGTAGATGTCTTTTGTGAAAGTATGTTTGCCTTTTTGTTGCATATGTATGCAGGAGTGGAGTTTTGGGTCATAGGGTACGCATATGTAGATACTACCAAACAGTTGTCCTAAGTGATTATACCTATTTATCAAACTACCTCTGATGCACAAGAGTTCCAGTTGCTCCACATCCTCACTGTAACTTGGTATGTTCCATCCCAGCCTCGCATTGAGCACATCCACCCCAAAGCATCTATCGCAGAATTTCCATTCAAGGCTGCACAGAGACCCTGACCTGATGTATAAAGCAGGGCAACTCCTCTCCCCAAATTTTCTGCCTCGTGAGTTTGTTTGTTTATTTGCTTTTGTTTTAAACACATTATTTGAGAAATAAAATGTTTTCCCGATTCTAAAAATTAAGAGTGCATAGACAGCCTTCTGAGATGTTGGTAGTATTCTAATCTTAATCAGTGTGATGGTTACATGGGCACATATACATGTATAAATTTAAAAATAATTAAGAGAGAATCGACAAATTGGTCAGTCTGACTCTAGTCCTGTGCTAACAATCAATGTAAGAAAGAGACTTATGTGAATACATGTTCAGAGTAGATTCTTGCCAGGCTGGGGAGTAGATTACTGAATTGGATATAACCCAATTTGCTATGATAGCAAATTTACCACTTGCAGTATGGAACCTATTTCTTCTGCCTTAATCGTCACTCTAGGTTTACTTGATGAGAAAGAAGCCTTCCTGGGGGGAGAGAAATTAGTGGGCATTTCTTTCAAAAGCAAGGCTATGAATGAAGAGGTGTTATCGGTAAGCCTTCTTCAATTTTCTTCAGATATCATGTTTGTGTCTTGTTTATTCCATTGTTATTCATATTGGGCACTCTGAGGCCTAGAGTCTAGGAATGAAATAAAGATAAAACAGATCTAGAAGTCTTAAAAAAAAAGTTATGGTTTGTCCCAAAGCAATACTGCCACCTATTGGTAAAAAAAGAGAACTTTACCTTAATGTTTAATCTGCAAGTGGTAATAATGATGGGGAGTGTCAGGCAATTAACCATGGACAAAAATAAAACGAATGTTACTTCAGCATTTTCACCTTGCTGTGCCCCCACAGACTCCCCCCAGAGATAAAGCTCATAGGATTCTTAAAAGTATGCCACAAAACCAAAGACATGGTAGGGCATTGTAAGTGCCTCCTGAAAGCTGGAATCATTGCCATTTGCTTGAGAGAAACCTGTTTCATTGTCAACTATCATTCCACATGACAAGATTCGAAGATCAAAAAGCTATTTTTTCTGTTCTGTACAGAAGTAAATTTTCCCAGTAAATCTCACACATATTAAAAGATATGTGTCCCCACTATGTTTTGCTTAAAGATATATTTATTTGGCAAATCCTACTTTATTCATTGACTTCCATTTATTAAACTTTATTATTTTTTATTGTTGGACATAATAAAGTTTTACTGTAACATGAAAACAAACGCTTTCAACAATCATAAGAGAAAATTACATCTTTTCCTGATAAATACTAAAATGTTAACAGTAATGCTAGTTATGTACCAAAGATACCATAAAATCAAAATAACACTAGCACAAGTGTTCTATAGACATAGAAAATTTGGCAATTTAATTTTTAGTGCATCTCTCTCTTATTTATTTGTGCATATATTAATTTGCCAAACCTTTATTAGGAAATTATTATATGCCTGCACTCTATTAGAAGCTGAAAATATAGAGATTAATGAGACATGGCCCCTGCCCACTGAAAGGTCACACTCTAGGGGGCTAAGAGAGACACAAAGACAAATAATTATAATATTTTGTAGAAAGTATAGTTACCAAATATTATAAAGACATAGAGAAAGGGGCCCCAATCCTTCCATGGAAAGATAGAAAGAAGGGCAGCTTCATGGGTGGGGGGAAGCTGAGTCTTAAATGATAAATAGGTGTTGGCTTGGCAAAGGGTATGGGTTGAGGATGGTGGAGGGCTGATGTGGATGTTGAAGTGTCCATGGGATTTGCAGGTGGAGCGATCTAGCAGGTACTGGAAATGAGAGTCAGAAGCAAGGGCATAGGTGAGGGTGAGATATAAATTTGGGATTTTGCCTAGAGAGCCTGTGTAGCGAATAAAAAACCCGTGGGCTGGGGATGACCACCTGGGAAGGCAGAAGCAGTTTGTCTCACAGAGAACCTCCAGCAGCAAAAATCAGAGATTCTCCAAGAGAACCAGGGAAATTCAGGCATGGACTTGGAATCTAGGCAGCCTAATCCACAGCCTTTAGACCGGGTTGGCCAAAAATTTTGTTTTATTTGGCTCATCAGGGTTCATATTTTTTTAAATAGTTGCCAACATTTTAGAGTCGAGACATGTCACAAAAAATCTGCATTTATAGCCTCCCTCGAAGCACTGGAAAAGCTGGGTATATGGGACCTATAGGAGTGCATGGAGCTGCCTTTTTGCTATGGGGACAGACTCTCCAGGTCCCCTCATACTCATATCTCAGTGTGGCCTGCTTCATTCATTGACATGGTCTGCATGGCTCCTCTGGGCATTTGAATTTGGGATCTTTCTATAGAATTTCAAGAAGGGTGTGATAGACAAATGTCCAGTGTGGCAAAGGAATAAATAAATGAGAAAATCTGGGGCACCTGGGTAGCTCAGTCAGTTAGGCCTCCGACTCTTGGTTTCAGCTGGGGTCATGATCTCAGTCACGGGATTGGGCCCCATGTTAGGCTCCACACTCAGCATGGAGTCGGCTTGTCCCTTTCCCCCTACTCCTCTCCCCAATAAATAAATCAATAAATAAAACCTTAAAAAAAAAAAGAATGAGAAAATCTCCCCTGCCTTGAAATTAGGAAATTATGCATCATCTGAGTGGCCTGAGTAAGGTAAGATTAAGAAGATGGTAAGGCACGGAAGTAAGATCCCAGTGGCTGTGGATCAAGGAGTAGAGAGGAGGGAAGGTGGGGGGTGAATATGAAGGAGCAGACAAATTTTTCTCTAAAGGGCCATGGAGCAGATTTTTTTTGCTTCATGGGCCATATGATCTCTCTCACAACTTACTCAACCACTCTGCTGTTGTAGTGCAAAAGCCCCCGTAGACACTATATAAACAAATGCGCATGGTGATATCCCACTCAGATTTTGTTCACCAATACAGGCTTCCTGTGGGTCCTCGCTTGCCAAACCCCAGAGGGGGTCTGCTGGGCCAACGGGTGGAAAATGAGGTTGAGAGGAACCGGAGCAGGTCTGCAGACACAAGAGGAGGGGCCAGTGGGGAGGGAGATGTTGAAAGTCAAGGAAAACAAGAGGAAGGCCAATGACGCCACTTCCGGAGGGTGCAGGTGGGAGACGGGGCCAGCCTTCACTGGGTGGTTTGCGGGGGTGGGGAACCTTGCCCACCGAGACCCGGGCGGAGTTGGCTAGCCCGTCTGAAGTGTGTACGCGCGAAACGAGGTAGGGCATTGATCGTGCTGCTTCTGCCGCAGCCAGTTTTGTGATAAAGTAGGAAGTGAAGCAATCACCTGACAGTCATTGAGAAGACGTCATGAAGAAGCTTGTCAAACACCAACAGAAAGGCTGATAAACGGTGCTCAGGGCTCAACTGAGGGGCAAAGCACGAGATTCTGTAGTCACCGCGTGCCGTTGTGCGCAAATGCTGCAGCAGGGCCCGGAGTCCAGTGGCAGAGAAGGCAGCGGGTGGTGTGGACCGCGGGTGTGGCTTTTTCCGGCGAGCTGGTAATTTAGAACAAAGGGGCCGAGTCCTGGAGAGGAGAGGCTGAGAGGGTCCGGCTAGCCTGCCAGGAAGGAATTCGAGAGTTTGGGGGAACAAGTACGACGGGGATGAAGGCAGAGAAAGCGGAGAGGGTAGGAGACGATCTGCGCGCTGACGGCTGGAGTTTAGAATTCCTGCGTTGGGGCATTTCTAGGATTCTAGGATGTTAAGATCCTGGATGGGCTCCTTGCATCGGGGGACTGAAGTGCAGTGCAGGCAAGGAGATTCAGGACTTGTGAAGTGAAACTGCTCCCTGGCTGTTGAAGGGGTTGAAATCTCTTAGGTTTTGGGGGGGCGGGGGGGGCGGATGGATTTTCCTCAATGACAGAGAGTGACCCGAAGGCAGTTGATGACAGCGCTGAAGGGGAGTGGGAGGACGCGTGTCTGGAAAGGCCGGAACAGCACGCCTTCCAGGCTTGCAGACGCCTGCCCCAGAGCCCCGCAGAGCAAGGGCCTCTGTTGCCAAGGAGACCTGTTCATCCCTGACTCCACAGACCAGGCAGGCTGGGGCCTGTTGTTCAAGATACCGGGGAGTCAGCTGTTTATGCTCGCCCTCTCCATAATCCACGCAAGCCCCGCTGGGAGCTTTCTCTTGCTTTTGGACAGTCCTGGCAGTGGAGACTATCTGGGCGTCCCCTGCCTGCCTGCTTCTTTTTGCCTGGCTCATTCTGTGCAAGTTGTAGCTCCAGCCAGTAATGGATGACCTAGCCCTCTCTCTTCCACCAGCAAGTAGGCAGGCGATCACAACGTCGGTCCAAATGTGTCCTCACAGAAAAGCCAGGAGTCTTCCTAAATGACAGTGCCACACCCCGTGGGGGCGGTGAGAACTGGACTGTGGCAGGACCCCTTCGGGATCTCTGTTAGGGATGGTGCAAGTTGTGAACAGTGACCGCTCTCCTCCCAGCTCTGTCCTGAGACGAGCCTCGGACCTGGACTACCCAGGTGGGGGATTCTGAGGAGGGTCCCAAGAGAGCTCTATAATGGGCATAATAAAAGAAGACAAATACACTGTGTGTGGCTTATTTAAATTATACATAGTATAAATTTCATGGCATTGTTAACAACTCTGTTCAAACTAATAAGCCCCCCCTTTTTTCCCCCAGAAATTGAAGCTTTGCTTTGGTACCAAGTATGAGCTGGCCCTTATGTCTAGAGAGAGAGACACACGACACATAGGAGTTAAGACGGAAGATGCCAGCATCCAGGGTGTACTCTACCCTTATCTCTGAAGCCTGGGGAACAGAGGCTGAGTTGGCACGGTTGGCACAGTTCCTCAGCTACTGCATCTGGAAGGGACACACTCCCGTCAGCTCTTTAAAGAACAGCTAATGTAAGAGACCTGCATGCCCCTGGGCTCCCTTTGCTTTTCTTAGGCATGAGTCCAACCCAAAGGCTGGCATTTGTCCCCTCAGTTAAGAGCTAAGACCCATGTCTCTCCAGACTCGAATTTCTAAAAACAGCCAGTGCCTGGGCACATGATCTGCAGGTGGGAGAGGGTCCAGTGAGAGAATGCCAATTCTTAATTTTGTGGGGTTGGGGGATATTGGCTCACATCCTGAGAGGATTGACAGATTGCAGTGTTCAGTTAAGATAGGAAGTGGGGAAAACATTCAACCCTAGTTCTTACTTTAGACAGAAGAATCAATCCTTATGGTATTAACATTTTGGAGGCTTTTTGTTTGTTTTAAGAAGTCTGAAAGCTATCCACGGAACTTACCTCATTTTATTTGCAGGGTAATTTTAAGTATGCCATCTAAGTCAACCTACATTCATATAGAAATACTTAAATAGATGTTATGGTATACTCAGACAAGAGAACAGAAGACAAAGCTAAGAAACTGTTTCATTTTCATTTAGTAATGTCTATTCTCTGCAATGTGGGGGGGGAAATGGTACTAGTTTGTTTTTCAACCTAAAGCAATGATTTGAAAACCTTACATAGGAATCACCTGGAGCTTTTAAGAAGTTCTGATGCCCAGACCTCACCACAGACCAATCACATCAGAATCCATGGGAGTGGGAACTAGGGGTCAGTAGTTTTAGATTTCCCCACGTGATTTCCAGGAACAGCCAAGACAGAACCACTGAAGAGTGTCATTTACCCCAGTGATGTCAGGTGTCTCTATTAATTCATTTCATGGTATATTCACTGCCATTTTCACTTAGCACTCTGAGGGTTGATTTGATTATCCTGAGGGTATTTCTGGAGCCTAATAAAATCATAATCATTGGGGAGCAAGTAGGGACAAGAGCCAGGTGGGAAGCAGAGATTTTTGCGAACCAGAGGGGGGACATTTGGTGTCCTCAAACCTGAAGGAGCCCAAAGCAGCCATCTATCAGAGTTGGAGATCTAAACCTGAGTCTGGAAAGCCAAAGCATGGCAGAAGCAGTAGTGGATATGTATATGAGTGGGGAGTACACCAGGGAAATTTCCTGAATAATTTTTCTCTGCAATTGGATCTTACAGGCCAAATATAGTAGGTAGGATATTTGGGTGGGCCTGCTCTGTTTAAAGAGACAGGAACTCAGTGTACAGACCCTGATTTCCTTAAGTCTCTACAGTTATGATTCTTGGAATGAGTTTCTTTCTAGCTGAGAAATTCCTTTATTATCATTTTGTCAAGGAAACCAACCACATTCATTTATCAAATATGTTTTGAGAGTCTTTTCTGTGCTGGGTACACCATCAGTTGCTAGGGATACAAAGATTAGACAGAAAGCAGTATATGCCTGTGAGCCTCCATAACCTAGATGGGGAAATGGATGCATCAACTAAAATCTTTTAAATAAAATGTGGCAGAAAATAATGCTACGTTTGGACAAAGTTCTGTGAGTCTGGCATCAACCCTAATGACATTAACCCTCGTTGATTTCATTTTCCTTCTTCCATTGCTATATTCCAGACTTCGTATTTTTTGCATATAACAAATTAATATTCTGTTGGTTTGTTCTGTTCTTGTCATTTGGGAGATGTATAAAGTGAGCTACAGGAAAGCAAAGCAGGAGCCTCTAAACTCACCATTGTGATCACCTGGAGCACTTTTTTTTTGTTTTAGTTTTTTTTTAAGATTTTATTTATTTATTTGAGAGAGAGAGAGTGCATGAGTGGGGGGTAGGGGCAGAGGGAGAAGAGGCTCCCCGCTGAGCAGGGAGCCCGATGTAGGGCTCCGTCCCAGGACCCTGGGATCATGACCTGAGCCGAAGGCAGACGCTTAACTGAGCCACCCTGGCGCCCCTGGAGCACTTTTTAAAAGCCCTGTCCTGGACTTCCTAGTTGGCTTATCCTTTTATGTCTTATTTGATCATTAAATCACTTAACTTCCTTCAGGGGACTCACCTTTTCCTATCAACCTGTCATAATAGCAAAATTTGTGACTATGTTCCTGAAAGATTCAGATCCTATCTGATATTTAGAAGATTTATTTTTCTTACATTTATAATCAAGGCCGCCTGCTCTGAAGTCTGTGAACTTAGTTCTCTGACAAGGTTCTTATACAATGTTTACTAAATAAAGCACCCAGACTCCATGACTGTTCAAAGCCCTCTCTAATGATGGGCATATACCTTTGCCACATACTAAACCACAGGTATGGACCCATCTTGTTCAACAGCCTGTCTCCCTAAGTTGTGTTCATTAAATTAGAAAAGTTCTGTAAGGTACTTAGTGCTTTGCTCAACACATGATAAACTCCCCAAAAATGAGTTAGCAGGATATAGTATCCTGAAAAAGTTTAAGAGAAGTTCACTGATGAACAAGTCTGAGGGTGTGAAAGGAAGATGGGTGGTCTTTGGAAACCACCAGGGGTGCAAGAAACAAGGTCGATGTCTTAGCGGGGTGGGGGCGGCAGGCAATTTGGGTCCTAAATAAAGAGCAGGGTCAACTTAGCTGGAGTCTGACGGGTGTCACCTCAGCTTGTGAAATTCTTCACAGAAGTTAAGATAGGCTGAATTGCTACTGTCAAGAGGTTGTTTCTTTTTAAATCTTTCCAAGTTTTTGAGATGTTGCCTGGTTCTACCATACTAGAATTGGTGGGGGGGAATATCTGCTTTACCTATATCTCTGCTCCCAGTGGTTTGTATGTATGTATGTATGTATTTGAGAGAGTGTGCGCACAAGCGAGGGGGAGGGGCAGAAGGAGAAGTAGAATCCCCGCTGAGTACGGAACCCGATGCGGGACTCTATGCGGGACCCCTGGATCATGACCTGAGCCGGAGGAAGACACTTAACCGACTGAGCCACCCAGGCGCCCCCTGCTCCCAGTGGTTATTTTTTCATCTTTTGTTTCATCACATCTTTTTTCTTGAATCATGATCCCTAATCTTTGGCATATCTTTTGTCTCTCCCTTCAACAAACTTATTTGCCTTCTCCACCTGACTTCTCTGGCCTCTTCCCCTTTTCCCATTTCCCTGAGCCCTCCTCAGGCAGGTCCTCATCCTGTCTTTGCGGGAGGAAAGTAACTATTGCAACTTATTTATTCTAAATGCTGTGCAGAAGCAGCATTTAGAATACTTCTAGACTCTAGAAGCAGTCCCAGTGGGACTTCCTCAGCCGCTGCTGTGGAGGATTCTGAGCTGAACTGTAACATGCTTATTAGAACAGTACTTTATACAAGAAATTGTAACTGTTGCTTTTATAATTATCCAGCTAGACTGAAGCAGAGAGAAAAAGAGTCTAACAAGGCAGTTGAGAAGAGAATGATCTGGGCAGGAGGGAAACGCTACTGAAACACAAAGGGACACAGATGCTTGAAACCGGCAGGACAGACAATATCGTCTGATAGGTCAGTGGTATTTGCCAGGCTGATTCAAGGCGAAAAGAGGTGGCAGATTTGCTAACTAATTACGGGGAGGCCAGACAGGCCTAGGGAGCCAGAAGGCTAAATTAGATTATCAAGCATAAGATACCAAGTAAGCGGAGGTGCTTCTGCACAGCATTTAGAATAAATAAGCTGCAATAGTTATTTTCCTCCCAGGCGTCCACCCCAGGGGTAGAGTCAGGATTAAATGAACACAATAGTTTAAACATAAACATTCTTGTTTACATGACTCAAAAAAGAAGAGGATTTATTTCTAGGGTGGCTCAGCTGCCTGGTTCCTCCTGATTTTATCTATGTTCAGTTTGTAAATTAAGCAGGGGGACCTACTGTTATTCGTGCCACTTTCCCCTCAGTCTCTGATGATAGAAACATCAGAGTCATGCTTAACGTGCCTCATCTCTTGGGCAGAAAGCCCATGCTGCTGCCTTCCCTCTTCCCTTTTTACTTAGCGTGTGCACCAGTCCCGCCGCCCTGCAGTCCAGTCCACGTGGCTACCGGTTACGCTAACAACCAGCACGCCCGATCAGGTCACCGCCTGCTTAGACACCGGTGCCAAGCCCTGTTGTCTCCAGAGCGAGGGGCAGGACCCTCAGCTTTGCTTCCTAGAGACTCTAGAGTCAGACCCCATTGCAGCAGCTTCCACCACGGATCTCCACAAACCCCAGCTCCAGTAGATGCCTTTTTCCAGAACCCACCAGAACTTTCCGTGCTATATTGTCCTTCTCCGTGCCTGGAATGTCCCTCTCTCCTACGTCTGACTAGAAGACTGGCACTCACCGAGTGGCTGGTCATGACAGTCATCTGGGGGCTGCTTTTAAAAGACTCACACACACCACTCCAGATCCCTGGGCTCTGCTGCAGAGCTGCAGATTCCTAATATATGGAAGTGTATTTGAGAGTCATTTCGAAGGATGAGAACCATCAAAGTATATAACATTAATATTTATATTAATGTTAATTTATTATTAATATTTATAGGCTTTTGATTTGAAGGCCCACATTTTGCCTCACCTAAAATTGCTAAGTATTCATATTTTTGAGTGAAAAAAGCTAGGAAGAGTAAAAAAAAAAAATACATATTTATAAGCATTTCCACATGCATTGAAATCTTTCCTGCTTTACCCCAAGCCCCATGAGGTTAGAATGGTGGGAGACCTCTGTGGGGAGGAGGAAAGCATCTGCCCCTGGTCCTCATGTGTGGAGAAATGGGCCGGGCAGTCCTAAGGCTACCTGGTCTCAGGAGCAGAGTGCTGAATTTTGTCAGTTCATGGTGCATTTCCACTATCCGTCCATGCAAGGCCCTTCTCTTGTTTTATTGATCAGTTTCCTGTTTATCCTGAATTCCCCCATATGTAACCATGCTAAAGTATGTAATGTCTTTGTGTATGCATTCTTGCATAATGTGTATTGTTTGTGAGCAAAAGTTTTGTTTATGTAAATGGATGCAAATGTTATTAAATTCTCTACCCCATCCTGTTTCTTACGCCTGGTTTGCCATTTTGGAAGGAATGGGAAGTCTCAGAGCCCTAAAGTGGACATTTATTACATTTTTCATGAAATACCTACTCTGTGTGGCTCTAATAAGGAGGGAGGCAATGTGGCTAAGAGTTCTGGCTCTGGATTCTGAATGCTAGGGCTCAAATTGTAGCTCCTCCACTTATTAGCTTCATGGTCTTAGGTAGGTTACTTAACTTCCCTGTCTTTTAGTTTAATGACCTATAAAGTGGGGATACTTTAACATGTATCTCAGGGATTGTTATAAGGATTAAATGTGATAAGCACATCCAGGCTGTTCCTCTTTTGGAGAAAAATCATACTACAGATGGTACCGCAAACTGCTTATAACTTCCACCTTCTTCTGGATCCTCAGTGATGCTCGCTGTCCCCCTCAGTTGTAACTAGTTAAGTCCTTTTCAGCAGTTCCTTACTAGATTTCCCAGATTCTCAAATTGCTTCATCCCCAGGAGGCTCACATTCAGCAGATGACCTTGCCTCTTATTTTTTAAAGAACTTAGAGATCATGAGGCATAATATTTGATGCATTTTTCTTCTTCCAAGGAAAGCACCTGTGCTCACTTTCCACTCTCTTGTTCTCGAGAAGTAGAAATTCTGCCTCTCCAAGTTTGGAGAGTCAAGGTCCCTGCCCTTGGGAAAATAAACATGCCAAAAGGGGGGGGTATGGCAATAAACAAATAATCCATATAGAAAATATTTTTACCTAGCCAGAAATGCTTTGACGCTAACACAATAGGGAGACTTTCATTTGGGTGGAAAGGGAAGGCCTTTCTGAGGATGTAACATTGAAGCTGACACAAGGCTGTCATGTGAAGATCAGTGGGCCACAAAGTCTAGACAGAGAGAACAATTTATTAAAATGCTCTGGGGGAAGGAGCTTGAGGTGGGTGAGGAACAGAAGGTTGGCCAGTGATGCTGAAGTCCAATAAGAAAGGGGGATATGGTGGGAGATCAGGCCAGAGCAGCACCATCCAGTAGAACTTTCTATAACAGAAATGTTCTACCTCTGTACTATACGCTATGGTAACCACTAGCCACATGTGCTATTTAAGTTATAGTAATTAAATAAAATCTAAAATTCAGCTCTTTAATCACACTAGTCACATGTGGCTCCATGAATATAAATATTTTTAAGTATTTATTTAATAACTCTCACTAGCATTTCAAATGCTCAGTAGCCACCATGTGGCTAGTGGCTACCATATTGGGCAATACGGGGTCAGAGGGAAAGCAGGGACAGCTCAGGGAGCCTTTGCCCATGGAAGTAAGCAGTTTGGATCGTTGGCTAAGTGTGGTGAGAAGCCTCTCGTGGGGGGTTTGGAGCAGGAAACTACAGTGATTGATTGTGAAAAGATCTCTGGGGCTGCTGGGCAGAGAGCAGGGTGGGGAGGCCATCCGGAGAGGTGGGAGCAGTAGCAGGGAAACAGTTACAGCTACTGCAGTTGCCCGGGAGGGAGATGAGAGTAGGCTGGTGTAGGGCGGGAGCAGTAGAGCAGAGAAGTGGATGGATACCGGAATTATTTTGGTGATAGGTCCAACAGAGGTAACTGATGACTTAGACATGAGATGTGAAGGAAAAAAAGGAATCGAGGATGATGCCTACATCCTTTTTGATTTGAGCAAATCAAACTTACTCCATCATGTGTATTAATGCTGTTAATTAGGCTCTTCTCATTTTTAAGGTGGATTACATTCCCTTTCTCTCTTCTAATGATGCATCCATTTTAATGACCAAACTTAGAGCATTTAAGGATTGCTTGACACTGCTGGGGGGTTCCACCTCTTTGTGCCCCGCTCCATGGAGGTGCTGTTTTCCAGGTCATCGCTGACTTTCTTAGTGACTAATAAAATGGCCGTGTCTCCATTCCAGTCCTGGCACATATGCAGTTGTCTGTCTGTCCCCTCCACCCACTCTCTCCTGAGCCCCTTCCTGCCTCTCAACCTGTGCTTTCTCATCCATCTCTGTCTGCTCCTGCGTGGCCCTCCCAGCCCCAGCGCCCCCAGGCTCAGGGGTGTTTCTCCTCTTGCACCACCTGGGTCATCAGATCCACTCCATTGTCTGCATTTCCCAGCTCTATTCTGCCTCTCGCAATCTGTAACATAGCAGCACCAGCCATTCCTATAAGCCAGGGACTTTGCTAATTGAGTTAAGCGCATTCTCTCATTTCATTCTTCCCTGAACTCTGGGGGCAGGTATGACTTTTCTCATTGTCAGATGAAGGAGCAAAGTTTCAGGAAGGTGTAAGACTTGCCCAAGCTCAAAGAATTAGAAGGCAGGGCTTGGACTGAAAGCCAGGCCAGGGCTTGCTGCTGCCTGGAGCCCCAGCTCAGACCTCGCATTTCCAGATCTGTACTTGGAGACACCTTCTGAACAGCACATGCATGTCGCTCACACACCTGAAAATAGGCATGAAACCATACTTCTCACCCGCTCCCTCCCTTCTGTGAACCCTACAAACAAATAGGAATAGGCTGAAATATCTCCTCTCCTTGTATTCCTTATTTGGTTTCATGGTCCAACCAATCAATCAAATCTCCCAAACTAGAAATGTCTTTGTCTTTTACTGCTTCTCTACCTTCCTACATTCAGTTGATCTCCAAGTCCCTCAGGATGTACTTCACAGGTGCTCTCCTCAAAGGAAGTCCACTTGCTAGAGCTTGGGAGCCACACCAGCCTGCATTAGGATCACCTGAAGGGCTTGCTTGTTCCTTACTCCAGATCACTGGACCCCATACCTGGAGTTTCTGATTTAGTGGGTTTGGGCTGGGTTCCAAGAATGTGCATGTCTTACAAGTGCTCCAGGGACCACACTCGGAGAACCTGGGGTCTAGAGCAAGTCATGGATCTCGACCCACTAAGCATAGTGCAGGTGGTATATTCAGAAGTGCCAAGTGCAGGAGAAGGAGGGATTTGTTTTGCCTGGGAATAAAAAGGAGGGCTTATGACAGGGGGCAAAAAAAAAAAAAACAGTCAAGGGCGCCTGGGTGGCTCAGCTGGTTAAGCTACTGCCTTTGGCTCAGGTCATGATCCTGGAGTCCCTGGATCGAGTCCCGCATCAGGCTCCCTGCTCGGCAGGGAGTCTGCTTCTCCCTCTGACCCTTCCCCCTCTCATGTGCTCTCTCTCATTCTCTCTCTCTCAAATAAATAAATAAAATCTTTAAAAAAAAAGTCAACCACCAAAGGCCTGGAAATGAAGGCTCTTTCTCTCTCTCTGAAAAACTGACCCCATTGGCCAACATCTCCATTATCCAGAGTCACCTTTCTTTCCAGGCTCACGAATGTAGTGTTAACATGTCCTTCTCATGTCCCCTGCCCTACTCTCCAGCCTCTAATCTAAATTAGAATCTGCCTAGCTGCATCAGAGTCCATGCCCCTTTTCATAGGCCCTTGCAAAAAATGATGAAATGACTAGTCTTCATTCAAACTGCCAAGCAGGGCATGAAAGGGCCGTGCCCAGCAGCTGCGGCCGCCTCTGTGTCTCCCGTTCTTTAGGACCTCACTCTCCTCCGGCAATATGCAGAGCCCCATACATTCTGGACCCTGCCCTCCTGAGACGTGTACATCACCACTGTCCCCCAACACCTGGTCAGAGGAGGCTGCTTGGCGGAGGGCTGGAACTAATCAGAGTTGCAAAAGATGGAGAAAGCCAACACCAGGAGGGTCGTGTTTATCTTCTCACTTCCTCCTGGCTTCTGTCCCTCCTCCCTTGTGCCGCACATCTGGACCTACAAGCACATGTTTCTTGCTGGAGAATCAACAACAACAATAAAAAAAAAAATGAATGAGAGGACAGAGAAGTATAATCCACAGGATTTTAATAATTACACAAAACAATATTTCAAGAATACAAAGTGGCAATGATAAAGGGAAAAAAACACTTCCATAATCCCATCATTTTACTGAGTCCAATAAACTAGACATTTTTTTCAGAAATGGGGCTTCCAGTCCTTCTTACATCTGTATATATTTATAATCAAAGTGTTGTTCAAAAGTCTTCAGCCCTGGCTACCCATCTGAATCACAAAGAAACATGGACTCCTGGGCCCTCTTGGGCTGGGGCTTAGGCTTGTGTACCTCCATTTTTGTTAACTTTTTATTGAAGTAAACATATAACAAATGTGAACGTAGGTGAATTTTTACAAACTGAACAAACTCAGGTAACCAGCTGCAGATCAAGAAACAGATTATCCCCAGCAATTCAAGAGAACCATTTGAGCCCCTTTCCAGTTATTGTAGCCTAGCAAAAGTTTTCAACATGCTGACTTCTAACATCATGGATTAGTATAGTTTGGGGAATTAAAAAAAAAATAGAATTAAAACAACATATACTCAGCTTCTTTCCCTCAATGTTATATGAGATTCATCCATATTATTGCAGATAGTGTAGATTTGTTCATTCTTATTGCTATATAATATTTCATTCTGCAAATAAACTATAATTTATCTACTTTACTATTCATGGGCATCTAGATGGCTAACAACTGATAATTGAGATATATTAAGTTAAGAACTTCTGATCAACAAAAGTCACCACTAATAGCATGAGATATAAAGGAAAATATCCTCAATACATGTATGTATATATAAAACAAAGAACTTGTACCTTGAATATAATACATATATAGAACATATTAATAAGTAAAAAAAACACAACTCAATTAAAAAATACTTTGACACATCTCAAAAGAAAATATGCAAATGACCAATAAATGTATGTTCAACTTCATTAGTGTTTCAGGATATGCAAATTAAAACAATCACTGAAATGGTTGAAGTAGAAAGGACAGAATCCCAAGTGATGGTGAAGGTATGGAATAAAGGGGATTCTCAGACACTGTTGATGTGATTACTAATTTGTATAACTGCTTTGGGAAGCTCTTTGAGAGTATCTACAAGGGCTGATCACATGCATATCCTATGATTTAGCAATTCTATTCTCTGATATATACTCTACAGAAACAGATACATGCGGCAAAAGACGAGTATGAGATGTTCTTAGAGGCACATTTGCTATGGCCCCAAAGAACTTTTTTTTCTTTTTTTAAGATTGATTTATTTATTTGAGAGAGAGAGAGAGAGAGTACAGGCATGAGTAGGGGTAGGGGCAGAGGGAGAGAATCTTCAAGCAGACCCCCTGCAGAGCTCCCCACGGCCAGTGAGATCATGACCTGAGCCAAAACCAAGAGTTGGACGCTTAATCGACTGAGCCACCCATCTTTCTTTCTAAGATCTTTTACAGATGATTTTGAAGACCAATCAGGGTTGAGAACCATGACAATGTCAAATGCACTTCTGATTTAGAATTTCAATTTAAAATTTCTTTTTATATACTGATTTAATAGGAAAATCATAAGTCATTACCCTTCTCCTTTTCAAGAAATAAGGTTAAATGATGAAAATGGCTAAAAATTATTTTTTTATGAAATACTTATTTTTAATTATTTGTTGAAATACTAAATATTTTAAAGAATTTTTTTTTCTTATGTGGTAGAATCTCAAGAGGCCTTTGGCACTGATGGTAGGATCTAATTTGGAAAGAGATTAAAGTCAGGAAAAAGTAATATAATCCTTTAGTGATAAGTTCATACTGTAATATGATACAACTTGGTCATCAGTTGAATCCTGAAATAAAGAAGGAAGACTGGAAACTATTTCCCTTCCCAGGGAAGCCACCAATTCTTCAGGCAACATCACCAAGGCAACCATCTTTGCAAGGCAGTCTCTCACTAGAGAGGCCCCAAATGGGAGCCAGGCTCTCTGCTGAGTGTTAATTGTCCCAACCCCCATAATAGCCCTGGGGGTGTTTTTTTTTTTTTAACTGCTGTTTGACAGGTGAAGGAGTTGTGGTATTAACACTGCATGGGGGAAGGGGTTGTGATTAGGGGAAAAAGTCTAATAATGCTCCTAGGGAGGTGATAATAACTAAAAAATTAAGAAACACTGCTCTAGATACAATTAGAGAGAGGAGGGTACTATGATTAGGTTTTAACCTGTCACTGAAGATCCATTTTCCAATAGAACATGACAGGGCTGAATTTTGCTAAATTTTACCTGAATGAAAGCCTTACTGTACCTTGGGAAAAAATATAGTGTTTCCCATTCAAATATTCTGGGCCTATTCATAGTGGGCGCCATCGTTCTATCAATCTTTTGTGCACAAAAGTCTGTCCTGAAGGTCCTTGTTGGGAAGTCCTGAGCAGGCTGAATGCAGAGTTATTAGTAGGTCCAGGAGGCTGGGAAACTGGAGGACTGGTAGAGGGTGAAAAATATGATTGCAAGTAATTATGAACAAGGAAGTTGGATAGAGGGGAGCAATGCTTTACCCTCCTAGGCTCTGGCTATCCAGAATGGGGTCCTCAGAAGGCAGCATTAGCACAGCTGGGAGCTTGTTAGAACTGCAGCTTCTCAGGCCCCACCCCAGCTCCATGGGGTCAGAAAGCGAAGTTCACAAGACTCCCAGGTGGTCTGTATGCACATTAGATTTTTAAGAAGCACAGCTGTAAGCTAGTGGTTCTCGGCATTGGCTAGACATTAGAATCACCTGGAGAGATTAAAAACTCTAAGATCCTCAGGCCCCACTCAGGACAATTTAGATTAGGTGCTTGCTCCAGCAGGCTCTTGGGGGAGTGTGTTTTATGCTGAGTGACCTGATTTATGGTTTGAATGGATCACGATGTTCCTGTGAAGGGTAGTCTGTGAGTGTGTGTGTGTAAGTGGTGCAGGACCAGGCATGGAAGCAGGGAGACCTTCCACATGTGCTCTGTCAAACAGAGCAAACTAGATCAGTGTTTTCTTTACTCATACCTCTGGGCTTCCCTTCAAGGTAGGAAAAAGACTCCAATTTCATTTCTCATAGTATGGCCCACATCCTCCCATGGACTCTGTGCTGCATGGGAGCATTGCAAGTAATATACATTTTAAGAGGATCACTTGGCAGCAGCATATCAAGAATGGATTCTCCAGGAACAATAAAAAGGTTGCTAAAGCAGCTTTCCAGGAGAGACATGATGGTCGCTTCCTCTAGGATGGGGAACGGAAGAGAAGTAGAAGAGACAAGAAGAGTTGTATTTGGACTAATTTTTGGAGTGCAGTTGCTGGTGGAATTGGATTTGGTAAGTGAAAGAAAGGATTGCTTAGCATTTTTGGTTTAAACAAAGTTTTTAAAAACCTGTTAATATGGTTAATTATATTCTTTATATTTTTATTCCAGATAGAATAAAATCTCTCTCTTGCAATTATATAATGCTTTAGATAATTAAACTTTCAGAGCTCACATCACTCTTCAATCTGTGTTTTGACTCCCAGATTTATTATATATGTCAAATCCAAGCATAATATTTAGTTTTGGTCTTGAATCACTGCAAATTGAGGTTGACCCACTTTCTGCTTGTTGAAACTCAGTGGTCACAATTCTTTTGGGAAAACCAGGGTTTCTCAACCTTAACACTCTTGATACTTTGGGCTACATAATTCTCTGTTGTGGGGACTATCCTATACATTGTAGAATGTTTAGTAGCATCCTTGGCCTCTACTCATTAAATTCCAGAAGGACTTTCCAAGTTGTGACCAACCAAAATGTCTCCAGACGTTAACAACTATTCTCCAGAGGGTAAGATTGCCCCAGATGGAAGACCCCTCAACCATGGCTGCGAGGAAGACTTAGAGTATAAATTTTAAATTGTCTAGTAGTAGTGTACCTCAGGGAGAGTGTTTTCCTTTCATTTGAGGGGCTTTGGGTCTTTGAACTGGCTTAAATCTGGCAATTGGCTGAGGGTCCACAATTCTTTATTGCTAAATAGGGTATGACTTCTTTTCACCACACTGCTTATAATCGAGTGAGACATTCCTAGGGTGATCATTTATTTCAGTTCTAGGGACATCGTGGTCAACTTTTGAATGTCAAAGGTCTCTATGGGTCAGACCTTTGTGATGCCTTTCAGCTGTGTTGCCCATTATGGTAACAACACCTTCCTCATCTTTTGTGATTAAATGCCACCAAGTAACTCCTGCCACCGCATGATCTCATCATCCCCATTAGAATCATGGACCCCCGCGTTTGATGGCAGCATTTCTTCCTTTCATTTCTAACCTTTAGACAACAGCCACCACAGAGCTCTTTATGGATGCTAGGGCTTCTTTCCCTAATGTATTTCTCAAAGCCTTAGTAAAAGGTGTATCCTTGGGACCATTCTGAGGAACATAGAGGGTACTACATAATAAATCTACTGAAGCATATCATTTAAGCCTTGGGATCGTTTCATCAGTATACTGAGAAGGTTATGAAACCTCAAATTCATTTAGTGCAAAGTGTCAATATAAATTGACAAAATCTTGCAATTGTGTGTGTGTGTTGACCTCCTTATGAGTCTTGCTTTATAGCGTCCTTCCTGAGGCCAGCTGGGACTTGAGTCTAGTTATAGGTACAGAAGTAATGAGAGGCATGTGGGTAGCTCCTGAGGAAGATAGGTGGTTTCCTGCAAGGCAATTACTTTAGGAGAAAACATGATAGATTCTTCAGGCTGGGGAAGACTAAATTCTTCAGACAGAGGTCGAAGGGCTGCTTCTGCTGGCAAAGGAGGATCAGCAGAATTTGGGGGTTCAAGGTCCCCAGGTTTATTGGAATCTGCTCATATGTTCCCATCCCAAATCTCACTCTTCGGGCATCATGACTCCCTTATCAAGTCAAGATTAATGTGGAGGTCCTGTCCTCAGGAATCAAACCCATCTTTTGCTTGTTGAAGCTCTTTCCTCCTGTGACTGCCAGGTCACCCTCTTTTTCTGATTCATTTCTTTCCTTCTCTGCCTTTTTTGCCTGCCTTTCCTTCAGTTCTTCTGTAGCATTGCATCCCCAGGGCCCCACCTTTTATTTTTCTCTTTGAGAATGAGAAGTTCCACTATCTCAGGGGATGGGACCAATACTCTGATTGTTTGCATCTGTATAATAGCACCTGGTATTTTTTTGAGTAACTACTGCATGCCATGCATTTTATTAATATATATAACCTTAAAAAAACCTAAAGGGGTACCTGGGTGGCTCAGTTGGTTAAGCGTCCAACTTTTGATTTTGGCTTGGGTCATGATTTCAGGGACTTGGGATCAAGCCCTGTGTTGGGCTTCACACTCAGTGGGGAGTCTGCTTAAGATACTCTCTTTCCCTCTCCCTCTGCCCCTCCCACATCTCTCTCTCTCTCTCTCTCTCGCTCCCTCAAAAATAAATAAATAAATCATTAAAAAAAATAAAAAACCTATAATCTTTTGTAAGAAACCCTTGAAGTGGGTGTTAAGGATCTCCATTTTCAAATGGGGAAACTGAGGCTTGGTAAAGTTCAGGAATTTTGCTTGAGCCAGTTAATAAGTGGATTTGAACCAAGGCCTGTCTAACTTGTAAGCTATTGTCATAACAACTAAGGTTTACTTTTGACTAAAGATACAGCTCTGATCTCATTATCAGACTTAAATATCCAATGGCATTGCTAAAGAGATATCACCTAAATGTACCCTATCATTTCAAACTTAATATATATATAAATCCATGTCAGTATCATCAGTCTCACCAACCATTCCACCTTCCCAACCTCATCCAAAATACACATACCTCCCTTGGCATTCCTATTCTTTTCAAGGAAACAATCTCCGAAAGTTTCTGAAATAGGAAACCTCTTTGGGCCCTCCATCTTCCGTGCTGCTCACCTCAGATTGCTCACCATGTCCTCTAATGTTGGGCTCAGAGGTATCTCTCTGCCACTGTGGTTCCTGATATCCTCTCCTATGTCCTTCTTAGACTCCTGCCACTGTTCTTTCCATTTCACAATTGGCTCTTTACACTGCTGCCAAAATTATCTTCTGAGGAAAAAAAAAAAAATCAATCCAGTCCTGTCAGTTTGCTTTAAAACCTCTTTTGATGCCCTTTTGCCTACAGAATAAATTCCAATCTCCTTCATATGCCCCCCCCACCAAGGCCCTTGACAATTGGCTTAGCCTATCTTACAGTCAGCTATTTTTCACATATACACAAGTGATTATTTTTCAGATGGATATAGATGCTGTAGAAGTGCAGAATATAAAAGCATTTCAAAACTTGAATTCATTTTGACTTTTTATCACACATTTTCTCAATCAATGGGTACTAAAAAACACAACTATTATGAAGAATTGCGATTTTATGTTTGGTAGGAAAAGGATTCTTATAATGTAAATAATGGGAACCGACTAGATCCCATTTTCATGAAATATTTTTTTCTGGGTTTTAGAGTTTAATTACTGCAAGTAATTATCTTAGCCAAAGCTGGTAAAAGGGTATGGGCTCTAAGTTCAAGGATGTACCTAGACAAATACATTTGTTTTTTAATGTATATTTGCAGAGAGGACGAGGAGGATGGTATGGTAGGATGGTGGAGCAATATTGGCCCTAAGACCTGTAAAAAGCAGGGAAAGATCTTATTTTTTTCTCAATTCAGGTAAAATACTTTTAAAATGCCCCTGGGTCTTTTAATAGACTCCAATCAGGGAATAAAGGTAGAGGCAGGAAAAATACATCATTGAATAAAACTGTAATGTCATGCTGTGAAACTCTGTCTTTATGTCCTGTGATAACAGGGGAGATGAAAACTATTTTCATTCTAAAGAAGCCTATTGGTATTTCAGCAGGATCCTCCAGCACACTGTCTTGTGTGGCCATTCTCGCACTGGAGAAGTAGTGGTGGAGGTTAGAGACGGTGGCCTGTGGGTTCAAACATTTGGGTTCAAATCCTACGCACACTATCTGACCATCAACAAATCAAAGCTCTGAGACTTTTTTTTTTTTTTCTTCAAATGGGAATAAAATCCACACTTCAGAGTTGTGGTGAGGTTTATATGAAGTCAAGTTGGTCTGTGGGGAATTTATACAGGTTCATTTGCTTTTCTACCACCTTATGCCTCCAACTTTATGTTTCGTGCTTCAGTTTCTGACTAGAAGGGTCCTGAGAGCTGATTTAGTCCACTTGGTTCATAGATAAAGAAACTCAGAGGCCTTAGGTTATCTGCAGTTACATTAAAAGGAGTTATAAGAGCAAGGCCCCACCCTGTTTTTCCCCTTTTTAGCATTGATTACATTCTTGGTGATGAAGAAATCAGACACCAGACAAGTAATACTGAGATAGAAAACCGGTTTGCATGTAGCAGACATTCAAGAGCCTGCTCAATGCTGTATTGGGAGCTGGTGGGATAGAGCGATCACTTTATCTGAGGTGCTCGCAGCCTGGTGGAAACATGGATGTAACCCAAGATCTGTACAGCAGGTTAGGTTGGAATAATTTTAAGTGAAATGTCAAGTGCTGTAGACCCAGAGGAAAGAAGGATGCATTTTGTCTAGAAACAAAATAGAATTAGTATCTAGAATCTGTGGCACTGCGTGTGGGGAGGGCAGTCTACCAGCTCACCATTCATTAATTGGACACAAATCTCTGGAGCCACAAATCTGTGTCAGGCAACTACTATGTCATGATACTAGATCTGAGAATAGGAAGAGAACTAACCTACCAGATAATGTGCACAAAGTGGGGACAAGAATAAGATGCAGAGGAAAACAGAAACAACGCTAGGCGATAATTTTCTCTAAAAGACCTGTGAACAAAAGCGGAAGCAGCATTATTTACAGTGCAGTAAACCCGAAAACCCCTGAATAGCTGGGATGGGGCTCGTCGTTTTCTGTGTGAACCTCCTCTGTTGTTGGGTCACATTTCTTTTCTGACAGCCAGGCCCATAGATGGAGCTTTACTCCTTGCCCACTCCGGGCTTCTCCACACCCAGCTGCCTCCTGTCCTGTCACCGCCCCTGCCCCCATGTTCCTTCGTTTCCTGGGCTTCTGGTCTGAGGCAATATCTGCCTAGCAGCAGCAGAGGCTCCACCCATTTGTAGGTGGGGCCCCGCAGAAAGAGGGGACGTCTGGTCTACACTTATATAGCCAGACAAACAATATGGAGGAGTGGGGCAGGGAGAAAGCTGAAACCGTTGAGGGCTGCCTACAGCCCCCTTGGCACGAATCTGCTTCTATTTTTTCATCACGTCTTCTGTACAATTTTGACTTATTTGTAATCCAAGTAGGTCAGTAGTGCTCAACCCTGGTTGGTGAGCAGAATCTTCAAGGGGGCTTTGAAAAGATGGGCTCATCCAGGCCACAAGCAGACCCACAGAAGTAGAACTCTCTTGGCTGCAAAGCGAGTCTGAGCACGTTTTGTAAAGCTATACAGGTGTTTCTTATAATGTGTAGTGAGCACTGAGAAGCACAGGAGTTAATTCAGTTTTGTAGCGTTTTCCTTGAAAAGTTGTTTTTGTGAGCTACGATGATGGAAAGCTGACAAGCCAACTCCTTTCACATATAGTAAAGTTAAGCTTAAAGATTATAATGACAAAGAAAATTGCAATTTCAAAATACAAACATTTTTAACAGCTCTTAATACCTTCCTTCAGTTTGTGGGGAAACTTATGGGAGTAGTTCAGAAGTATTCTGCTCAGATTCTCATGTCTGGTGGGATGGATAGGGTATCCTGGCCCAGGTGTAAGATCTGTTTGTTTGTTTGTTTGTTTGTTTTTTAATAATTGTGGTGATGTCTGGATGTCAAATATTTACTTTCATTCAAATGATAATAGCTGACATTTAAAAACTCCTGTGTGGCAAATGTACTGTTAGATTTGCCTAATTCTCTTGTTCCATCTAAACCTCCCAACAGTTGTGGAAGGTTGTTATGTGGTTTTCATTTGACAGGTAAAGGAGCTGAGACTTAATGTCATCTAGCTTGTAAGTAATAATGCCAGGATTCCAAAATGAATATCTCTGATTCTAAAGTGCAGATTCTCAAAATTACAACTTGTGAGAACATGAAATTGGGTAGAGAGCACTGGCCAAACATAGGATAAAATCCAGGATGCTTGAGTGTATAGCCAAAGAAATGGCACTGAGGAGGCTGGAACAGGGGCAGGAGGTGGACAGGATGATTGCCAAGATACGATATGGTTGTACTTGGCCATTTACCTGCTCCCATTTAAGACCCATCCCCCCTTCCCCCTCAGTAGAAATGGTAGAATCTTGACCTGCACACCAATGAGTACACTCAGGTGGAGAAAGTTGACCTTGACAGTATAGCATTCCATTGAAATGCCACCGGTCTACCACTTGGGGGAGGGGTGGATGGACTTTCCAACTTTCTTTGACCCATCAGAAGATTTCTCAAAAGCCCTCTTGTTTCTGAGCTTGCTAAGTGATCACCTTTCCTTCATTAGGTTTTTACTGAGCACCTCCATATGCCAGGAAGTATGCTAAGCATTGGATTGTGACAGTGGTTCCAGGAAGAATGGGGCACCTGGGAGATGGTAAAGGGGAAAGTGTAGTTTGGGGGTACAGCATGTTGTGTGAAGGAAGGTGATGACTGGCTCTTGGCATGGGGGCTGGATAGGTGGCCAAGTCATGTAATTGGCTACCTGTCTAAAAAGAGTGTGCAGAACACCTGGCTGCATTTGGGCACTGGGTGGACAGATGATTAGGGAGATACACTTGGCAGCTGAAAGTGGAAGGTTAGGAGGCTGGCTAGGTCAAATTCAATTAGTTGAGTGTGGCTTAGGTATTAGTTAAAATGAAAGCCATATTACATTTTCCATGTTTTCCAGGGACTCTTGAGACTGGGAATGGTGATTATACCTGTATCAGTCAGGGTTCTCCAGAGAGAGAGGGAGAGAAAAGAGATTTATTCTAAGGAGTTAACTCGTGATTATATGGAGCTGACAAGTCTGAAATCTAGGGCAGGTTAGCATACTGGAAACTCAGGATATCTATGCTACATTTCTTGAGGCAGAACTCTTCTCCAGAAAACCTCAGTTTTTGCTTTTAAGGCCTTCAGTTAATGGCATGAGGCCCATTCACACTGTCAAGTGTAACCTGCTTCACTTAAAGTCAGTTGATTGTAGAAATTAATCACATCTACAAAATTCCTTCAGAGCAACATCTAGATCAGTATTTGACCAAACAACTAGACATTTGGGCCCAGCCAAGTTGACACATAAAATGTAACCATCAAAACGCCCTTAGACTAGGAGGTAGAGGTCAAGGAGTGCTGTGGAGATGAGACTCATTATGGATGTGGTGTCACCAGATGTCCCTGTAAACTGGATTTGGAGCTATACATGAACAGTGGTGGTCTTTGCAGGGTAGTGGGGAGGACTAGTGATCTGCTGTTGCTTGCCAGCTGTATACGACTTTCCCTAAGCTTTTCTCATCTCAAGACTGCCCAGAGAATTGCTGCTGCCTAAGCTGGGCCATATTGCTGCCAAGTTATCAGACTGGAAGATTTCCTGGGCTGGGCAATATTCTAGCTAGGATTTCTGCTAGGCCTGTTTGAATGCTGGGAATATAGCAAATGGTGAAATTAAACTACCTGAAGATGGTGGCACTCGAATGACCTAAATCAGAGCTGAACATTAGAATCATCTGGGGATGATATGCCTTGGCCCCACTGCCTGAGATTCTGATTTAATTGTACTAGGCTGGGATACTATCATAATTTTTGAAAGGTTCCTCTAGTTGAATCGAATATACAACCAGGTTTGAGAATCACTGGTTATCTTAGATTAGTCAGGATCTCCTAGAAGAAGCCCGTAGGCCAACCATTTGTCATGTATTTATTAAAGATCTGTTCCAAAGAGAAACCAGTAAGATAGTGGGGAAGCAGGACAGGAAAGGAAAAATGGCCAGGCCAAAGGTGCCATTTCAGGGCAAGACCCAGCCTTAGCCTGGTCCCACAGGAGGTTATGAAATGTAAATTATGCCTCCAGAGTTTGGCCTTGAGGAAAAGGAACAGGGCTCCCCTCTTTCCATTTCAGTTAGTCATTAAGTCTCCCAGGCAGAAATGTCAAGTCCCTGCTGCTTCCTGTACTCCGTACAGGCAAAGTAGCTCCAGTGCCCAAGTTCAGCCTCTGAAGGTCTCAGGTAAGAGCAGTTAGCAGCAAAATGCTCAAAAGCTGGGGGATTAGTGCACAGAGCTGCTGGAAGAGATCCAAGAAGGGGAGGGAGGGTGATGGGGCATACACTAAGTAAGTTGTTATTACTGCTATTTCTGAATCTGTCTTTGTTGCTAGGGGTCTGCATGAAGCCATCAGGGGAGCTTGTTATATAAAATTTCTGCTTCAAGGACTTAAAGGTAGCTTTGCTAGCTAATAATACTTAGCAAATGTCAAGAAATGTGGAAGGTCTGAGATTTTTTCCCCTTACTTGTAAACTAACCAGTAGCCCGACAGTTTCATGAATGCTAGTAGAAGAGAGACGCTGGATCAGAGACAAAGAATTGAATTACAATAATAGCAATAGCCAGACAATTGACTTTCCTGTAATGGTTGCCTGAATCCAAATTCCCACAGGGCAATGTAAAGAGGGCTAGGTGACAGCTGCACATGCCAAAAGTTGGTGGCATTACAGAGAGGAACCCTGAGCTTAGGGAACCTGCATCTTTTATAATTGTCAGTAAGCAAAACCTTTGCTCTGGAGGGAGATGCTACATTTCCTAAGACTGTTCACAATACAAAAGTTCTTGAAAAGGTTGTTGAGTACAAAGGCAGTCTGTGCCTCTGCTTAAAAGATAAGCAAAACATGAGAGTCCTATGGAGAATTGTCTCCTGATAGTAAGTGGGAGCAGGGGGATCTTTGGTATTTGCTTTTTTCATTTCTGGTTCTCACCATCAAGGAGTTTTGGAGAAAATCCCTTCTCAGATGCACATTTGTGAGTTTTTGTTTTTTTTTTATACCTCTGTTGATATTGATGATTTTTAGCAATTCTCTTAAGCTTTCCCTCCCTATTTGCTTTTCAGGTTATTATAAATATCATTAGTTCATGATATAATGAGAGGCAACCTATATAACCTCATTTGGTTTCCATATCTGAAAAGTAAGTAAAATGGTCTAAATAAGCTCAGACACTGAGTTTGAAGCCTTAAACATATGAGCCTTAAACATATTCATGGTGATTTTAGTAGTAGTAATAGGGAAAGAAAAAAATACATTAATACCCACAAGAACAACTTAATTTCTTGTAAAGTCCTCACAAGGTCATACAATGTATGTGTTATTCACATACTGGATAAAGAAATTGAGACTCAGAGTGATTTGTTCAAGTTCACAGAGTTACCCAAGAACATTCCCAGGATTTGACCCCAAATACATTTGAACCCAGGGTTCACTTCGTCCGGTTACCACGTTCTGATTCTAGCATGGGATACTGTCTGATACAAGGTGGTATCCTGGTGATGTTGCCTGAAGAACTAGTGGCTTCAGTAGGTGGAAGACGACTGATATCTTCCCTTTTTCTGACAGGATATTAAGGAAGACTAAATTGTTATAAGTTGTGCTATAATCGAGATGACTTTTCTCCATTTCTCTTGCTGAAGCCTACCAAAGGAACCAGAGCTGTTTTGATTGAATTACTGTGAAAAAGGTAGAACATCCTGACCTATTTATATAAGGCCTGGGCTAATCTCCTTCTCACTGCTCACCACCACCTACACTATCTACACACATGCACCCACTAGCCCAAAACCAAGCTTATTTTTCAGGGCAGACATACCATTGTTCTCAAAGCCTACCTCACTGGAATGACCCTGACATAAAAAGTTACTTAGTGTGTGTTGAATGTTGGAAAAAACTTCAAAAATATAAACCCAGTTCACTCCCAACATTTAAAATATGAGAATCACCTTTTAACATCAGAAAATTGCAGCTCCACAGGATAATAGCTGTACTTTTTTTGTATTCCATTGATTGAAAAATACATGAATAAGATCAGTATGAGTTCAGTAAAGCTTTGAAATGAGTTTATATTTTCTTCATCTCAGCAACATCTATATCCATCTGAAAAGTAATCACTCATATGTGTGTGAAAAATAGCTAACTTAGAGGGAGGTGGACCAATTGTTAAGGGCCTTGAGAGACCTACAAGAAGATTGAAATTTATTTTGTAGGCAAAATGGAGTCAAAGAGGTTTCAAAGCAAAGTGGCAGAATTCAATTGATGGCTTTTCTGAAGGATAATTTTGACAGCAGTGCGGAGTGCCAAATGGCATGTAGAAAGACCAATAGCAGAAGGTCAGTTAGAAGGCAGAAGATGATCTCAGAAGCCACAGTGAGGCAGAGATCCCTCTGGCCCCAGCACTGGAGACTGGGTAACCAGCTGGATCTGGGGCATACCAGAGGGGACATGGTCAAGAGTATTTCTAAACTTGGAAACTGTGTTGGAGGATGAGATCATGAAAGGAGTAAGGAATATATGAGAAAGAGGCTTTTTATTAGTTTGTTTGGGGGGGGAACGGTTGGAATAGGGGAGAATATAGACAATGGAGATGGATTTTATATATACTCTCTTCCTGTGTGTTTGTAAATATATATGATTGAAATATATATAAACATATATAAAGATTGATTGCAACCAGATGTGGGCATTAGGCAGCTGTACATGTGGATCTAAACGGAGGCAATAGGAGCTAGAGCTTCAGATAGCAGGAAAAGATTCTCCTGATGGCATAAGTAGGGACCTAGGGAAAGCTTGGTTGTAATCTTAACTTGGTTAAGCTTGGTAAAGCTTGGTTGGTATGTTCTTAACCCCTCTTGGGAGGAGAGCAAACTTTCTTCTAGTCAGGACCCATCTTGGCCCTTGTTGAAAGATTGACATTTCTGGGGATTCTGTAAATCTAAGTACAATGCCCCCCATGTGATGAGCATGAAAGGGCTGCAGGAGGGATGATTTTAGTTAGAAAGTTAATCTGGATTCTTTTAGAAGCCGAGACTAACACAAGGACTGTAGTACACGCAGGTTATTTGGAAATTTCAGGAAACATTGATAAGAAGTGGAGAAGTGAAATGGGGAAGAAAAAGCAACTAATCAAACAATAATATTAAGTGAGCTACCACAGTGGAAGACCAGGGCTTAATCCCATAAGGATTAAGAAAATTTTGCATTCTTGGAAATGATGCAAAATACATGCCCAGTGTATGAGATGGTATGCATATACCAACTTGCAAGAGTTACCAGTTGAGGATTACTCCCAGGGGTGTTAATTCCTCTGTACTTTCCACCTGCCAGAAGCTTAGGCAGAGAGGCCTATTGTGTTTTTGAAATAAAAGTTCTCAGGCACCAACAGGCAGATGCTAGCAGTTGGAAGTCATGTGGGGCCCACCAAAAGGTCTGAAGGATACGAGAGGGCACCGGCTCTGTTTGCTACCCTCTGTCCTGAGGGGCAAGATGATGCACACAGGCAGCAGAAAGCACCCCTAGACCTCTAAGAGTTTAAATATTAAAATCAACAGGAAACATAGGACAATGATCTTAATTGAACAGGAAGGGAAAATATCCTTGTAGCCAAACTTACTGGGCTAATGTGTTTGGAAGAAACTAGAATAGTCATCAGAGAAATACCCATCTGGAAAAGATGTAAGATGTGTTGGAGCTGCATTGCTCTGGACACAGAGTGCTGTTATTACCAATAATCCAATGCCTTCTGTAAAATAGTAGTTTAGATCAGGGGAGGGCAAACTTTCTAGAAAGGGCCATATAATATTTTGGGCTTTGTGGACCATATGGTCACTGCCACAGCTATTGTACTACAAAATGGGCAAGGCTGTGTTCTGGCAAAACTTTATTTATTTTTTTTAAGATTTTATTTATTTATTTGACAGAGAGAATGAGATAGAGAGAGAGAGCATGAGAGTGGGGAGGGTCAGAAGGAGAAGCAGACTCCCTGCTGAGCAGGGAGCCCGATGCGGGACTCGATCCAGGGACTCCAGGATCATGACCTGAGCCGAAGGCAGTCGCTTTAAACAACTGAGCCACCCAGGCGCCCCAAAACTTTATTTTTGGACAAAAATTTGAATTTCATGCAATTTTGAATTATAATTAACATTAATCTTCTCTGGTTATTTTTCATCCCTCTAAAAATGTAAAAAGCAGCCTTAACTTGTAGGCCGTACAAAAATATGTGGGCGTCAGATTTGGCTCAGGGACCATAGTTTGCTAACCCCTGCTGTAGAAATGAAGGCAGATGACACCTTCACCTGTGATAACTTGAAGCCCTTGGTCACTTAAACATCCATCTCATTCTGTGGGCTTGAAGCTCTTGGCAAACATCATTTCTCACAAATTGTGTTTCATCATCAAATCTCAGACACATCGATGATTGCACTTTCTTAATCTTGTTTTTTTCCCATTTTTGACATAGGTTTTGTGACTTTTTTGTTGTTAACCCTCCCTTTTTATTATGATATAATTCACATATGATATTTACCCTTGTAAAGTACAGTTTTTGTATATGCACAACATTGTGCCATGATCACCATGTAATTCCAGAATATTTTCATCATCCCAACAAGAAATCCTAATGCTATTAGCAGTCCCTTCCCATTACCTACTTTTCTCAACCTCTGGCAACCACTAACCTACTTTCTCAATGTCTCTTTGGATTTGTCTATTCTGGACATTACATGTACATGAGGAAATGAGATCATACAATTTATAGTCTTTTGTGTCTGGCTTCTTTCATTTAGCATAATGGTTTTTTTTTTTTAAAGATTTTATTTATTTATTTGAGAGAGAGAGAATGAGAGAGAGCAAGCACATGAGAGGGGGGAGGGTCAGAGGGAGAAGCAGACTCCCCGCCGAGCAGGGAGCCCGATGCGGGACTCGATCCAGGGACTCCAGGATCATAACCTGAGCTGAAGGCAGTCGCTTAACCAACTGAGCCACCCAGGCGCCCTAGCATAATGTTTTTACTTTTCATCTATGTTGTAGCATGAATCTGTACTTCATTCCTTTTTATGGCTGAATAATATTTCATGGCATAGATGTACCACAATGTGTTGAATTCATGCATTAGTTGATGGATATTTGACTGTTTTTACTTTTTTGACTAGTATGAATAATGCTGCTGTGAACCATTCATGTACAAGTTAATGTGTAAAACACGTGTTGTGTTTTCAAGCCTTTTGGGTATATACCTAGAAGTGGAATTGTTGGGCTAAATGGTAATTTTATGTATAACTTCTTGAGGAACTGCCAGATCAACAGAAAGTTTTAAATCACTATGTCATGACTGCCATCTGGCTGACTGTGTTTGTAAAACACAGTCAATTGTAAGAAGCATTCTGATTTTGGACAGGTTAAATTTGGGGGGAAAATGTGGTTTAGGATTGATGTAAAAGGATATAAAAATTTGACTCCTGTTGGGTTTTTTTCTTTTTAAACTTTATTTAAATTCAATTAAACATATAGTGTAGCATTAGTTTCTAATGTAGAGTTCAGTTATTCATCTGTTGCATATAATACCCAGTGCTCATTATATCATGTGCTCTCCTTAATGTCCATCACCCAGTTACCCCATCCCCCAACCCTCCTCTCCTCCTGCAACCCTCAGTTTGTTTCCTATAGTTAAGAGCCTCTTATAGGCGTGCACATGCCTGGGTGGCTCAGTTGGTTAAGCATCTGCCTTCAGCTCAGGTCATGATCTCAGGGGCCTGGGATGGAGCCGCACCTTGGGCTCCCCACTCAGCGGGGAGTCTGCTTCTCCCTCTGTCCCTTCCCCTGCTTGTGTTCTCTCTCTCTTTCAAATAAATAAATAAGGCCTTTAAAAAAGAGATTTCTTATGGTTTGCGTCCCTCTCTGATTTCATCTTTTTTTATTGATTCCTGTTGCTAATTAAGGAAAAAAGCAATAGTAAATCTTGTGGACACAAGCATTCTGGTCCACAAAGCAGGAATAATTTCTTACTGTAAATTATGCTGTTGGAATTCCAGTTTACATATCAGAATTAGTTGAATCACCATGACCCTAATTGTGGATCCTATCAACTCTGTTCTGGAAATACGATTTTTGGATGCATAAGCAAAGATCCAAATTTCAGATTGTGAGGTCTTCAAGAAATAACACATTCCCTGAGGCCATGTTTGGGTGGCTGTCCAGTCAGCCTAGCCTAGACCTCACCTCTCTGTCTAGCTGTGTTCTTTGAACTGTCTTCCACTTTAAGAGGTAAAGAAGGAATGAACAATGAAGTGGAGACATGCATAGATTGCTTTTTCTAAAATTTTAGCGGTGAAGGCAAGTAGAGACATGAGAGGTTTTGTCCCTAAATTGGCTGAGTGACAACAGGTCCAGGAGGAATGGGGACCTGGAGGATTGGTAGAGGATGGATCAGGTAGTCACCAGCATTGGTGAAAGTGGGAGGTCTGCATGGGGCAGAGCAATGTTTTCCTCTGAAGAGACAATGAAGCCTGAGTGGGTGAGCCTGTGATATTTGATTTTGGAGGTACAGCAGTAGAGAATCTGTCTGGACTATTGGGTGCTTCGATAAGAGCATGTTTGAACTGTCCTCCAAAACTGAAATATCCACTGAGGTTGAATAGTGAAGATGAGGTGGTTGGTTAGACCTTAAGGATAGAAAATATCTTTCATGCACATGTTGTGGTGATGAGTTCTGAAGAGGACCAAGATTCTGGAGTAAGTGTGGCTGGTTGACCCCTAAAGGGCAGTGAGTTGGTCCCAAAGGTATTCAGGAATCAAGATTGGAGCAGAAGAACTTTGGATGCCTGGGAATATCTTTGTAATGTAGGTGCCTCAGGTGATTATATTCTAGAAAAAATTTCTTAGATGTGGTACAACAGTGTGTGTTTGGAGGCAGGACTATTGCCCTAATTAGCATGGCTGCATAACAAAACATCCTGACAGTTGCTGGTTTAATATCGAGTTTGCTCACAAATCTGCAATGTGTGCAGCTCGTGCCTGCTCTGTGTGATGTTGCCTGGGGCAGCTTGAAGGCTGGGGCTGAAATCCTCAGAAGGTTCTTGTACTTACATGTCCATCAGTTGATACTAGGAAGACTCAAATAGGTGAGGGCATCCATATCCGGGGCTCCTTGGGCAGCTCTACTTTATAGGTCCTCTACACGAAATCTCTACAGCATTGGCAGTTTTAGGGTAGCAACTTCTTATATGTCAGCTCCCAAGGCAAGCGTCTCAAGAGCTTCTTTTGGTTTCAGAGCCTAGAGAATTTCCTCAGCTACCATTACTCCATGACTGCAAATCCTGAGGCCAAAGGCAGATTGTTTTACATAATAATTTGATTTTATGTGGGAGTATGGGGAGGTAGTGGGTGGGGAAGGAGGTAATGCTAGCTCAAGTGCCCTTGATTAGTAGGAACTGTGGTCATTCTTGATGTAGTTTTGGAATATAGGTGAGGTTCAATGGGGTGGAGTCTGGAGCTGATGACCAAGAAAGAATTCTTGAGATGTCTTTGATGCAAAATGGTGGTTTATTAAAGCACAGGGACAGGACCTTTGGGCAGAAAGAGCTGCTGCCCCCGGGGCTTGTGAGGGGTGGCTGATTATATATAATGGGGTTGGGGGAGGTAAGGGAAAAGGGAGGTTTCAAAAGAACTTTCATATGCCAAAGAGGACCTACGAGATATGGCAGGCCTTGCCATTGTCAAGTTAAGGCTGCTTTTCCCTCTAGCAAGGCATTAACATTCAGATAGTTGGGAGATTCCTGGAAGAATGTCACACCTGTCTCACACAGATCCCACCCAGGAGTTGGAGGTTGTGGAATGTCAGCTTCTGCTTTGTCCTCAGCTTGCCTACTGTTTCCTCATCAATTCAGAATACCACAATTTAAAGAATTTTAAAATGTCTCCAGCACATATAACTTCCAATAAGTGGATGGGGAGGAGTCAGGAAAAAATATTTAGTGATAATATTATAGTGATAATTTAATACTGTTACCACATGACAATTTGTTCTTCTATTGTATCCTGTAATGAAAAAGGGATGATGAAACTGGTTTCTATCCTAGTGAAACTCCCTATATAAGTCCGTCTCCTACTATAGGGACAATACACTGGGCTTGGAGTCAAATAGATTTGGCTTCAAATGTTGGATGAACAGTGAGCAACCCTTTGACCTTAGACAGGTTGGATCTTTGAACCTGAAGTCCCTCACTAAAAATAATTTTCAAAAGGAATAAAATACTTAAGAGATAATATGGGACTTACACAAATTTGGTCTCTTGAAGATTAACAAATAGTATTTTTCCTACTTAAGAGTGCCGTATTTTGTTAGCTCATATCTATTTAGTGCTTAGAATTTTAGGGCTAAAAGGAATCTTAACAGTTTATTAATTAGGACTCAAAGTTTGGCAAGCATGGAAACCTCAGGTGGGAATGCAAGTTGCTTGAGACTTGAGCTCAGAGTCTTCCCCAATTTCCTAGCTGCAGTTTCTACTCTATGGATAGAGAGATTATCCTAGGAACTAAATATGAGGAAAATTAACATTGAAGTGAACTGAAAGAATTTTTGAGTCTTCTTAGTGCTGGTGAATGCAGTGGCACTTCAATGAGTTTCTTTCTTAGAAGATCCTCCTAACCTGACGGAGACAAAGGTATAAACTAAATCAAATCTTGTTGCAGTTGGGCTGTGCTAGCAGCTGAAATAAAAGCTTGAGACTACCGAACGAGGGAGGTATTAATTTTGCCTATAGACAAAAGGGAAAGCTTGATTAATCCATTATATGCATACTGAAAGTGCTCTACTATTCCAGCCATTCCTTTGGAGTCACCATTCATCAGGTCAACAAATGTTGAAGGAACAAATCTTTACCAGATACTTGTTTAATTTGGTCAGAGGAAAAGAAGGCAAATAATGTGCCGAACAGTTAACAAACAAGGGGGCTGGTGGTGAGATAAGAGGAATAATTACCACAATAGGTGATAATTTCCTCATTAGCATGTTAGCTCCAGTGGGCAGAGATTTTCATCTGTTTTGTTCATTGTGTCCCGAGGGCTCAGAACAGTTCTTGACACATGGTAAGGTCTGAATAAGTAGTTGCTGAATGAATATCCTCAAAAGAGATAGAAACAAATAAGAAAGTTACTGGCATTTGCAGAGGTCTAAACCAGGCAATCACCAAATGGTATAAAAAGGCAACCCCTCCTTATTCTCTGTGGAGGTGAGAAATCAGAAGCCAAATTTCTTCAATGATTCCGAGCTGCATGTCTTTACGGACAGCCTGACTCACGTACCTAGCTTAACATGCCATCTCCATTGTTTCTTTCTCTTAGTCTCTAGTTGATTGATTTTTTTCATGAGTAATATCCTTTTTTAAAAAAACATTTAATTCCAGTATAGTTAACATTACAATGTTCGTTTCAGGTGCACAACATAGTGCCTCAACAATTCTATACATGACACAGTGCTCATCATGGTAAGTGTACCCTTAATCCCCATCACCTAATTCACCCATCCCCCACCCACCTCCTCTCTGGTAGCCACCGGTTTGTTCTCTGTAGTGATGAGTCTGTTTCTTGGTTTGTCTCTTTTTGTTTCCTTTGTTCATTTGTTTTGCTTCTTAAATTCCACATAGGAATAAAATCATGTGGTATTTTTCTTTCTCTGACTTATTTTGCTTAGCACTATACTCTCTACTTCTATCCATGTCATTGTAAATGTCAGGATTTCATTCTATTTATGGCTGAATAATTTTCCAGTGTGTGTGTGTGTGTGTGTGTGTGTGTGTGTATGTGTATACACCACACCTTCTTTATCCATTCATCTATTGATGAACACGGGCTGCCTCCATAATTTGGATACTCTAAATAATGCTGCAATAAACATAGCGGTGCATATATCCTTTCAAATGAGTGTTTTTGTATTTTGGGGGTAAATACCTAGTAGTCTGACTAATGGATCATAGGGTAGTTCTATTTTTAATTTTTTGAGGAAACTCCATACTGTTTTCCACAGTGGATGCACCAGTTTGCATTCCCACCAACAGTGCCTGAGGGTTCCTTTTACTCCACATCCTTGCCAAATCGTTGTTTCTTGTGTTTTTTATTTTAGCCATTCTGACAGGTGTGAAGGGATCTCTCATTGTAGTTTTGATTTGCATTTCCTTGATGATGAGTGATGTTTAGCATCTTTTCATGTATCTTTTGGCAATCTATATGTCTTCTTTCTTTCTTTTTTTTTTTTTAAAGATTTTATTTATTTGACAGAGAGAGAGCACAAGCAGGGGGAGCGGCAGGCAGAGGGAGAGGGAGAGGCAGGCTCCCAGCAGAGCAGGGAGTCCAATGCCGGGCTCAATCCCAGGACCCTGGGATCATGACCTGAGCTAAAGGCAGATGCTTGAGCAACTGAACCACCCAGGTGCCCCCATGTGGTTATTTTCTTTGGAGAAATGTCTGTTCATGTGTTCTGCCTATTTTTTAATGGGATTATTTGATTTTTTGGTATTGAGTTATATAAGTTCTTTATATATTTTGGATACTAGTCCTTTATCAGATATGTTATTTGCAACTATCTTCTCCCATTTAGTAGGTTGCCTTTTAGTTTTGTTGATTGTTTCTGGCAGTGTGCAGAAGCTTTTTATTTTGATGTAGTCCCAATAGTTTATTTTTGCTTCTGTTTCCCTTGCCTCAGGAGACCTATGTGTTGCTACGGCCAATGTCAGAAAAATTACTCATTGTGCTCTCTTCTAGATTTAAAAAAAAAAATTTATTTAAATTCACTTTAGTTAACATATACTGTATTATTAGTTTCAGGGTTAGAATTTAGTGATTCATCCATTGCATATGTAACACACAGTGCTCATTATATCAAGTGCCCTCCTTAATGCCTGTCACCCAATTACCCCATCCTCCCACCCACCTCCCCTCCAGCAACCCTCAATTTGTTCCCTATGGTTAAGAGTCTCTTAATGGTTTGCCTCCCTTTCTGTTTTTGTCTTATTTCATTTTTCCTTTCCTTTACCTATGTTCATCTCTTTTGTCTCTTAAATTCCACATATGAGTGAAATCATATGGCATGTCTTTCTCTGATTAATTTCACTTAGCATAATACCCTCCAGTTCCATCACATCATTGCAAATGGCAAGATTTCATTCTTTTTGATGGCCGAGTAATATTCCATTATATGTATACATGTGTGTGTATATATATACACACACACACACCATATCTTCTTTATCCATTCATCAGTCTATGGACATCTAGGCCCTTTACATATTTTGGCTGTTGTGGACATTGCTGCTATAAATATTGGGGTGCATGTGCCCCTTCAAATCACTATTTTTGTATCCTTTGGATAAATACCTAAGTGCAAATGCTGGGTTGTAGGATAGTTCTATTTTTAACTTTTTGAGGAACCTCCATACTATTTTCCAGAGTGGCTGCACCAGTTTGCATTCCCACCAACATTGTAGGAGGGTTCCCCTTTCTCCACATCCTCACCAACATCTGTTGTTTCCTGAGTTGTTAATTTTAGCCATTCTGACCCATGTGAGGTGGTATCTCACTGTGGTTTTGATTTGTATTTCCCTGATGCCAAGTGATGAGCACTTTTTCATGTGTCTATTAGCTATTTGTGTGTCTTCTTTGGAGAAGTGTCTGTTCATGTCTTCTGCCCATTTCCTGACTAGGATTTTTGTTTTTTGAGTGTTGAGTTTGATAAATTCTTTATAGATTTTGGACACTAGTCCTTTATCTGATGTGTCATTTGTGAATATCTTCTCCCATTCTGCAAGTTGCTTTTTCGTTTTGTTGATTGTTTCCTTTGCTGTACAAAAGCTTTTTATCCATGGGGCACCTGGGTGGCTCCGCTGTTAAGCGTCGGCCTTTGGCTCAGGTCATGATCCCAGGATCGTGGGATCGAGCCCCGCATCAGGCTCCCTGCTCGGTGGGAGGCCTGCTTCTTCTTCTCCCACTTCCCCTGCTTGTGTTCCCTCTCTCGCTGTCTCTCTCTTTCTGTAAAATAAATAAATAAATAAATCTTTGAAAAAGAGAAAAGCTTTTTATCCTGAAGTCCCAATAGTTCATTTTTGCTTTTGTTTCCCTTGCCTTTGGAGACGTGCCTAGCAAGAAATTGCTGCAGCCTAGGTCAAAGAGATTGCTGCCTATGTTCTCCTCTAGGATTTTGATGGATTCCTATTTCACATTTAGGTCTTTCATTCCTTTTGAATTTATTTTTGTGCATGGTGTAAGAAAGTGGTCCAGTTTCATTCTTCATGTGGCTGTCCAATTTTCCCAACACCATTTGTTTAAGAGATATCTTTCCCATTGCATATTCTTGCCTCTTTTGTTGAAGATTAATTGACCAAATAATCGGGGGTTTGTTTGTGGGCTTTCTATTCTGTTCTATTGATCTATTTTTGTGCCAATACCATACAGTTTTGATTATTACAGCTTTGTATTATAACTGGAAATCTGGAATTATAGTACCTCCAGCTTTGTTTTTCAAGATTGTTTTGGCTACTTGGAGTCTTTTATGGTTTCATACAAATTTTAGGATTATTTATTCTAGTTCTGTGAAAAATACTGTTGGTATTTTGATAGGGATTGTATTAAATCTGTAGATTGCTTTGGGTAGTATAGACATTTTAACAATATTTGTTCTTCCAGTCAATGAGCATGGAATATCTTTCTATTTGTTTGTGTCATGTTCAATTTCTTTCATCAGTGTTTTATAGTTTTCAGAGTACAGGTCTTTCACCTCCTTGGTTAAGTTTATTCCTAGGTTTTTAAATTATATTTGGTGCAATTATAAGTGGGATTACTTTCTTAATTTCTCTTCCTGTTGCTTCATCACTAGTGTATGGAAATGCAATGGATTTCTGTACATTGGTTTTGCATCCTATGACCTTACCGAATTCATTTATCAGTTCTAGCAGTTTCTTGGTGGAGTCTATAGGATTTTCTATATATGGTATCACATCATCTGCAAATAGTGGAAGTTTTACTTCTTCCTTACAAATTTGGGTGTCTTTTCTTTCTTTTTGTTGTCTGACTGCTGTGGCTAGGACTTCCAGTACTATGTTGAATGAAAATGGTGAGTGTGGTCATCCTTGTTCCTGAGGTTAGGGGGAAAGCTCTCAGTTTTTCTCCAGTGGATATGATGTTAGCTGTGGGTTTTTCATATATGGCCTTTATTACATTGAGGTATGCTCCCTCTAAACCTACTCTGTTGAGGGTTTTTATCATGAATGGATGTTGTACTTTGTCAAATGCTTTTTCTACATCTATTGAAATGATCATATGTTGTTTATCCTTTTATTGATGTGATGTATCATGTTGATTGATTTGCAAATATTGAATCATGCTTGCATTCCAGGAATAAATCCCACTTCATTGAGGTGAATGAGTTTTTGTTTTTGTTTTTAAAGATTTTATTTATTTATTTGACAGAGAGCAAGAGCGCCCAAGCAGGGAGAGTAGCAGGGAGAGGGAGAGGGAGAAGGAGGCTCCCCACTGAGCAAAGAGGCTGACTCGGGTCTTGATCCCAGAACCCTGGGATCATGACCTGAGCTGAAGGCAGATGCTTAACCAACTGAGCCAACACCCAGTTGTTGGAATCGGTTTGCTAGTATTTCATTGAGGATTTTTGCATCTATGTTCATCAGAGATATCAGCCTCTTGTTCTCTTTTTTGTAGTGTCTTTATCTGGTTTCAGTAATGTGGGCCTTGTAGAATGAATTTGGAAGTTTTCCTCCCTCTTCTCTTTTTTGGAATAGTTTGAGAAGACTAGGTATTACTCTTCTTTAAATGTTTGGTAGTATTCACCTGTGAAGCCAACTGGTCCTGGAATTTTGATTTTTGATTACTGATTCATTGGTCATTGCTGGTAATCAGTGTGTTCAAATTTTCTATTTGTTCCTGATTCAGTTTTGGGAGATTATATGTTTCTAGGAATTTATCCATTTCTTCTAGGTGGTTCAATTTGTTGATATATAGTTTTTCATAGTATTCTTATAATTGTTTATATTTCTGTGGTGTCAGTGTTATTTCTCCCCTTTCATTTCTGATTTTGTTTATTGGAGTCCTTTTTTTTTTTCTTTTTTAATGAGTCACTCTAAAGTTTATCAATTTTGTTGATCTTTTCAAAGAACCAGCTCTTGGTTTCTTTATCTGTTCCATTGTTTTATTTTCTATTTCATTTATTTCTACTCTAATCTTTATTATTGCTGCTGGTTTTGGGCTTGTTTATTGTTCTTTTTCTAGATCATTTAGGTGTAATGTTAGGTTGTTTATTTGAGATTTTCCTTGCTTCTTGAGGTAGGCCTGTATTGCTATAAAATTACCTCTTAGAAAAGTTTTTGCTGCATCCCAAAGATTTTAGACTGTTGTGTTTTCATTGTCTCTATGCATTTTTTAAATTTTTCTCCTTGATTTGTTGGTTGACCCATTTCTTGTTTAGTAGCATGTTATTGAATCTCCATATAGTTGTGTTCTTTCCAGATTTGTTTGTAGTCACTTTCTAGTTTCATAACTCTGTGGTTAGAAAAAGATGCATGGTATCACTTCAATCTTTCTGAATTTGTTGAGACTTGATTTGTGTTCTTTTTTTTTATTTTTTATTTATTTATTTATTTATTTATTCTTATGTTAATCCCCATACATTACATCATTAGTTCTAGATGAAGTGTTCCATGATTCATTGCTCGTGCATAACACCCAGTGCTCCATGCAGAACGTGCCCTCCTCAATACCCACCACCAGGCCAACCCATCCTCCCACCCCCCTCCCCTCTAGAACCCTCAGTTTGTTTTTCAGAGTCCATCGTCTCTCATGG
>NC_138380.1:60323799-60361381 GCF_054177405.1 Leptonychotes weddellii
GCCAAGAGAGGTTTTTAAGCAAAGTGACAAGATCAGATTGATTAAAAATATCTGTTAACTGGGTAGGACTAATGGATTATGTAAAGACCAGCCCAGGAAATCAATTAGGAGGCAGGAGATGTTAGCAACATATACTTGCCATGACATCTGTCTAAATGCTGCTAGACATGAAGAACAATTTGACAGGGGATAATAGAAAGGGAGAGTCCAGGATGTTTCCAGATTTGGAGACTATATAGAAGATCAAATCATGAAGCAAAATAAGGAATACAAAAAGAAGTGTTTTGTGTGGTTAGGTTTGGGTAGGGGAAGTTGGAGGGTGAAATTGGAATGAATGGGAATTTTGGAAGACAGTAGACCACAGTTGTTAATGATGATAGTTTAGGATTCACATGGGTCTGTGTTCAAAACCAAGTTCGACCACTTGCTGACTATGTGAGCTTGAACAAAATCTTTAACTATAATGAATTTGTTCCCTCATTTAAAAATAGGGATAGTGATAATATATCACTATATAAATAAAATGATATAACATATACATAGAGCTTAGAGATGTGCTGGTGTATAATGATCTCATGATCAGTGGTAAGTGCAATTATTATTATGTAGATTTTCAAACCATCAGAAATGTCTGGGAGTTGAAGCCATGCAAGTTAAATTGGAGAAGCAATTTTCCACTCTGAGATATACGAGAGAGAAAAATCAAGGCAGGACTTTATGGATGTCAAGACAAATGAGAGGGAAAAGTGAGAGAACCAGGAGAAGCTGGTGACCTGAAGCCAACAAGGTAGAGTTCTAACAAGCAAGGGAAGAGCTGAATATCATTCCAATTTTCACTGAGCATTGGAAATGGATTTAAAAAAAAAAAAAATCTGGGAGCCTGGGTGACTCAGTCGTTAAGCGTTTGCCTTCGGCTCAGGTCATGATCCCAGGGTCCTGGGATCGAGCCCCGCATCGGGCTCCCTGCTCATCGGGAAGCCTGCTTCTCCCTCTCCCACTCCCCCTGCTTGTGTTCTTACTCTTACTATGTCTCTCTCTGTCAAATAAATAAATAAATAATCTTAAAAAAAATAAAATAAATAAAAAATAAAAAAATAAAAATAAAAAATAAATCAACCCTGGGTTTGTCCCCTTCCAAGTATAGGCCAGGGCCAGTCATCATCTCTCAGATTTACCCTATAGTATATGTATACTCTTGACCTAAATGAACACATCCTGGCTCAATCTAGAAAGTATTAGTTATAATAAAGTTTTTTAAAATGTTGATATAGGGGTGCCTGGGTGGCTCAGTCGTTAAGTGTCTGCCTTTGGCTCAGGTCATGATCCCAGGGTCCTGAGATTGAGCCCCGCATCGGGCTCCCCGCTCTGTGGGGCGCCTGCTTCTCCCTCTCCCACTTCCCCTGCTTGTGTTTCCTCTCTCGCTGTGTCTCTCTCTGTCAAATAAAATAAAATAAAATAAAATAAAATGTTGATATAGTTGGTATATAGGTCTACTAAATCAATGCTTTTTTAGCCATTCCAGTTTATGGATTACTTTTCTAACATAACAAAACTATATGGATGCTTTTCAGGTATACATCATAGTAACTATTCTCTCAGTAATCATTGCTGAGAATATATATGAAAAAATGACTTCTGAAACACTTTAAAAATAAATTCCCATTTATTGATCACAAAGGTACACAATTTTTTTTCAGAGATTCTTCAGTCTACAAACAATACTACAAGAGCATTAACTCTGCAAGTCCATGGCTCAGAGACTAGAAAACACTGAGCTGGATTCCCAACTTACGTCTGAGCCCCTGGACACTGGACCACATTATGGCTTTCATGGGTCCTGAGCACTTTTGCCTTCGTGGATCCTTCCCTCTACACAAAATGTTAGGATGTATATTTTATAATTGTATTGGTATACAGAAAAATATATTATTATATGTTAAAATATTTTCTTTGACCTAAAAGTTCATTTCCTTTCCTTCTGATTTTAAAAGAAATGGAAACATTTCCATCATGGGTCCTCAGCACTTTCCCTAATAGAGAAGCCAGCGATGCCCAGGTATAAGCACCTCCAGTGTCGTGTATATAGCAAGCACTCGTTAATCATTCAATTGTTTGTTAGTCAATAATTCAAATGATAGTCCTACTTTTCTCCTATCTTCAATCCATGGTCTAAAAGGACTTCTTTTTCAGTATTTGAAATGCAGGTTTGAGCAAAGCGTTATCATTCATCCCCCACCCTGCCAGTTGTCTCCCACAATTCCTAAGTGTACTTATGGCTTCCAAACCATAACTCAATGGGATGAAAAACCAGGATGGAAAATTCAAGAAGAGAATTGCTAACTTCCAGATAGAGTATTATATGCTCACTTGCTGTCCTTTGAGACCAATTAGTACTGTACTCCTTGGTCTCACATGCATCCTGTCTAAATTCATAGAGGAACTATTGACACAGCCCATCCATAGATGCATTTTTGCCTTTAAGAAAAGTATCTCTAGAGGTAGTGGGAAGGAGAGCTGGAATGTGAACTGCTGAGAAGTAGGAGACCAGTGAGGAGCAGGAGATGATGATGCAGCTGTGGAGCTGCCCAGACATTGCCAGGGCAGGCTCTGCAAGACGTGGTACAAGCCTGATCAGGGGGTGGGATGAGGGGTGATCAACCTGGGATGGTTCCCGTGCACCAGTTAGCCATGTAGAGCCACCTATAGCCATTCAGCTTCAAATTCACCCAAAGCCCGCTCTGTGAAATGAATGTGGTCCCTTTAAGTACATTTCCTTTGCCAGCTGGCACAAGATTCAGGTTTGTTGGTAGAGGGCACAAGAGGAAAGGTTTTTGCTTCCTGGTTCTGGTGAAGTGTGTGTGTGTGTCTCTTTCCAGCACCTGCTCCTGTGTCCCGCACAGCTTCCCCATGGCCGGTGGCCAGCAGCCAGCAGCTCCCTCACTCACCCCACTCAGAAAATTTGGCAGCAGAATGCCTCCAGTGAGACACCCCCCTGTGAACAGCTCTCCTTGGCCCCGTACAGGGCTGATTTCTGGCAAGTTCCACCAGCACTGCACCATGGTGACTTCTCTGCCATCCAGGGAACTGGCTATGCCCCCTCCAACAACGTCTGGGTCTCATGCTGAAAGCGCTGGGGCCTTCCTTGTGCACTCTGCCTCAGCTCTGGGGACAGTGGCTGCTTCTGATATCTGCTACCCTGGATTCATAGCAATTCTTTCTTCTCCCAAGCCTATCTCTCAGTACATCTATCCCCTTTCATAGTTAATAGCTTTTGTATTAAACTTTTCCATCATTGTATGGTTTCTCTTTCCTGACTAGATTAATACACTTTGTTCCTAAATTCATAAGGATTGTGATATTATTAACAAATAGGAAAAGAAGAAGAGGAAGAGGTTTGGAAGAAAAATATTTTGCTCTGTTTTGTACATGTTAAAGTAAGTCTCTTGACAAACATTCAGGACATAGTGAAGAACAGGGTTTTACATTATTTGCTGCTTTCAAAAATAAGTATGTCCTAAGATACCTGAGATGTCTATTGGGATGTAGCACTAACTTAGGGCTCAGACACCATACCACAGATGGTTCTCACAAGCAACTACAATATTTGTATAGGGCAGTGATTAAGAAAACAGTTTTGTAGTTAGATTAATCTGGGTTTAAATCTCAGTTTTGGGGGCGCCTGGGTGGCTCAGTTGGTTAAGCGTCTGCCTTGGGCTCAGGTCATGATCCTTGAGTCCCAGGATAGAGCCCTGCATTGCATTGGGCTCCCTGCTCAGCTCCCCCCTCTCATGCTCTCTCACTCTCTCTCTCTCAAATAAGTAAAATCTTAAAAAAATAAATAAATCTCAGTTTTGCTTTTTATTAGCAGTGACTGAACAATGATGAGCCTCTTCTGCAAAATGTGGCTAGTAATAGTTAGCTATTTAAATTTTAAGGATTAAATTAGATGACATGTATTTAGCATAATTTTGGGCACATGATAATATTTTAGTAAATGGTAGGAGTGATTATTCTTCTGATATGTTCTGAATCAGCTTTATTTTTCTACATTCCATTTACCTACACCTCCACACCTGATATACCTTACATTTATGTCCTTATTTTACAATTCACCTCTCTAGAAAGTAAACTCCAAGAAAGTGGGGAATTTGTTCTAATCATAGTTGCTTCCTAAACCAAAGTAGGACAAATGTAGGTACTCAGCAAGTATTAGTTGTGTCAGTAAAATGATGTAAACCTGAGCAAGGCCAAAATCAGTTGCCCTGAAAGAGCAAGAGGGAAGTGAATTTGCAACAGAGCCAATATTTGAAAAGTAGGAGGAAGACAAGCAAAGACATTGTAAGGGAAGAAAAAACATTTCTCTACCCTCTTAGTTTTTTAATGAGATCTGTGAATTAAACTGATAAAGAACAAATTAACAGAAGACATACAAATTCTGCCTGATGTTATTTTTACATGTATACATAAAAAATTAGTGAAGACCAAAAGAGGCATTTAGACCTGGGCCCTCATATTCCATTTTAACAAAGGGTTATAAATTGTGTAGATCTAACTATGTGGGGAGAACTAATGGAAGATAAAGGTGACTTAGTATAGTTTTGTTTATTCAGACTTTACCTCCAGTGGTAAAGGCTATTGTTCCCTTCTTGGTATGAGAGGGAGACACCTTCATAAGGGGATATTTATGCCCTGTTTTGAGGCAGGTAGAGGGAAGGTAAAGAGCTCTCTGGCTTCTGCTGTTTCTCAATTGTCTTCAGCTCAAAATAATCCTTATGCCAACATAGCATTTTCTGATCCCCCTCAACATTAAGAAGGACAAATCAGAGGCAAGAAGAGAATCAGGGGAGGGTAGAGCAAGAAGGCAATGAAATAACATGAGAGAACAACCAGGGGGCTGTAGTGTGAGTAGAGGCAGTACATCTCTGGAGTGCTGAAAGCCTGATTAGTAAAATCACTATGTAATTCTTTTTTTTTTTTTTAAGATTTATTTATTTATTTGACAGATAGATACAGCCACAAGCTTTCTTCTACTGGTTTTGGTTTTTGCTTATTGTTCTTTTTGTATCTCCTTTAGCTGTAAGGTTAAGTTGTTTGAGATTTTTCTTGCTTCCTGAGGTAGGCCTGTATTACTATAAATTTTTCTCTTAGAACAGCTTTTGCTGCATCCCAAAGGTTTTGGACCATTGTGCTTTCATTTTCATTGTATCCATGTATTTTTTAATTTCCTCTTTAATTTGTTGGTTGACCCATTCCTTGTTTAGTAGCATGTTATTGAACTTCCATGTATTTGCATTCTTTCCAGATTTTTTCTTGTAGTCGATTTCTAGTTTCATAGCATTGTGGTCAGGAAAAGATGCTTGGTATGACTTTGATCTTTTTGAATTTGTTGAGACTTGATTTGTGGCCTAATATGTGATCTATATTGGAGAATGTTCCATGAGCCCTTGAAAAAATTGTGCATTCAGCTGTTTTAGGATGGGATGTTCTGAATGTATGTTAGATCTATCTGGTCCAATGTGTCATTCAAAGCCACTGTTTCCTTGTTGATTTTCTGTTTGGGTGATCTACTCATTGATGTAAATGGGGTGTTAAAGTCCCCTACTATTATTGTATTATTATTGATAATTTCCTTTATGTTTGTTATTAGCTACTTTATTTTTGTGCACCCGTGATGGGTGCATGAATTTTTACTAATTTTACTACTTCTTGTTAGATCATTCTCTTTATGATTATGTTGCCTCCTTTTTTGTCTCTTGTTACAATGTTTGTTTTAAAATCTATTATGTCTGATATAAGTATTGCTATCCTGGCTTTCTTTTCACTTCCATTTGCATGATAAATGCTCTCTCATTCTTTCCCTTTCAATCTGCAAGTATCTTTAGGTCTGAAATGAGTCTCTTGTAGGCAGCATATAGATGGCTCTTGCTTTTTTATTCAGTCAGTCACCCTATGTCTTTTGATTAGAGCACTTAGTCCATTTCATGCAAGATAGTTATCTGTAGGTATGTACTTAGTGATCTTTTGTTACTTATTTTATGGTTGCTTTTGTAGCTCTCTGTTCCTTTCTTCACTTGCTCTCTTCTCTCATAGTTTGCTGGCTTTCTTTAGTGATATACTTAGGTTCCTTTCTCTTTGCATTTGCGTATCTATTACTGGTTTTAGATTTGTGGTTACCATTAGGTGTGTATATAACATTTTCTGCATATAGCAGCCTATATTAAGCTGATGGTCACTTAAGTTTGAACCTATTCTTCTCTCGGCTCCACATTTTAGGTATATGGTGTCATACTTCAGACTGTTTTATTTTGTGATTCCCTTGACTGATTTTTATACTTAATTTTGCTGCTTTGTGCTTCCTACTTTTCTTATTCCTGTTTATGGTCTTTCCTTTCCACCCAGAGTCCCCTTTAACATTTCTTGTAAGTCTAGTTTAGTGGTGATGAATTCCTTTAACTTTTGTTTGTCTGAGAAACCCTTTATCTCTTTTTCTATTTTGAATGATAGCCTTGCTGTATAGCACATCCTTGGTTACAGGTATTTTTTGTTTTGTTTTGTTTTGTTTGAAAACTTTGAATATACCATGCCACTCTAGCTGGCCTACAAAGTTTCTGCTGAAAAATCAGCTTATAGCTTTATGAGATTTCCCTTGTATGTAAATTTTTTCTTTTCTCTTGATGCTTTTAAATTTCTCTCTTTATCAATATTTTTGCCATTTTATTTACTATGTGTCATGGTGTGGACCTTCTTGGGTTGATTTTGTTGGATGCTCTCTGTGCCTCCTGGATCTGGATTTCTGTTTCCTTTCCCAGATTAGGAAAGTTTTTAGCTATTATTCTTTCAAATAAATTTTCTGACCTCTTTTCCTTCTCTTCTGGAATCTCTATAATGTGAATGTTACTATGCTTTAAGGTGGCGCTGAGTTCCCTAAGTCTATGTTCATTTATTATTATTATTATTTTCTCTCTATCCTGTTCATTTTGATTGTTTTCCATAGTCTTTCCTCTAGGTCATGGATCCCTTCTTATTGCTCTAGTCCACTATTTATTCCCTCTCATGTATTTTTAATTTGTTATTGAGTTCTTCATCTCTGATTGGTTCTTTTTTTTTATATTTTCTATCTTTGTTGAGGGTCTCACTGAGGTCCTTCACTCTTTTCTTAAGTCCCATCAGTATCTTTATGATGATTACTTTAAATTCTCTACCCAGGCATATATTTATCTCCATTTCGTTTAGGTGTCTTGCTGAATTTTTGTCCTGTTCTTTCATTTAGGACCCATTTTTCTGTCTCCTCATTTTATCTAACTCTCTATGTCTATTTCTATGTGTTAGGAAAGTCAGCTACATCCCCTGTTCTTGAAAGTGGCCTTAAGAAGAAGAGGTCCTATAGTGCCCTGCAGTGCAATGTCTCCTGTTCACCAGAACCTGGTGCTTCATGGGTGTCTCCTATGTGTGTTGTGTGTACCCTACTATTATGGCTGAGCTGCTTTTGCCTTCAGTCCAGTCATCTACAGTGGCTCTCTGCCTGTTGTGGGCAGGATTTGGTCCCTGTGTTGTTAGTGGGTCATTCTGGGGCCACTTTGGGTCTGAATTGAGTCAGACCAGACATTTTTCAGAGATGCAGTACTGCCAAACTGCAGGGCACTTTCCCTGTGTTGTGCCCTGAGAAGCTTTTGTTGGTGGGTGGGGCCTGTAGTCAGACCAGATGTCTGCTCCCAGCCCACTGCTGGTGTGTGTGGTTATCTCCCCATTTCCCTAGGGTAGGAGTCACTTTGAAGTGGTGCTAGTCTCTGTTGGGACTGCTTGCACACTGCCAGGCTTATGGTACAGAGTTGGGTGGGCTCCAGCCAAATGCATATTGGAGGAGGGCTAGTCCATAAGAGAACGCTAGGGCTAGGTGCATGGTGCCAGCAGGGTCGATGCTTGTCCTTCCTGGACCAAGGTAGGCTGGGTTGGATGGAGTGTATTTGAGGAAAAGTGCATAGGAGCAGAGTGAGTGGTGTTAGCAAGTTAGGTAGTGAGTCTTGGCACTGTGCTGGTTCCTGCAGGTGTTTTTGTGTTTAGGCTGGAGGGTAGGGGAGGGAAATGGTGCCTGCCAGCTTTGTTGTTCCTGGAGTAGTTTCCCAACAATCCCTGCCATCACATGCTCTGAGATTAGTAAACAGAGCTCCCTCCTGTAAACCTCAGGCACTTTTCAAACTGCTGCTTCTATGCTATATCTCTGTGGGACTGTTTGTTGTGCTGTCTCTTTAAAGGTAGGGACTCTGCCCTCTTGATGCTCCTAGAGCCAAGCCCACTGATTTTTGAAGTTCCAGGTTTTAAGCCCCTCTGATTGTAAGAACTTGCAAAATTTGGTCCCTCTTATTTTCAAAGCCAAATATTATGGTGGTTTGTCTTCTCTTTGTGGGTTCTCCATGCTTGGGATGTCTGTTCCTTTCCCCATTCTCTGCCTATGCATCCCTCCTTCCACAGACCATTCTGTGGGTCTGTTTAGCTCCTAACCATATTTCTGCCCTTCCTACCCTCTTTGATGTGGACTCTTCTCTACATTTAGCTGTGGAGAGTCTGTTCTGCTAGACTTCAGGTCATTTTCTGGGTTATTTACACTGATGTAGGTGTTATCTAATTGTATCCATGGGACAAGGTGAGCTTAGGATTCTCCTACTCTGCCATCTTCCCTGAAAGTCCTTAGTTAATTCTTGATAGAAAATTGTAGTTGCTGGAAAAATTTGAGTTGGGTTATAGTGAAAACTATCTTTGGGTCCCATTCTGTCATGTGTTCAAGAAGACATAAAATAGCATATTAGATCTTTTTTTTATTAGCTTGATGAAGTTACAGGCTCTCTGTCCCTTTAGTTTTTCTGACCACCGATGCATGAAAGATCCATTTGACACGAAAACAATATTTCAGAGGTATGATTTGGTGGCCCTTGGAGAAGACCTCAGTCAACCAGAAACAAAAACCAATGGCTGGTCAGAACAATTTAGAGATCAATTTCATGTGCCATTCCCAGTGAATTCCTCATTGTCTAGTCCAGTGATATAATTTTAGTTCTAGTCTTATTCCCTATATTGGTGCTATTGATCTATCTCATGACTATGAAACAATTTCCTGCATTGCTTCTAGTTCACCAACCTTTGTGAATCTTCTATGGCTGTTTACCTATACTTTTTTTCCTTAAGATTTTATTTGTTTGACAGAGAGAGAGAGAGAGCACAAGCAGGGGGAGTGACAGGCAGAGGGAAAGGGAGAAGCAGGCTCCCCGCTGAGCAGGGAGCCCAATGCGGGGCTCGATTCCAGGACCCTGGGATCATAACCTGAGCTGAAGGCAGACGTTTAACCAACTGAGTCACCCAGGTGCCCCTACCTATAATTTTGTAGTGTATTTGCTTAAATCATTCTCTTGTTACTCCTAAAATGTTGGCACTTGCAAGGCCTGGCCTTTAATTCCTACCTCTTCTGCTTTTTCAGGATGATTGATTCCATTCTCCAAATACTCCTACAACTTTCGAAATATACCATTTTGGGGTGAACATTATTATGTGTGGGAACTGTGTTTATCTTTTAATATATTTTACCTCATTTAATTCTTAGAACAATCTTAAAATTTGTATTCTTGTTTGGCATGAGGATCAAAAAAGTTGTGTATCTTTTCAAATCACAGGTTGGAACTAGATCACAGATCTGACTGCAAGACCATTGTTTTAAACTTAACAAATGCTGCCCAATATACTGTCAATCCCAATGTCTGACTTGAACCTGAGACCAGGTTTTTATGTCTTTGGAGCATTTGAGAGGCATCTATAAAATTTACTTATTTATAGATGTCTCTGTCCTTCCTTTTTCTTACTGAATAAAAATCTTAGGAAAGCTGAATGCTGTCTCTATGTACTTCTACTCTTTCTTTCATCAGAGTACTCTTTGTTCAGGTCCATGAAATCATCCTCATTAACAGGTCTAATGATTAATTTTCTGTTCCATAACTGCTTAATACAATGATTCTGATCCATCCCCCTCCTTGTTGCCTATTCCCATTGGCTTCCAGGCCACAATACTCTTGTGATTGTCCTTTCCCCTTTTACACCTTCTCAGTCTGTTTTTGCCTGCCTCTGCTATGCCTGACTCTCCAGAGTTGGCATCCTTAAGGCCCTGCCTTTAATTATCTTCCCTTGTGTACTTCCAGGGTTATCAGCTCCAAACTTCTGACTTCAATTCCTACCTTTATTCATGGTTCAATAACCTATGTAATAATAATAGTGTATAACATTTATGGAGCAATTACTACTATATGCCAGGCACTTTGCTCACTGATATATCTGCTTTGTCTCATTTAGTCCACACCAAGTATTCATTTGATTATTACTATCCTCATTTTCAAATGAGGAAGTTTATGCTCATAAAGTCTCCAAATCTTGTCCAGACTCACAGAATTAGTAATGGCAGAGCTTTGACTGAACCCATTGTCTATTTGACTCTAAAGCTGATGTTATAATGACTGTGTTTTATTGTCTTTTAAATCTCTCCTAAGTTTGAGATTTGGTACATTCATCCAACTGCATAACAGATGTAGCTCAGGCATTTCTATCTTAATAGATATTATGCTAAACTCAATATTTGGTGCCCCTCCTTCCAACCCCTTCCCTACTCTCCAAATGTCTCTATTTTAATATCTCCTCCTCTGATAGTCTTTATTTCTTATCATGGTTTCTCCTTCTGCCCATTCCCCAAGACTGCAATGTTTTGGACTTGCGCTATCCCTCATGTCCATGTCCCTCATCCTCCTCTGCAGGGTACTGCAGAGGTGCCTCTGCACCCCCAGTCCTGCTGACCTTCTCCCCTGCTGCTGGGTTCCCACTGGGGTTGGTTCTTTTCACAGCCAGCAAGGTTAGCCTTGGAAGCAGTCAATCTGATCATTCCATTCCACTTAAAAACCTCTCATAGCCCTTGTCTCCTCCACTGTCCTTTCCATTTTCCTTCCATACTCTCGCTCTGTAGTTGGCCTTGCCTATCAGAGATATCATGAACCTATGTGAAGAATTATATTTTAAGATAAACATAGATGCTGTTATGTTGAAGAAAACAAAATGGGTTTCAGAACCTTTACTACATTTAAGTGGCTGATCACTTATTGTTCTCAATGGGAAACTAAATGTATAACTATTGTCATGTGAGACTGCTCCGTTTTTTGACATGAAAAATGGCATTCTTCTTCCTAACTGCATGCCAATTAGGTTATTTTCATGTAAAAGTTCTTGTTTTAATTAATATTCCTAGCCAGAGCTGTTCTCTGGCTGTGGATCTTGCACCTAGGGGACATTAATTTTACACAATAAACTTGAGTAATGTATGAGTGACAGAGTGGAGATGCATACATGGGGATGGGAGATGGGGATACAGACAGCAGGGTCTTTTTGAAACAGTAATGGGATGAATTCTGTGTTCTTAATAGCTCAATTAAAATAATAAAAAAAAGTGTCCAGTCCTTTGTTAGCTTCCAATAAAAAAATGCAAATGAAGCCTGGAAAAAAGATTATACTTAATAATATACTATATTTTTAATGTTGTACAACCTGGACTTTTTGTGTCCTGAAATAAAAATGACTATCCTCTTGTAGAGATCAGTCTCCCAGATAGGAGGCCATGTGGGGTGGCAGAGAATGGAATCGGGGTTTAGATCCATTTGGGATGTATTCCTGGATAACTGTGTGATCATGAGCAAGTCCCATCTTATCTCTGATTCTCAATTATGTTTAAAGGGGGGAGAGATCCTATTTGCAATGTGAATGTGAGGGTTCTTGGGAGTAAAGATCAATAAAGGTTAATTTCTCCTACAGTAGAATGCCCTAAATAGCTCACATCCATTTAGTTTTAACAATTAGAGCTCTAAGACTAGAAGGGACTAGGAAGTTTATGTAGTTCAGCCCCATTTTTTTTTTTTTTTTTACAATAGTGGAAACCCAAGAAGATGATGTGAATTGCCAAGAGACAAATCATAAACTATTTCTGTATCTGGGAGTAGACATCAATATTCTAGTCTCCTAACCTTGCATTAATGGGTCTACCAAGAGCTCACAGCTTGGTACCAGACTCCTGCCTCAACTCAGTTACATGAGGCTTGGACATCAGCTCTAAGAGAAGTAGGAGACACTTCTACTAAATGAAGTGTAAGAACGTACAATGTAAGAATGTGATGTAGTTTTCCTACGCACCACAAGGAAAGCTTCATCAAATCTGTTACAGTGAAAAGAGACCATTCTAGTCTTCTCATTTATTCCACCCCAACTTACCATTTCTTAATTCAATAAATATTTATGCAGTAGCAAGTCTGCCAGGTAGTATCTGAGTTGATCTGAAAAGTCAGAGTTTACAATTAACGGATGAGGGAAGAATAAAATGTGGAAGAGGGTAGTCAAACAAGTAAGTGTTTTTATCCTGAAAAGAAATGCAAACAAATACAGAAGCACCTTCTCTTACATAATAGCAAACTGGGCAACCTCTTAATAGCAAGGATGAGGTTCCTTTTCTCCAATCTGAGAAATAAAGAAGCCAGGCAGTTGTTTTTTTGTGTTTTGTTGTTGCTTTTAAATTTAGAGTCCCTTTTTTCTTACTGTCTGGCTCACAGATGTAGCTTTAATATTTTTCTCCCTTTACCATCCCTTCCCATCATCCACTCCCTTCATCTCAGCCTCTTGTCCAAGGTAGAATCTTCCTGGTAGCAGCAGATGCTTTCAGAAAGGTAACATCCAGTCTGCATTCACATGCCAGACATGCAGGCATGGAGGGGGCCAGGGAATGACTTGGGAGAGGTGGAGGGAAGGTTGAGGACAGCTGAGCACTGCCTGCAGCACCCTTGGTGCACCTCTGTACCCCTCTCTCCTCCAGATCTCACAGCACTCTGATGAACTGAAGAAACTCAGAAAGTTCACATGCCCCCTGCCCACCTCCCATCAGGACACAATGGGATGCTAGACTGTGCTTTGGGACCTTTTTGAATGGAACTGAATGAAGAGAATCCAGGAGGTACCATGGGGATTATTTTTCCTCCCCTCATGGCTCCTAAGCTTGCCCTACCTTTTGCTTGCTCCAAGACCTCAAGCAGATATTTCTTCCTAAAAGTGAAATGAATGAAGATCCACAGGAAAGTGTGATTTACATGGGTAAATGCATTCTTCAAACTTTATTGTAACCACAATAATACAAATTATAAAAAGAAAAGAATGTCCCCGAGTCACACCATGTTAGCCAGATAATTGTCTTTTTGTAAAAAGTGCAATTTCTACTCTATTCATCTCCTTTGCCTAATTTGAGATATTTTAAGTTATTAATCAATGGTTCTTAACCCTGGCTCATCTGAATTACTAAGGGATTTTATAAAAGGTGTTGATAACCATGCTCCACCTTGACCTACAGAATCGGAATCTCTATTTGTAAAAATGATCCTCAGGTCAACATTCTGATTTTGAAGACAACAGAAGTTTCTGCATCTTTTAAAAAAATTAATTTTGTTAAAGTAAAATTCACATAACATAAAATTCACCATTTAAAGTGTACAATTCAGTGCCATTTAGTACATTCACAATGTTGTGCGACTCATGTATTTTTGCAAAGCATTTTGAATGACATCTGCTGATATATAAAACTAGAAAGTTACATTTCTAATAGATACAATTAAAGGCTAAGAAAGTTTTGTTTTTTTTTTTAAGAAAGTCAGAGACCGAGAGCTTGTGCATGAGTGGGGAGAGGGAGAGAGAGAGAATCCCAAGCAGGCTCCCCCCTGAGTGTGGAGCCTGACATGGGGCTTGATCTCATGACCCTGAGATCATGACCTGAGCCAAAATCAAGAGGCACTTAACTGACAACACCACCCAGGTGCCCCAGTTATTTTTTTCAAACTATGTTTCAAACTAGTTTTTTCAAACTTCTCTTATGATTTTGGTTATTTCCACCCCTAGTCTAGTGATGTAGAATTGTACAGACATCTGGGGATAGCTTAAGTGTCCTACTGTTCATCTCTCTAGGTCTAGAAGAGTGGTCAAGGCTGCCAGCCTTCTGCAAAACTTCTTTCTGCAATATACAATACGAATATCAAGGTAAGTCCAATAACAACAATAGCTGATGTGTTTTGAACTTTTATTGTTTCAACTTTTCTGCCAGTTCTCTAACCCTCTCAGCATTTCTAAACCTCACAACAAAACTGCAAAGGTCACACCTTTTTTCTGTTTGGCAGTTGAAAGAATGAAGGGTCAGAGGGGATTTGCTCAAGGTCATGTAGTTTGAAGGTGATGTCGCTGGGATTCTGTATTTGATCTGTATGATTACATTACGCTGATTGTCTCTCCCAAAGCATAGCATGAGAGCTTGTGAAAGCAACATTAGGTGAAGAAGCTGGTTCAAAAATTAATTAAAAGCCAAGGGTTCTGAGATTTGAAACTAAGGTCTATAACCAGTGAAGCCAAATGGAGGAAGAAGAAACGGGGTAGAAGGCTAGCCAGAAGGTAGGGGCTGTGCTTAAATTTTTGCTTGTTCACCTCGTAGACTCCTCTCTTTGACAGGAAGGTTTTGCTGGAAGCAAGCTTTAATATGTACCTGTGTGCTCAATGGGAAGAGGCCAAATCAGGCTTTCATCATCACTAGGTGACAGGCATCAAGAGTAAGGTCAAGCTAAAGAGACTTAACCAATGTGTTAGGAGGCCAGTGGTAGCAGTTCCAGTGGGAAAGTCTTTAAAGCATTCCTTCAGGCACTAGTTAGTTTCTGGATGCTCCAAAGCCATCTGGCTCCCAATCATTCCATCAGCAAGTATTTATTGTATGCCTTCTATGTGCCAGGTGTTGTGCTCAGCTCTGGACGGTGATCAAAAGCAGTGGAGAGCTGCGAAAAGGTAGAGGGAGAAATGATAATTTTTAGGGAAATGGCTACTCTGTGGGAGGAAAAGAGCAATTTGCTATATGCCACTTCTGTGGAGACTGAGCAGGTGGAAGAACCTTGATGTCTGTAGGGGGTGCATCAGAAAGGCACCTGCTGATTCACCTTGTCTGCATGTGTCTGGGCACTGCACAGGAGGATAATTGCATTGACAGTTTTGAATGGTGTTTGCCAAGTTGGAGCATGTGTTAGAATGGAAGGTTGGAGGCTAATTGGTTGAATCGTCCATGAAGATGGAGAGTCTCTTTCATGATCAGGTACTTTGCTCCAAACTTGGGTAGTTGTGGGTGAGTGGAGGTGCAGGGATACACCTTAGTTTGAATATGGTAGGCAGCACATCTGAGAGGCTGTGATAATTACAGAGGAATTTAGGATTGAGAATGATGTTGCTGCCTGGGCTTCTTCTTGTCTTGGAGATAGACATCAAGGGTAGGGTCGAGTTAAAGAGATTCACCAAGTGTATTAATTTCCTAGGGCTAATAAGATACATTACTACAAACAGGATGCCTTAAAATAGCAGAAATTTATTCTCTCATAGTTCTGGAGGCCAGAAATCTGACATCAGGGTGTTGGCAGGACCGAACTCCCTCCAAGTCTCTAGGGGAGACTCCTTCCTTGCCTCTTCCATCTTCTGGTGGCTTTGGGTGTTCCTTGGTTTGTAGCTGTATAACTGCCATCTCAGCCTCTGTTTTCGCATGGCCTTATCCTGTTGCTCCCTGCGAGTCTTTTATAAGAACGCTTGTCATTGGATTTAAGGCTCACCTGGATGATCCAGGATGATCTTGTGTTGAGATCTTTAACTTATATCTGCAAAGACCCTTTTCCCAAATAAGGTTACATTCATAGGTTCTGGGATTTAGGCAGACATTTTGGGTGCTGCCATTCAACCCACTACACCAAGTCCTTTGCATACTATGTTCAGAAATACCAATGGACAGAGATTACTTCAACGGTAAGCCTGTATCTGAGGCTATTATTTGCTCGCACTGGTTATCCCCTCCCAGCCTTTCTTACCTCTGTGTTTCCACCAAATATCGTGGATTATGGCCAGATGCCCAGGGAAGATGCATTTTTCTGTCTGTGCTGGGGCCTGATGGCTGAGATATGCTCAGTCTGAAGCATTTCCTGAGGGTAGGGGTCTGGGCTTGGAGTCCAACTTCCAAGCCACAGTGTTTGCCTGGATACTTAGCAGTAGGTGAAAATAAGTCACTTAGAAAAGGTGGCCCAAAATGTCCTCAGTAAACAGCATCTACAGTTGTAATTTCTAAATCTGCTACAATTGGTCTGGATAGCCTCAGTGTGGCTTTTATCAGGTGTTAGTTTCTTATTAGTCCTGTTTCCAGGCCATAAAAGCAGCTTCGATTGCTAATAATTGTTGTTTTCAGCATTCTGGGCTACAGATGCTGTAGTGAATGCCATTTGTACCTGCATCCTTCTGGGAAACACTGGTCTCCACTATGGTGTTAAAGATCTTGCTTTGAAGTATTAGGTTGGGTCCTTTTATGGTGGCCAAAATTGGAGGAAGAGTGTAATGAGCCTTCAGCTGTTGCAAAGCTATGCTCATGGCTGGAATCCAGCAAACTCTTTCCCATTTGGTGGTCATTATTTAGAATAGTAATGGCTGAATGTGGTGGGAGAATTGAGCATATCTGAGAAGTCCTCAGGGACTACTGGATGACTCTCTTCTGGGGAACTTCAACTAAGAAATGTGAACTCTGGTTCAGCTTCATCCTGGAGACATGCTCAGAATATTTTACTAAATGGGGAAACCAAATATAAGACAAAGGTGATAGAGTGATATGATAACTCTGTTGCAACAACAGGGCTGTAGTATGATGTTCTTCCTTCTTTGCTCTGTTTTTCTCCATAGTACTTATTTACCCTTACCTATGTATTGCACTTAGGTATCTTGTTGATTTTTCCTGTTCCTCTGTACCATGAATGTAAGCTCCATGTTCCCAAATACAGTAGGTGCTCCATATACATTGTTAGTTTAATGAAGAAATTCAACTATGATTTTGTGCCCTGATGACCTAAATATGCATAACTTCCACAAGAAGGAAAAGGGGTAAATCTGGTTTCTAGCCACAAGGCCAACTTTCAGCAGCTAAAAAACCCTATATACCTCTGTCTGTTTAAGAACAAGGACCCCAGTGGCCTGGGGTGCAATGCAGTAGGAGAGGCATTGGGAGAAGGGTGGATGTTTTTATCAAGCTGCAAGACTTGCTGTTTGACTCTGTTTGGGAGGGGGCCTTTTATTCCAGGGCTGCTAATACCTAATCTAATAAATAAACATCTTGACCAGACAGGACTTAGTCTGGTAAGGCACAGGGGAATTCTGTTTGGGCAGGACCTTTGTTTCCTTAATGCCTATTGTGTTCAGGAAACTGGGATAGGTAATCTTGCATTCACTATTTTATTTTACACTTTAAAATTATACATTCCTTTTCCATAAAAATATCCAGTTTATCTATTTTTTCTATTCCTATACTTCCCTAGCCTACAAACCAAGCCTGTAATCCTTTAGCCCCTGTTAGTCTTTTGATATATTAACTAACTTCTGACTTTACTACTTTCCCTTCCAACTTAAAACATTCAAGCTTTGCTTGTCAGGTTAGACTGAATTATGCTGCAGTTACAAATGACCCCCAAATTTCAGACACTTGTAACCAGAAAACTACATGTGGATCACAGGTAGGCTGTGGTCCCTCTCCACCCTTCGTTCTGGGTTGGTGGAGTTGCCTGCCTCTGGAACACTGCCAGGTTCCTGGCAGAGGGAGGGAGAGGATGTGGTGAACCATAACAGTGGCTCCTAAGTTTCTGTCACTTCTCACATTTCATTGGCAATAGCCAGTCACATGGCTAAACCTTATGTCAATGGGCTAGAAATGATATAACCCTCCCCCACAGAGGGGCACTGAATATTTGTGAACAGTAACAGCGTTTACCGAAAGGACTGTCCCCACCAACGCACATAGGGTGCACATTCCCATGCCTGCTTATCTGTGTTCTACACATGTGCTGCTCAACCCAGATCCTGGATCCATTCCCCTCCATGCCTTGACCCCAAATCTTGGATTGCCCTATGTGATTGTGGTTGGAGAATATGCCCTCCCTTATTGCCCCAGTCACATTCATGTTTATGGTGTCCTCCCATGCTGGACCTCCATGTTGCCCAACCATTTTTTTTTTCCCTCTCATCAACTTTTGTTGACATTTGGCTGTTATTTCAAAGTTCACCGTCACCACATCCCAAACCTTTTAGTACCATAGACAACATGCCTTCCTTCTATTTCTTAGAGAAAACAGAGGCCTGTAAGTACAAATTCTTCTAAAAATTATAATCCCCCCCATTTCTTTTCTTTTCCATAGTGCTTATTTTTCATCATTGATATACTTAATTTGTCTTGTTTATTTTCTCTCTACTTCTCTTTCCTTTTTCTTTAGGCTTACCTATAACACACCACCATTCTTTCTCCCTCTCCTGTCCTAAAAGTAAGAATAATCTTTTTTCTTTAAATGCATGCATTCTGCCCATTTCGTGTGGCTGCCCTGCTCCATTTACTTTTGCTCTCTTAAAATGGAATCTTTTTCTCTTCATTGGCTTTTTCCACTTGTTCTATGTACCATTGACTTTTAAACAACCTGGGCCCTAGGTGCTCCACTGACTGCCCCACACAGTGGAAAATCTGGTATAACTTTTGACTCCCCCAAAACTTACCTACTAATAGATTACTGTTGACTTTCCCAATAGCACAAATAGCCAATTAACGCATATTTTGTATGTTGTATGTGTCATATACTGTATTCTCACAATAAAGTAGCTCGAGAAAATAAAATGTTAAGGAAACCATAAGGAAGAGAAAATACATTTACAGTACTGTATAATAAAAAAAATCTGTGTATAAGTGGGTCCACATAGTTCAAACCAGTGTTGTTCAAGGGCCAACTGTACTTCCTCTAGCTGATTTTAGGGACACACTGAGACCTTTCATGTCTTACTGCCATTTCTTGGAAGGGTTCTCTCTACCTGGTTGGCTTGCTGAGCAACTTCTGGGGCAGGCATGGAAGTTCTCAAGTCATCACGCTGGGTTTGAGGCCATTGGCTCAGCCATTTGATAACTGTTTGGTGTTGGGTATGTTAATTTATATTCTCGAGCCACTTCTTTAACTGTCAAAAGAAGAATAATTATTCTCCATGGTTTGTGTACAGAATAGAAAAACACTTATGTGAAATACATTGCAGCTAGGAGGTATCCAATAAATGACTGTTAATATTATTATCTTAAATATCAGTCTCTTCTCACATGTCATCTGCTGTGCAAGGTCAACTCTGAATAGTATTTTCTATGTTCAATACACTCTACTCTTCTTTAAATCAGTTATTCTGATTCTAAATTAGTGGAACTTCCCAGTAAGTTTTTTTTAATCTTTCAGAGGAGAGACTCTCATTTTTTTCAGCTTTACCAGTGTTTTCTTCTTCCTTTTTATATACCAGTCTTCTTGTATTGGGGACTATATAAATGTTTTGTTGAAAGAGTAGATAGTTCCCAGTTTTATAAAATCTGTGGTTCTACAAAACACATATGCACACAACCCATGTTAATATTCCCTTTTTTGTTGTCCTGAGGCTAAGTAACATATCTTAGAGTGACAAATAAAATAGTATCACGATAGATGAGTTTTTCTGGAATTTGGAATTTTCAGAATTTTCCATATTACTGTTTAACCTACAGATTTAAATGTAGGTATCAGGGGGATCCTATGAAATTAGAAGGAAAGTAGAGGATATAGAAGTAAAGATCAGAAGTCCTATTTCAAATTGCATTTCAACACCTGATTTAAAAAAAATCATAAAAAATAGGTCAAACAGCAGAGAAATAGAATCATAGGCTGCTAAGAAGGCCCGTGGCTAACATTTATGGGACAGGGCAAGAGATCAAATGGAGGCTCCAGCTACATTTTTGTCTCCCTCTGACTCCATCCTGTACCTTGAGAGCTCACCCATGGTGTCATCCTAAATTCCTCCCTAAGTGGGCAAGATCATGTCCAGTGGAAAACTCAATGGCTCTGGTTACTGGGATCTAAAGGAGGAACTATTGCTGATAACTCATCTGGTGTTTAGGGAAGTGCTCGCCACATGGCCTGCTCCAGAAGCATTTTCTATTTTGGAGGGTGAGATGGGATGGGCTGGTAAACTAGTTGAACCTCTAATTCAGTGTTACCTAATGTGTGCATCATGGGCTCCTGGGTAGCTTTGGAGGTAGGATAGGGGTCGGTAAATCTGAATGGTTTTATAGCATTTTCTAAAGACAATAAACATGTCAAACTCATCAACAAACACTTTTCCAAAGGTATATTAGGTTGAATAAAATGCAACCTTATTTTAAGGTGTTTTAATATCAATGAAGCTTTTTTATTATTATGTACATTTTTTCAATCAATGAATACCAAAGGACAGCTACCATTATGTGCTTGTCTTATTACTATATATTTTTTTAATTCTAGAAAATGGATCAATCTACAAAATACCCAAAAACAAACTCATTGAGAAAAACCAATTTAGTAGTTCTTTAAAAGAATTTTAAAAACTTTAATTAATGCTCTTAGGGCTGAACAAGTGCATTCTTGTGTTGTCGGTTACACTTTTGGGATGGGGAACTAGCCTAAAGGTTTTACTTGACAGAGGAGGGTTTTATTTGATTCCTCAGTGACTCAGTTCAAAAAAAGTTAAATGCTCCCAGGTTCCTTTTAGAGTTAGGTTTCAATACAGGGGTGGATAAGATGTGGGAAAACAGGCCAACATAACTGGGTTCTCATTTGTGTCCAATAATTAAGAGAGGCTATGAATCATTTTCTACTCTAGTTAAATCCACAGCATCCTCCATTACGTCCTAGATCGATGTACTGCGTAGGGTTCTGATAGGAAGCAGATGTCACACTCCAACTGACAGTAATTACAGAAGTGTGGGCAGGATACAGGAAAAGCAAGATGGTTCAGTACCCTAGGGGTAGGCCTAAAGGGGAGAAGGAACAGTCGTTGGAATCTGAGGAGAAGGTGGTTATGGAGGCAGAGGCAGAAGCTGTGGGCTTTAGGAGAGCAATTTTGTAGTGAAGGAGTCAGGGGAAGGACTACCCTGAGACTTCTCCCTTCTGCCCTCTGTGTCTCCCTCCATGAGAAGAGGAGGATAAGGGAGCAGGACACAAAGTGAAGTGGGAAAGGATGGAGCGTCTCTGGATGTACAGGTAGAAGATACTCAGAACAACCAACAACACTAGATAACATACCAAGTATCTGTCTTCCACTACAGACAGGGTGGTAAAGGAAATGTGCTCTGGGTTTTATACAGTTCTTGATGATTTAATCCAGACTGTTTGGCTAAATCCTTCTCTGATTCTTAGTTTTATATTTGTAAAATGTGAATAGAAGACCTCCTTTCCCAGACTGTTCTCAGGTTTCAGACCTATTATGTAGATTAGGATACAGCAAAATCATAATTTGCTCAAGACTTTAGGGCAATAAGGAACCTTAGAACTTAGTCATCTACCATCGTTGCTCTTGCCTGTCAATTACTAAGTGGTTCACTATGTGCTCTGTGTGGAATTTATATTCTTGGCAGTCGTAAACTAGTCGGGAGTGTATCATGGGGGGATAGCGAACCTGTGTACTCTGTGAGCATTGACTGTAGTCTGATCTCAGTGTGGCTTACACATTTTACTATTTATCAGTTTATTTTGGTGCTGATGTGACTAATAAAATACAAATTTACTTAAGAGTGGTATGAAGTCTTGATATCTTGTTGGTTTTGTTTTTGTTTTATTTTGTTTTTAATCATGGTGCTATGTTTTCTCTATCAAAGGAATACTAAAAACATACTATTTTGTGGGGTCAGGTCAAGAGAAACTTTTCCGTGATTCTAAAAGGAATCTTGTACTTAAAATGTTTAGGAACCACTAATATATTTTGACTTTGTGTATCAACTTGGTTTATGTTTTGTCAAGAAATTTTAGGCCTTAGGCATTGGTTTCTGAGACCATCCCATTTATAATTGCACCCAAAATAATAAGATACCTAGGAATAAACTAACCAAAGAGGTGAAACACCTCTTCTCTGAAAACTGTAAAGCACTGATGAAAGAAATCAAAGATGCACACAAAAAAATGGAAAGATATTCCATGCTCAGTATTTGGAAGAACAAATGTTAAAATGTCTATACTACGCAGAGCAATCTACACATTTAATGCAATCCTTATCAAACTACCAATAGCATTTTTCACAGAACTAAAATAACCTTAAAATTTATATGGAACCACAAAAGACCCTGAATATCAAAAACAATTTTGAAAAAGAAAAGCAAAGTTGAAGGCATCATAATTCTGGACTTCAAGTTACATTTCAAGGCTGTAGTAGTCAAAACGGTATGGTACTGGCACAAAAAATAGACACATAGATCAACAGAACAGAATAGAAAGCCCAGAAACAAACCCCTAATTATTTGATCAATTAATCTTCAACAAAGCAAGAAAGAATATTCAATGGGAAAAGTACAGTCTTTTCAACAAATGGTGTTGGGAAAACTGGGCAGCAGCATACAAAAGAAAGAAACTGGACCACTTTCTTACACTATACACAAAAATAAAATCAAAATGGATTAAAGACCTAAATGAGAGATGTGAAACCATAAAAATCCTAGAAGAGAACACCAGCACTAATTTCTTTGACATAGGCCATAGCAACTTCTTTCAAGATAGGTCTCCTGAGGAAAGGGAAGCAAAAGCAAAAATAAACTATTGGGACTGCATCAAAATGAAAAGCTTCTGCACAGTAAAGGAAGCAATCAACCAAAGGCAACCTACAGAATGGGAGAAGATATTTGCAAATGATATATCCATTAAAGGGGTTAGTATCCAAAATATATAAAGAACTTATACAACTCAACACCCAAAAACAAAATAATCCAATTAAAAATGGGCAAAAGACATGAACAGACATTTCTCCAAAGAAGACATCCAGATGGCCAACAGACACATGAAAAGATGTTTGCCACTTACCATCAGGGAAATGCAAATCAAAACTACAGTGAGATACCACCTCACACCTGTCAGAATGGCCAAAATCAACAACACAATAAGCATCAGGTGTTGGCAAGGATATGGAGAAAAAGGAACACTCACGTCTATTGGTGGGAATGCAAACGGGTGCAGCCACTGTGGATAAGAGTATGGAGGTTCATCAAAAAGTTAAAAACAGAACTACCTTATGATCTAGCAGTCACACTACTGAGTATTCACCCAAAGAATACAAGAATTCAAAGGGTTACATACACTCCTATGTTTATAGCAGCATTATTTATAATAGGCAAGATATGGAAGCAACCTTAGTGTCCATAGACTGATGAATGGATAAGAAAGATGTGGTACATATACAATGGAATACTATTCAGCTGTAAAAAAGAATGACATCTTGCTGTTTGCAATGACATGGATGGAGTTAGAGTAGTATGCTAAGTGAGAGGGAAAGACAAATACCATGTGATTTTACTCATATGTGGAATTTAAGAAACAAGGGAAAAAATAAGTTGGAGAGACAAATCAAGAAAGATTCTTAATTACAGAGCACAATTTGATGGTAACAGAGCAGAGGTGGGCAGCAGAATGGGGTAAGTAGATGGTAGGGATTAAGAAGCACAGGGTGATGTATGGAAGTGTTGACTTACTATATTGTACACCTGAAATAACACTGTATGTTAACTAACTGGAATTAAAATAAAAATGTATATTAAAAAAAAAAAAGAAAAAAATTGGTTTCTGAGGACAACTCTTTCCCTGTATTGCATAACAAATTTGAGGGCAGTACTGGTACCAGTTCAACGAAGCCTTTAAAATGGACAGTTTTCCCTTTCAAACTCTCAGTGCAGATAATAAAAAGGAGAAAGGTCTAATTTTAGGGTAATGCTCCAATATAGGAGTGGGGAGGAAATCTGGAAAAGAAAATATATTTAATCTTGAATGTAAATCATTCATATTTAGCAAAAAGAAGAGAGGCTATGTCAGCTCCTTGCTCTTCTGTCAGTGTCTCTGGTATGACCCAGCTCTTCTTGTCAAGCTAGTCCACAGACAGAATATGATCAGAAGAGCATGTCCTGTGGATCCAGGCAAACCCGATTTCACATCCTGGATCTACAAGTATCAGGTGAGTGAATTTGGATAATTCTAACTGGCCTAATGTAGAAATATTCAGATTGCAAAGTTATTTTGAGTTTCAAAAAGACTGATATTGTGGGGATGAAAAAAATTTCCTTCTTGGGTGCTATGGCTCTAAAGAATGCTCATCACTTTAGTGCTTAGAATTTCAGGGCTGGAATGACCCTGGTAATCTCTCATTTCCTTTCAAAGATGGAAACGAGAGAGGTGATAGGACATCCCTATGTTCATAGAAGTAGTTAGTGGTAAAATTCAGACTGGAACTCCATCCTTTCCTGAAAGTGACATTTGTCAATGACAAAATATGACGAAGAATTGAATTGAATTGAATAGAGTTTTGAGAATCTACCCAGTGGTATCCATTGAGCTGATAATGAGACTCAAAAGGTGAAGTCAACACAACCAGGAAGGTGACAATCTAGCTGAAGGAGAATATAACCACATCACAAGTTTAATGATGATCCAACACAAAATACAAATACACTGAGCTGTATATCCAGAGGATGGATAAATTTAATTATGTCTGAGGTAGAAGACATAGTGAAATCTACCTCGTAATTAATAAAAAGATGATATCCTTCCAGCTCTTCCCATCTGCCCCCTTATTTATTAATCGAACAGATACTTCTTTGTAGATCTACATCTAAGTATCAGATGCTCTCTTAGTAGTTATGGAGAAAAGTACAGGTTTCCCTGTTAACTCAAAGTAGTGTTCCTACGAAACATTTCATAGGCCGAAAGCACCAAAAATGAAGAAGCAGTTACCATGAATTTACATGGAGAATTTGAGTTTTCTCAGACCCCAAAAATAACCTCTCTTAGGCCTTTCTGATACCTTAGGACACATCCTGCTAATGAATGCACAAAATCAACAGAGAGCAAGCACAGATGCTCACAGGCACTGTTCAAAGCTATGGCACCTTGATGCTCAGTGTAGTTCTGGGGAAGGAACGCGGAGTGCCCTTCCTGCTGCTCCATCCAAGGTGCCTCTGTAATGGCTGGCTGCAAATTAAATACTGAACGCTATTTTCGTTTCTCGCCTTTCCCCCTAAAAGCAAAAATCCTCTTTGGATTTCTTTCAGGTAGCAAAAACGCGTACTAATGTGGGTCTTCTGTAAAAGCAAAGTGGCATAACATGAACTTTAGAAAAGCAGGGGATACCTGTACTTAAAAACTTTGCAATTAAGGAGATGAGGGAGATCTGCTGCATTTGGTGAGGATTTCCCAAAAAACAAACCAAGTGCAGAAGACCCCCTAATCGGTCAGAACAGCAGCTAAGGTAACCCTAGGTGTCAGTGGGGCACCTGGCTACACCTCTGAGGCTTTCCTTCAGCAGGCGCACTAACACTTCAAGGAGCCGGGAGGGAGCAGTTCCTCCTTGCTCCCCGCTCCTCCTCCGCCCAGCCAAGGTCTGCATTGTGGGCCACGCCCCTGCGCGCTGGTTGGTCCTCACAGACATGATGAAACTTCCCTCGATCATTACAGGAGCTAGGCCGGTATAAAGTCAGAGGAGGCCCGCCGCCCCGCCCGCAGGCTGCAGCCCCTACCTGGCAACTCTCCTCCATTCCATCCACCTAAGCCCGGGTAAGCCAGGCTCTGCTGCCCAGCGCAGCGCCCTCCCAGCGTGCCCCGGGGCCGCCCCCGGGGGGAGGGGGGAGAGAGAGAGAGAGAGAGAGAGAGAGGGAGGGAGGGAGGAAGAAGGAGGAGGAGGAGGAGGTGGCGCTGCAGTCTCGCCCCACACCGGTGGGCAGAAGCGGCTGCAGGCGGCCAGCCGGCTCTGCGGCTCCTGCCGGTAAAGGGGGCGGGCCGATTGTTGCGCACCTGGGAGCAAGCTGGGAGGAGAGACCTAGGGTCTAGGTCTTCGGTTGGAGGGATCAAGTGAAAGACCGAGGCGAGACTGGGCTGCGGCCCACTTGGCCCTTGTAAATTTTACAATTTTTTATTATATTGCGTGGAAGCCTGTGGAAATTTTCGCAGTCCGGCGGCCCTACGGTGGACCGGCCAGAGGGTGCACGTGGCTGGGGTGCAGTAGGAGTTTCGGGCCGCACAGTTGCTTGGTCCCGATCTCCCGCCTGTCGGTCAAAGCCTAAGGGTCTGTACTTAGCCCCTCACCTCTGGCTCCCCCCACCTTTTGGCTCCCCTCTCCTCCCCCTGCCCCCCTCCCCCCAGACTGCGAGACTCAACAAGTGACTTGATGAACAAACCCCGCCTATAAGAGATCTGTTCAGGGCGACAGGCGAAGCGGTATGGAAAAAAGCAAAAGAACTAACATTTCTTTCTCAGTGGATAACTATTCTGTAGGGCTGGTTTCAGATTAATGTTACTATTTTGAATAAAAGCTCAGTTTTCTGCTGGGCCCTTGGTCTATATTATTTCTTCATGGGCCATTGTCCTGGGTGCCTTGACTAACAATTTAAAAAGCACTCATAACTTTTTTTTCATTGACCGCATTGCTGTAAGATTAATTAAAAGTAACTTAGGCCTTGAACCTGTCCAGGAGTTGGTTGCTGATACCTTAATGTAAAAATAAAACAATATGGTGAAGTTTTTAGTTGGTAAGCAGCCATCGAAATCAAATGCAGGGAAGCAGCACTGTCCAATTCAGTCCACCTGTAACTATTGAGAACTTGAAATGCTGACTAGTCCGAATTAAGGTGTGGTGTGAGTGTAAAACACCAGATGTTGACGATTTAATAGAGAAAGGCAATGTAAAGTATTTTGTCAATAATTTTTTAAACTGATTTGTTGAAATACTTTTTTTGGTACATTGTGTTAAAATATATTTAAAGTTATCTGTCCTTTTTCTCTTTACTTTTTTAATGGGGCTACTAATATTTTTTAAAATTCCACATTTAGCTTACATTTCTGCTGGACAGCACTGTTCTAGAAGTTTATGAGTAAATACAGAAAATTACAGGGAGCAGGTAATAGCAGTAGGAGAAAGCATTGCAAATAGGACCTTTGCAAGTAAGCCTGATTCCAACAAAAAGAGGTAACAGTTTTTAGTTTGCTTTTTCCTGCTGAAGTTAAGTGTGCTTCACTAATGTGTGTTCCCCTTCTTTCCCCTCTATTTTAGTGCTTAGGGTGTGTTCCTTATAGCAGGCCTAATAATGGGATTCACTAATCGGCATTAGGAAGACTTAGGTAAATGATTAACTAATGATCTCTTGTGATTTTCAGAGCACTTTCTTAGCCCATTTTTAACTGGTATAGAGGAACCATACATGGCTTATTAGTAGCAATCTCACTTCAATCTAAGTGTATTTCCCCGCTATATCTCAAATATCTCATTAGAGGCTATTTGGCCAAGTGCATGGAAGGGACTGCATAGGGCATGTGCTACTTCAATTCCAAGTTGTTTGAGTCACTATTATTTTTTGTTAGTTTGATGTGGTCTCATTAAAAGGCTAAACAAAGCTTTGGTTCATTTAGATACAAACTCCCTCAGAGGATTGCCCAAAGTGATTGGTGTAACTTGAATATATATATTTTCTTGATGATTTTTGTCCCAAATTAGGCATTTGCTGCAAATTTGCATTTAAAAATACCCAAATAAGTGTCTGAGTTTGAGATATTTTGGTAAAATAACTGTTTTGAGCTGGCAGCATCCAAATAAAACAGCTCTTTATTTCACAGTTGAGAATATGAAATTGCAAGGTAACATTCATAGGAATTGTTTGTTTCTTGGCCTATAGGGATGGCCAAATTGTTTTTCAGAGATGTTGTTGCCATTTATGTCCCACCCACTTTGCTTTCTTATGAACCAAGGCAACTTAGAGACAAAAATATTTTAGAACATTTTTGTCATTTAGGACATTTGGATGGTGAACATTATGTATTTCTGTCAATGTAAAATGTTTTTTTATTATACAGCCAAGATATCTGATATCAGATAACATGCCTTTCTTTTTTCTCTTTAGAATTTCTTTCATCACGTTTGAATAAATCACTTAAAGGTACGTGAGAAGTTGTGAAATGCTTATAATAGCTGTGTATCTTAACATAGCACCTGAGCAGTATGTATGATCTTTTTTACCCGCTAGTCTCAATGTGTAGTTACTACAGGTAAAGACAGGACATTTAATTGTCAAAGAGACCTGAGTGGGGACTGTAGTAGTAATATGGGGAGTCTCTTGGATTTTTGAGGGCTTCTGAGGTCCTGAGATGAAGAGAGAGGGACAGGGATCTCTCACTAGGTTGGAGCCAGCCTGCATCTGTTATCTGCCTCTTGGAAGTAAACCTCGAATGTGACCTGACTCCCCCCAGCTCTAGCTGGCCAAATCCCAAGGTGGGAGAGATGCCAGCTTTGACAAGGTGCCAAATTGCTACCGTTGGCTAGATGGAAAGGTCATGCATCTTTTCTGAATACTTGTACGTGAATTAAATCATTCTCAACTCCTGTGTGCCTGCCAACCTAATGGAAAATTGCTGTGGACAAGATAGTTTAAATGTCAGTCTTTGAAGTGGTTTATAGCAGTTTTTGGAATCAAGATTTAATACAGACTTGGATTGGGTATTAAATATTTAACAGGCCTACTCTTTTCTCCATAGAAAACTCATAGCTCCATTGCACCATGTGCGGGATTTGGGCCCTCTTTGGTAGTGATGACTGCCTTTCAGTGCAGTGTCTGAGTGCTATGAAGATTGCACACAGGGGTCCAGATGCATTTCGTTTTGAGAATGTCAATGGATACACCAACTGCTGCTTTGGATTTCATCGGTTGGCAGTGGTTGACCAGCTGTTTGGAATGCAGCCAATTCGAGTAAAGAAATATCCTTATTTGTGGCTCTGTTACAACGGTGAAATCTACAACCACAAGAAGGTAAATAAAACAAAACCAGAAGGTATCTGGATGTGATTGAACCTCAGAGCTAGTTGGTTATAATTTTTATATATTTTGTATAAAGTTTTTTACTTCTCAGACTGTTTCCATGTTCATTATCTCATTTGCTCCAGTTATAAAGATGATGCACTGATGCACAAAGAGGTCAAATGAGCTGGTCACAAAACAAAAAAAAAAGAAAAAACGAGGATTATAATTCTTTAACTCTCAGCATTTTTTTTTCCTATTATGAATTTGAATATTAATTAGAGCCCGTGTTTGGTGCTGGGGATATAGTAGTAAGTATGAGAGGTAGATCTGCGCTCTAATGGAGCTTATTGCATTAAAAATCAAAGACCAAAAAAAATCCTTATACATATGATAAGTATTCTGAAAAAATGGTTGATACGGGAGATCCAGTGTCGGGAAGTGTGGTCAGAGAAGGCCTCTGGAGGAACTGACACTTGAACCGAGACCTAATGGACTGTGATAACTAGCGGGGCTGGGAAGAACTTTTCATGCAGAGGGAATAGCATGTATAGAAGCCTGAGGCAGGAAGCAGCCCTGGGATTGTCAGATGTGAACAAGGGGTAAGATGGGCAAGGTGGGGCTGGGAGGGTGGGCAGAACCCGATCAAGCAGGACTTAGGAGTTGGTAAGATGGTGTTGGAATATCATTCTAAGAGCCATGAGACTGGAGGATTTTAGGGCAGGTATAGAGTTTAATAGTTTGGAGGTCATCATACTTGTAGCTTTTATATAATGCTGCCCTTACGATATGCACTGCGTCTGCATACTGAACAGAACGACAAGACAGAAGGATGGCCAAGTGCAACGGAGTGTAAGAAGTGATTTTCTAGCAGCATTAAATTTGGAACAGCTTTCTAATCTAGGGAAGGCTTACTCAGGGTGAGAGTGGTGAGACGGTGGAAATTCTGACCCCAGGAAGCCACATTGGCTAAGAGCCTTCCAATCTGGAATTATTTGGCCAGTGTTTCATACATTTTTTTAATCTAAAATTTCCAAGTAATTTTTTGTTTGCCACCTTCCTCCCCAGCTTTTCATTTTGAAAATTTCAAACATACTAAAAAAACACAAAACAATGAGAACCTAGATTGTATAACTGTTAATGTTTTGCCATATTTGCTTTGTTTTTCTCTTTCTGTATATACACCTAGGCATTCAATTTTTTGGTGGAATCATTTCAGTATACTACAGATATTGTGACACTTTACTCCTAAATATATAAGCAGTTATCTCTTAAAAATTAGGGCATTCCTCTACCTAACACCAATACTGTTAAACGATGGCTTTTCCATTGTTGTCTGCTTTTAGGAATACTCTTAATAATAGGCTTCTCATTTGAGAAGTTTTTGTAGATATTCAGCAGATTCCTTTCATGTATTTTTTAAGGGCATATTATACACAGGCATCATTTTTCTAGGTGCTTAGAGATGAAATGGTGAACAGGAAAAATAAGAATGGATTTCACACTAGTGAGAGTACAGGTAGCGAACAGTTAAGACTTTTTTCTTACTAAGCCAAGTTAGTACCATATACACGCGAATGCTGGGTTGGATTATGGCAATATTAACAACTTCCACCTTAAATGACATAGGAAATACCTTGTTTTACTTGAACAACATTGCTGCTTTTATGTATTTTATTTAAAAGTTAGAAAATGGTAACTATTTCAAAAGTATTTTTATTCTAAATTAGTCATATATGTTGTATTTTCAAAAGCATAGATGTCCCATTGCTTCTACCAATCATCTAAGCTTATGCAGCGTGGGCAGCCAGAAATGTACCGAGAGAGGAGGATGGCCATTTTAGGTTTATATAAAAGCCGCTGCAACATAAACTCCAAAGCCCCTCCTTTTTTCTTTTTTTAAACTAATAAAAGACAGCTGCAGGTTTGCTGGGCATGGAGGAAGAATAAATGAAGGAGGGGAGGAATCTGAGGCAAGGCTGGGGCAGAGAGGAGTCTCTCTGCAGGGAGCATCAGGGGCTTCCAACCAGTGAGTTAGAGGGCAGTGTGATTTCTGGATGGGGGCAAGAGACAGGGGCTTTTCTCTCAGTGCAGCTTTTACCCGTGTGGTTTCAGGAGAGTGGAAAGTGGTACATGGAACTCATTAACCAATAACTTACCTGCAGGGTTTAGCTAAGGAGCAGCTGACTTGGTGGCAGTGGAGGATAGATTGGGGAAGCTGTTGCTCACTGAAATCACTGAATGCTTTGGGGTATATTCATCCTTCAGATGCCTCAACCCGGAAGGGTCAGCAGAAGACTGCTTCCAAACCCCACCTGCTAGTGCCAGGATCTCCCCTGATGGTCTCTCAGAGTAGGGAGAGGGAACAGGAAATGGCTCTGTAGTCACTGGAGGCAGCCAACCGCCATGTTGGGGGGAAGTTCTGTGAGGGCTTATAGACAGAAGTTTCACAGATCATAGAGTGTGATTGTGAAGCATGTTTATAGGTCATACATATACAAACATAGATTTACTTTTTGAATTTTAGAAACATGTTTTAAATATTTAAACGTATCCAGGATTTCCACCTCATTTTGTTAATGTGAACCTCTTCTCTCTCCACGATCAGCTAAAAATATGAGTAAGTTCACAGAAAGAGCAACTCCAAGGACTTCTCACCCTCACAGTTTGCAGTGTGATGGAGAGCCACAGAGTCGGGGTGTCATGTGATCTAACCCTCTCCCTCTGCACTCGGTGTGGTCATGACCATCACTTTGCTGTGCCTTTGGGGCATGTGGGCTACTAACGCTCCCCTGTCATTTTGTGTCTCAGTGAGAAGTAGCTTTAATGCCACTGGAGTGGTAGGAGGACTGAATATTGCAGTCCTCCCCTGGGGGCCAGTAGCTTTGTTTAGACCATGTGTCTTTATCATTGTGATAGAATCATTCATTTTGGGGGAACAGTACCAGCTATGTTTGTCCTTTTTTTTTTTTTTTTTTTTTAAGATTTTATTTATTTACTTGACAGAGAGGGAGGTAGAGAGAGCACAAGCAGGGGGGAGCAGCCAAGGGAGAGGGAGAAGCAGATTCCCTGCTTAGAAGGGAGCCCAACATGGGGCTCCATCCCAGGACCTGGGATCATGACCTGAGCTGAAGGCAGACACTTAACTGACTGAGCCACCCAGGTGCCCCTGTATTTGTCCTTTTGCTTTCCATTTTCATAGGCCGGTCTTTGAGACTGAACTGGAACAACCTTAGCTGATACTATATTCCCAAGTTAAAATATTATAGCATGGAAGCACATTTTTAGTGTCATGGCAACTGGGGGCAACCTATTGGCTTCACTTACATACAGATGTAAATATATATGTATTATAGACATAGCACATATATAAAGTACATTTCTATCTGTCTACACATGACTGGATACGTTGCATTTATGAGAATGCAACTAAAATTTTCACGGGTTTAGCTTTATGTTATAAAGAATTTGCAGAATTGTGACTTCAAACAAGTTATATTTTGATAATGCCATGATTCTTCTAAAAAATCACTGAACTGCATGCTTATAGAACGTAGAAATATTGAACCAACTTTGCAATGAAAAACTATTAATGAGTGAACACAGATTCTAACATGTTTATTTTGCTCTTGTTTTTAAAAGATGCAACAACATTTTGAATTTGAATACCAGACCAAAGTGGATGGTGAGATAATCCTTCATCTATACGACAAAGGAGGAATTGAGCAAACAGTTTGTATGTTGGATGGGGTATTTGCATTTATTTTACTGGATACTGCCAATAAGAAAGTGTTCCTGGGCAGAGATACTTATGGAGTCAGGCCTTTGTTTAAAGCCATGACAGAAGATGGATTTTTGGCCGTGTGTTCAGAAGCTAAAGGTAATGATAGAATTTTTCTTTAGGTTTTCATTATTGCTCTGGTTTTGTGTTGTCCTCTAGATCATATTTGCAAATCCCATGGTGGGCAATCCAAAAGTTTTCAAGTGACTGTTTCTCAGTGCTTTTAGAATAATGTCTCTAAAACTAATCTGTTCATGGGATTTCCTGGTTAAAACTTTTTAATTACTCCTCATCCCCCATAGGGGTTGTATGGCTCTGTTGAGGTCTGCTACCTCAGTGATCCATTTATGATGGGATCTGGGTCCAATCTGGTCTTTGAATTCATGATGACAGATTACCAGGCTGACAAACTCAAATTGTAAATCATAATGAGCATTTAGATAGGCTGTTCCTATTTACAGTGTAACACTGATTTTGAATCAAAGATCATGGTGGCGTCAGGTTGGTTACTCTCTGTGAAAACCTATTGAGGAGATTTCGATTATACTATTAACACACAGTATATAATAACTAGTTAAGGGGTAGATGCCTGACTTCTTAATGTCCGACTTTAAAGTACCTCATAGTGGATCATTTTGCTTGTCAAAGGTCCAGGAACCATGGCTGTTTTCTTAAAATACCTCAGTCAAAGAAATGACTGCCAGGATATAGTAAAATGAATAATTTCAAGTCCATCTCCTTGCTTAATGTATCGTTTCTTTTTATATTTAATTTATTATAGAAAATAGATTTTCTTGATCTGAAATTTCAGCTAGGGAGAAGAAATTGAACATTGGAGATTTTCCTATTGCTTTGAACTACTAGAAATCAGTGTAGTCTTGCTATATATCTCTGTACCACTGTGACCTCTCTAGTAAGTAGATAATAGCATTGGGGTTAATTTTCCCTATTTTGCTGATATAATGGACATGTGTTTATATTAAAAAGGGAAAATAAACAGGAATTTAGAGGATGGTAAGTTAATTGTGAAAGTGTGAATTGTATCTTGAGTTAAATTATCTTTTCCAATTTGTAGGTCTTGTTAACCTGAAGCACTCCACGACTCCTTTTTTAAAAGTGGAGCCATTTCTCCCGGGACACTATGAAGTTTTGGATTTAAAGCCAAATGGCAAAGTGGCCTCCGTGGAAATGGTTAAATATCATCACTGTAGAGATGAGCCTCTGCATGCCCTCTACGACAATGTGGAGAAACTCTTCCCAGGTACTAGAGCAAACGCCCACCCACCTATTCCCCACCCTTCTCCCCCAGAGGAAAAAAGAAATGATACTTTTCATGTCACTGGAATGGTTCAGGTCTGAAGAGCTATTTCCTGTTTAATTGGGAGGTGGCGCATTGGGATTTGGCAAAGTCCACGGTTGAGCACATATCATGATAGATAGAGATGATTGTGTACCTCGTTTCAGTAAATAATTCAGCCCAAGGTTTTCTGGAACTGTTTACTTTATGTGTTTATAGGTTTTGAGATAGAAACTGTGAAGAACAACCTCCGGATCCTTTTTGATAATGCCATTAAGAAACGCTTGATGACAGACAGAAGGATTGGCTGCCTTTTATCAGGTGAAGGCTGTTAAAAAGCCTGATTATATTTAATGCATATTTAAGCAAATGATTTGTAGCTATCCCTGAGGTTTTGACTATAAAATATTTATGATTTAATCTTTCTCTCCATTAGAGGATGAAAATGTTTTCTGTAAGCTGTATTCAATATTCAGTAATATAGCAGTGTCTGGTTACATTGTAATTGGGATGAATGAGTTAATAAACATTCTTTAGAATAGTGTCTAGTGATTTTTTTTTTTTTAGCCAATTCAAATACTGCAACCATTATCTTGGTTTATCTATGCTAGATTTTTTCTTTGATTAAAGTTGATTTTCAATTTATAAAACTTGGGGATTTTAAATGGTAAAGCTAATCTTGGAGCTCAACAGGATTGTAAATCCTACCTGTTCCTCTCTATATAAGGCGCATAACCAGTATACTTCTGGTCTTGCTCACAGGGGGCTTAGATTCCAGTTTGGTTGCTGCCACCCTGTTAAAGCAGCTAAAAGAGGCCCATGTTCAGTACCCTCTCCAGACGTTTGCAATTGGCATGGAAGACAGTACTGATTTACTAGCTGCTAGAAAGGTAAGACACTATCTCAGTCCATTATGTAATTAAGACAGACGTATTAGAATAAAAATCAAGCCAATAATTAATGATTCTATGCTTATGTTCCTGTGTTGACACAAGTAATTATTTTAAATTAAATATATTAAAATGGAATGAAATGCCTGTTGAGTATCAACTGTGTTGTACGCTGTCCTCTGGATACTTCTACCAAGGTCCGTGCAGTCCTCATAAAAACCCTAGGATAATAATTCTTTTTGAATGTAAGGACATGGTATAGTGGTTACGACTGCACGCTTGGAGCCTGACTGCTGTTTTCAAATCCTACCTCCACCATGTAATTCTTCATTTATGTAAGGGGAGTAACAGTAATAGTAGTAATAGTAATGGGATAGTTTTGTGGTGAAAATGATATAATTCATATAAAGTGCATAGGCTAGGGCGCCTGGGTGGCTCAGTCGTTAAACGTCTGCCTTCGGCTCGGGTCATGATCCCAGAGTCCTGGGATCGAGCCCCGCATCGGGCTCCCTGCTCCGCGGGAAGCCTGCTTCTCCCTCTCCCACTCCCCCTGCTTGTGTCCCTGCTCTCGCTCTCTCTCTCTCTGTCAAATAAATAAATAAAATCTTAAAAAAAAAAAAATAATAAAGTGCATAGGCTAGAACACAGCATGTAGTAAGTACCTTGTAAACGTTAGCTGTTATTTTTTACAAAGCACCGTGTGTTAGGATTATGGGCAGAGGGGACCTTGTACATATATATTCAGTGTTCAGGAGACCTTGTTCCTACTCTGGAAGAACTTAGTAGAAGGAAGGAGAAAAAGCTAGAATGCAGTTTCAAAGCAAGCTGATCAATGCTGAAAGAATCCAAAATAGCCAAAGAATAAAGGGGGGGAGCCGACATTTCCTTTAGGAATAATATCCTGAATGTCACGTAAAGCATTACTGGAGGGCCAGTAGGGGACTAAGGTTAGAGTGGGGCCCTGTTGGACTAGAGAGAGAGCAGGTGGGTAACTTAGGGGTGTAGGGGGCACACAAACTGGGAGCCTCTGGACAGTCAGGTTGAAGTCTTGGAGTAGGAAGAGCTGTTGGGCTGTCTACCTCTTAGTTGAGTCCTGGCAGAGACTGGGGGAGGCCAAGAAACCTGACTGCGGGGCTGTGTGTGTGGTGACCTGGAGAATCACTTCCTCTTATTCTGCCTGGTTTGTTTTTCACTGTTGTTAACTACTGTCATGTTTCCTTCTCAAAGGCAATTCTTTTCTTTAAATCACAAGTATGTGGATGTTTCTTAAATAATCAGGTGGCAAATCACATTGGGAGTGAACACCATGAAGTCCTCTTTAATTCTGAGGAAGGCATTCAAGTCCTGGATGAAGTCATATTTTCCTTGGAAACTTACGATATTACAACAGTTCGTGCTTCAGTAGGTAAGGTATTTTAGGATATCAGAAATATTTTTAATACTAAAAAAGTATAAGGGTTAAAAGATTATTTCAAACAACAGTTTCAAAAACAACACTTAGGAATAAATGCAAATAAGATTCCTAGGTCAGCAGTATTTTAAGACAAGACCATTTAAGAATTCCCCCAACCTATTTTGGAGGGAGAGGAATAAATACATAAGCTTCCACATTTATGGTATCATTACAGACGATCCTATACTTACCAGGGTTCCACCTAAATAATTTCCAACTTTACGATGGTGTGAAAGCAATATGCTTTCAGTAGAAACCGTACTTTGACTTTGGAATTTGGATCTTTTCCCGGGCTAGTGCCATGTGGAGGATACTCTCTCCTGAGGCTAGGTGGTGGTAGTGAGCCGCAGCTCCCAGGCAGCCAGGGGATCACAAGGTTCAACAACCAAAACACTTAACAACCGCTCCGTACCCACACACCCATCCTGGTTTTCATTCTTAGGATAGTATCAACAAATTACATGAAATATTCAATATGCTATTACAGAGTAGGCTTTGTGTTAGGTGATTCTGCCCAACCGTAGGCTAATGTAAGAGTTCTGAGCATACCTAAGGTAGGCGAGGCTAAGCTATGACATTCAGTAGGTTAGGTGAATTAAATGCATTTTTTATGTTTTCAACTTAAGTGGGTTTATCAGGACGTAAGTCAAGGGAGATCTGTATTTCCATTTCTCCAAAGAGCAGATGCATATTTTCTGCACTTCTCCCTGCCCCACCAATTACTCTGCATATAGTTTCTTGGGCTATATAAGGAAATAGATCTGTGTTGTAACAATTTCTGTAAGGAATACTCATTTTACGTGTATTTTGGTAACTATTCCATCACAGGACTTATCAGTCAGTAACTGTTAGTGCCCAGCAAGCAATACTAGTTTTGTCCTGTGGATATATACCGAAATCAGAAGTACACTCCAAATCAGACTGAAACAGTGTTGTTGAGCCTCTAACATGCTACTGGCTTAGATAGGCCTCTCTCTTGAGAGACTCAGAGTCTGATAAGCCTCCATTGCAAAGTTTAGAGCATGAGAATATTATCACAGGGCTGATATTGCCCTCGAGGGAACAGAAATTGGTTCTTGGAGGGTAACAAAATCTTAGGTATTACAGTGGTCAGTGGTCCTCCAAAGGGCCACAGTATATCCACAGATACATAGTATATCTGGCAGTAATATTTCATGGAGAGGGCAATTGGGAAAAAATGTCTAAAAAGTTTCCCTAGGGTGGC
>NC_138380.1:60361881-60433647 GCF_054177405.1 Leptonychotes weddellii
TTTTTTTAAAGATTTTATTTATTTATTTGACAGAGAGAGACACAGCGAGAGAGGGAACACAAGCAGGGGGAGTGGGAGAGGGAGAAGCAGGCTCCCCGCAGAGCAGGGAGCCCGATGCGGGACTCGATCCCAGGACCCTGGGATCATGACCTGAGCCGAAGGCAGTCGCTTAACCAACTGAGCCACCCAGGCGCCCCATGGAAACTACTTTATTAATACAGAGTTCAATCTAAGTAAAACTCAGTAGCTTCCAAAAGCCAAACAAAAGGTAGAGAGTTATGTTGACATGAACCATTTCTGTCTCTTCCAAGGTATGTACTTAGTTTCCAAGTACATTCGGAAGAACACAGATAGCGTGGTGATCTTCTCCGGAGAAGGCTCAGATGAGCTGACGCAGGGTTACATATATTTTCACAAGGTAAGCATTCTGAAATGGAGGGACATTGGTGCTAGGCTAGGAAAAGTGAACTATTTGAGTACTTGCTGTCCTCTCTTGTCACTATAGCCCTAACGCTTGAGTGTCTTGTGATGTAGTTGAGGAAACCAGATCATGTCTGCTCTGTATTCCTTTTGGGGGAGAAAGAAGTCTTCCTGGTGTCAGATAATCTGCATCCTTCAGAGCCAGTTGAGCATGAGAATCGCGCTTCTGATATTTCTTACTATCCTGTGGCAGCATGGTTATTGCCCACGGTGTCCATTTTATTGCCTGACGCTAACCATTGGGTGTGAAGGGAGGCCTGGTGTAGCACACAGGGACTCCCTTGGGTAGCTTTTTGTCTTACCCGCCCTTAGAGCGGGAATGTGGGAAAGACTGAGAAATAAAAACCGTTCTGTGTGCCCAAAGCAAAGCTGTTGGTATATTTGTAACTTCACCCGTTTGTTTGTAAAACAGGCTCCTTCTCCTGAAAAAGCTGAGGAGGAGAGTGAGAGGCTTCTGAAGGAACTCTACCTGTTCGATGTGCTCCGGGCAGATCGCACCACTGCTGCCCACGGGTAACCCATTAGTTTCAGAAGCAATCGTAAAGATAGCCTCAAAAATCATAAAGCTCAACGGCGGCTTATTTCTGTCGGTTTGTTATTTGTTGCAAAGTATGACTTTTTAGAGAAAACAAAGCTCGTCTCCTTCCAAGTGCTGCTGTGGCCCTGATGAGGGGACTGTCGGTTTAGACTGACTTTCTGTCTTTAAACACAGCGCCACTCTGCTGCCATCAGAATGGAGAGGGAAGGCAGATGCAGCTCTTTTTAAGACTTCTTAAGAGACGTAAAGATTATACAGCCCCACGAACCAAGTGTTGAGTGCCTGCCATCCCTGTTGGAGCCTGTGGTGACCATGGGTGGGCACGGGGCCATGAAGATCAAGAGTTTGGTTGGATTCTCTGAGACCACTTCTGGATGCCTGAAGTTGTCACTTTAGCTAGTCATGTTGGAGGATTCAAGACTCTTACTGTGCATGATAGACAACCGACATCAAATGTTTTAGTTGCTTCTACCAAATCAAACTTAGATTGGGAAATAATAGAAGATGGTGTGGGGAATGAACTGAATCCATGGTTATTATCCTATCCATTTGTCTTAACCAGAGTCACCAGGATTCAGGAAACATTGATGCGGCCTTTGATGAAACACTGTGGATCAGTGGTTTATATTGAATGTTGTATGTAAATTAGTCATTTAGTAGTCAACAATTTTGAATTCTTACGGTTTTTAATAAGACTTGAGAGATGGGCTCACCTGGAAAAGACTTTGAGGCAGAAAGGTATAGGAAAAGTACATTCTCAGTGATCAGGTCACTCATGATTCTTGCCTTTTTCTGCTTTTTGAGATGTGCATTTATTTGTTTGTAGAAGGGAAAGTAAAATTATTGGCAGGTTGTCTCACTCCCTAGATAATAAACATCCTGTTTTGAATGAGGATTTTTGCGTTCATGCAGTAGCGTAGGATAATCAGGAGGACTGCAAAGATGACTTTATCATCTTAACATTACTTAGAGGCTGGCTGAATTGCTAAGAAACTCTCAAGGAGAATCTAAATGGACAGGCACTAAATATCCATTTTGATTTAGATTTTCTTTTCCCCTTTAAGCCTTGAATTGAGAGTCCCCTTCCTGGATCATCGATTTTCTTCCTATTACTTGTCTCTGCCCCCAGATATGAGAATTCCCAAGGTAGGTGAATCAATTCAAGATAAAAAACTGTCTATTGATATTGAATATATTTGGAACTTTTACTGACGTTCCTTTGTTTTCATGTCAGAATGGGATAGAAAAACATCTCCTGAGAGAGACCTTTGAGGACTCCAACCTGATACCTAAAGACATTCTCTGGCGGCCAAAAGAAGCCTTCAGTGATGGAATAACCTCGGTTAAGAATTCCTGGTTTAGGATTTTACAGGAATATATTGAACATCAGGTATAATGTCATTAAAAATATTTTCTGGAATAGGACAATGTGTACATAGAGTTGTAATCGCTGTTCATTTTGTGTTTAGTTTAAATGTTTTGTGTGTTGGAGAAATTCTCGGTGAACAGTACTTTTATAGGAATTTCTTAAGATTTAAATAGCATGAAGGATTATGTAGTAGCATCTAGAATGGAGAGGGCAAGGGAGGAGACTTACCCATCATCACTGACCTTCATTTGCCACATTATTGCGTACCTGCTGGGGGCCAGACGTTATTAGGCATAAAAGAATAGAACACTCAGAGCCACCATCTAGTAGAGGTATTCACAAAAATGTTCCTTAAAAGTCACTGCAGCTGTGTATGTTATGGTATTTTAGCGTTTTCTATGTGAAAGGTGATTCAAAGGATCTCTTGGACAGTTTAGGGTCATGCCTTTCCATATCTTTGGCTGTCACCGTGAAACCACATTAAATGCAAGGGTTTCTAGGCCATTTAAAAAACCATTTTGCTTTTATGCTCTTCCAGGTTGATGACGCAATGATGGCAGTGTCGGCCCAAAAATTTCCCTTCAACACTCCTAAAACTAAAGAGGGCTATTACTACCGTCAAATCTTCGAACGCCACTACCCGGGCCGGGCCGACTGGCTGACCCATTACTGGATGCCGAGGTGGATCAACGCCACTGACCCTTCAGCCCGCACTCTGGCCCATTACAAGGCCGCTGCCAAAGCCTAGGGCTGTCTGCGCAAGTCAGTGCAAGGAAACGTTCCTCTTGCAGAGAGCAGGGCCTGGGGGCAGGAGGGGAGCGGTGAGCGTCAGCCACTCAGGCTCCCTGGGCCTGAGAAAAAATAAAAGTCTTAAATCAGAACCACTGCTGTGGTCGCTTGTGCTCACACAGCCCCTTCGTTAGAGGTAACTGGAAGCTGAGCGGCTTTCACTGTTCTCCCATAAGGTAGAGAGTGGGCCCAGGAAAGGGGGAAGCAGGGTGACGTTTTCAGGCAGTCACAGGTGCTGTCAGGCCGCTTTAGAAGCCTTGGGCCTCGTGCCAACGTGGCTCCCTGCCCGTCCTGGCCTCCTCTTCGTGTGGCCGCCTCCCAGCTTCCCTCTCGGTGCTTTCTGTATTCCCAGTAGCTGGCCAGGCCGCCTCCACCGGGCCGAGGCCCTCGCAGACGGCCAGGACAGCTCTATTTTACTAAATAGCAATTCTTACTTTCTTTTTGTCTGTGGAGCCAACACCTCTTCTGGAACTGTTGTTCTAGGTCAGAGGTCAGCGAGCTCTCAAGGGACAGTAGTAGTGCAGGCTTTGCAGCCCTCTGTTGGAACTGTTAGACTCTCTGGAGTGTAAAGCCATAGATAATATGCAAAGAAGCAGGGATGGCTATGTTCCAGTCAAAGTTGATCAAAGGCAGTGGGCTGGATTCGGCCTGTGGGCCCTAGTTTGTAGAGCCCTATTGTAGGGAAACAACTCCAACCAAGCACTTCTGATCAAAGGAAAATGCATTCTAAGTGAGAAAAGAGACAGTATAACAAGGAAACATTCAGTGAATAAGTAGAAGATTCTCATTTGAATGCTCATTTGTTGTTTAGGGACAGCATTTTGAAATACATTATAAAGATGGATTCCGTTTAGTAGGAACTTTTGAAGAGGAAGGTGCTGGTGTGCAGGTCAACGTAAGAATGCAGTCGGTTAAGTGTCTGCCTTCAGCTCAGTTCATGATTCCGGGGTCCTGGGATCGAGCCCCGCATTGGGCTCCTGGCTCAGTGGGGAGCCTGCTTCTCCCTCTGCCTGCCACTCCTGCTTGTGCAGGCGTGCTCTGTCCCTCAAATAAAATCTTAAAAAAAAAAAAAAATGCTTGATGGGAAGAGCTAGTAGGCCTGGAGTTGAGCTGGCAAGTTGGGAGATGGGGACTGTCTGAGGTGAGAGGCCCTCACTTAATAATCTTAAAATGTCTCTAGAAAGCTGAGGAAATGTCCCGAGTTAATATTGGATGACTCAATGATAATCCTGTATCTGTAGGTGCTCCAAGCGCTCAAACCTAGCGTGATTTGGCTCCCGGCAAACCTATCCATGGTAAAGCCGCACCCCACCAAGCTAAGGGACTCCAGGAGTGCATGGGAAACAAGGTAATAGCCGGCAGCCTACACGGCAGGATTCAGGGATGCCACAAACCACGAACTGCTAGGTCTTGAGCGTAGGAGTTTGGCCCTAGATTTTTTACTTTCGTGACCGAGAGCTGACATATACAGATACCACCTGAAAGCAGAGGTACTCCGTTCAGCCAGCTTCGGAGGCGTGACTTCAGCCCTGCAGGTTAACCCTAACTAAGCAACTCTCTGGATGTCAAACCACACACAAGCTCTACTGAAGGTTCTTGGCACATGGTATAAAGTCAGCCTCTTCTTTTGCAACTAAGAAACGGTAGCCCCTGGGGCATATGCATGGGACTCAACGATTAGGTACCGGCCAAGCCTGTTTGCCTGGCCCACCCTGGTATTGGTGACGCCGTGCTAAGGAGACCTGTAGTTTCTAGTCCGCACAGCACCGCTAGCAACAGATAATCCAGTCCCTCACCAGAAACTAAAAGATTTTTAGCTCCTACCGTCCTGCCGTTTCAGCCTCATGCCGGTACCCTAATGGATGGTGTACCCCTTCACAGGTTTGTTTCACCTTGCCTTCATACATAACAAAAACGGTACTCTGGAGTTTGGGTCATGATAAATTCCACAGAAGAAGAAAAACCACCTAACTGCTACCACTGCTTCAAATAGTTTGAACATTTTCTTGCAGAGCTCTTGCTACAAAGGCACAGTTGTACATACGCAAGTGCAAGTACGTAGTCGTGGTTACATAGGCTTCAAGGTTTCTTCAACCCTTCACAAGGAAATGACAAAAGGGGACTCACCCTGAGCCTACCAGTGTCACACTGTTGCAGGAATATCTTGTTGAGGCCGTGGAGGTAGAGCGTGCTCCTTAATTCCTCTTGTCTTGGGGTTGCCGTAGTCTGGTCTGGCGTCTGAGATAACAGATCCTTGGCTTGGGTCCCCACGAGAGGGAAAAGCTGGCCACAGAAAGGTGGTTCCGTATGATTCTACCTGTACATTGGATCAGTCACTAACACAAAGCACATAGCTACCAACTGTTCTAAGTTCCTTGTGTTAACTCAGTGAGTTTACCCACACTCTGAGGAAGTATGGCAGATACGGTTTTCTAAAAACGGCCACAGCGGTATTTCTGGTCCCACAGACTCTTCCAGACCCTAGCTGCTACTCTGAGGAGGCAGTCTATTTCCCTTCTTGAGCCTGGGCAGGATTTCAAGATGGCCTTGACTAGCTGAATCCAGTAGAAGTGACGCTGTGACTTCTGATGCTGGGTCACAAAAGGTAGTTTAGCTTATGCTTTCTGCCTCTCAGTGCATGTTGTAAGGAAGCCCGGGCCACAGGACAGTCCTCGTGTAAGAGTTAAGGCTGACAGCTCCCACCAAGGTCTCTGTCGACAGCCAACATCAATCACCAGGTGTGTGAATAAACTTCTAGATGATTCCAGCACCTACTCTTGAGTCTTCAGCTGAGGCCCCAGTCATGGGATAAGCCATCCCTGCATGCTATGTCCAATTCCAGATTCATTATTCCTTGAGTGTAATAAATGGATGTGTGACACCATCCCCTTTTATGTGGTTTCTTACACAGGTTCAGTAACTGGAACAGATAAGCCCCAGTGTCCCTATTTTATACAGGTTAAATCAATCGCTCAGTCATTCAGCTAATTGCGAAGTAGTGGAGCTCCAAGTCACTTGACAGATTGGCTCCAGAGCCTTTGTGGTGTTCTCTGCTGACTATCCCTTCCCCTGTGAAACTACAGCCAGGGTCTCTGCTGTGAATTAGACTGAGGGAAAGGACCCCCTCTCAGCTTGAGAGCAAGGTTACCTGCCAGGAGACCACAGGGATGCTAAGCATTTTCTAAAATGGGATAGAGTAGATGATGAGAAGTTTCCAAATTTTCAGTGCATTACCACAAGTGAAGTTATTTCTTGCCTGAACTGTATGTTCATCCGGGTCTCTGGAGCTCTGCTCATCACTGAAGGGGCTATAATCACTCTGGGACCCAGGCTGAAGGAAGCATAATCCTGACACATGCTTCCATGACCAGCAAGGCAGGGGATGGAGCAAATGGTGAATCATGTACCGAAACTCAGAATTTCCACCCTGAAGTGACATACTACTTTTTCTTACATGTTCAGTGCCGAAGCAAGTCATGCGGCAGGTACATGTACCAGAAAGGAGAGCAGTACTAATGACTCCTCAAATCCACCCTTCAGTCACCACATATTCAGCTCCCTTTCTTTTCTACATCCACATATACTCATCCCCTTTTCAAGAGTGACAACCCCCCACATTCCACTTTGTCATGGCCATAAGCCCAGAGCTAAGATTCTGAGTGTTGTACCCATATGGGAGTCTGTTTCAGGTGGCACCTTTTCGTGAACTGAGAAGAAAAGTTATCTGTTCCCCACCTGTTCAATATATAATAGGGCAGGAGTAGAATAACAACAAAACACATACGCTTTTCAAAAAGGATAGAATGGGAGCCATACAGCAAACCCTAAGTGGTAGCAAATCTGACACCCTGCTCTCCAGATATTTTGAAGGCCCTCACCTTGGGTCTCCAGCAAAAAATTGCCCCTCAACCATCAGGCAGGGGTGAAAGAGCTGAGAAAATCAATGCCTGAGCATAAGGTGAGAAATGGGGAGCACTCTGAACGGGAAGGCTAATTGCCAGCAATAAAACTAATTTGACTCATGCCATCATAATTATGGTTACCCAGCATATTGATCACCCTTCCCGAGTCTGACCCATCCTGCTCTAAAAGCTACAATCTTCCCAAGAGCCCCATAAGGTATGTACTATTGAGCTCATCCACATTTTATGGACGAGTAAAGTGATACTCAGGTATTCTGTCATATATCCAAGTTCACATAACTAGTAAGTAATCCAAATGGGATATTTGACCCCAGGTCCCAGGGTTGTATTTAACCCCTACTCTGTGTTACCTTTCAAAAGATTATTGAATTATTTGCATGGAAAAATATAATTCCCGAAATTTTCTCTACTTCTGTATTTTTAATGGGATTGTATATCCCATTTTATGGGTAGTTCATAAGTTATTTAACACATCTAATTTAAGCATGAGAATTTTTTTAATTTTAAAAGTGTTTAATGAACACACATAAGCACACATCACTTGTGTAATTGAGATCTTCTGTGATTGAGAGCTAATATGACTTAGATCTTATGTGAACTCTTACCTGATTTCAACCCTAGCTAGCCAGTAAAAGGATGCCAAGGAATTAGTTCATAGTCCTTTGTGCAACTTGGAGAATTTTTAATGATGCTAGAAAAAAAAAACTATACTCAAATTGTTGGTATATTTTAGAGAAAAAACTATACTCAAATTGTTGGTATATTTTAGAAACTGGTGGTTGCGGTAGAAAATACTTGATTTCTGAGGACTAATATAATACATAAAACCACAAGGTGGCAGCCACAACACACTGATTTTTCTCTCCAGGCAATTTTTAATGCATTTCTCCAACTTAGTGGTGGGGACAAATTATTTTATGCCAAGTTGGAGAGATAACATGCTGATTTCATAGAATAAATCCCAGCATGGAAGCTCAACAGTTTGTTATAATTAGTGAGCAGTTTTAACTTGTTAACAGCATATGACTGTTGTATAGGCCAGTATGAACTTATATATTTTTCTGAACCTTTCATGTTCCTCCTTTGATCCACCTTGTAAAAAGTATGTCCTTAAAAGGAAAGATCTTTTATACTCTCAAGGTAAGAAGGAATGTGGACAACCCCAAATCTGTTTTTATTTGCCTCTTGAATATAATCAATCTACCTGGGAACTGTCATTTTCATAACTGCCTACTGCAGCTAGCCCTGACTCTCTCGGTGTATTCTTAGCCAGACAAAAGACAACACCTTGTACTGACCACTTTATGTACTGACAACTGTCAGCTAACACTGATCTAAGACCAAGCCAGTTGTCTAAGATAATCCTGAGAGGTACCCACTGCTGTTGTCATCCCCATATTACGGACCAAAAAAATGGAATGTACAGGCACAGCCTAGACCTTGAAAGAGCGGTCAACTCGTGGCCAATGGAATTATCTGTTGATTAGAATGAATACCACAGAAAAGAGTTCTTGATTAGCAAGGCGACAGAAACTTGGTGAGCCCTCACATAATGACCACTAGGCTGTGCAACGAGTGTCTTCGCGAGTTCTTACAAACAGAAGTAGTAACTTCTGTTCTCTAACTTTATGCTTTGAGGTTGAGCTCACCAATAGAGGTTTTAGTGAGAATGTTAGAAATTCTGGAGCAGGGGTTTTGAAAGTGGAAAGTTAGGGAAGAATCCTGGATTTCTGTTTGTCTGTTTCAGGGAGTGAGAAGAAAACAGTTGAATGATTCAGGGCACCTGGGGGGCTCAGTCGGTTAAGCGTCTGACTCTTGATTTTGGCTCAGTCGTGATCTCAGGGTTGTGAGATGGAGCCCCTTGTCAGGCTCCTTGCTCAGCATGGAGTCTGCTTGAGATTCTCTCTCTCCCTCAGCCCCTCCCCCAGCTCATGCATGCTTGTGTGCTCGCTCTTGCTTGCTCTCTCTTTTTTTTTTTTTTTTAAGATTTTATTGAGAAAGAAAGAAAAGAATAATTCATGACTGGATAAAGTGGCAGGGTTTCTGAGGCTATGCATCAACTGATCAGATGAAATTTTATGAACTACTGGTTTGGGATCTTTGCTAAAACACGCCAAACACAACATTATCTCAATCCTATTATGTTATCACTAAATGAAGCCACATTCTGTTTTATTTGGCACTGAGGTGGTCAGGGTTGTGTGTCTCTCAAATGACCACAAGATGGAGCAAGACAATCAATATTCAGCCAAATAATGTTCCACAAGATTTTAGGGAGGAATTTTTTGGTCCGTTTTAACTCTGAGTTCTATGTTCGTGTGTGTGTACACATTTGTGGTTTAGCACTTTTTTGTGGTAATAGATTAAAACCACACCCCCCCACGTAACAACCTTGAAAACATCTTGGTCATAAGGTACCACGTGGTATGTCCTACACCATCACCAAAATTACACAGCTGAGAGGGAAAGTTGCTAAGAAAGTAGAACCTCCAAGCTTTCATCACAAAGAATTTTTTTCTTTGTAACTGTATAAAGTGACGGATGTTAACTAACCTTATCATGGTAATGACTCTCAATATATGTATGTCACGTCATTATGCTATACATGGCTAAACTTATACAAAATTGTATGTCAGTTATAGCTCAATACAAGTGAAAAAAATAGCTCAGAGGAGCTGGGCAGGTGTTAACGGTGAAGCCAGCCTGGGCTGGGACCCTGGATTGCTGTGAAGGACCAGGCCATTATAGGGCACTGCTGTTCCTTATATCCAACCTTTCCATGCAATGGGCAATACTGCTGTTCTGTAAGAGAATCCAGAAATCTTGATTTTTAAATATTAGTTTTTAAATCTCTTGATTTTGGCAGTTTTGATCTTAGACGGTGACATAGAAGGCTCCTGAACTCACCTCCCACCGAGTCTACAGCTACACAAGGAAAAATTCCCTCTGAAAGAAATCCAGCTGAATGACTCCTACATGTCAGTCAAACAAGGAAAAAAACCACGCACATTGAAATGGGTAGGGAAGCCTGCCCCATGCTATCATCGTAAGCCCCACCCAGCACAGTGACATATAATTGGGGGGAAACTCACAACTCAGTTTCTTCCTGAGAAGTAGAGCCTGTGGGCCCAACATCTAGCTCCTCAACTTTGAAGACTTCCACCTAAGGGATGGGCCCCCGGAACACCAAGCTCTGAAAGTCAGTGAGGCTTGTGTCCATGAGACCCACAAGATTATAGCAAATGAAGAAGCAGTTTATAAATGGCTCATTAAGACTCATCAAGGCTATCTCCACAGTGCTCAGCACAAAAAAAGCAGACATAACACTTGTCTGTCTGTCTTTTTCTAAAGGATATATTTGCGTATCTTAAAAAAGCTGCAGCCTGAGGGTCAGGCTCCTAATTTAGCACATACCAAGAGGGTTTGCAATAGGGAAGGCCATCTCCATGTTCTCCCTCTGCTCTGCTCCAGACGGCCAGGGTCTCCTTGGAAAGAGCTTGTGCACATGTATGGTGCCCTGGCTTTTGCCTGTTACCCAGATGATGCACCCTTTGATTGCCTGGCTCTGGGGGCCAGGGTGGCTTACATGCAGAGATTCAGTGGAACTGTAACAAACAAACAAACATCTTGACCCAGCTACCCACCCTCCCTTGATGCAGAGGCAGTAGACAGAAACTCATTTCCCATCCTTCCCCTGAAGGAGGTATATTTGTATATTTTAAAGGCTGCTGCCTGAGGGCCTAACTTTTAATCAGCCTACATCTAGGCACTGACTGAGATCCTCCCCTTTTTAGCACTCCCTCAACTGCTGGGAGCCACTAAGAACCAAGAAGCCTGTGTGGACAATCATAAAGTTTTGAGAGAACAACCAAGAGCTCAATCTGGGCTGGTAGATAAGATTCATTGCCTACATAAGAACCTCTGTCAAGACTGGGAGACAGAGATGTTCTAGCTAATGCATAGGAATCAACACAGAGAGCTAAGAAAAATGAAGAAATGGAGAAATATGATCCCAACAAAAGAACAAGATAAAACTCCAGAAACAGACCTTAACTAATACGTAGTTCAAAATAATGGTCATAAAGATATTCACTGAGGTGAGGAGAATGACGCATGAAGAAAGTGAGAATTTTCTATCTCAACAAAGAGAGAAAAATATAAGTACCAAACAGAAATCACAGAGCTGAAGAATACAATAAATGAAGTGGAAAATTTAATAGAGGGGTCCAATAATAGACTAGATGAAATGGAAGAAAGGATTAGCAAACTGGAAGACAGGGCAGTAGAATTTATAAAAATCAGAGGAGAAAAAGAAAACAAAAAGGATGAAAAGGAATGGAAATAGCTTGGGACACCATCAAGTGGACCAATATTCACATTATAGGGGTCCCAAAAGGAGAAGAGAGAGAGAGAGAGAAAGGGGCAGAAAGCTTTTTCAAAGAAATAGTGTCTGAAAACTCTTCCAACTTGGGGAAAGAAACAGACATCCAGATCCAGGAAGCTCTAAGAGTTTCAAATAAGATGAACTGAAAAGACCCACATCAAGACACATTATAATTAAATTGTCAGTAGTTAAAAACAAGGAGATGACATCAGGAAGATGGAAGGTTAAGAGGTTCCAATGATTGTCTTACCTTATACACACACAGACACACACACACACACACACTAAATAAGTACACCAAAGAAGATAGTTCAGGGAAAGCTCTCGACTCCAAAGTAGCAGCAAAACCCTGCAGAGATTAAAAAAAAATAGTAATAATAAAGAGTGGCTGTATAGAAAAGTACAGGAAGCCTATTACTTGTGTCACAGTCAAGAACAGGTTGACACCAGGAAGAATCCTTTCAGAAGAATTTTACCCCACTGGACAGAGGAGAGCAGGAGAACCCCAGCAAGCCTCATCACTGTGCTACAAAGGTCTCTCAGAGTCTTCACCAATGCTGATCCCAGCGGACAGAGCTGCCTCAGAATCCACCCTCCCCTGCACTGTGTTTACTCCCAAAGGCTGGAGCTGCCCCTGCTGTGAGACCTGCCCTCTGGAGCCCAAGTTGCTGCTGTGCCCCAGTCTCCGGGAGTGGGAAGCCACAGCACCTTGTCATATAGAGCACCAGAACTGCTATTGCCTTGCATCCCACTCCAACCCCAGGCTGTGGCTTTGTCCCATCTTAGCAGAGCAGCCTCTGCTGTTCTGAGGCCCACACCCTGGGTCCCAAGTCATTCTTTGACCTACATTATTGGGGCCATCCTGTCTTTGCCCTGAGCCCAGCCCCCCAGGTCCCAGGTCATGGCTCTGAACCCTCATTTCTGGAAATGGGCTGCTGCAGCTGTGAACCCCATCCCCTCAACCCCCCCAAATCCCAAGGTGCAACTCAACTGACATTGCAGTTGCTGCTGCTGCCCTGAGACCCGTACCCTGTCCCAGTTCACAGCTCTCTGAACCCTCCTTGTTGGACTGGGCTGCTGCCTCCCTGAGCCTCACCCCCTGGGTCCCAGGTCATGGCCCTGACCCATAATTTCCCGGGGTGCTTCTGTTGCCCTGAACCCCACCCCACAGGCCCCAGGTTCTGGCTTTGAACTCTTACTGCCAGAGGGAGTGCTGCCCCTGCTCTGAGCTCAGCTCCCCAGGTCCCGATATGTGGCTTCAGTAAATAACCACCAGGGTTCTGCTGCTGCTATCTTTTGATTGCCCTTGGGGCCAGAGTTGGGACTTTGACCCACTATCTCCAGGCTGTGCTGCTACTGCACCCTACCCTCTGGGTCCCAGCCACTGCTGCACCTTGTCATCCCAGGACCCACGCTGCTGCTGAATTCCATCCTCCTTTGGCCAGAGTCACTTCGGTGAGCCCCCGAGCCCCCAAGTCCTGGTTTCACGGGAGACCTACACATGCCCACCCCTTAGCTACCAGTGACACAACTGCAGCAAGAGTATCTGTGCTCCAGGACTGGGGTGCTGTGCTAGTTCCATGTTGCCTGATTCCAGGACTCTGGCTCGGATCCTGCTCTGAGCCTCAGCATGCCAGGCCAGGTGCTGAGAAGGGTCCCCTTGACAAGAATGTCCTTCCAGGGGCAAGAAAAGAGAACAGAAAGATCCCAGGAGCTTTTGCTTCTGATGATCCCATAGCCCTCCCTGCTACTGACACCTGTAGGACCTCCACAGTATCGGCCACCGAAGATTCCGGTAGTCTGGCCAATGCTATTCTCAGCTGATGGAGCTGCAGGAAGACTACGCCACTATACCTTCTCAGGAACCAAAGATACTGCATCCCACCCAGCCAATACCCTCCCAGCCACTTCCAGGTGGAAGTCTTTTCCCACCAAGGATAGTATGAAAAGGCTTCAAGAGGTGACTACACCATCAAATGCACAGGATCAATTCAAAACCATCAGAAAGATTAAAAAAACAAGGAAACAATACTACAAAAGGAACACAATTTTCCAGTTACTGACCTAATCTCCCCGAAATGGAGATCTATGAGTTATCTGAAAAAGAATTCAAAATAATTATTTTAAGAAAGTTCAGAGAGATTCATGAGAACATAGTAAGTCAGTGAACTTATGAACAAAATGAGATAGAAACAGGAAAGGAATATAAAAAATTCTGGAGCTGAAGAGTACAACGAATGCAATGAAAAAAATGCAGTAGAGAGCTTCAACAGCAGGCACAATTAGGCAGAAAAAATGATCTGTGAGTTTGAAAACAGATCTCTTGATATTACCCAGTTGGAGGAAATTCAAGAAATTAGAAGGAAAAGAGTGAAGAAAGCCTACCTGTATTATGGGAAACCAACAAGTAAAATAATATTCATATTATGGGAATCTTAGGAAGAAGAGGGAGGGAGAAGGGGACAGAAATCTTAAAGAAAAAATAGCTAAATTTCCCAAATATAGAAAGCAATATGGCCATCTAGGTACATGAAGGTCAAAGATCCCCCAAACAGACTAAATACAAAGATATCTTCACCAAGTCACATTATAATTAGGCTCTCAAATATCAAGGACAGAGTTTTTAAGACAGCAAGAGACAAAAGAAGTATCAAATACAAAAGGGTCCTGATAAGGCAACCCACAGATTTATCAGCAGAAAGCTTATAGACCAGGAAAGAAGGGAAGGATATGTTCAAAATGCTCAAAGAAAAAAAACTTATCCAAGACCCAGCAAAATTGTCATTCAGAAATAAAGGCGAGATAAAGACATTTCCAAACAAAGAAATTGGAATTTCTCACCAATATACCTGCCATACAAAAAAAATGCTACAGGGAGTTAAAGCTGAAATGAAAAGACACTAAACAGCAACATGAAAACATGAAAATATAAAATATAAGATTCACTGGCAAAGGTACATATATAGTCAAATTTAACTCTAATACTGCAATGGTGGTGATAAATCACTTCAAACTCTAACATATAGGTTAAGACACAAAAGTGTTGAAATAATTATTGTTACAATATTACATTAATGGATACACAATGTAAAAAGATATTAATTGGTACATCAACATAAATTTTGGGGGCATGAATAATGAGTAGAAAATTTTAATGCAATTGAAGTGAAGTTGTTACTAACTTAAAATAGGAGTTTGTTACTATAAGATTTATTATAAAAGCCTCATGGTAACCACAGAGCAAAAACCTGTAAGAGACACAAATGATAAAGAAAAAGAGCCAAAGCACACTAGTACAAATAATCATCAACTCACAAAGAAAAAGAGCAAGATAGGAAGAAAGAAGAAGGGAACTACAAAACAATCAGAAAGCAATTAACAAAATGGCAATAGTAAGTCCTTACCTATCAAAAATTATTCTAAATATAAATGGCTTGAATTCTCCAGTTAAAAGACACAGTGACTGAATGAATTATACGGTGTCTCTAATAAGAGACTCACTTAAGCTTTATAGACATTCATTGGCTGAAAATGAAAGGAACGAAAAAGATATTCCATGCAAATGGAAACCATAAGAGAGCAAGGGTAACTATACTGATAATATACTTAAACAAGACAGTAGGTCAAAAACTGTAACAGGAGTAAAAAAAAAAAAAGATTATACAAATGATAAAGAGGTCAATTCTAGGCACCCAATACTAAAGCACCAAATTATATAAAACGACTGTTAATAGATCTGAAGGATAAAACAGACAGCAATGCAATAATAACAGGGCACTTCAATACCCTATTTTCAACAATAGATAAATCATCCAGACAGAAAATCAATAAAGAAATAATGGATTCAAATCACACTTTAGACCAAATATACCTATCAGACGTATACCAGAACATTCCATCCGACAGCAGCAGAAGACGCATTCTTCTCAAGTGCACACAGAATATTTCCGGGCTAGATTACATAATAGGCCACAAAACAAGTCTTACTAAAATTAAGAGCACTGAAACCATACCAAGTACCTTCTCCTATGACAGTGGCATAAAAGTAGAAGTCAATAATAGGACAAAAGCTGGAAAGTTCACAAGTGTGTGAGATTAAACAACATGTTACTGAAAAACTAATGAATCAAAGAAGAAATCAAAAGGGAAATCAACGGAAATCTGAAAACAAATGAAAATGGAAGCATAATATATCAAAACCTGTAGGATACTGCAAAAGTACTTCTAAGAGGGAAGTTTATAGTAATGAACATCTATATTAAGAAACAAGAGAGATCTCAAATCAACAACCTTACATCTCATGAAACTAAAAAAGAATAAACTAAGCTCAATGTAAGCAAAATGAAGAAAATAACAAAGATCAGAGCATAAAGAGATGGAGACCAGAAAATGGCAATGAAACTATGAACGGATTTTTTGAAAGACAAAAAAAAAAAAAAAGTTAACAAACCTTCAGCTAGATTAACTGAGATGAAAAGATAGAGGACTCAAATAAAATCAGAAATGAAAGACGAAATATTACAACTGATAACACAAAAATACAAAGGATTATGAGACACTATGAATAATTATACATTAACAAACTGGATACCCTAGAATAAGTGGATAACTTTTTAGGAACATACAACCTATCAAGATTGTATCATGAAGAAATATAAAATCTGAACAAATTACTAGTAAGGAGATTGAATTAGCGATCAAAACTTCCCAATGAAGAAAAGCCCAGGCCTAGATGGTTTTAGCAGTAACTTTTACCAAACATTTAAAGAATAATTAACATCAATCCGTTTCAAACTCTTCCAAACATTTGAAGAAAAAGAAACACTCCCAAACTCATCTTACAAGGCCAGCATTACCCTGATACTAAAGCCAGATAAGGATGCTACAAGAAAAGATAATTACTGGCCAATATCCCTGGTGAACACAGATGCAAAAGTTCTCAAAAAATATTAGCAAACTGCATTCAACAACACATTAAGATGATCATCGACCATGATTAAGTGGGAATTATCCCTGGGATGCAAGGAAAATTCAACATCCTCACATCAGTCAATGTGGCTGACTTTCACTAGAAAGTGAAGGATAGAAGCCATATGAACATCTCAATAAATGCAAAAAAGTATTTGACAAAATATAATTTTATGATAAAAACACTCAGCAAATTGGGGGCGCCTGGGTGGCTCAGTCGTTAAGCGTCTGCCTTCGGCTCAGGTCATGATCCCAGGGTCCTGGGATCGAGCCCCGCATCGGGCTCCCTGCTCAGCGGGAAGCCTGCTTCTCCCTTTCCCACTCCCCCTGCTTGTGTTCCCTCTCTCGCTGTCTCTCTCTGTCAAATAAATAAACAAAATCTTTAAAAAAAAAAAAAAAACACTCAGCAAATTGAGTAAGAAGTAATGTTCCTCAGCATAATAAAGGCCATATACAATAAGCACATAGCTAACATCATGCTCAACAGTGAAATGTGAAAATCCTTTCCTCTAGATTAGGAATAAGACAAAGATGCTCACTCTCACCATTTCTATTCAACATAGTACTGAAAATCGTAGCCATGGAAATTAGGCAAGAAAAAGAAAAACATCTATATCATAAAGAAAAATGAAATAGTCTCTGCAGATAACATGTTTATACATATAAAACCTTAAAGATGTCATGAAAAAATCATTAGAATAAATAAATTTAGTAAATTTGCAGCATACAAAATCAACATACAGAAATCAGTTGCATTTCCATATGCTAAAAACAAACATTCTAAAAGAATAATTAAGAAAGCAATCCCATTTACAATCATATTAAAAACAATAAAGTACTTAGGAATAAATTTAAATAAGGAGGTGAAAGACCTGTACATGGAACACTATAAGACACTGATGAAGGAGATTGAAGAAGACACATAAATGAAAACATATCCCATGTTCTTAAATTGGACAAATTAATATTGTAAAAGTAATAACACTACCCAAAGTGATCTACAAATTCAATGCAATCCCAATCAAAACCCCAATGGCATTTTTCACAGAAATAGAGAAAACTTTCCTAAATTTTATTTGGACTTAAAAAATACCCTGGATGGCCACTGTGATCTTGAGAAAGAAGAACAAGGCTGGACGGACGCATCATGCTTCATGACTTCAAACTATATTACAAGGGAGAGTAATCAAAACAGTAAGGTACTGGCATAAAAACAGGCATGTAGACCAGTAGAACGAATAGACTACACACAAACCCATGCATATATCATCAACTAAGTTTTGACAAGAAGATCAAGAACACAAAATGAGTAAAGGATAGTCTCTTCAATAAATGGTCCTGGGAAAACTGGATCTCCATTTACAAAAGAATGAAAATGAAACTGGACCACTGTTTTATCCAACTCCTAAAAATCAATTTGAAATGGATCAAAGACTTAAATGTAAGAACTGAAACCATAAAACTCCTAGGAAAAAACATAGAGAAAATTCTTGACCTTGATCTTGGCAATGATTTCTTGGATAAGACACCCAAAGCACCGGCAAAAAAGGCAAAAACAAACAAGTGGAACTACATCAAACTAAAAAGCTTCTGCACAGCAAAGGAAACTATCAACAAAATGAAAAGACAATCTATGTAATGGGAGAAAGTATTTGTAAATCATTTGCCCAATAAGGGGTTAATATCTAAAATATATAAGGGATTCATACAACTCAATAGCAAACAATATGGTTAAAAATTGGGCAGAGGTGGGCGCCTGGGTGGCTCAGTTGGTTAAGCGACTGCCTTCGGCTCAGGTCATGATCCCGGAGTCCTGGGATCGAGTCCCACATCGGACTCCCGGCTTGGCGGGGAGCCTGCTTCTCCCTCTGACCCTATCCCCTCTCATGCTGTTTCTTTCTCTCTCTCTCTCTCTCAAATAAATAAATAAAAAATTAAAAAATTAAAAAAAAAATTGGGCAGAGGATCCGAATAGACAGTGTTCCAAAGAAGATATACAAATGGTCAACAGATACTTGAAAAAGTGTTGAACATCACTGATCATCAAGGAAATGCACACCAAGACTATAATGAGATATCACCTCACACCTGTTAGCATGGCTATCATCAAAAAATGAGATAATAAGTGATGATAAGGATATGGAGAAAAAGGAACTCTTATGTGCTCTGTTGGTGGGAATATAAATCGTTGCAACCACTATGGAAAAAGGGTGGAGGTTTATCAAAAAATTAAAAATAGAGCTACCATGATCCAGCAATTCTACTTCTGGTTATTTATGTAATAAAAACATTTTAAGATTTATTTATTTGGGAGAGAGAGGGAAAGAGAGAGAGTGTGCATGAGCAGAGAGGGAAGAGGTAAAGGGAGAGGGAGAGTCTTTTTTTTTTTTTAAATATTTTATTTATTTATTTGACAGAGAGATACAGCAAGAGAGGGAACACAAACAGGGGGAGTGGGAGAGGGAGAAGCAGGCTTCCCGCCGAGCAGGGAGCCCGATGTGGGGCTCGATCCCAGGACCCTGGGATCATGACCTGAGCCGAAGGCAGCCGCTTAAATGACTGAGCCACCCAGGCGCCCCTATGCAATAAAAACAAAATCACTATCTGGAAGAGGTATCTACACTCCCATGGTCATTGCAGCATTATTTGCAATAGCCAAAAAGTGGAAACCACCTAAGTGGCTATCAATGGATAAATGCAAAGGAAACTGTGGTGTATATATATACAATGGAATATTATTCATCCACAAAAGAGAAGGAAATCCTATAATTTTTGTCCACATAGAAGGACGTGAAGGCATTCTGCTAGTTGAAACAAGACAGAAATAACAAATGCTGCATGATCTCATTTATATGTGTAATCTAATAAAAATTGAATTCATAGAAACAGAGAACAGATTGGTGATTGCCAAAGGCAGGAGATGGGGGTGTATGGGGGTGGAAATGAATGAAGATGGTCAAAAGGTACAAACTTCCCGTTATAAGATGACTAATTTCCAGGGATATAATGTGTAGCATGGTGACTATAATTAATAATAGCATATTGTATTTTTGAAAGTTGCTAAGAGAGTAAATCTTAAACATTTTAATCACAACAACAAAATCTTTTTTACCTATGTGAAGTGCTGGATGTTGCCTAATCTTACTGCGGTAGCCATTTCACAATATATATGTACATCAAGACATTGTGTTGTACACTGTAAATAGAACATACAGTTGTACTTCATTGTATATTGTACAATTACGGTTGTACAACGGTAAATATAGTGTTACGTGTCATTTATATCTCAATAAAATGGGAGAAAAATCCATTGATTATTAAATGTTTAATAATTTCAAGCCAAACAAAACATGCCCATGGACTACATTAATCAGTATGAATTAATCTATACATAAATCTATATAAAATAACACAAAAATCGGTGGCCTTCCGACTGCTTTTCTTGATATGAAGTCCAGCACATTGTTAACTACAGGAATTTTTTTTTTAAAGATCTTATTTATTTATTTGACAGAGAGAGACACAGCGAGAGAGGGAACACAAGCAGGGGGAGTGGGAGAGGGAGAAGCAGGCTTCCCGCAGAGCAGGGAGCCCGATGCGGGACTCGACCCCAGGACCCTGGGACCATGACCTGAGCCGAAGGCAGACGCTTAACGACTGAGCCACCCAGGTGCCCAAGAAGGAATTTTTTTTGTAGTTTTATTTTACTCATTCAGTTATGCCTATCTTAAAGACCCTGTGACAGACGTGGGGCTACTGTGGGTGGCAGAACACGTAACCCCTCAAAATAGGTCACTTCCAGCATAAGGATTATTTTGAGCTAAAGATACTTGAAAAACAGCAGGTGCAAGATCACACTGACATTGCCTTTTACTTCCTGAAAGCAGGAGATGATACTCCAGGGTAAAAGCTGCCCTCCTTATATTAGGAGGAGAAAAACATTCTTATCAGGAGAGACAGAGAGCTGAGGTTGAGAGAAAGAGGTACAAACAGACTTTGACAAAATAACTCTTATCTTCCTTTAGTCTCCCCATGACATCTTTGTTCCTTTTTCACAATTACTCACTACTCTGCTCAACCTAGTACATATAAGCACTTGCACCTTTCTGCTTTTTGGGTCTTCATTTTCTTGTGGAAACTGCTATGTACATGTAAGATAAAATTTGTATGTTTTCCTCTTGAAATTTCCTAGGAAGAGCAATAAATGGGTCTTGATATTTATAACAAACTCCTTTCAAGCACACCTGAGTTTATGATCATGAGGTGACTTTGAGAAAACACCTAAGGATGGGGGCTGGTTACCAGGGGAACCAACCAGGTGATTAGAGGATTAGAACTTTCAGTCCCACCATCCCCCCACACCAAGGTAGGGGAACAGGCCCGGAAGTTAAATCAATTGCCAAAGGTTAATGACTTAATCAATTGTGCCTATGTAATGACGCCTCTATAAAAATCCAAAAAGACAGGGTTCAGACAGTTTCCAGGTTGGTGTACCAGAATGCATCCATGTGTTATGTCCCAAACTCCACGGGGACAGAGGCTTGAGACCCTGCCATATGTATTTATTCATCTAGCTGGTGATTCATATTCTTTAATATCCTCTGTCATAAACTGGTAATCTAGAAAAAAAAATGGTTTCCTTGGTTCTGTGAGCCATTCTAGCAAGTTCATCAAACTCAAGGAGGGGGGTCATGGGGTCTGATCAGTCAGAGTACAGGTGAACAATCTGAATTTGGGACTGGCATCTGAAGTGGGGGGCAGTCCTGTGGGACAGAGCCCTTAATCTGTGGGATCTGAGGCTATCTTCAGGTGGAAAGTGTCAGAATTGAGTTACATTTGTGGGACACTTGGTCAGTGTCTACAAAGAATTAGAAAATTGCTTGGATGTATGGGGAGAAAGCCCTCACACTGGAATTGGTATGTCCTCGGACCATGGCTTTGTGACTAATGAGAATATTCTCTCTGGTTATTGGACTTGTATCAGGTGGTTAGTTAGCTGGCTAGGCACCCTGAACACAAAATGACAAGCAGAATTCTCTTTGCCGGACCATGCTAGTTCTCAGGGGAGTTTGTCTTAATAAAGGGGTCTCGGTCCATAAGGGGCCTTTGTCATCTCCACCTTAGTTGCCTTGTTAGCTCTTAAAAAGTCTCATCCTAGCATTGCCTACTCAGTATCACAGATGAGCAGGTCTGTGACTGGACTGCCACGTTCATGGGAGAACCAGAGAGAAGTTTTCACAAACATGAACTATTCTTACTGTCTGTGACAATGAAGGTCTTTACTTTCTTAAGCTATGTTTTAGGAGTAACTCTGGATCTTGGATGGGGCTGCATCTTTGCCTCTTCTTTAAGGAAGCTTCTTGTGTCCATAGTTAAGTCGCAGAAAGGCTTATTGCTTTGGAGTCACAGTGAAATAGATACACCTCTGGGGCGCCTGGGTGGCTCAGTCTGTTGAGCATCCGACTCTTGGTTTCAGCTCAGGTCATGATCTCAGGGTTGTGATCTCAGTGTTGTGAGATCAAGCCGTGTGTCTGGCTTCACGCTCGGCATGGAGTTTGCTTAAGACTGTCTCTCGCTCTGCTCCTCTACCCCTCTGCCCCTCTGCCCTGCACCCCCCCAAATAAATACATCTTTTTTAAAAAAAGAAATAGGTATACCTTTGAAGACTTTGGCTTTTATATCTAAAAGGAATGTTAGAGAGCTCTCATCCTAAACAAATATCCTATTAATACCTATGGGAAGATCAGACTGAAAAAGGGGGAGAAAAAAAAAGATACAAGAGAATGCCTTGGCTGGTTTAAGATTCCCTTGACTAGATTAGGTAGTAGAGATCAGACTTCGAGCAAAAATTAAGAAATGCAAAAGACACTCAAGCAAGCCTGAAACCTACATAAAACACTGATAGCTCCCCAGGCCCCCCCCTGCCCCCGCCCAAAGGTTTTGACAAGGTCACTGAAAACAGGCAGGAGGGCTCAATTTATGTTCCTTATTCTAACCACACCCCACTGATTCCAGGCCTTTCCATATTCCCCCCCACCCCATGACACACACAATTCCTTGGACTATCCTATACTTAAAGAAAAAAATTAAATGGCAATAACCCTAGATATCTGATAATAGGCAAATGTACCTCTGAATTCCTTCTTAGAGAAATCCTACATCCTTTCTCAAACCCTTGGAAATGTAAATATAAATATTCCAGAAGGTAATTCTTGGCTAATATAACCTCTGAGACAGAAAGAAAAAAAAGGAAAAAGAGTCTTTAAAAAAAAAAAACAAAAAAACCCTGCTATTTGTATTTCCACAGGGTCCCCCACCCCAAATTTAGTCCACTGCCTCCATAAAATTACCTGTCAAAGGCAAATAAAAATCTTAAAAGTCTTTCCCATAAATACTGGTAAGAAGATTTAGCCATTACTGAGCAGGTAACCTTAACTTGTTCCATCTGCCTAAAAACAGAATTTAGATGAAGTAATAATCATCATCATCACAACAGTAATAATGCAAAGATGACATCAACTTATAGATGTCAGGTATAATATAGAAACAGAATTTACTAACTCATGGCTGAGATTTAAAATGAAAATTCTAAGATCTCTATTTGCATCTGCCTATATGGTTATGGATGTCTCTATATATGTACGCATATATGTATGTGTGTATAGGTATTTACTACCTTTGAATGTTATTGCCAAAATTAATTCATAAAGGAGCTCTGCTTTAACTGGTTTTAAAAATAATAAGTGTTTACATGAAGTAACTATTTTAAAAACTCTCAGAAATATAGAAACTAACCCAAATAGTTTTCAAGGTCATGTGGTCTGGGATAATCTTCAGTAAATAAAAGCCAGTTTAAATTTGTTGGTTTAATAAAAACAGACGTCTTTAAAGTTGTCAACATTAAATATGATGCAGACTTAGAACTTTTTCTACCAGGGTTTACTAGTCGCATAAGCTTATGTTATCTCTACTAGATGTTTAAATTACAGAAGTTTAAATTTTCAACCTAAGAACAAAATGTACAATAAAAATAAATTGATGTATGTCAAACACAGCAGTAAAAAAAAAAAAAAAAAGGTTGGAGACAGCTGTATATTTTAACTTCTAGGTTCTTTGCTTCTCTAAATTTTTTCTGATACTTGTCTCATTTGTCAACAAGAAAAATACGACCATGGCCAGCTTTGTTAATGTCTTATGAAATTTTCATGAGTAATTCAAGCAAAATGGTTAAAAACAAGTAAATTAAATAAAGGATAAAGTTTATAAATGAACTTTTCAACAATAATTAAGTTTTACAATGTGTCTACTTAAAAATATTTTCTGAAATATTTTTAGTAACTTGAAATCTTACAGTTATACTAAATTAAATTAAATGATGGATATGCACTGAATATCTAGATCATTTCCAAATAAAATACTGAAATATTAATAGCTAAATGTATAGTTTACCTACCTTTGGCTTCTTATTTGAGAGAGGAAAGATATTTCGATCAGTAAACATGTTTTTCACCACATTGAAAAATTATACTATGAGGAAGCACGTGCCTCTAGAAATTATGAATGGTTTATTCATAAATTTGGTAATCTACTACAGAATGTTGGTAGGTGAGAAACAGTTCACAACTACTTAATTCCTGGTTTTCACTGGAAATTAGGGAAATCTAATAAATACATGTAAATAAAACTACTAGGAATAATGAAGGTAGAGGAAAGAAACCATATGCAAAATTTCAAGAAAAATATGATGTGTTTGTGCTAAGGGAAAGTATGAGGTGTAAAGAATGTGTTTTGTTAGGGAAGAGTAGAGTAATTTTGTCCTAGTTAAGGATATTTAAAGGTTGTTTAAAAATTTAAAAAGAGGAAAATAAAGGACAAAAAAACTGGATTAAAAAAAGAGAAGAGAGTCTTGTGATGTCAAGCTGGCTAAAATTTAATGAATTTATTAAAAGGGTTTTTAAAAAATGAGCTTCAATATCAATACTGTACCTACGCAACAGTAGAATTTAATTTCCCTTCTCAGTTAAAAGAACAAAGTTTTCCTAGATTGTTGTAAAAGACTTTCTTTACCTGTTGAATAATCTGCCTAGAAAACACAGAGTCTGCGTTTTATCAAAATAATTTCCTGTGCTTCATGTTGTCTTTATCAGGTCTTTGATAATTTGAGAATGAGAAAACGGAGTCTTCTCAATATTGAAAGAACTAAGGTTTTCTTTACAGTCATGTAATCTTCAGTACTTATCTTTGAAATCTTTTATTATCACTTTGTTACACAGATAGCTAAGAATTGTTTCACAGTGATCTGTGTTCTTATTTGATCAAGCGTTCAAGCCTTTTGACATTTTTGTCAAACTTCCCAAATCAAATTGTAAGTAAACTCTTTTTGACTTCAGACTGACTTCGAGATTGCCCAGAGGGTCCCTGGAAAATCTCAAAAGAATGTGTTCTCTGACTTTGTAAAAAAAAAAAAGAGAGATGTTAAACTAACTAGGTTTATTTAATATGTTAAAATACATGAGAAACATTGTCAAATAAGAAGTAATGTTAAATCTTTAGATGATATTTGTATGGGCATGTGTTACCAATATAAAGGTTTCAGAAATTATTTTGTATGCAGACTGAATTATATCCAAATTCACAGAAATATGTCAGTCTTTATACTGTGTAATCAGGTATAATTCCAGTTATTATCTGAGAATGTTGTATGCCAAAGAAATAACCAAATTTCTTTGTCAGTTGCATTATAATTAACTCTCACCAGATCTTTAACCATGTCTATTTTTCAGTCTTGACATTCAAAAACTTCTGTTTTACTCTGATGCTTTTCTGAAAGCTTTTGCAATCAACTATGGGCAAAAAGCGCTCCACCTTAAAGGAGATCCATAGAAAGGACTCTGACAATTACTGTAGTGTCCAGGTTCCTGATAACTTCAAAATCATTCCAGTGAACTGGATGAGAATTTCCAGAATTCTAATAAAGAAACCAACGAGTTCAGAAAACTGCTACCCCAAGATCAAGCAGAGCAAGAGTTGATTCCTTGTGGGGGGGGGCGGGGGGGGGGCCGGGAAACGCCTGCATGGCTTAGTTGTTGAGCGTCTGCCTTGGGCTCAGGTCATGATACCAGGGTCCTGGGATCGAGTCCTGTATCTGGCTCCCTGCTTGGTGAGCCTGCTTCTCCCTCTCTCCCTCTCCCTCTGTCTGCTGCTCCCCCGGCTTGTGCTCTCTGTCAAAGAAATAAATAAAATCTAAAAAAAAAAAAGAGTTGATTACATGGGACTAAGTGACCTGATGAGGATGATAATAACTTTGACTGGGAAACACTACTGGTTCCTTAGTGCTTTGTGTTCCAGATTTAAGGAAACCTTTTTTTTTTTTCTTTTCACTTAAGCTAACTGTAACTTGCAACAATTTAGTAGACTGTACCTTTGTAAACAAAATGAAACATTTATTTTCTCCCTTGCTGATCCCCCTTGAATTCAGAAACTCATATTAAGTATTCTTATTTTCATGGAAATACAATAATTTGCATAAGTTCAATAAGAATCTGTTCTCCTTATAACAGGACACAATTGGAAACATCAGTTATATTACCAAGGCTTTGACAGGACTGTCATATTTGAGAACAATATGCACGGAATCAGATATGACCAGATTTAAGAAACTAATTTTGATGTTATGGAACCAATACTTAGAAAACTCTCTTGGACTACTGGCCTGGTACCTGGCCTCCCTGGTTCTCAGCCTTAAGGGTTTGTAAAGAAGGTTACTGCCTGGCAGACCCAGGAACCTCAAGATATCTTGCAAACCTAAAGAAGAGTTCACCCCAATCTGTAGGTAATGACAGTGAAGTCTGGTGGCATGTTTCTGATGTAGCTTCTTAGCCTCACAAGGCTTTTAAAAGTCCAAGCTGAGATTCCTCATGAAAAGTTCCAGTAAAGCAAACTTAAAAAAAGCCTGTATGATAGGTAAATCACTATTGTTGCTGCATTTACGTAAATCATTGGGCCAACTTTAAGGAGACTAGACTTAGTTTGCGAACAAATTAGTTTTAGATTATCTTTGATAAAAATGGGAGTGATCGTAGGGCAAAAATTCTACATTTCAATAAAAACTATCTATAAGATAGCCTTGTGGGTTGTTGAATAGTGTCATGGTCACGGACTTGGAGCCTTTCTTCCTCTTTGTAAACTGTCTCCTGCCATCTTGTGCATTTTGTCAGTGGGTAACATTTCCAGTTTTCCTCCTATGCTCCTGACTTGACATCACTGAGAAATGTAACTGCCTTTCTTCCGAAGTCGGGCAAATGGGAACTGAGTGACGGGATATGAATTTCCAAGAAATCCCCACGACAGATTGTGTACGAACAGCCTTTATCCCTGCTGCCGCCTCAGCCACTCAGAACGTTCGTCAGAGCACCTGATGCCACCAGCAGACACATTCAAACTGCAAACCAAGGAAAATTCATCAGACTGCCACCACCTGTCCTCATCCTACCATCTAAAGAGGTTTTGAGCCCAAGATCTAAAAATCTTCTTGACGGATTGCCCTGTGAAGTCAAAACTGAGCTTGTAGTTTCTTCTCATCACTAACCTTTGCTTTTCTTTTGTTGTCATAGAAATGCCCCTCATAAAATACCTGATTACTCACACCATATACAGGCCTAATTTAGATGGGTCTCCTGAAATAAAACACAGCTGTTTGACTGAATGGGCCTCTTCTCAGGACTAAGAGACCAGTTCAGTGAGATATGGAACAACCTACCAACTCAGCTGCTGGACTAGGAAACTTCCCGGGGAAGTTTCAAAGGGAGGGAATGAAGGGTATCAGAAGAGGCCACCCCCAAATATGCCATTTTAACATAAGGATTGTTTTGAGCTAAATGCACTTGAAAAAGCAGCAGGTGCAAAAACACACTGACCTTCCCTTTTTCTTTCTGAAAGCAGGAGATAAAACTACCTTGTGAAAGATACTCTCTCTGTGCCAGGAGGAAAGAAATATTCTTACCACCAGAGGCAGAGAGTTGAGGTCGAGAGAAATCTATAGGAACAGACATTACTAAAATAACTCTTACCTTCCTTTAGTCTCCCCATGACATCTTTGTTCCTTTTTCACAATTACTACTTTTTGTTCAGTCTAGTATATGAGCACTTGGGCCTTTCTGCTCTTGGGGTCTTCATTTTCCTGTAGACACTCCCTTGTACATGTGGAGTCAAATCTGTATGTTTTTCTCCATCCATCTCTCTTGTATCAGTTTAATTCCTAGGCCAGCCACAGAACCCAGGAGGGTAGAAAGAAGTTTTTCCTCCCTTACTCTACTCAGTAGAGAATAAAGGTTTTGTGAATATATGGCCTGTCGTATATAGCTGTCTTGTTTCTGTTGCCTGTCCCTGTAAATTTTAGATTCCCAGTTGTCAGACATCATAGCTCTTTAGTTTTAAACATGGTCTAGAGCCTGATTTGGGATCATGGAAACTGCAGGCTCTTAATACACTGTTGATTGAGTTACTTATCATTTTGTGCTCATTCAAAAGACATCTACTATGTCTATCTCTCGCAGAGACATGAAAGCTTTTTTTATTCTGTGGAATAACTGGCTAGAGTAAAAGAAAGGGTCAATCTCATTCTCCCATCCATTCTTATTTGCTACTAGAATTAAAGCCTCAGCAGATGGTAGGACTTTTAATGTGATGATGCTGAAAATGTCACATCTCAGACTCCCATCTAACTCTTGGGCATCTCCAGTTTTCTGTCATCATAAACTTTGCTGCCCAAAATGAAACTCATGTCTTGCCCACCCACTTTCTCTCTTCATTCCCTATCTCAGGTGTGGGTCTGAGATGAGAAGAGCTCCTTCCCTCGCCACCAGGCCGGGTGAGTCACGGAATTAGGAAGCAGCAACAAACATGGCATGTATCAGTGTCAGGCTGATGGAAGCAAGCTGGCTTTCCAGTATGACCTAAGGTGTGAGAAAGACACAAATAGCACCACCTAAGACCGTAACAAATTCCAGGCACATACTAGTCACTCCGTTTTTCAATTTTGACCTTACGATGGTGTATTTGTCAAGGTAGGCAACTAGAACAAATTATATTCTGGAATTGTATTTATTTGATTTATAACTTTTGATCATTTAGATATTCGAGGGACTCCATTTGGACTGTCATCCCAGGTCCCATAAATTCTCGTAAGGTCAAAGTGATGCTACTTGTGAAGGTGACAATTTCCTCCTTGAACCCTGTGGCACCGGGAGAGGAGATTCGTGCTTGTGAGAGATGTCTGAGGCTTCCTTTTCCAGACTCTAGGGGATAACTTGAGAAAAACAAAAGCAGGCAATAATGGGAGGAGGACTGCCCAAACGATCTTCCTCTCTGCTCCCTCTTAGGTTCAGAAGCTTCCCAAAATCCTCTGCTTAGTGGCAACATTGAGCAGAAGAGCAAGGGTGGCTGGGATAGAGTCACACAGAGAAGAGGAGACTGTAAAAATGTATCTGACCCAAGAGAAGTTTTGAGACTTGCTTACTTCTTGAGAAAAGAGTAGCAGTCTAGCAAAATGGAGGCATTGGGAGGAAGACCTGGGGGTGGTGGGGAGAAAAGAGGAACATGGGGCACAGAAAGCAAAAGCAAATAGGGTGCTTTTCAGTGGCCTAAGGAGTGTCCCCATGGTCATATCCAGGAGATTTAGGCAGAGGTCAGTGCTTTCTTAAGGTGGAAAGGAGGAGAAAGCTAGAGGGCATGTGTGTATATGTGTGTTTTTGGCAGGTGGGAGGCAGGGACACTGACTTTCCATCCCCATCTCCTACATCCCTACTGTTTAGATTCTTGCTGGAAATTCTGGTAAAGAGTTGCCTGACTCTATCTCTCTCTTGCTCTCTCTCTATATGTGTATATATATATATGTATATATGTGTGTGTGTGTGTGTGTTTCTTAGGTAAGATGCCCATCAGAAGATGAAATAGAGTAGCCCTGTAATCTCTGCTCCCTCCTGCCTCAAGAGCAGGTATTAGAGACCCATTCCAGCAAAGACCTACACATCATTGGCCTAGAGAGGAGAAGCCTAATGGGATCATAGGTCTGAAATGCAAAGTTGACCAAACTTCCTCTCTGCCTCCATGGTGCCCAAAGTGGTGCATGCCATCTAAAGCAAGGTGCAAGATGATTTACGGGGTACATGGAAAAATAGAACTTCTATTTAAAATTTTTCTGTTTAAAATTTCTATTCATCATTTACAAAATGTAGGACATATTGGTATACTAATAAACACATCCGTATAGCATGCTCTAAATTTCTTTACTGATGGTCTAAACAATCAAACATTTTAAGACCATGCTTCTGGTAGATAAAGTTCAAACTCCCTTTGCACAGTATGCAAGAAGCTCTGGCGTGGTTAGGCTAAGACATGCCTTACCTTTCATGCTTAACCACTTCCAAACTTTTACAGTTCTGGCACATATCAAGAAGTGAGGAAAGCAGAGGAAAGGACAAGAGGAAAGTGAAGCAAAGACAAAGTTTCTCCTAATGTCTATCCTCAACCTGTTCTCATGGGGAAAGCATATGGCACCACAAAGTTATCTCACCTTTAGGCAAGGGGGCCAGGCTTTTGTCCGCCTGGATCAGTCAGCCCGGGGCTCCTGATGCCCTTCAAGGAAGGCAAAACCTTCCAGGCACTTCCAGGTGAGGGACCTCCCCTCAGCTGAAGGTCATTCTCTGGAGAGGCTACAGCTCTGAGCTGTTCGCAGCTAGCTTCCACAGCAGCTGGGGAGTTTGGTGTGCCCGTCTGATTTAAGGCAATGGCGTGGATGAAGTACGAATAGCATTGCTATATTTTGCCACATTGATATCTACAAATCTATAATGAGCTTTACAGAAATGATACTCATGTGAGCACACTGCCATTTTATTCTGTCAACACACTAATTGTAAACTTGAGAACTTACAGTCTTGTGTTGTTGTCTTTCCTTTAAACATGTTTCTATTTTGGTTAGCTAGTCTTTCCAAAACCTGGCTTTTTTTTCTAAATACTTTAGTCTCTACGTCTTCCTTTTTACCTGGATAATTTCTTTTCCCTTTAAGACTTATCTCAGATGCCAGTTTCTCTTGGAAGCCTTCCCTGATCCTTCTAAACCTGGGATGCGTTTCTACTACTCAGTTCTCATAAATAGCTCGTATATTCCTGCATCATTGTGTTGTAGGATTAGCCCACTGCGTGACTGAATCAGTCAGGGCTTGGTCAGGAAAACAGAAAGCACTCCATGTTTTCTGGGCTTTCAGGATTTGCTCCAGGAATGAGGACCTTATTTGAACATTGGAAGAGCTGAGGAAGTCATGAAGGCAGGGGAGCCCAGGGGAGGGCCACCAACACTGAAGAAGACCTGGCAGGAAGTAACAGTGAGGGCGGGTCTCAGAAACTCACCAGGAACATGCTGCGCTCCGAGAAGCACTCTCAGGTGCTCTGGGCACCACAGTCCCCAAGAGCTCACCAGGGAGCTGCTCTGAATCTCTCATCTGCTCCTGAGTCTAGCTGCAATTACCTCTAGAGTATACAGCCCCTCTTTCTCTTCCACCTTCTGAATCTCCAGCAACTTCCTCTTATGGGAAGCTCCAATCCCAGGGAAGGGGATTTTTGAGAGCAAACCTTAAAGGGGACGGTGGTGGTGCTGAGCTGCAACAGATTATCCAGCGCCGTGTCACATGATAGATTATGAACTCCTCCTCAGCTCGAGAATGTTCCTCAATCATCTTTACATTTTCAGTGCTTAATTTCAGCTCCTGGGAATTAGAGGTGCTCAATAAATGTTCCTGAAGTGATTGAATAAGTGAATGAGAGGACAATGGCTCCCTGAAACCTGAGGATTTGGGTTGTATTAAAAAAGATGCTATGGGGGCACCTGGGTGGCTCAGTCGGTTAAGCAGTAGACTCTTGATTTCAGCTCAGGTCATGATCTCAAGGACTGTGAGATGAAGCCCCACCTGGGCTCCAGGCTGGCATGGAGGCTGCCTAAAGATTCTCTCTCTCCCTCTCCCACTCTCTCTCTTAAAAAAAAAAAAAAAAAAAAAGCTATGAAAGATCAATGGTCATCTCCGAAGAACATTTAATTTTTCAATTATTTTAATTTTTATTGGAGTATGACATACAATATTACATTAGTTTCAGGTGTACAACGATTCCACAATTATACACATTACAAAATGCTCACCACACTTAGTCACCATCTGTCACCAAAGTTATAATATTCTTGACTATATTCCCTATGCTGTGCTTTTCATCCCTGTGACTTATTTATTTTATAGCTGGCAGTTTGTACCTCTCGATCCCCTTCACCTATTTCTCCCATCCCTGCATCCCCTCCCCTCTGACAACTACTAGTTTGTTCTCCATATTTATGAATCCATTTCTCCTTGTTTTTGTTTGTTCATTTTTTTGTTTTTTAGATTCCACATGTGAATTCATATGGTATTTGTATTTCTCTGGCTTATTTCACTAAGCATGATACCCCCTAGGATCCATCCATGTTGTTTCACGTTGCAAGATTTCATTTTTTTATGGCTGAGTAATACTCGATTGTGTATATATACCACATCTTCCAGAAGAACTTTATATTTGGTAACATACGGTAGCGATAGTAGCAATTCAGGATTATATGTTTCCCAAGTTGACAGGAACCGTCACATTTCTGAAATCTAAAATCCTAGGTAGGAGGGAGTCTTCACAATCAGTATACTGGAGCTGGTCAGGCACATTAGGTCAGAGAGCCCAATCCCTGCAACATTACCTCTGTAGGATTCTTTCTTAAATTCTTTCCAGGGCCCAAGAACTACGTGCATATTAAGTGAGCTGCCACTAGGTGGGACTCTTGCTTGTTTGTCATAGTAGATCATTTATTGTTTCTAGACAGGGACTTAACTACAATTTACAACTTCATAAAAGCAATTAAACTATCCCTCAAACTATAACTATAAAATTGACATCAGTTGACATAAGATACATACCACTTCAAACAAGAACCACCGCAAACATAAAAACCCAAGAGCCTAACATCGTTTCTATAACACTTGCACCATTTCAGAGTTGGCACTAGAATCTTGTTCTCTTCAGTGTTCCCAGGGGCTCTTTTCCCCGGTTACCCTGTTCTTGCTTCCTAGGAAGGGGGGATGGTTCAGAGCCTTATTGTTTTCCAATGCACCAGAGGAGGATGGGGAAACACTTTTTTCCCCAGCAGGTGAGTAGGCACTTATATTAGTTCAAATTATGGCCAAGGAACAGCTGAGCATGATAAAAAGGCAAAATTCCTACAGCATGTGTAAAAAATCTTTCCCCTTAAGATCTAAAAATTTCTAACTAAATTAAGGCTTCCCCTATGACTTCTTACACTTTTTTTTAAGGTACAAAAGTAATATATATTCATTGAATAAAACCCAGAAAATAAGCAAAGAGAAAAAAAAAGAAAAATCATTGATTTCAGCTCCAATAAGCAATAAATATTTTAGTGAATGTTTTTCATGGTCATTTATTAATCATTCACTTACATATGTGATTGACTTGGTACACTCTTTTTTTTTTAAAGATTTTTAAAAATTTATTTATTTGACACAGATAGATAGGAGAGAAGGAACACAAGCAGGGAAAGTGGGAGAGGGAGAAACAGGCTTCCTGCTGAGCAGGGAGCCCGATGCAGGGCTCGATCCCAGGACCCTGGGATCATGACCTGAGCAGAAGGCAGACGTTTAACGACAGAGCCACCCAGGCACCCCAACTTGGTACGCTCTTAATACACACTCTATGTGCCAGGCACCATGCTAGGTATGAGTTTGCAAAGAAAAACAAGATAGACAGGCTGTCTCTATGAGAGATATATAGTACCTCTCTTTCTTTGTATCTTTCTATAATATATATATGAGTATATAAACATATACACATACACCCATACATATATTTTACAGAAAGGGTATTATATTAAACATAGTGTTTTGTATCCTGCTTTTTTCCCCTTAATAATATACTAAGAGTATTTTCCATGCCATTAATATTTTTCAAGTGCATTATTTTTAGTTCACAATTATTTTATCTTCTATTAATAGTATTTAAATCTAATTTTCCTGTTCTTAAAAATGTAAGTTGTATCTACCTTGTTACTACAAAAATAATGATTCAATGAACAACCTTGTAGCCAAATTTTTGTTCACAACTATAATTATATTCCTGGTCTAAATTCCCAAAGGTAGGGTTGATGGATTAAATAAATTGCAAAATTTGAAGGCTTTGAGGCTATGGTTAAATTTCCTCCATAATGGCTACATCAATTTTTGTCTCTCTTCACTCATGTCTTTGAATCTTCACCAATACTGAATATTTTCACTTAAATAAAGTTTTCAATTCTATAGGTACAAATATTACTTCTTTGTTATTTTAATTTATATGATTTATGCTCAGTGGATTATTAATGAGGTAGAATGTATTCTTATGCTAGTAACCTTTGATCAAGCAAGTGGGTAGAAGCCAGAGGTTTTTTGTTGTTGTTGTTGTTGCCTGCAGATGGCAGTGATTATTAACCTGTCGTTCTGAATTCAAAGTGTTGGCTTTACCCAGCTTCTATCTAAAAGTGCTATCTTAATGGCAAGGTTTATTGTGTTCTAATAAAAATTAGTAAGAGTCACACACTACCTCAGAAGGAGGGAGCTGATTTTATATGCTTAACATGATGTCATTTAAAATGTTAGGCCACCAGACATGGAACACAAAAAGCTTATTAAATTGACATATGAGAAACATTAAATAGTGACAAAGTTTACGAGCAGGATTTGTTATTGTGGCCACACTTAAGTAATGCATTTTAGAAAATGAGATTCCAAAATATAAATTATGATAAATTTTGTGCTTTAAGTTTTAGCTCGAGAACAGGATGTGGCAGTAATGGGTAATTGTTCCTCGAAGACATTGGCAAGGCACGTTCTGGAATGCAGACAATAATGCCATCCAAATGGAAGGAATCATGAGAAAGGCAATGCGTATCAAACTGCAAACACCGTCTTCCTCTTATGTAAGCTCTTGGATAATATGTGCATTTTTAAAGTCATAAGGAAGATATAATGGGGCTGCAGAAATCTGGAAAGAGTCCACTAAAATAGTCAAGGGAAATGAGTAGGAATCATGTACCGGTCAATCAAAAGGTGGATGTTCATCATAAAGGAGTAGGAATGTGATGAGAATCATTTTTTCAGGGGTCATCGGGCACTGCCTTACCTTTGAAGGGGTTAATATAGGGCATTTAAAGACAAGTGTTGCTTTCAATTGTGTACATTCATGGAGTTTGCATATGGAGAGTTTGTAGAAAATGGAAACACAAACATGTTTAAGGTGAGGTACCCAGACCTGTTACTTTCTAACACATTGCAAAGGGATGAAAATGGAAGTTTTGGGGATACCTCCTTTCTCTTCGGAGGCTGAAGTCACTGAGTGAAGACAGCTCTGCTTTTCTACAAGCTACTTTTGGTTATAGGACAGACCACTTGAGCAGGAAGGATTTCAAGTCAGACTCAATGCCAGTACATTCCTATTTTCATCAGAATTACAGATCAGTTTAGAAAGGTAAAGCCAAAGCATTGTACTATCACGAAAATGCACAGGCAATTTGGATAGTCTTCTTGGAGGTACTTAGAGGAGGCTGGATAGGATCTTTTTGTAGCCACCAGAGATCTGTGCATTAAATGCAATGACATTAGATTTGTAATTCTATGACTTTAAAAAGAGAGGAAAATGAGCATCAAGATTATGAAGGAAAAAAAAGATTCTAAGGGGAATGAACCTGAATATGAAATGTTCTTATTTGGCAAAGCTATCTGGACAGTGGAGCTGCCGACTTTCTTCCTTTCCTTTGTTTCTCTCTCTCCAAGCCAAAATTTTCTCATTATTGATTCAGTAACTATTTATCAAGCCTTATTCCAAACCAGCATTATAGGCCAACAGTAGTCTCTCAATACATATTTATTTAGTGGGTAAATTATGATAGTTAGTGGTAATACAAAGAAGATCAAATCATAGTTTCCATCTTCACATGGGCAGAAAGGAAATAATGAGCAAGAGAGGAACAGAATTGAAGAGATAGGATACTGATTTACTAAAGAAATAACTATAATATAATGTGCGGTACATCTCCCTAAGTACTGCTTTAACATTCTACAAATTTTGAAATGTGGTTTTATTTTCATTCTGTTCAAAATACATATTTCCCTTTTGACTTCTTCTTCAACCCATGAGTTTCTTAGATGTGTTTCAGTTTTAAAATATTTGGGGATTTCCCAGATTTTTTTCTGTTGTTGATTTCCTAATTTAATTCCATTCTGGTCAGAAATCATTTTGAACTCTTTTAAATTTATTGAGGGTTTTTTGGGTCTGTTTTTAAATTAAAAAAAAATTTTTTTTTTTTTTTGCAAATAACTGTACAGAATGGGAATCTTTGGATTTGGATAGTCACTCTGTACATTGTCAAGTTAAGTGAAACTAACTGCTGTAACAAACAACCCCCAATCTCAGTTGCTTAACATAATACATATTTTTATCTTTCTCATAGTCCAAAGTATGTTTGATGGGCAGCTTTTCCTGTGATGATTTAGGTACCCAGGCTCTTTATTTTGGTTCTGTTATCCTCTAGGGTAGTCTCAAATTCCCACGTGGAACAGATCTCTGCATTCCGTTGCATAATGAGTAAAGAGAAAGAACATGGGAGATCATAGTAAAAGTTCTAGAAGTCAAGCCTGAAAATGCTTTAAATTACTTTTGCCCTCTTTCCATTAGCTGGAACCCAATCATATGGCCTAAGTTCATAGTAAGGAGGGAAGGAAATGTTATTCAGGTGTTCTCAGGAAGAGGAGGAAAAATATGGATATTGAGGAGTGCTAGCATTCTCTATTGTAGTACATTTACAATGATCTGGAACGAGGCTCCCTTCCATAAAGGCATATATTCCTCAGTTTCTTAAACTTTCTAGTTATCTATTCCACTCATGTCTAAATAGCACATCTCGGGATATCTTCCTGTATAACTGCAGAAAATTGCACTGAAGTCCTTATAGGATTTCAGTTTGTCACCCATAATCCAAGAGCTTTTTCCCTTGCTTTTGATGTTTCATTTCTGCTACTGCAGGTTGTCCCACTTCACTATAAACATGACCAGAGCTTGTTTTCTTCATTCCTTAAGACCACACCAACACAAGAAAGACAATGAATAGTACTGATTATTAGCAAAGCATTACTGAAGACCTGGGTAGACAATCAAGAAGGGATTCTAACATGGAAAAGAAAGGTCCTTGACATTGCTGTTTCAAACCTCTAGCAACCAAACCCTGCTATAGAAGGCTTTCACTGGCAATTTCTCCCCAGATCTTAGGATCTGGCCTATTGGCATGCATATGGAGGCTATTTTAAGTCCATCTCCCAATTTCTTCTCTCTCTCCTCCCAAAGATCTCTCCTAGAACCAACCAACCAGCAGCTTCTCAGCTGCCAGAACAATCAGCAAAATACTCACTTTAAGAAAATAAAAACTATTGGCCAATCAAATAATAAGAAAGCCAATAGGAAATAGCTTCTCTGTCAAAGGGAAACATCTTTTTACCTATTAGGCTGAACAATTTCAACTTCCTTTAGACTCAACATTTCTGATACAGAGTAGTCTTTGGTATTGGCTTTGTCCATTTAAAAAGAGTTTAAATAACTTTCTCCCTATCAAGATCCCCTACTTCCTAGAAAAACTACTCTTTTTGATCTTTGCATTATTTTTGTTTGTTTGTTTATTTGATTCCCTCCGCCATTTTTTCCTCATTCTACTGGTGGTATATTTTAATAAGGTTTTTCCTAACTTCAGGAAACTGTGAAAAAAATGAAAAGAAATCTGATCTTTCAAAGAATCATTAAGAATAGACATTCTCAACCTTGTCTGCACATTAGAATCACCTGGGGAGCATCTAAACCTTTGTTCCTCAGATCATCCTCCAGACCAGTCAGATTAGAATGGGGGGAGGAGGGGAGATAAATATCAGTGCCTTTTTTTTTTTTTAAGTTCTTCATGCGATTTCAATGTGTAGCCAAGATTGAAAGCTACTGGATACCAGAGAGATCCATTCTCAATTTCAAAGAGTTAACTTTTAGATGATGGTCAGATTGGAACAAGATATATGTGTTTACAAAATCAGAGAGCTAGGTGTACCTTTAGAGCCATTTCTCTTGGGAAATAGCCTACAATTTGTTTGGATTATCACTGTTTGAAGATCCTGACACTGGGATATAATACATTGGCTTCCAGATGAAATTAGGTTGCTGTTTTCTCTGCAGGCCATAGCATCAACCGAGGTAATCACTCGACTGTCAAATCTGCATTCAAACCTGGGAATGAGTCTCATTGCCGGTTGAATTTTATCCATGGGTAATTAAAACATTTCATAATAAATAGAATTTAAACTAAGGGAATTTTACGTAATTTCCCATGGCCAAGATTATTAGACTGCTGGTAAAACTTTTAGAATCAGTGGTGTAAAGAAAATGCAAGAATGATTAAATAACTTTACAGATATCCTAAACTCCCAGCTCACCCAGTGTATAACTGTGGTAAAAATAAATTAATTTCAAGATTAATTTTCTGGGCCCAGAGTTAGCTTCGCAAAATAGTGAAAGTTGTTTGAATTTCCTGAATTCCATCTTTTTTCACAATTTAATAGATGTTTATAAAGGAATTGGAGAATTTTGTATACGTATGTGATAGGTACAAAGTTATTGCCTTTAAGATATTTTTTTACCCAACTCTTACTAATTAGAAGCTGGTTGAGTGGCTGCCTTTACTCCACTGAGGTTCCTATTCTTATTCCATAACTGTCTGGGGTAGCATTACATTTTAGTCAGATGCTTTTCAGGTCATCTTTGACTTTTTATTCTCCTCTATCCCCTAACTCCAGGGTCACCAAAATAAATAATTTCTCACTTTGGCATAGCTTTCAGATATTTTGCATTCTCTACCTTTCCACTGCTACTTTTTGTAAATCAGGTCTTTATTACTGAACTTCCTTGCTGGTATCCCAACTTTCATCAACCTTTCTCTTTTTAACTTGCCCTGGTCTTTTATGAACTTTACCTTCTTGGTCACCATGTTTAGCAAAGCCATGAGTTCTAAACTCCTCTTTCTTCATGTCTTTCATAAACAGAATATTCTCTGACTCTCCAACCCATTTCCTACTATTCCAGCACCCATCAGTGTTGGCAATGCAGATCTTCCATAGGATAGTCTTAAAAGAAATTTTAAAAGGGGTGGTGGTGGTTGGTACTTAAGAATAATTTGAGTTACTTTGAAAATTGCTTTTAATGCAACACAATCCTCTAACTAAAGATGCAGTCTAGTTGATTTTCAAAAGTACAATTCATTTATTTCCCCTAGAACCAACTGCTCTGTGCCTTGGGTAAGTCACTCTGCCACTTGCCTCAGCTATAAAGGTATGAGAGTAATTCCTGATCCCCATTCACTCCTTGTGAGCAATGAGTAGTCAGAGGAGATGATAGCCAAATAGATGTGGGGTACATGCCAAGTTAGTGAGTCGAAAACATGTTATTGTTGTTTTTGAAATGAAATTGGAGCATGCAAACCTGATCCTCTTCAAAGATCAGTTTCTCCCACCTTCAGGAAGATGCTAATTAGTGGGTCTGCTTCTTCCCTCCCAGCTGCTTCCACTCTAAGGAAATCCTCCCCGCCCGCCTCCATCAACACTCTGCTGAAGGGGCAGGCCCAGGTGATCAGGTTTTTTAACCTTATAACCCACTCCTCCCAGCTCTTTGGAAACAGGCTGAGTGGAGAGTAAACCCAAAGATAGGGATGCCATAGGCCCCAGAGAGTGGCCAGCAGCTTGGTAGAGTCAATTATATTTATTCATTCAGGGATTTTGAACCAAGTAACACCAAAAGGCCAGCTGATGGTAACTGAGAAATGCCCCAAAAAGGGGGGAGGTTCAACATTTTATTCATTGTTTTTCATCCATCTCCCACCTCTTTCTTTTATGTTTGTATAGTGAACCTCAGATGTCATGTTATTTCACCTCTAAATACTTCATTACATATCTTTAATAGATAAGGATTCTCTCTCTCTCTCTCTTTTTAACATTTTAACAGATTTAATAGTGTAGGGCAGGAAATAATTTTCCCTCTACCTATCTGAGTTCTTAGCTGAGACCCATGTAATAAAAGATAGATTAACAAGAGAAACACAAATAGAAATTTATTAACATGTTTACTTCATATTTACATGGGAGAGATCCAGGGAAAAATGAGTAATTCCCCCAGGTGGCTTAGAATTCAGACTTAAACAGCACCTTAACTGGGAAAAGAGGGAAAGAGTATAGGCCTTTGGGAGAGTAAAAGGATTTTAGGAAAGATGAACGGGTCTTTAGAAAAATAGATGGGGGGTATAGTTTGTGACAGTTTGTCAGAGTGTGGTATGGACTTCCAGCCTCCTCTCCTATGATAAGAGTCGATCCTCCCTGCTTGATGAAACTCCCAAGATGGTATCTGTGACATTTGACTTCCTTTTGGAAGATCTGTACTGAGGCAGATAAGGGGAGTTCGGGGAAAGCCCTTCCCGGTATTTGCCATTTTTGAGGCCTATGTTTCAAAATCATCAACATGGCATCAAAGCAGCATATTTTGGGTTGGCATGTCCTAAACTGCTACAGTCATATTTTGGGGTGGCACATTCTGTCACCTTTCATCTCCTCTAATACCCAGTCCATATTCAAGTTTCTCCAATTGTCTGAAAGATGTCTTTTTACAGTTCAGTTTGTTGGAATCAGAATCCAAACAAAACCTTCATATTGCTTTTAGGTGTTCTGTAACAGCCCCCCTGTGGTTATTTGTTCTATAGAATGTCCCATATTCTGGATTTGGTTGATTGCGTCTGTAAGGTGTTGTTTAACTTTTTCTTCTATCCATTAAATAGTCAGAAACTGGGAGTGAGAGGCTGGGATTTAGATTTTAAGACAGGATTGCTTTATTGCTACTGTTGCATACTTTTTATCACATCACCTTATGAAACACATAATGTCAGGTTGTCCCACTTTCTGAAACAGACTAAAATTGGCCACCTACTCTTTGTCACACCTCCCACAGAGAGGTGGGAGCTCTTTCCCTTCCTTGAATCCGGGCTGACTCCTGTACCCTGTTTGGCCAATAGATTCCACTCTGCCAGTCACAGCCCAGGCTCCAGCAAGCCTGGCAAAACTAGAAAATAAGTAACATTTCAGGAAGCTTGCTTTCCTTTCTGGCTCCCCCATCCTCTTTTCCCTTTTCTCCTCCCACTGCAGAGGAGCGTTTTTATTAATTTTTAGTTTATCCTCCCATTGTTTCTTTATGAAAATAGACATAGGGTGCCTGGGTGGCTCAGTCGTTAAGCGTCTGCCTTCGGCTCAGGTCATGGTCCCAGGGTCCTGGGATCAAGCCCCGCGTCGGGCTCCCTGCTCCGCGGGAAGCCTGCTTCTCCCTCTCCCACTCCCGCTGTTTGTGTTCCCTCTCTCGCTGTCTCCCTCTCTGTCAAATAAATAAATAAAATCTTTAAAAAAAAAAAAGAAAATAGACGTAAATATGTATATTCATACATATTTATGTGTGCCTTTTTTTCTTACACAAAAAGGGATCACACCATAATTAGTATAATATACATAGCTTTTTTCACTTTTCAATGCAACCTGGAGATTACTCTATATCAGAATGTAGAGACTGGTCTCATTTTGAAGGGAGCTGGGTTATGAAAACAAAACTGATACACTTTGTCCTAGTAAAAGTGATGCCACAATGCATAGCCTTGTGTAGGTACCATCTTGTATTTTTGCCAGCATGGCTTTGAGGTAGATTTCTAGGAGTGAGGTTGATGGAACTTTAGTAGATGTGGTAACCTGAAACTCAGGATAATGAAGGAAGTCCGTTGGTGGAGAGTTGAGAAGGCAGTAGAAACACTGAGGAGAGTGGAGACCCAGAGAGGGCTGTGAGGTGGACCTCCCTAGGGCCACAGTGAGAGCAAACAGTTCTTAGAGCCAGTTGAGTGCCCATGAATGTTGGATTCCAATCTTAGATCCAGTTCACCTGCATCCTTGAGAATCATTCTCTCCAGGTAACTTAAGTGGGTCTCTGATCCTTGGAACCGAAGAAGTGTAACTAAAGTAGTTAGAGAGAAAAGTGTATTGCAATGGCACTGTTAGTACTATTTTAATAAATTTCATCTAATCTCCAACATTTTACTAGAAAAATTTCAAACAGAAAAGTTGAAAGAGGGGCACCTGGGTGGCTCAGTTGTTAAGCGTCTGCCTTCGGCTCAGGTCATGGTCCCAGAGTCCTGGGATCGAGCCCCTCATCGGGCTCCCTGCTCAGCGGAGAGCCTGCTTCTCCCTCTCCCACTCCCCCTGTTTGTGTTCCCTCTCTTGCTGTCTCTCTCTCTGTCAAATAAGTAAATAAAATCTTAAAAAAAAAGTTGAAAGAATAGTGCAATGAACATCTCTGTCCTCCCCCCAAACTCAACAATTGTTAGCATTTTTCATACATACTTTTTTTTTCTGTAGAATAATTTGGAATTAAGTTTCAAAATCATGACACCCCACTCCCTAAATACTTCAGTATGCATCTTCTTAGATATTCTCCTAGATAACCACAACACTGTTAATAGAACAAAGGTAATTAACAATAGCTTCCTAATACCACCTGATATCTTGTCCAGATTCAAATTTCATTATTTGTAAAATGATATTTTCATTCCCCTTCTTCTCAAGGTATATTCAACCAGGGTATATGCACTGGTACATACGTATGAAACATGAATTCATGTTCAGAAAGTATGTTTCACTGTATGGTTTATTAAGTTTTATTAGAAAGAGTTTTAGCTTTTTGTTGAATAAATTTTAGCATCTATGGAGAAGATCAAGTGTCTCTTCTCCTCCAATCCCTTAATATAATATAATTTTATATGAATGGATTTTCCAATAATAATATTTCCTTTAATTTCTTAAATAAACTCTAATTCGTTATGACATGTATTTAAAAAGTTGCTGTTGGGTTTTGTTTGCTAATATCCAATTTAAGATTTTTGCAATGCTATAAGAGGGAGTGGTCCATAGCTTTCTTGTGTATATGTGTATGTGTATAATCTTCATCAGATTTTGGCATGAATGTTGTATTGAATGGCATGAATTGGCATGAATGTTGAATGTTTATTGAACTAATTGTTTTTTAAGTTTTCTTTTTCTTTATCTATATGTGAGAACATTTAAAATTGGTTGATATCATCCGTCTTTGGAGGTTGGTGGATTTCCCCCGTGATGGCTTGTGCTTTCATGGGGCAGGATAGATCTTTGGTCTTTTTTGCTATGTCTTCTAGAAAAGTGATATATTTAAGCATATCTTTAAAAAACTTTGCTGGGGTTAGCTTTGGGAAGTTAAATTTTCCTAGAAAACTATCTATTTAATCAAGGTTTTCAAGGTGTTTGTTTGTTGGGGTTAATGTAGAGCATGAAATCATCCATAATACCTGGCTTGCCAAAATGTAACACGGAGGCCGCTGGGGGTGAGGGAAGGTTTCGCAGGAGGCTGTAGGTCTTTGGAATGCCAAGGCCTGGGTGACAACTCTGCCCTAGGAATGCCCCAGGGAGTTGCCTTCCCCAAAGTTTTCATAGCCCAAGCAGCTGCCCTGTGATCTAAGAGATGTATGTATTGTCCCCTAAGCTATGTTTAGCAGAACTCATAAAGTACGCTGATCAGACTCTTCTATTATCTGTATGACCCCTTGCCACACATCCCAGAGTAATAAAGATTTATGATTAACCTTAAGCACCAATAAAGGTGGGAGCAAAGAGGGGCGAAGGATCTTCATCTCTGAGTGTTAACCCCCTTGCCTTCTCCTCTCTTTCATAGCAAAGTCTGGAGTAATCTTTCATCCATCGGTACAGGGATTGCTGGCTATTCCCGGCATGTGCTGGCATACAATTGTGAAGTAATCTCCTAAGATTTTTATTTTTATTTTATTTTTTAAAAATTTTATTATGTTCTATTAATCACCATACATTACATAATTAGTTTTTGATGTAGTGTTCCATGATTCATTGTTTGCGTATAACACCCAGTGCTCCATGCAGTACGTGCCCTCCTTAATACCCATCACCAGTCTAACCCATCCCCCCACCCCCTCCCCTCTAGAACCCTTAGTTTGTCTCTCAGAGTCCATGGTCTCTCATGTTTCATCTCCCCCTCTGATTTCCGCCCCCTTCATTTCTCCCTTCCTTCTATCTTCTTCCTTTTTTTTTTTTTTTTTAACATATTATGTATTCTTTGTTTCAGAGGTACAGGTCTGTGATTCAACAGTGTTAAGATTTTTAATTTCCCCTGTTCTGATGGTTACTTCCACCTTGAAATTTCTTATTTCGGGTATATGTGCTTGAAGTCTCCCCTTTTTCTTGATAAGGTTAGCTAGTGGTTTGTTCATTTATTTGATCTTTTCAAACAACCTTTTCTTCATTTTAAGTGTTCTTTTTACTGACATTAATTTATACTTTTATTAATTTATTCCTTCTGATTTTTTGTGGGCATTCCTTTTCTTCTAATTTTTTTTAACACTTTGAAATAGATTTTATTATCTCCATTTTACAGAGGAGTAAACAGATTCATTGTGGCTAAATTTTTCTAATTTTTTGAGTTGGATGTTGCATTAATTTTTATTATTTTATTTTATCGATATTTAATGTTATCCATTTCCTTCTCTTCACTGCTTTAATTGCACCCCATAGATTTTTATATGTGGTATTTTCATCAGTCTTTCTTAAGAATTCTGCAATTACAGTTTGTATTTCTACCTTGACTCAAGAATTGTGTCATATTGAATTTTTTAATTTCCATGTAGAAGGATCTTTGAAAACTTTATTATGAACTTCTGGTTTATTGTACCCTAATTAAATAATATTTTTGATTATTTTTACTTGATGAGACTTGATGAAATTTTCTTTGGGAGTTAACATATGGTCAATTTTTATGAGTGTTCCCTGTTTACTTGGGAAACAACATGATATTATTAAGCTTTTGTTTATTCTTGCTTCTCCTTGTGGTTTCTGAGTTTTGAAGGTTGCTGTTCTGTTATTTGCATACATAGATATATTATGGCTTTTGTAGATGTGGCCTTTAGCATGAAAACTTGTCCATCTTTGTCTTGTTTAGTGCTTTGTGGCCTCAATTCTACATTGTCAGGTGTCTTGATCTCAAGTTGTGGTTTGCACTCTCCTAATGTCCCTTTGCTCATCTTTTTACTGTCAGCCTTTAGGAATCACTCTAAGTTTGTCTTGTATTCTGCAATTATGCTTTGCCTTTTTGTGAGTTACCCTGAAAATTTAATTAAATCTTTTTCTGATTATAAGAGCAATATGTGCTTACTGTGAAACAACTGGGAACTACAGAAAATATAAAGAAGAAAGCAAGCAAGCCCTTCTAATCCTCTACTCCAAAGACAGCTGTTTTTAGCATTGTGCTGTATTTCATTTAGTTGTTTTTTTGGTTCCTTGTAAAACATTTGTTATACAATATTTCTATTTTATATGTTGCCTATTTTTAAGAGGGCACATATTGAATGGAGCACTGGGTGTTATATGCAAACAATGAATCATGGAACACTACATCAAAAACTAATGATGTAATGTATGGTGATTAACATAACATAATAAAATAAAATTTAAAAAAATAGCATTACCCTTCAGTATATGAACTACATTTTCCACTTGTTTTTAGAACCACCAAGTGCAATGTATTCACTTTTTCTGTTTCCCCACATTCAAACATTCAGAATGCCCATTAAGGTATTTATACCCAAGTACATATAGGATTTTAAAAAAACTTTCACAGGATTTCTCATTACAAATGTGAGTCCTACAAATTTTGTGATTATGTAGAATATGCTTTTTGCTCTCTGGTATGACTAGCCTCTTCAGTGGTGGGCCATGATGAAGAGTGACCATGTAAGTTATCCTTCAAACTGGGACTCCCTTAAAGTGAAGGTAGCACTATTAATATTAATATTTAGCTCAGGATAACAGGCATAAACTAACAATGTCCAGGACAGACTGAATCTATAATCGTCATGTAGATGAAGAGTTCTGCCCTAAGGATGCTTCTAGACACTCTTCCTAGTAAGCTGCCAACATTCTGATACAGTTGAGAATGATGGGGTGTCAGATCATCTCTATCTCTTCTTTTTAGGTACATAGTCTTCCTTCTCAGCAGTATGATTCTTGCCTAGCTAACTGTTTTGTTACACTATTCGAGAATTGTCTATTTGTCATCATTATTGATCTTGCCTTGATGTTCTTCAACTTCCATGTTGGTATTCATGATGAATGCAAGGATTTGAAGAAGTTCTTGGGGGAACAACTTATCTCTTCATTCATCTTCCTGGGCTATCTGCTCAATATCTTCCTTGTTCCAATGGCCTTTGTCATAATCCTGGCCTCTTTTTATGTATTCTTGTGTGCAGCAGACATGTTGAAGATGCTGGAAAGACCTATATCAGATGTTTATTCAATCTTAGAAGCATCTGTGAGTTCAAACTTGCCTAGCATATGATTATTCTTGGTTATTGCCCACTCACCTTCATAGACCTGAATGAGCATACCAGGCTGATCATTAAAGGTAATGACAGTTTGTGCCTACTTCACAGAATGATGGGATCAGCAGTTATAATACCAGGGAACAACAAGAGCTACAATGAGCACCAAATCCTAGACATAGTTAGATTTTTCTTCAACTATGATGGTTGTCTGGACTTCTACCATAAGCAATGGCCTCATAAGTGTTTAAGGTCCACCTTAAATTCTTACTTCTGAGGAAGTCCCAAAGGAGCTTCTGAGCCAGGTGTGACTTGTCTTCATTCAACTTCATGAAGGGTTTTTGCCACATGGTCCAGCAAGCTACAACACAGGCTGGCATTTAGTTATCAAAATGGATATACGTGGGGCGCCTGGGTGGTTCAGTCATTAAGTGTCTGCCTTTGGCTCAGGTCCTGATCCTGGGGTCCTGGGATCAAGCCCCACGTCGGGCTCCCTGCTCAGTGGGAAGCCTGCTTCTCCCTCTCCCTTTGCTTGTACGCTCTCTCTCTTCTGTCAAATAAATAAATAAAATCTTTTAAAAAATGGATATATGTAAGGTAGATGTAGATGAAATTAATCCAAATGTTGTCTAGGGTGCTGAAAGAGTATGTGTTTAAAGTGTCCACAAGCATTAGAGAAGCATCAGATAGCCTTCTTGTTCCTACTAATGTCCTTCTTATGTTTCCCTTGACCTTGATATTGAAAAGGTTGACCTTTGGTTAAGGAGTTTTTCTTCACCCAAGCAGATGTCCCTCCTCCCTAGTTGAAGACTAGAAATGAAGAATTTATTCTTCAAAAGGGAGGATTAATACATCAAAAACACCACCTCCTGTGTCAGAGATTAACACATTTCATTTGACAACTATCCTCTCTAAGCCATAAGCAGGGGCAGTGGCATTTGGCTCACTGACAATGCTAAGATCAGCAATGTTTCTAGAAGTGTTTGTGCCCTGGCACTGGGAGTCATTAAAGCTCTGCAGGATGTGCCAGCTTGCCAAAGTAATCCCCTGAAATTCTGTTAATTTTGTTCAAACCAAACTTTAAATAAATACATAATTTTTAATCTCCTTATGCTCTAGATTTTTGGCCTGCTTGTCTTACTGGAGAGTTGCATAATTAAATCTGTGTTCAGTTGTACACTTGACACTAAAAATCATGTTGTGGGGTTGGTTCTAACTTGATTATCCGCAGTGTCTGGGATCAATCATTGTATGTCTGTAAAAATGACATAGCTTTGATGATCTTCTTTCCCTGAGCATTGGCCAGGAACTCAACCATGTCTTCCTGGAAGACACTCTCTCAGGAATCTGTGGAAGAGGACCAGTGCCCATGGTGTGTTTCTTCAACATGGCTTCTGGGGATGATTGACCTGGCTCGATGAAGAAGATATAGACACCACAGCTGCTTATGCATTCAATAAACTTATAATTTCAAAGAGAAAAATATGAAAATATACAAGAACTATATGATAAACCTGATTCGAGAATTTGTATTCTCATGTATTTTTTTTTTAAGATTTTATTTATTTATTTATGTGACAGAGAGAGACCCACAGCGAGAGAGGGAACACAAGCAGGGGGAGTGGGAGAGGGAGAAGCAGGCTTCCCGCGGAGCAGAGAGCCCGATGTGGGGCTCGATCCCAGGACCCTGGGATCATGACCTGAGCCGAAGGCAGCCGCTTAACGACTGAGCCACCCAGGCGCCCCTCATGTATTTCTTTATGCTTTATGTTCATTTAAAAAATTTTTAAAGCTTATATGTATTTATATACATATATTATCTTCAACCTGTTTTTCTCAAAGTTTTATCTGTGAGATCTATCCATGCTGATGTGTGTACCTCCAATTCTTTTCCCGTTGCATAACATTTCATTGTTTGACCATATCTGAATTTATTTGTTCATTTTTCCATTTCCCTGGTGATGTATTGTTTTGATTTTTTCCCCACTATTCCAAACAATGCTGCTGTGATTAAGAAAGAAAGGATCAATGGATTGAATTATATTAAAATAAACACTGTATCAAAAGCATTTGAAGAAAGTGGAAAAGACAACCCATTGAATATATTTCCAGTGCATACAACCAATAGAGGGTTAGAACTTTACAAATCAATAGGAAGAAGATTAAAAAACTCAATTGAAAAATGGAAAAGTTATGAGGTAATTTACAGAGGAGCAGAAGAATAAACCTGAGTAGCCAATAAAACATTAAAAGATACCCCGTCTCACTACAAATCAACAAAAATGCAAAAAGAAAAAAAAAACTATACTTAACATACTATAAAAATTTAAAAAGCATGATAAGCCCAATGCTAGTAAAGATGTGGATTGATGAAAACTTTTTTTATGCAGCTTGAGGAAGTTTGAACTGACACCTTCATTTTGGGGAGAAAACTGGTAATATCTAGTAAACTTAAAGATAAGAAAACCCCCTGACCAAGCACCTCCCAGGCTGAGAATGTAGCTTAGAGAAACCCTTTCCTGAATATCCAGGGAAATGCCTACAAATGTTCTTTACAGTTTTTGAGTGAGCATTATTCTACCAGCATAATTTAGATCATGATGGCCATACTAATTTTTCAATGAGAATGACTTAGCTATCTCAATATTTAATTCATCAGTGTATGTTAAGATGAAATAAGATAAAATAAACTTTGACGGTTAGCGAGAATACCCAATGATTCTAACGCTATTCATTCATTTTCTTTTCTTTTTTTAGTTTTTCTAAAGATTTTATTTATTTGAGGGAGAGAGAGAAAGAGAGAGAGCATGAGTAGGGGGAGCAGCAGAGACAGAGGGAAAGGGAGAAGCAGGCTCCCCGCTGAGCTGCAAGCCTGACGTAGCGTTCCATCTTGGGACCCTGAGATCATGACCTGAGCCAAAGGCAGATGCTTAACCGAGGTAACCACCCAGGCACCCCTACTGTGTGCTAAGTAGCATATTAGTCCTGGGGTGAATAAAACATAATAGCTACTGGTTATTAATGTAAGTTTAAAAAAAATTACTCAAACACTCCCATCTCTGCTCGTATAAGTCTTTCTGTCCCAGAAGGCAAGTTGCAACTTGGCAGGGAATGTAGCATTTTCTGGATTAACCCACCCCAGCTTCCTGTCGTCTGTCTCTTGTCATGACCATAGATGATGCTCAGTAATCGTTGGCTGATGGTGATCAGTGATAAAGGTTTTGCCTACCTATCTCCTGGGCTCTCATCTGTAAAGAGACATTAAAGACATCCATTCAGCCACTAGCAGGAAATGAATACCAGACACAGAATGGCTTGTGAAATTACAAAGCACAGAGAGGAATAATTCCCTGAAGTTCCATCCTTCACAGCTATTTATTCCATTCTTGACTTCTAAGATGTAGAGGAAATAAGAATCATAAAACATGATAAAGAAGAGAAGGGAAAACATTGCTTCAGTCCTCTTAGCACATTAGCTAATACACTGATCCTGAAGTATGTCAGTGGGAAAATGAAATGTATTATTTTAAAGTTTTTTCTTTAATTCAGAGGAAGTTATTGACAACATTTTTTTCTGTTTGTCAAATACAGAAACTAATTTTTCTCTTCCACATATTTACCAAATTGAGGAACACTCCTGTCTCAGTTGGCAAATTGGATTTTAATCTGATGAGCTTGATTGCGGGCCCTGTAGTATTCATCTCATTAAACCTGCCAGCTGGATGAGGCATCATAGTCAAGCAATGTCCTACTTCCATTTAGAGATGGATACTTTTTTTGTGAATTTTTTTGGGAAAAAAAAGAAACAAAAAAACCGCAGACTATAGGCAGCATGAAGAATTTTCTGCTTTGACAGAATGATCCCTGCCTGTAGCGTGTGACCCAACTATGCACTTCTGACGGGATTTCTCCCACTTTATGTAGCAGCAATGAGGAGCAGCCACATTTGGCTTTGTTTTGATTTTCCTCCATTCAAACTGGCCAGACTCGGGATGCTCATCAACATCCAGAGCAAAACCTCGTTAATTTCGTAGGGTCAGGGCAGGGCAGAGAGCTCGGATACACTGAATATGTTACGTCTTCTCTAGTTTTACTAGAACACTTCGGGAGAATGTCTGCCACCAACCGTGACCTCCCTTTGCCTTACCGCTGCAGAAGGGCCTACTGCTTGAGAACATGTCTCTTTTATTCCAACGTACTGTGTGTCGTTAGTCCTCTGCAGAGGCGGAATGGGCCCCCACGTAAAATTTAGTTTTGATGCCAAGACTGATGACGCCACACACACATTGGCCGTAACAGGTTTATTACTTATATAATGAAACTCTCTGGGGAGAGCAGGGCTTGAGGAAGCTAAGAAAAGAGACTGGCTTGGGGTTTTTATAGTGGGTAGAGGGCGGGGCCGTGGTGAGCGTTCCTGCACACAGGTGGGAACTTGCATAGTTCAGATTTTCAGAGAGCCAAAGGAAGGAGCATCGGGGTTTCTTCTGAGCATGTCCAGATGTGGGACACACGGGAAAGAGGGTTAAAAGTTGTCAATAAACCTAAAGATAAGGAGTAAGACTCTTTATTATACCATGTGTGTCCTGTGCATCTATCAGAGCAAAACCATGCCCTACTCCTTAGATGAGGGGAAAGAAGGGAGAGGGAGAAGCAGATTCCTCACTGAGCAGGGAGCCGTATGCAAGGCTCAATCCCAGGACCCTGGGATCATGACCTGAGCCGAAGGTAGACGCTTAACTGACTGAGCCACCCAGGTGCCCCTTCTCTACTTATTTGTTTAGCATCATGCATTGTATTGTTTTCCTTAAATTTGACATTTACTTACATTATTTTTGATTACTCAAATTTCTTAGCACCCAGTGTGCTTGAATAAAGTGAGAATAAAATACGTATTTATTAACCCAATCTGATTAAGCAGTTTTAAAATGAGCTCTCAATTTTAGGCTAAGCAATAAACCTCGTTCCAAACAGTACTATTCACAGACCATTTGAGGAGACAGAGGATGGTGTTAACAAGAAGGAAGCAGAGAGAACACAGAGCATTATTCTCTTCTGTAGGTCTGTAAGAGAATCCAAAATAGGAACAATAATTGCATGTGCAGAGAAGAACATCTTTCTCTCTTATCAGAGAGGATGAAGGGTTTTGAGACAGGATGGAGGAAATCATTCAAGATGTAAACTGGACAGAAGGGATTCCTGGGATTTGTGGGGAGATCCAGCCCGGTGGCTACAGTGGGTGGAAAGTCAGTGTGCAGCCACCAGGGACAGGGAGACATATCTGAAGTCACTGGAGATGAAAGATCTGCCTGGGTCCGGAGCAGCCCTGGGACAGGTTCTTCCTCCTGGGGTAGTGGGAGCAGCCCCACAACTGTGGGGTGGGGGAGAACAAGCTTCAGCACGAAGATGATGAAAGACAGGCTGGCAAAACCCCCTTCTGTGGGTTTTGTGAGGCTCAGGAAGAAGACGATGGATAAGACTCACTGACAAGCATGTTAAATAAAAATCTGAGGGAATAGGTGAAAATGCCCGAGGAAAAAATATGAAATTGATCCATTGAAGTCGCATTTGATATCAGGTACCAGTAGATGTATAAAAATGAAGACACCTAGTAATTCTTAGGAGGAAAACAGCAAAATAAATGGGGACCACAATTTCAGATTATATTCATCTATACGTTCACCCATTCAATCCTTCAATGAACCTTTATGGAGTGCTTATTATGTACCAGGACCTGTTTTAGGTATGTAGAATAAACAGGTGGGGAAGATGGAGACTCTTCCTTAAGAAGCTTATGGCCTAGGTCAGTGCTTAGAAGAGGGGAGGGATGAATTCTTGATGAGGGGCAAGTCCCAGGAAAGCCAGGAGACAGAGAAAAAAACCAAACACATCCCAAGATTATGTATATGTAGGTTTTAGGAAGAAGGGTGCTTTCTTATCGGGAGCTGAGTATGGATGTTTTTCTAGAAATAAAATATACTTTATAAGATATCGAAAGGCAACTTAAATGTCAGCTTTCCTACTCCCTCTAGACCTAGGTGAAATGGATATCGAACTTAGTTTCTGGTGAATTCCTAAAGGGAGGAATGAGGATGGAGCTAATTAATAATCTTAAGATCACTTCATCTGTGGAGTCTTGGATCCTCACCATGTCAACCAACACATGAAATTCTACTCTTTGTTTACTTTCCACCTCTGTACATCATACGTTTTTCACACTAGAAGGTTTGGGTCCCTGAACTCAGCACTGGCAAGGAGAAACAACTGCTATGATTAACTTAGAACAGGGTTTCTCCAAAACAGAGGATCATAGGGGAAGGGAGGGAAAAATAAAACAAGATGAAACCAGAAAGGGAGATAAACCATAAGAGACTCTTAATTATAGGAAACAAACTGAGGGTTGCTGGAAGGGAGGGGGTGGAGGGATGAGGTAACTGGGTGATGGACACTGGGGAGGGCATGTGATGTAATGAGCACTGGGTGTTATATAACACTGATGAATCACTGACCTCTACCTCTGAAACCAATAATACATTATATGTTAGTTGATTGAATTTAAATAAAAAAAAAAAGGTTTCTCAAGCCTGGCCCTATTAACATTCAGGGCCAGATACTTCTTTGCCATGGGGCTTGTCCTGTGCACTGTCAGACGTTCAGTGACATCTTGGGCCTCTACCCATGAGATGCCAGTAGCAGCCCCCTCCCCTGCCCAGTTGTGACAACCACACGTCCCCTGGGAGTCAGATCACTCCCGGTGAGAACCACTGGCTTACATCACTCACTCTGCTTTTGGAGCAAGGTTTTACACAGCGGGGAGGGGAGGGGGGTGATGTGTAATGGATGTTGAGGGGTGTGGCGAACACTGTCAGTTCAGCACCATCCCGTCACACAACTCCAGGGGGCACTCTTCACAGTGTGCTCTATTTAACAGCACCTCTGGCACATCTGCCCTGTGAAGGGCCCTCCTTGAGTTAGTCAACACAGAAGTACCATGATAGTAACCTAGCCGACACACAAGCTCCCCTTTCATCCCTTAGTAGCAGACATACACCCCGACTGGTCACAGCGGTCAGCCCAGGCACAGCTGCGAACTTGCAAAATTCATCTTTTGTGCTTCCTTCCCCGTCTATACCTTTTTCTTCAAATTTTCCCACCAACTACCACCCTCAGGTTTCCTCGTACTCGCTGCCCTCCTCTCAAGAATAAAGTTCTCTGGCTGTCACCAAAAATCTGTGAATTAGTATGGTGGGTCTGAGGAGGGGCTGATAAAGGACTGAATCTCTAATAGTGGAAGCACAGGCCCTATAACACTCAGCTGTAGTGATAATGACAGCATTAGCTAAGAGGTTAGATTACAGGTGGATTAGCTTAGAGGTTAAGAAAGTCAATGTCAAACAGTCAATATATTGGTAATGGATGTGAAAATCAAACCCAAGTGGTCCAACTCCAGGGTGTGGGTTCCTAACCATCTTTCTATACAATGGCCTTTCAAACGGTATCACACACATAATCACTGTGCAGGTAGCCATTTTTTGCACTCATGTCTAAGGCTGGCCCTGCTCATCCTGACCACTAGATGGGAGAAAGAAGGACTGAAGTTGGAGCTGAGACCCACTGTCAGGGCTTGAGGTAGGGGGCTCGGGAGGGCCAGCAGGAAGCACCAGCTAGAGAGGTTGACACCAGGGAAGTCTCAGGGTCAGACCTGAATCAGATAGGACAAATACCTGGAGCACTTACATATGATATGGGACTGAGGGGAGCCTGAATCAGGCTTGAGATGGAACACGGAATACCAGAACCAAAGTTGCAAAGTCTCAAACAGAAAACCAAGCAAGAAGTCCAGAGCTGGTAGACCACAGGTGCGGTGTGGTCTCCGATGAGGGCTCAGAGTCTGGGTCCCAACTGAGTTAGAAGCAGAGTGTGGAGACCAACTCTCTCTGCTTGTCCCATCTTGTCCTGCGGCATGGCATAATCCAGGTTTTCTTGGGGTGACAAGCACAAAAAAGAAGAGAAAGTAGGCTTCTGTTCATTCCTGCAAGGTCCACCCACTACATAGCCTCAGGGGCAGATGGAGTTATCAGTTACCCAGGGATTGTGATGTAGGGAAACTGAAAAAGCACCTTTACCCCCCAAATGTCTCCCCTAGGTACCTCTTATGGAGTGTAAAATTTCACCCTCAGAGATTCATTTGTCTGGATTAGAGCTCGGGTACAAGTCCATGGATGTGTGACAGGGAGCCATCAACTCTCATGGTACCTTCAGAGAACACAAGTTTCCACTGAGAAAATGGAATGAACCCTTGTAAATGGGACATAGAACAGGTGCATTTGATGGTGGCGTGAAAGGGAAGGACAGCTTCTGGGTGTTAAGAAATGCTCAGCAAGAGCGAGGCCAGGTGGGCACAGCTGTGGTCATTCATTTCAGCAGGAGGCAGAACACAGCAGGACAGAGGGACACAGCGAGATGGACGGTTACTGGGAATGAGAAGAGGAACAGAAAAGGAGGTGGGTGTGAGGTTGGGGTTGGCGATGTACCCCAACCTAACTTGTTAGTTACCTAAATGTTCGAGGATCCCATCCTTTGATTAGGTTCTTTATTGAGCTTCCTTTTCAGTTTTTTTCCATAACCTGTTTTGTTGTATTTTAAATTGTTTTGCGGTTTTGGGTTACCTTCTCTTTTTCTGTGCACATTGGATGTGGCACATCCCTTATTTGAGTACCTAGGACCAAAAATTTCCCTGTGAGACATCCTTGCCAATTTTTAGGGAATTCAGATGTTTTCAAAAACTAAAACATCCTTTGGCAGTAGTGGAGTGTTTTGCAGCAAAAAAACTTCTTAAAGATGATATATTGTGGTATCCTTTCACCAAATGCTATCTCAGCTTTGGGTATAGTGCACAGAAAGGATGGGAAAATCGTTCCAGTGGTGGCAATAAAACTTAGAGCAATTTTGCACTTAACCATTAAACAAAGAATTGTAGGTATTTAAGCAGAGTATCAAGTGGGAAAGCCAGCTGTGTACAGAAACAAGACCTATTGAAGAAAGCCAGTCACTCTGCAGATACCACCTGAGGTTCAGTAATGAGAACATTCAGTAAATGCCCGTGCTGGGAGCAATGTTTTATTAATGCCGTGTCACTGATCGTTTCAGAAATGTCTTTAAAAAATGGCTCCTGCCACATTCCGTGAAGTTGAGATGTACCAGAGAAACGTGGGAATAGCCAGAGCGGGTGGCTTGTGGCCTCTTTTGGCAGAGACAAGGCGGGATGCAGAGATGCTGTGGTGTAGGAGGGGCTGAGTCGAGGTGGGGGGCAGTGCTTGCTGGGGCTGGTGGTACCTGAGGGCAAATGCCAGAAGGAGGAGCAGGGTTCTAGGTCAAGGGGATCAACATTGCAATGGAAGGCAGGAGCATGGTGACAGCTGAAGGGTTCCAGACCGGGTATGACATGTACACTGTAGGGACCTTATCTAGGTTTGGTTTTGTTTTGTTTTGTTTTGGGGGGGAGGGGCATAGGGAGAGGGAAGGAATCTTAAGCAGGCTCTGTGCCCAACACAGAGCCCCACGCCAGCTCCATCTCACAACCCTGAGATCACGACCTGAGCTGAAATCAAGAGTCTGAGCCACCCAGGTGCCCCACCTTGTCTAAGTTTTTAAAGAAGAATCTTTTCATCAGAAGGCCTGCCCTGCACACAACATTCTATTTTAAGTATTTCCCTTTCCTCCCCCCCATAGATTCTTAACCTTTAATTACATTAATTAGAAATATTTTGGACCTACGAAAGGGGATTAAGAGGCTAACCTATATACTCCTTGCTTAGCTAAGAACACAATTCAGACTGTGGAGGCCCATCTCCAGAGGTAAGCACCGTCCCGAATTTCATGTTTATCATTGCTAGTAATGTTCTATGGCTGTGACATACACAGGTAGTTCTGTACAATATATAGTATTGTTTTGCATATTTTAAAATTTTAATAAAAGGGTATGTACTTTCTTAACTTTTAAAAAATTTCCAACCTTTTCTCAACATTATGTTTTTGAGATTAAGCTATTTTCACTATTGTAAATTGACTAAATATTGACTAAATACTCCACAATTCTTTATTCATCCTTCAGCTGATGGATATGTATGAGTTTTTCTAAGGTAAATGCCTAAGAATTAAAATTCTAGACCATAGATTTTGTGCATCTAAAACTTTCCGAGATGATTGCTGGGGGTGAGGGTGGGGGTTCTTGTTAACTTGTAGGAGTTATTTATTTATTCTAGACACTAACCCTTTATCAGTTATGTGCATGGTGATCAGTGGTTTGTCTTTTAATTTATGATGTCTGTCAATAAATGGACATTTCTAATGTAGTTGAATTTATTTATCTTTCCTTTTGAATTGTGCTGCCTTTTTTTTTTTTTTAACCTTGTATAATATATCCTTTGCTTCCTCAGGATCATAAAGATTTTTTTTAATTATCTGCTAAAGTTTTAAAGTTTTAATTTCAAATGTTACATCTGGCCCTCAATCCATTTGGAATTTATTGCTGTGTATAATATGAAGAACCAATGAACATTTTTTATATGAATGACAAGTTGTACCAACAAATTTTAAGAACCCATCCTTTCCCCACTAATCTGCAAAGACAGCCTATTTCTATATATGGGTAGGTATATTCTCAGTATCTGCATTCTGTGCTCTTTGTATATGTATTTATCCCAATGCCAACATCACAATAGATTAATTACTATAGCTTTATAATAAATCTTGATATTGGAGATATTTCTGATACATGAGTAGACTTAGTTAGTTTGGATAGTACTTCAACATAAGGCACCAAGTTATATTTAGGTATTTTCCTCTAAAAGCTTGCTCTTATTCTATAAAATTATCTTGGTTATTATTATTATTTGCCTTTTGCTTTCCCATATAAATTCTATGAGAGAGTATTAAAACTCTTTCAAAAATTCTATGGAGAAGGGTTAAGCAAAGCTTGTTGTCAGAGAATGCAATTATTTCTTCTGAAGCAAAAATGTGATTGAACTTAAAACAACGAGATACCACTACATACCTATTAAAATGGTAAAAATCCAAAATACTCACAACACCAAATGCTGGTGAAGATGAAGAGTGACAGGAGTTTCCCTTCATTGCTGATGGGAATGCAAAAGGATGCAGCCACGTTGGAAGACAGTTGACAGTTTGTTCCAAGCTAAGTACACACTTATCACACGATCCAGCAATGGTGCTCCTTGGAATTTATCCAAATGAGTTAGAAACTTATGTCGAAACAAAAACCTGCACACAAACATTTTTACAGCAATTTTATTCATAATTGCCAAAACCTGGAAGCAATCAAGATGTCCTTCAATTAGGTGACTGGATAAACAAACCACAATACATCCAGACAATAGAATATTATTCAGCAGTAAAAAGAAATAGGTTATCAAGCCACCAAAAAAGACATGGAGGAATCTTAAATGCATTTTTCTAAGTGAAAGAAGCCAGTCTGAGAAGGCTACACACTTTGTGATTCTAACCATGTGATATTCTGAAAAAGGCAAAGCTGGATACAGTAAAAAGATCAGCAGTTGCCAGGGGTTCTAGGGGATGGATGGATGAACTAAAAAAGCATTATGGGAGAACTTTCAGAATAAGGCAATGAGATTGAACTAGATTGAGTTGGATGCCTCTTTCATTTGCTTTCAAGGGACCTTGTTCTCACACTGAATGTGAGATTTATTTTATTGTATTGCTCTCTGTTAGGGTGTAAGTTTCTTGAGGGGGGTGCCCAGTTTTATTTATTGTTGTACTATAAGTGATGGCAGAGAACTTGACACTTGGTTGTTGCTCAAAATATTTGTGAATTAATGTGTGACAGTAATGATGCAATGTAATAAACATTTTTAAAGGAGCTAGGAGAAGGCTAAGAAATGAAAAATAGAAAACTAATGCTCATTACCATGAAGAAATGGGATAAAAAAGAAACAATAAAATGCAAACCTTAAATCACAGGATACTTGCCACTGTCACATTTTATGTTTAGACATGAGGGTTTTGCTTTCATGGGGTTCATGTGCTCCCACAAAAATAAATGAGCAATTTGAGTATGCTGCCATGAATTTTTGAAAGGGCCTTTCAGAAAGCATCTGAGGTAGAGGCAAACATTCTTCCTTTAAGGGGTGCCTGGGTGGCTCAGTTGGTTAAGCATCTGCCTTCAGCTCAGGTCATGATCTTGGGTCCCGGGATTGACCTGAGTTGGGCTCCCTGCTCAATTCGGGGTCTGCTTCTCCCTCTCTCTCTGCCCCTCCCTTCCCCTCGTGTTCTCTCTCTCACATAAATAAATAAAATCTTAACCGACTGAGCCACCCAGGTGCCCTTAAATAAAATTAAAAAAAAAAATTCTTCCTTTAAAAAAAAGCCCTCCCCTAAAATAGCTAACTTGAAAATATTAGTAAGCATTGCATTTAATGGAAATTAAATAACGTGGATTAGGCTTTTAGGTGAAAACACTTAAGTATAATTTTGTTCCTTCTTTGCTTATATTTAAATGCTGCCTGGACCAGATTATTCTAACCTTATGTAGAAATTGACTCTATTCTCTACAATGACTTCTTATTCTAACCCCTCTTGATTTCTTTTCTTTTCTTTCTTTTTTTTTTTCTTTTCTTTTTTGGTATTCCCCAGTGAATCACAACCCCCCAATCCTCACTCCCAACCAGGATGATCTCTCACTTATAGATATCACAAGAGGGACAAGACAAACCACTAACTGGAAAGAAATATTTTCAAAACCATGGGTAACTAACAAGGGATTAGGATCCAGAATATGTAAAGAACTCACAAGAGTAAGAAAAAGGCAGCCAATTCGATGGAGAAAATGAGTGAAAGAAAGAGTGGACATGCTATTAAAGATTTCATCAAATTGGCCAGAAGTTAGAAAGACTGAGAACACCAAATGCAGCCGAAGCCGTAGAGCTGTGGGAACTCTGATCTGCTGCTGCTGAGAAGGCAAATTGGTATGACTGCTTTTGAAAAACAGTGTGCATTACTTAGTAAAATTGAACATGACCATACCATATGACCCAGCCATTTCTGCTACTAAGTATATACTCTCAGAAGACTTCGGCACACTTGTACTAGGAGACGGGTACCTGAATGTTTATAGCAATCACTGTTTGTAATAGGAAAAAAAACCTTGAAAAAAATCCAAGTGTCCATAAATGGTAAGATGGATAAATGTGTGTGTGATAGTTATCTAGTAAAATACTACCCTGCAGTGAAAATGAATCCACTCTAGTACATACATCAACATAAACTTGAACGAAAGAAGCTAGGTATTGAAGAGACACATTATCATTCCATTACAAATGTTCAAACATAGGGGCATGTAGGTTGTAATGACTGAAAGAAAAATAGAATAATTGCAATTTCAGGATAATGGTTACCACCGAGAAGCATGAGGGAGATTCAATCAGGGAGGGCACGGAGTGGCTTTTGGGGACAGTACCATTGTACCATTCTATTTCTTGGCCTGGGTAGTGGGCATATGAGTGCTTATTTTATTACTGGTCTTTAAATTGTACAAAGGTTTTCTATACATACTTGTATACAGGATACACTTTTAACAAAAGGCACCTATTAGGTAGAGCAGTAACTTCCCTAGGATTTTAAGCCAGCTCACCTTGATCTTGATGCCATTAATTTGCTCTTTATATTTCATACCTTCCCCTTCTACTCTGCGGGCTCCAGCTTTATGCCTTTTTAGTTTTCTGTATTCCACTGTCTCCTTGACTCCTTACTACTTTGCTCTCAGTGCCCCCAACCAGTGAACCTTTCCCAGTAATGTCCCTCCTTGGACCTGGAAAGCAGTAAAATCCAAATAAATGGTTCATACCTAGGCAAGAATGGAATTATAAATTAATGAATTAGCGAAGCTCATCTTTATTAAAGACCTGCTGTATGCCAAGCTGCCTGCTAAGGTTTGAGGATAGCAGGAAGCCTGCTGCCTACTGCAGTCTGGCAGGCACGTTTCCCCCTCTTCCCACTGCTGATCAGTTGATGGTGGGTGCTGCTGGTAGGGCCACATGGGCAAGGATTTCTATGTCTGCGGTAGGGCAAGAGGTAGAATCGGTGTAATAGAAAGGTGAAAATGACAAGTATCTCTTCTATAGATGCTGTCTGAATATATCAACATAGGCATGTATGTTCAAAATAAAACAGACACTTTAACACCACATAGAGAAGAGAAAGTTCGCTCAGTAAACCCTTCCTGTGAGATCTTTCTCCTGTGAGCTCCTGTGGGGCCAGTTTCTACTTATTTGGCATTAGGCATGACCTGCCCCCTTTCGTCTTTGAGGGCTTTATTTTGTCTGTTCAACTCAAGTATTAGCCCTGTAAGGAACAGAGATCTGGCATCTATATCCCGCATGGAAATGAACAGATAATCTTTCATCTTATATAGCCAAATAAGCCTTTATTGACTGATTTGTCTAACATGGTTTTGGCACCAGGACGGAACCAAATATTTAGTACTATTTAGATAAAGCCACTCACAGTGATCCAAATTTACCTTGATAGTTTATTTTTCTAAGGGGAGTGGCTTCTATTTTTTTTTTTAAATGAAACAGCCTCAGACTTTGAGATTGTAATTTGTAATTAAGGATAAACTTAATAACATGGGTGAGACAAGAAATACTTAGTATCTGAATTGCTTTTTCTTAAAAAAAAAAAGCTTTTTAAAAATTCAAAATAATGTAACATTGTACATTGTACAATGCCCATTGTACAAAAAGAAAAAACATTCTTTTTATAGCACCCCACCTACATGGTATAATTTAAGAGAAGTGTTTTATAGCATATCGCAAATACGGGCTGTCTTCTTAAGTATCTATCCTGCATTTTGTTGGAGAAGCTATTAGGTGTTTGTGTGCTGTAAACCAAACACCATAATAATATCCCCCTTCTGTTTCAATAACATGTTCCTTTGGAGGGAACTATGTAAACAGGTGATAATAAGAATCAGCCATAGAGAAAGCATTTCAGTTTAACATAATCATTTTCTTTAATATATATTTAATTATATTAGGCAATGTTTCTGATATTTGATAGAAAATTAAGATGTTGGGAAAACCCTGCATTTTGGAATCAAAGAGGAAATGACAACTTGTAAATAAAACAGTGTATTTAGAAACGTGAGCTCCTGAAACTTTAACGAAAGTATGAGTTTTTTCTCTGTTTTAAAAATAAGTTTGAGTACAAAAAGCCAAGTTTATGAAGGGCTGGTCTCATGCAGTGCATATGTTCTATGGTTTCAGGTCTATCTGGATTGTTCTCATTCTTTCTAAAACCTTTCCCTACCTGCTGGTTGATACTATAAGCATCTACAACAGTGGACAATCCATTCATTGTACTTTTGGATTTAAGGTTTAAAGTGAAGTTACCCTGGGAGAATATGACACATGATTTAAATTCAAACTAAATCCTCTGTTACTGGTACCAGGTCCTTAACTGGAATAGAGTTTGGTAGTTGGATGAGGGAAGAGTGTAGGAAAGGTCACAGCTAGCATTAGAAATCCAAACTGAAAATGTAGTTGTATATCATGATTTTTTTTAATGCAAGTGGCAGCTACTTCTCCTTTAAAAGGTCAATGCTGGGGCACTGGGTGGCTCAGTTGGTTAAGCAACTGCCTTCCAGCTCAGGTGATGATCTCAGGGTTCTGGGATCGAGCCCCACATTGGGCTCCCTGCTCAGCGGGGAGTCTGCTTCTCCCTCTCGCTCTGCCTCTCCCCCCGCTCGTGCTCTCTCTCTCTCAAATAAATAAAATCTTAAAAAAAAAAAAAAGTCAATGCCATAAGTAAAAGTTTTAGTGTGTGTGTGTGTGTGTGTGTGTGTGTGTGTGTGTGTAATATACCTAAAGTATTTAGGAAAAGCAACTTTGTTCTTGACACTGGCTATGTCTCCAAGATTGGAGATGCAAATACAGGGAGTCACATCTTACCCGAGCAGAGTCCTGAGTGGAAACCAGAGCAGGAACCAGTGCTGGGGAAGGAAAACCAGAGCTGTAACTGAGGAATTGCTGGAGGTTCCGTGTAGAAAGGTCTGAGAGGTAAACATTCCAAGGGGACTTAGTCACAGGGGGGCTCCACAATATTGTGAGATTTATCTTCAGGAGTTTGGACCAGGTTCCCAAAGTAAATAACAGAGGAAAATTTCCTAAGTGCTTCTAGCTGGAAGAGGGGGAAAGGTGCCATTTTGAAATATGCCAAAGCACTCTGTTCTTTTTAATAAAGCCTGCCCTCAGGGGAAACTAGTTAACCACAGCCTAATTTACCAAAGCCTAACTGACCTGTGGAAAGGGAAATAGGCAACTCCAGCCCACTTTAGCCATCCTGTACTATCTAAGGGGGGAGAAAAAAAAATGCAGGAGGTCTTGTGAAGTTCATAGTCCAGAAGCACAGGCTCATTAAAAGACTGAGACCTAATCATAGGACCATAGAATGCTTCCCTTCTCCCGTACCTCACCAGGACACGGCTAACGGTTTGTTTTCAGCACTTTCCTTTAACCAGTACATCATGTCTGGTTATCAAGAAAAAACTACAAGGCATACCAAATGGACCTTGGGGCACTGAGGGGCTAAGGCAGGGTCCAGGAGAAAGATAGAGAAGATCTGAAATGTTCGTAGCCATGGAAATGGTCGGATGGGACATCTGCCAGCAACATGCAATATATTTTGGTCTTTATAATGAGTGCATCTTTTACTGAGTTAGCTCAAAACAAGATGATCTTAACATCAGTGATGGAGCGTTGTCTTTACAATAGGCAAAGCTATCATTTGTTATTACTTTTATTTTCATGATGAAGGGGAGAATCAGAACAGAGCATGATTCTGAATAGTTGATATATAGCATCTCAAAACAGAAATTTAAAGTGTTCCTGTTTTCTCTGATAATCTCATGTTATTTAGATTGGATACCACACTTTACATAAGGCTGTAAACCTCCAGACCTTTTTTTTTTTTTTTTTTGAGATTTGGTGAGTGAGCAAGAACTTTTGTAGCTTGTTAATCTCCATGTCCACAATCTCAGTTGCACCACCCCTCAGAAATGTGGCATTGGGCATGAACTGCCCCCTTTTGTCTTTGAGGTGTTCAGCTTGGTGGAGTTCACAGCTGGACCAGTGCTGTGGCAGGCTGCTGAATTGCAAGGGTTCTATGGTAGGCAGAATTCTAAGATGATCTCCAACCCCTGAGTGTGGCAGGGACCTATAAATATGCTGGGTTATCACTCTCATGATTAGGTGATGCTACATGGCACAGTCGGCTTTTAAAAAGGGAGATTATTCTGGGTGACCTGACTTAATCAGGTGAGCCCTTAAAAAGAATGGTGCTCCGGGTGGCTCAGTCGGCTAGGCATCCGACTCTTGGTTTCGGCTCAGGTCATGATCGCAGGGCCCCACGGAATGGAGCCCCACCTCAGGCTCTGTGCTCAGTGAGGAGTCTGCTTGAGATTCTCTCTCTCCTTGCCTCCCTGCCCCTCTTCCCACTCACACATGTACACTCCTTCCATCTCTCTCTCAAAAATAAATAAATAAAATCTTAAAAAAAAAAAAAAAAAGGAATGGGGCTTTTCCTAGAGAGAGGGGTTCGAAGTCTAGGAAGGTTGAAATGTGAGAGAGTTTGAACACGAGAAAGATTCTTCATTATTGACTTTGAACATTAGGTGACCACATGGCAAGAAGTATAGGCAGCTTCTAGAAGCTGAGAGCATCTCTTAGCTGATGATCAGCAAGGAAATGGGGACTTCAGTGCTATAAACACATGGATTTGAATTCTGCTACAACCACATGAGCTCCAGATGAGAGTGCAGCTGGACAAAACCTTTATTTCAGCTTTGTGAGCGCCTGAGCCAGGACCCCTCCCCCATGTTGTGCATGGACTTCTGCCCCACAGCGCTGTGAGCACTCAATACACTCAGGAGTTGTTTTAAGCCACCAAGTTTGTGGTTGTGATATGGCAATAGAAACTAAAGCAGATTCTAACCTGAGTTTAAGAAAAGCCAATAAATCATGTTCCCACAACTGTACCCAAATAATTATCTTGAAGACTAAGAGGAAGAAAGCTTTCTCCTCACTGCATTGTTGTCACTGAAGAGTGATGTGACTTCTCTGGATGTCAGCTTCCTTAGCCATAAACGAAGCCATTAGTTGAGATCTTATCTGCCTCAAACATTTCTATAATTCCCTTCTGGCCACTTCTACCTATAACTGACAAAATGAGAGTTATTGCTAAAAGAATAATTCCATTATCTGCTTGCAGTATTGTGGGGGAAGGAGGAAGTGCAATTTCTGGAAATAATGCTGTTGTGCTTGCTAAAAGTATGGTTTTATCTTTCTGTACCTACTTCCGGGCTTCCTCACCTCTGCTACAGCCCTGGGGCACACGTGGAAACTTTGGGTTCTGTGTTCTGCTGAACAAACATGAAAACCTTTACAGATGCCTTGGCCCTCGTTGAGGGATTTATTAATATATGTCTTTTAAAAGTTAGATGTGTCATATTTTTAGGTCTGTCGTCTTCAGCAGAATCATCCCCACCTTATTTTATTTAAAACAAAGCAAACAAAGGCAAACGACACAAAACAAGAAAACAAAAACAGATCAGTGGATCCATTCAGGATACATTGTCTCTGCTGCATGGCAGACTGAATATACAATTTATTTTGAGTGTAAGACTCTTCCGTCACTTCTATAGGCACAAAAACATGTGAGATGCTCCTCATCCCAACTCAGTGCCAAGAAAGAATAATGACGCCATGGTTATTGTATTGCTGTGGAAGCCAGGCTTCCTGACTTTCAATAAACTGGTTTTGTGCTACAACTTAATGCATACTAATCATTCATTGCACTCAGTGATTCCAGTTTTCCTATAAATGAATAAAATTTCCTGATTAAAATCCTAAATCATAATAACCCTATGCCTATCACACTGTGATTTGGGGCTTCTATTAATGTAACAATCTTAAGAAGAGTCTTAGTATTTGTTTCACATATCTCCCTTCTTATTTTTGGAGACTAAGAGGAAATTTTTTTCTTTTATAAATTATAGAAATAACTCAGGTTTATTGTGGATTTATTAATAATGCAGACAAACATGGAACTAGAGGGTATTATGCTAAATGAAATAAGTCAGAAAAACACAAATACCATCTGATTTCATTCATATGTGGAATTTAAGAAACAAAACATGAATATAGGGAAAGGGAAGGAAAAATAAAATAAGATGAAAACAAAGGAAGACAAACCATAAGAGACACTTAACTATAGGGAACAAACTGAGGGTTGCTGGAGGATTGGTGGGGGGGGGATGGGGTAACTGGGTGACGGGCATTAAGGAGGGCACTTGAAGTAATGAGCGCTGGGTGTTGTATGCAACTGATGAATCACTAACTTGTACCCCTGAAACTAATAATACACTGTATGTTAACTAACTTGAATTTAAATAAAAATTAAAAAATAATAATGTAGACAAACAAAAAAATATATATTCTATAGTCCAATTCATACATTCATTCAAGTGCAATTGACTCTGATAGTGAGTACCTCCTTAAGTTTTCCACCCTACACATTTCACTCACCTCTCCTAGGCCTGACCCTACTGCAGTGTGTGTATACCGTGTCACAAAGAAAAATTTTCAGTGGGTCAAAAAAGTTTGCAAAACAGTGCTGTAGATCACTCCATTTTAATGTGCGCAAGGCACCTGTGTATCTTGTTTTAACAGGTTCCAATCCAGTAGTTCTGAGATGGGCCTTAGATTCTGTATGTCTAACAATGCAGCTGATTCTCAGAGTACTGAGGAAATTCACAAGCCCTTTAAAGGATTGTGATGTATGCTATAATTTCAGAATCACTGTAGTTCTGTTTAAACATTGATGCTGGCCTAACTCCCAGAGTTACCGATTTAGTAGTTTTAAGAAGGGGCTCAGGAATGTGCATTTCTAACATGTTCCCAGGTGATGATGCTGCTGCTGGTCCAGGGACCAAACTTCGAGAACCACTAGAGTGCTCTGGGCAACTGGCCTGCAAACTTATTTCCCAGGCTGGAGTTTCAACTTTGTTACCAGCCTCACAAGGTTTATCTTAATTTCTCGCATCATCTTCCATTAATGTAAAAGCATATTTAACAATTTTTCCCCTTAAAAATATTTTAAGATGGTTTGAAGCTAGATGATTTGGGCTCTCTGGTATTCAAATAGCTAGGAATTGAACAAAACTCTTATTTCTTTCACTTGATGGTTCAGTGTTTGTCTCAACTCAATTCATTTTACTGAGGAGCGTAAGGGTTCATTTTTAATTTTTCTTGGTTGGGAAGCTAAATTAGAATATTATAGTTATACATAGAATATCCTCCCTTCCCTTAATTTCAGTAGGTTCTGGGGAGGGAGGAACATACCGTACACACAAACTGCCCTCTTTACAGGAAGCTTATGGCTTCATTTCTGATCTGTCTTCTTAAAACCTAAGATTTTCTACTCAGCCTCTTTCTCATACACAGTGTTCAGTAAATGCATATTAAGTAAGATAGGGAAGATGTTCAGTAATTTTAAAAATTGCCATGAATCTTGAGTTAAGATAAAGAGCACTTAATAATTTGTCATTTGTAGAAGTCTAACATAAAACAGCAATTCAACATTCACAGGCATTCAGTGGATGATCAGTAAGAGACGGACTGAGTTCAGGGACTCCTCGTTTGTCTCCATAAAAGGCCAGTGCCCATCACAGAGCCTGAAGCCTAGTGGACATTCAATAACTCTGTGGCACAAGAAGGGTGCTCAACTGAATGAACTAATGAATGACAGAGAACAATATTAGCAACTACAATAAAATATTGGTGAGTCTGGACCGGATGTGAGGCGAGTAATAACAAATTATTAATAATAGTTAAAATTCTAAGGTCTTGTAACTTAAAAAGGAGAAAAGTTAAGGTAAAAAAATAGCATCACTTTTATTCACTTACATTCCTGCATGCGTTGTTGAGCACGAGGGTAGCATTATTGGGAACTGTTTATAATCTTCAGCATGCCCTGTTTGTTTAGCGGCCCTCTATCTGGGATCCTGTCAACTGGGATGTTTTATGAATGCCATGCATCACAGTCCCATGGTGAAGTTTTTTTTGAGAAGCACTGAAATATATTCCACTTGGCTTCATGATTTATAATGTAAATCACACAAGAAAATAGTTCCAGCTTGTTTAAAAATGAGTGGTAATTATTTATCATATATTACATAAATGACTTACTAATTGAAAGAACATTTAAAATTTTTTTCTTTTAACTTTTCTTTTTTTTAAGTTTTTATTTAAATTCCAGTATAGTTAACATACAGTATAATATTAGTTTCAGGTGTACAATTGTGACTCAACACTTCCATACATCACCTGGCGCTCCTTCATCCCCATCACCTGCTTCCCCCATCCCCTGCCCACCTCCCCTCTGGTAACCATCACTTTATTCTCTATAGTTAACAGCCTGTTTCTTGGTTTGCCTTTCTCTCAAAAGATCATTTTCTTAAGTTTCACTAGTTTTTAAAATATTTTCATCCTCAGTTTCTTCTATTAAGATCAAGAAAATGATATTCACAAGCCTGTAAGAAATTCTTATAACATTTTGGAAGAGTGACGGGACATGACATTATCTCATACATTATTACTATAATTTTGAGGAAAACTTTGACAATCTAAGATACAAAGTAAAAGGAAAATGAGATAGACACATTTTAAAATAAACAACAAGGGCTTTTAAATATTCTTTACACTATTGGTAGTTAATAGAACTTTCTGAAAGTATTTTTTTTTTTTAAACTACCAGGATCTGAGATGTTCCACAGGTTGATTTATTTTCTGGGTCAATGGTAAAAAGCACAGGGTTTCTTTGACTATTATCCTGGACTATCTTCCATTATCCTGAATAATGGAAGAAATCTACAGTTAGCTTAGAAGGATGGCATGCATAAAATATAGTTTATCCTGGACATTAAAGTAAAGACACTGGCATATCTTCTCTAATCTATGACACTGAAGGCACAGCATTAATAATGTAGCATGTTGAGGATACAAGGGAAAGTATACTAACCATCCAGAAGTACAGATAAATCCCTTTCTGAGCCATCTTACACTTTTTGAAAATAGTGTTCCTTTGTTTTTTCCATGGTATATGTCACTGGTGGGTATTATGTTGGAGGGAATCAACCACTCTTCGAGGTTCTTGAAAGGATATTTTTTCTTTGTCTTTTTTTTCATAAGATTTTATTTATTTATTTATTTTAGAGAAAGAGAGAGAGCAGGGAGAAGGAGAGGGAGAGAGAATCTCAAGCAGATTCTGCAATGTTCACAGAGCCTGACACAGGGCTCAGTCCCATGACCCCAAGATCATGACCTGAGCTGAAACCAAGAGCTGGATACTTAACCAACTGAGCCACCCAGGTGCCCTGCAAGGATATTTCCTATTGTTCAGAAGCACCTGCACGTTTTCTATTAATAAAAAAATTCGAGTCCTCCTGGTGTGCTTGTTTTGCTATAAAATAACTCTTTAAAATAATAATACAAGATTTTCAAGTTAGTCTCATCTTACTTCAAGTTCTTAATTGAATTGCTGGCAATTCAGAAGTTCCAATGGATGGGTTGTTAGTACTTCAGTTCCATTGAGCTTTTTAGAAACACAACATTACCAATCCTTGCACACTGTTGGTCAGAACACAAAATGGTATAGCACTATTGAAAAAAGTACGGAGATGCCTCAAAAAATTAAAAATAGAACTGCCATATCGTTCAGCAGTCCCATTGCTGGGTATTTATCCAAAAGAATTGAAATCAGGATCTCAAAGAGATATTAGCATTCCCAGGTTCATTACAGAACTGTTCTCAGGAGCTAAGATGTGGAAACAACTTAAATGTCTGTCAACAGATGAATGGATAAAGAAAATGTAGTATATTCACACAATGGATTACTAGCAAGCTTTACAAAAGAAGAAAATTCTGTAATATGCTACAACATGGATGAACCTTGAGGATAAGCACAGTAAGTGAAATAAGCCAGTCACAGAAAGACAAATACTGCATGATTTCACTCATAGGAGGCATTTAAAATAGTCAAATTTAGGGGCGCCTGGGTGGCTCAGTTGGTTAAGGATCTGACTCTTGATTTCCGCTCAGGTCATGATCTCAGGGTTGTGAAATCAAGCCCCGCTCCACATGGAGTCTGCTTGAGATTCTCTCTCAACCTCTCCCTCTGCCCCTCCCCCCACTCTCTCTCTCAAGGTAAATACATAAAATCTTTTTAAAAAATAGTCAAATTTATAGAATCAAAGAGTGGAATGGCGCTGGTTACCAGGAGCTGGAGGGAGGGAGAAATGGGGAGTTACTAATCAATGGGTGTAAAGTTTTAGTTAAACAAGAGGAATAAACCCCAGAGATCTGCTGCACAACATCATACCTATAATCAACAATAATTGTACGCTTAGAGTTTTGATAAGAGGGTAGATCTTTTGTTCAGTGTCTTTATGATAATAAAATAAAATTTAAAAACCAAATTATTAAAGTAAAAATCAATGTTCTGTTGCCAAAAAAAAATACACCATTACCTTATAGTGGGTAGTTGAAGATTTGCTTAAATAAGATAGTAGTGTAACCAGGTAATCAGTCTCCTCTTCACTTTACACGCTTTGTCATCATGCAGAACAAACATTCTGTAATTGTGGTTTCTCTTTAAGATATTCAAGAATCACATTACTGAATGATTTAATTGTACATTTAAGTGGAGGAAATATCAGGACTCCCAAATATCAAAGCCACTCTTAAAGGATACAAAGATAACCATTGTGAATATTAAAAAGAGCTGATGCAGATTATGGTGGCAACTGAGTGATATTTTGTATATGGAATAATGTCAATATCGTGGACCTAAATGCCTAAGCCTCAAGGTAACTCCTTTGAAAGGACAGCACTCATTTGATGAATGGACCATATTTCAACAACTTTTACCTAGGTTCTGGAACTTCATTTGCCCTTATGTTCATGGATGACTTTTCAGGTGATTGTGATAGGACAGTGTGGAAAGGGAGGCTTGGGGCCACACTGAGGCTTTTACTGCTCAGCTGCAAAAGAACTGAAGCAGAGCAATCAACATAAGACTCACCAGGGTGACCTTGGTTCTTGAAACCTGCCTTTTTTATCTTCCCATAACCAGATCTTTCTATCACTGAAGCCTATATACTGTGTTACCTCCTCTTTTATTCCCTCCTTCCTCCCCCTCCCCCATTCAGCGAACATGAGCGCTTAGTCAGCAGCACGAGCCAGCACTGTTCCAGGTGCAAGGGATTACCGGAGAGCCAAAGCGAAACGGCGTCTGCCGTCACATGTGAACCATACTTTATCTCTATTTCTCTATGGCAATTGCTATACTTTAGTCATTTGGGCTTATCTCAACCTCCTATAAGATAGTGGGCGCTTTGATGTCAGTGCCATTGTCTAATTCACTTATAAGGTTTTACAACCCAAAGACAATTGACGTGTGATGAATGAATGAAGGGAAAAGTGAGTGAATAAATGAGGGAGTGAATGAATCAAACTGTCTGACCTATTATGCCCGAGTAATGCAACTTCATTTTTACCTTTCTGAAATGTTACAACACAAACCCAACCTCCATCATTATGCGTGGGAGTAACATAAAATACTTGGATGCCAACAGAGCCATAAGAGTAGAATTAAAAAAAAAAAAACCATCAAAAAATATTTCTGTGGAATTATAGAATACATTTTTATAGCCTAACATAGTTGAATCAGGATTGAGATGGGGAGAGGTGCTGTAAATGCAGAATGATATATTTACCTAACAGACTTAACACCTACTTAGAAGAGGCCGTTAATATGTATTATGAAGGAATACCATTTTACGAATAGTAGTAGAGGAAGTTTTGTTTTTTTAAGATTTTATTTATTTATTTATTTATTTATTTGAGAGAGAGAGAGCATGTGTATGTGAACACGCACGCGCTGGGAGCAAGCGGGATAGTAGCAGAGGGGGTGAGAGATGGACAAGCAGATTCCGTGTTGAGCAGGGAACCCTAGGCGGGCTCAGTCGCTCCACCCTGAGATCATGACCTGAGCCAAAATCAAGAGTCGGTGGCTCAACCAACTGAGCGACCCAGGCGCCGTAACAGAGAGTTTTTTTTCACTTCCTTAAATACTTCTTTATTCCAAATAATGACTCAGTGAAGCAATGATTAGAAATTATATCTATACTTCTTTTTTAGAAAATAATTCTTACATGTATATAAACTAGCTCTGAGGAAAGCAATTGTAAAGGTAAATCTTTTAAAGAATTGAGATTAACATACACAAAGTTTACGGGAGGAGGAAAGAAAATGTCTGCTGGAAATGTCTGAGGAGCTGTCACTTTTAAGTGGGTTTATTTTTCTTCAGCTTTTTATTTCTTCCTATACTTTTTGCCCCACAACTGACTTCTTTTTTTTTTTTTTTAAGATTTTACTTATTTATTTGAGAGAGAGGGGGAAAGAGAGAGCACAAGCAGGGGGAGGGGCAAGTAAATTTCCCACCGAGCAAGGAGCCCGGCCTTGCTTCATGACTGAAGGCAGACGCTTAACCAACTGAGCCACCCAGGTGTCCCCAAATAGCTGACTTCTTTTCTTTCTTACAAACCTGAACTATTTTGCTATAAATCATTTTTTT
>NC_138380.1:60434147-60464471 GCF_054177405.1 Leptonychotes weddellii
ACGTCCCTCAGCGGAGCAGACTTTTAAAAGTTCCGATTTTGTGCTCCGTGGTTCTATCACAGAGGCCCCTCCCCCGCCGTCTATCCTCCCGAATATTGCCTCAGATTCACTTCTCCACACGTCCTACCTTCCAGAAAGTGGTTGCTTTTCTGATGAGAGAGTTGTTGCTCTTCTTTTCTTCAATCTCCTGTTGAGTTTGTAGGTGTTCAGAATGGTTTGATCCCTATCCAGCTGAATTCCTGAGAGGAGACGAAATCCAGGTCTCCTACTCCTCCGCCATCTTGCTCCACCCCCAAGAATAATTCTTTACTGTCATCAAATTTCCACTGTTCAAACTTCTGTGACTGTTTCATAATTTTTTTTAAAGTTTATTTGTTTATATAAGATTCAACTGGTTGATGTCTCTTAAGTCTCTTTTCATCTATAAATACCTCTCTGTTTTCTTTAGTTTTTAAGTGTATCTGTCGAGGAGCTGAGTGTTGTCCTTTAGAGACTCCAACAGTCTGGATATTTGTGATTGTATCCCCATTGTCATGGTCTGTTCAGGCTGCTATAACAGAATTCCACAGATTGGCTTAAACAACAAAATTTTATTTCTCACAGTTCTGGAAGCTGGAAAGTCCAAGGTCACAGTGCCAGCTGATTTGGTGTTGGTGTCTGATGGATGAATAGTAGTCCATTATTTATATGCATATATCATTTTCTCCATCCATTCTTCTGTAAAGGAACACTTAGGTTGTTTCTATATCTTGGCTACTGTGAATAATGATGCAGTGAACATGAGAATGTAGATATCTCTTTGAGATCCTGATTTTATTCCCTTCGGGTGTAGACCCAGAAGTGGGATTGCTGGATCATATGATAGTTCACTTTTTAATTTTTTGAGGAACTTCCAGCTGTTTTCCATAGTGGCTGCACCAATTTACATTTCTACCAGCAGTACACAGGGTTTCCTTTTCTTTACATCTTTGCCAGTTCTTGTTATCTCTTATCTTTTTAATGATAGCCATTCTAATAGGTGAGCAGTGATATCTCATTGTGGTTTTGATTTGCATTTCCTTGATGATTAGTGATGTTGAACATCTTTTCATGTCCCAATTGGCCGTTTGTATGCCTTATTTGATAAAACATCTATTTAGGTCCTTTGCTCATTTTTAAATCAGTTTTTTTTCTATTTATTGTATGAATTCCTTATATATTTTGAATATTAACTCCTTATCAGATGTATGACTTGCAAATATTTTCTCCCATTCTGTAAGTTGCTTTTTCATTTTATCAATTGTTTCTTTTGTTATGCAGACACTTTTTAATTTGCTAGTGCTTTTGGTGTCATATAAAAAAAAAAAAATCATTGCCAAGACCAATGTCAAGGAGACTTTTCCCTATGTTTTCTTCTAGGAGTTTTCCAATTTCAGGTATTATATTTAAGTCTTTACATGTAATTTTTGTGAGCTATGTAAGATAGCTGTGAATATCCAATTTTCCCAGCACAATTTATTGAAGAAACTATGGTCTCCTTATTGAGTATTCTTAGCTTCTTTGTCAAATATTAGTTGATTGTATATGTGTGGATTTATTTCTGGGCTCTTTATTCACTTCCATTGGTCTATGTTTCTGTTTTTGTCCCAATATCATATTGTTTTGATTACTATAACTTTGTAATATAGTTATAGGAATCAGGAAGTATGATGCCTCCAGCTTTGTTTTTCTTTCTCCAGATTGTTTTGGCTCTTCTGAGGTCTTTGTGGTTTCAAATAAATTTTAGGTTTGTTTTTCTATTTCTGTAAAAAATACCATTAGCATTTTGAAAGGGATTGCCTTGAAACTATAGATTACCTTAGGTAGTATGGACATTTTAACAATATTAATTTTTCTAATCCATGAGCATGGAATACCTTTCCATTTATTTGTGTCTTCTTCAACTTCTTTCATTGATGTCTTATTAGTTTTTCATGTATAGATTGTTCAGCTACTTGGTCACATTTCTTCCTAAGAATTTTATTGTTTTTCATGCTACTATAAATGGGATTATTTTTTTATTTCTTTTTTAGATACTTCATTGTTAGTGTATACAAACACAACTGATTTGTGTATGTTGATTTTGTATCCTACAACTTCACTGAATTCATTTGTTAGTTCTAACAGTTTTGAGGGGGAATCTTTAGAGTTAGGTGGTTATTATTGAATGAATTGGATCATTTCTTTAAGGATTAGACCAAACTTGTTAATTGTGTTGGATCATTAACCTGACCTGTTTTCCTAGTTCTGGAGTTTTACTTGATATTCTACTTAGTTGATATTTAGTTGATGCACTACTGTCTTTTGAGTATCAGTGTGTGTGTTTGTCAGGGTCGGGGTAGTTAATGAGTTTAACTATAAATCCTTTCACAGTTACTGGTTTATTTTAACTAACTTCAATATTTATAATTTGTAATATCCAAAAATATGCTTTCATGGATATTTTTGCATTCATTGGTACAGAATTTTATATAGAATTAATAATTTTCAAACTCCTGTGTACCTATGGTTGTTTTCCTGTCAACATCGTTTTACCTTCTGTTTCTTTTTTCTTAACTATAGATTTCCAAAGTTTTATCTTAAAATTTTTTTCTTTTGAACAACTAAGATTTATGTTACTGATCAAGCCTATTATTTTGTGTTTGTTCTTATAGTCTTTGTTTCATTAATATCTGGCTTAATCTTAATTCCTTCATTCTGCTTTCATTAGACTTATTTTGTTGTTCTTTTCAGTGTCTTTTGGTGAAATCTTTTTCATTAAATTTCAGCCCCCTTTATTTGGGGGCAAATTCACTTATGGCTATAAATTTCTTCCTGAGAATTTCTCTGGTTCCATACCCAAGTTTTGATACAGAGGTCATACATGTTTTGCAAAAACTAGTTCACAGAGCAGGCTTGAGATTCTTGAAAAGGCCTGCTTGCAAGCTTGACCCTTGGCTGGTATCTGGCAACTTGTGTGGTAAGCTCATTCCTTCACTTATATATAAAAACTTTCCCTCTATGATAAGGGTAGCTCACTGTGCCTAAACTATTTGTACAAATAAGGTGCTTTATGCTAAACATTTGCTTTCTTTCTGGGAGTCTAAAATTTTGGAATGTGCTAGGTAGAGAGTGCCTATGTGACCAGACCCCAATAAAAACCTTGGCCGCTGAGTTTTTAATGGGCCTCCCTGAGCAGAAACATCTCATACTTATCGCTATATTCTTGTTACTGGGAAAAGAGTGCACTCTCTGTGACCCCTCATGGGGAGAGAGAGGGCATAAAGAAACCTACACATAGATTTCTCCAGACACCACCTATATCTTTTTCCCTTATGACCCACTGTGTGGCTTTACTAGGTTGTTGTAGTAAATCTTAGCCATGGGTGCAACTATCTGCTGAGTCCCCTGAGTCCTTCTAGCAAATCTCCACATGTAGGGATAGCTTTGGAAACCCGTGACCCACATGGTTATTCAGTTTAAAGTATTTTGTAAGCTATCTCTTTATTTTTTCCTTTATCTCAAGAGTTATTTGGGAGTCTGTCCCAAACTTTTCTGCCACATGGATTTTCTGGCAACATGTTGATTTTTTATTCTTTTGGCAGTGTCATATGCAATTATGGCTTATATGAGAGGGATATTTTAGAATTTTTTGAGTTCAGTTGTGTCTTGTTGCTCAATTTTCTGAATGTTCCACATATATTTTTAGAAAGTGTGTCTATTTTATGAAGATTCTTAATTGTGTGTGTCTACTTGTCTTAATTCTCTGTATGTTTATTTGAGGAAGATTCCTAATTATGTTACTGAATTCTTCTTACCCTTGTTTACTTTTTGACTAATCTGTTGTTTACCAAAACACTGTGATGTCTGTCATGATTATTAAAGATGTATACATTTTTAATACTTTTAAATATTTCTGTTAGGTTTAGCTTTATATATTTTGAACATAGCTCATATTTATAAAGGTTCACTACTGTTAATATCTTTTTAGTGGATTACTCCTTTTATCAATATTAAGTATCCTTCTTGATCCCCTGGGAATCTTCATCTTGAATTCTGTTTTGTCTGGTGGTTATATTGCTTTAAAATCATTGTGTTAGTACTTTGGCAGGTAATTTTTAGTATCTCTTTACTTTCAACAATTCTACATTATTTTTTTTCAGATTTGATTCTGGTAAATAAGAATAGCTGGATTTTCTTTTTTACCAACTTGATAGTCTCTGTCTTTTATAGGTCTGATAAAACTGCTCACATTTGTCATAAATATGAATAGGTTTTGATTTATTCTTACCATAGTCTTTTCTGTTTTTTTATTTGCTAAAATTTTTTTAAACATTTTTTTTAAAGATTTATTCACCCATTCTAGAGAGAGAGGGAGATAGAGTGTGTACATATGTGTGCATGAGTGGGGGGCCAGGCAGAGGGAGAGGGAGAATTCTCAAGCAGACTCTGGGCTGAGCACCAAGCCTGGTGTGGGGCTTGATCCCAGGACCCCAAGACCATGACCTGAGTTGAAACCAAGAGCTGGTCACTTAACTGACTGAGCCACCTGGGCACTCTGCTAAAAAAAAAAAAAAATTAAGGCTTTCTTGTCTCTTTTGGTTAGATTTTGTTTTGCAACATTTCCCCTCTTCTGTTTTGATAGTTGTACATTCATCTGTTCTTTTTTGTTCAGCTTGTGCACATTTTTAGCTCATATAAGAAACTTACATTTTCTTTTTCAAAAGTCTAGAGTCAAATACATCTATGTTCTACCCTTCATTTCAATAATACAAGAAATTTAACATGCATTTATTCCCTTTTACACTCTCCTTTTCCCCCCAACTAACTCTCATGTTGACATTTTATAGAGTTTTATTTCCAGATGGTTTAACACACACACTGATTTCAGTTCAGCAATGTTGTTTCAAATGATTTCTTTGTTGCTGTGTTTGTTACTCATTACTCTTTCCCAGATTTATTTTTCTTCTTGCTGAAATAATATAACAATTCTTTCAAAGAATGTGGATGGTAAACTTTCTGAGGTCCTATATGTTTGAAAATGTCCTTAATTCATGAAAGAAGCTGAATGGCTGAATTTATTCCACTGACTCTAGCAAGATCTGGTCTTCACCTCTTCCTCCTCACCACTCCTACTACATCCAAACTGAAAAAGAGCTGCTAAAGCTTTAGCTCCACTCTTGCAGGCCCCATATCCTGTCCCCTGACTAATGCAGCTTAAGTTCCCCATATCTTCTGAGAATCAGAACAGTGACTAATTCTCAGAATATAGCAAAACTTTGACTTTCACCAATTTAACATAGCAATTCCTTAGGCTGTCTGCTCTCCAGTAACATAGCTATCTTGGGTTGTTCTATTGTGATGATTTTAATAAAGGCTTAAGTTAACAGGATTTGGTTGGTTTTTCTCCTTTCACAAATTCATTCTCATTGTTAAAGGATAGTTTGACTAGATAATTTTTTTCCTTAAGAATTTTTAGATTTTGTTCCCTTACCTTATAGCACTCAGGGTTGCTGATGAGAAGTCTGTGTTCTGCAACAGTCACTTCCCTATTCTAGGATTGGCACCTTTTTCTGAAGCCTCCATGACTCCTTGGGGCGATGGCTTACCACTGTGGCTCTCTGTGTGTTTTCTTTCTTAAGGATCTGGATAACTTTTGGTCCACCAAAAGTCCTTACTCTGTTTTTCACAAATCCCAATGTCCTTATTAATTTCTTTTAAAATATAACTTAAGAAATAATAATGACTTGGTGTTAAAACAAGGAGATTTCAAAAAAACAAAAAAAACAGAACGAAAAAACAGATGTCAGCATGTGCTCATATTAATATGTTATTTTTGTTTGTGTGTTTGGATGGGTCCATATGAAACTATATTCCAAGGGAATGGAATGGGGTGTCCAGAGGAAGACTGATTTTTACTTTATAATTTTCTCTATTTGAATTTCAGCATATTAGTCTTGTTTTTGGATTCAAAATAATGTCATACATAATCCATTGGACATCTTCCTTTTCTTTTTTTTTTAAGATTTTATTTATTTATTTGAGAGAGAGAGCAGAACAAGAGAGAGAGCAAGAATGGAGGATGGGGGGCAAAGGGAGAGGGAGAAGCAGGCTCCTTGCTGAGCAGGGAGCCCGACACAGGCTCCATCCCAGGGCCGTGAGATCATGACCTGAGCTGAAGATAGACGCTTAACCAACTGAGCCACCCAGGCGCCCCAGACATCTTTTCTACTTCCAAATGCACCCATCAGCTTTTTCCACCTGCTCTGGTGCCCTGTCTATGCTGCTCAATGGTGTGGACAGCATCGAGGGCCCCAAGCCCTCTGTTTCCGGTTGGGTTTGCCCAGCAGGAGGTCAGTAAGATTGGGATATTTATTCCCTGGCCTTTCCTAGCACTACCCCCTCCACCCCCCAGATATCTGACTACCCTGTGTTGATTCTGTCCTCCTACTGAAGACAACACCTGCCAGGTGGTCCTCTGCACACAGAGACCCTCATGTCCTCATCTTGGTCCTTCAGGCCTGGGGCAGCAGTGGCTCCCAGGGGTGCCAGGCTGGAGACCCACATCCCATTGCTGGCTTCTCTACAACTTGCCTACATCTTTGTAATTAGTCCCTTTATTCACTTCTCCTCAGATTACTTAGCTGGAGTGTCATTTGTTTCTGCCCTCGTCCCGGACCCAAACAAAGCCAAAAGAGAAAACAGAGAAAAAGCCAAAGCAATATAAAGTAGTTGGGTAACTATTTAGATTCATCTTCTTGCTTTTTCAGAACAGAATAAAATACTTAAGAAAGAATAAAGGTGAAGAAAGCTTATTTTTGTTAAAGGGACCATGCTACAGAGGGAGAGTAATAGTAACGTTTTCATGAGCACACACGTAGCACAGGAGTTCCTCTCCCTTTCCTTATTGATGCTGTTGCTGGGTTTTTGGGCCTGGAGGGCAAGCAGGCATGAATGCAGTCCCCCTGATACAGGACTTTATGCAGCACTCTGGGCTCATGCTGCAGAGATTTATAGAATCTCAGAGACAGTAGGGGCCACAGGGACTGTCTAGTGAGCAATGCACAGCACAGAGCATAGCCGTTTGTGATACAACCCTAGATTTAATTTGGGTAGTGGCTATATAAAAACCACCCCATGCTGCTGCTTCTTCCGTGCACCTATTAAAAAATATTTCCGTTGCTAAAAAACAGTGCTAATTTTCTCACTGGCATTTGGGAGAGTAGCTAGCAATGGCAACAGGTAACATTCACTGAATATTTGCTGTGTGCCAGAGACCGAGCTCCAAGCTTTACAGGTATCCTGTTCCGCAACCCTCAGCTAAGCTCTGTAGTGGATACTGTCCAGTATGCATGGTAGTGCATAGTATTAATCCAGTTTTAGGGATGAGGATAATAAGGCAGAAAGAAGTTAAAGGACTTGCCCTTCATCACACGGCCTCAAGTGATGGAGTCAGGATTCAAACCCATGCAGCTGGACTCTGAACCCCACACTCATCCATTACATTGTTTCTTCTTGTTATGACATCTATGCAGAAATATATATGTATATATACTGCAGGAATATTGCTTTGTGCCTAACAATATACCATATATGCACACGTCACGTCACTAAACACGTAATGCCATTTTAAATGATGGCAAAATATTCAATTGTATCAGTATGCCAGTTTGCTTAATCAATCTCATTGTTAGATATTAATTTGTTCTGCTATTTCCCCTTATAATCACTTTCTAATACTGACTCCTCTCACATTCTCACATTAGAACCTCTGACCCTGATTTATGAATTTATATAATTTATAAATTGCAATTATTATTCTTAAATAGAGTATTAAACATTACTATTAGAGAGTGGGGCTCTAGATGACTCTGACCTCCATTTTGCTTATCATTTATATTTTGAAATATTTCAATGTATTGTGTAATAAGGAAATGAGATTGTTAGAGGTTTTTTTCTTTAAAGTTTATTTATTTAAGTAATCTCTACACCCAACGTGGGGCTCAACCTCACAACCCCAAGACCAAGAGTCGCTTACTCTTCCAACTGAGCCAGCCAGGCAGCCTTGTTAGAGTTTTTTTAAAAAGAAAATTTTTATTTAAAAATATAAAGTTTAAAATATGCTTTAGCTCTTCTGTCCCACAATGAGTTTAACCATTGATCAACAATATTGATCAAACTATTGATCAACAATAGTCACCAATCCAGGCTAAGGTCATGGAGTTTTAGTCTGTCTTCAAGTGGTCTTTATACCACTTGTCAATCTTCCACACCCTCTATGTAATCCAAAAACAGTTCCAAGGACACTTACCAATCCTTCCCCTTAAACAAATACACGACAGCCTCCCCTTGATTGTTCTGTATTTATTCCTGATGCACATGCTTCAGCTGGAGAGTGTAATGGGTGTTAGCAATTCACAGGCCTCCTTAGAAATGCTAGAAAAGTGCTCTTGTCTTCATTATGGGGGTGATGCCCTATTATCAATCAACCCCCATCTTTCTGCATCATCTTTTGCAATTTGGTGTCTTAATTCTAGTGTGAATAACACACTGGTACATTTATACCTGGGCTCTAAGCAGGGCTTAAATGGTAGTGTGCTGATGTTTTATCCAACAAGGAAATAACCAGTGGAATGCATCTCTAAGACAGATTATTATCCTATTTGTAAAAGGAAATCATGGGCATGCATCAACAGAACTTATCCTCTACTCTTTGGATTCCAAAATGTAATCGTTTTCCTCATGGATGATCTTGTGCCAAATGACTGACCTCTGCCCCCCCCAAAAAAGTGCATGCGTGTGTGTGTGTGTGTGTGTGTGTAAGAGAGAGAGAGAGAGAGGAACTGAGATTACACTGTAGTCATTTACCTTAAGAAAGAAATTTAGTAGCTTTATGTTTCACTATTGAGCAGCCAAAACAGCTTTGAACATATTTCATCTACTAAAAGAACGTGTGCTGGTGTGACATAAATATTAATGAAAGAATAAAACCCAATTCTCAAGATATTTTTTCTTTTATTTAAAATGTTAACTATCACAACACATTATACAATGAAATGAAGACCGTAGAATCACGTGAAAACTTGTAAAACATCTCTATTTAAGTCACAACACATGACACATGCTGCAGGGACACACTTTGATACCAAATCTTAGCACATTTCCACCATGAAAACAGAGGAAGCACAAGCCTGTCTGTGAGATCCCTCTCCTTCATCAGTGGCTGACATGACTGCTTCCAGGAAACCAAGATGATTTCTTTCTTTGAAGAACATATTTCAGTTTCACTGAACACTGTGCTTTGTTGAGAAATGCCCACTGATTTCTACATCTGAGGGGGTCACATTAGAATTATAACACACTTTCACAGCACGTATTGGCACAATATGAAAAATAAACAGTTTTTTTTTTTTAGCTTTCCACTCAAAACAATGATTATTAAATAAATAATTATTCCTCATGGTGCAGGTCTCATGTTACCTTTCATTGGCCACTGACACACATGAAGCTCAATAAATTACACATGAGGGGGTTTATTTGCGTCTTCGTTCATAATTCTGCACCGCGCTCCTTTCATAAGCCACTGAGAACAAAGAAAAGGCAGAGGGTTTTTTTAAGAGGATTCACCGAGAGCGTTAAATAAACTTCAAGACACACTATAATTTATTAAAAACTCATTAATGACTTTCCCCTCTCCATTGAAGTATTTCTAAGAGCTTTCTTTGCACATCCTCCAATCTTGCCTCCATCTCTGTCCCGACTGGAAGTGATCTAACCACAGAATCCTTGGTTACTCAGGCCATCTGCCATTTACTTGGTGCCCCCAAAGCGTAGTTCCACAATCTACTGCAGTGGTCATTCTCCACAACTTTCTCAAGCACGGTGATTTATATAAAGGATAATGCCTGAAGTATAGAGTAGGAATAGTAGTAGGATGAAAGCAAAATGTGAGACTTTTATTCTAGGACAGAGTCAACAGACTACAGGCCATGGGCCAAATCCAGCCCACCACCTTTTCTTGAAAAGAATGTTTTATTGGAACGTGGCCATACCCACTCATTTATGTATTGTCTATGGCTACTTTAGCATTAACATGACGGATCGGAGTGGTTGCTCCCGAGACGGCACAGCTCACAAAATCCAAAATATTTGTTATCTGGCTCTTTACAGAAAGGGTTGGCTGGTTCCTGTTACAGGAGTACACTGAATGGTGTAGAGGTCTCCTCCTGTTTTGGGGATACCTCCCAATGAGGGATTGTCCTTGAAACTAAAAACATCGTTGTCAGTGGGTAGGGCAATTGTGCCATCCACGTATAACAGTATAACTTACCTCCCAGCACCCTAATGGCCTGTGGAAGATTAATCACTGCCTCCAAAAGTATTTAACATAGACTTAGCAAGTAATTTAAGTACTTTGACTATCCGGACTAAAAAAAAAAAAAAAAAAAAGGGGGCGCCTGGGTGGCTCAGTTGGTTGAGCGACTGCCTTCGGCTCGGGTCATGATCCCAGGGTCCTGGGATCGAGTCCCGCATCGGGCTCCCGGCTCAGCGGGAAGCCTGCTTCTCCCTCTCCCACTCCCCCTGCTTGTGTTCCTGCTCTCGCTGTCTCTGTCTCTGTCAAATAAATAAATAAAATCTTTAAAAAAAATAAAAAATAAAAAAAAGCCGAAATTATGATGATATGATATGATATGATGATATGATATGCAATTTCGAAGAGGTCTGTAACCACAAAAGGGCAAGGATCAGACTGTTGCGATCAGACTACTAAAGTATATTATTCATCATTTTAGTTAATTTATATACTTAGATTTACATTTTAGTGAAACTATGCTGCTTTTTAAAATTCATATGTCCTGTATAAAATACTGAATTTAAACAAAAACAATAGGAAGAACTGTGGAAGTTAGGTAGGAATTATAGATGCCACTTTAAACAATTTTTTCAGTGAGAAAGATCTGTTAAGAGAGGAGGTAGGTGAGGGCTGTAGGGTGATCACTCTCCCATTTCCCTACTGAGCAGATGCCCAGTTAGCATCCAACACTAGGTTCATGATAAGCTGAATGCTTTATGCCAATCACGTATGTGCTTCCAGGGCGGACCAGTCTGAACTCCAAGCCGGGCAGTTCTCAAGGAAGGAAACAGTCCATTTCTCATCCTGCTTTGTTTGTATTAGGAGGAGGACTGACTAGCACGAGTTCCGTTCCTGACAAGCTTTAGGTAACATGATTCTGTTCCTCAGAGAAGTAAGGTGAATGCTAATGTAAAGTAACCAAAGACGGATTCGTGTTAGCTGGAACAGAATATCCTCTTCACGGGAAGCAAAGTTTTGTATCTGGTTCTTGAACCCTCTGAAACTGTATGTAGATTTTTATGTTTATAAGCTAATGAGGATTTCTCCACAAAGCAGGTTTCTACATTTCTCAGACTGTCATAGGAGTCTGTGACCACAAAAGGTTAAGAATCAGATGGCTGTAGGACACAGCCTACAGATAAATTCAGCTACAAATAAATTCTTGGATTTATTTATTGCAATTAGATTTTTTTTTTACCATAAGTACTCATTTTAAATTTATCATTCCTTTTTAGTACTTTGAAAACTATGCCTTAGAAAGAAAATAACAGATTTGAGATACTGTCTATTTTCAGTCATGGTTTTATACATACCAGAATTTAACACATACCAGGACACAATCATAACCTTGCCTCAATTGATCATATGAAAAGATCCCTGATTGAATGTACATACATTTTTGCCTGTTTCTTCCTTTTATATTTTCTTAAAATGGAGGAGTGAAGATTTAGTCATAAATTGATCCTGACTCATTATAGTGATTCTATTGATCTTGACTCATTATAGTGATTCAATTTACCTATAATTACATTATTACTTTGCACACATTTAATAACATTTAATCTGTAGAAATCACAGTATCCATATTATTTGTAAAGTTAGCTATGTTCTGAAATCTGTGTCAGTTCTGGCAATAAAAAGTTGATGACTAATATAGTTATCAAGAAGACCACAGTTACAGAAGGGATAGCGCACACTTTTGCTACAAGTAAAGCCAGTGTGGTTGAAATTTACATTCCATTTCCAAAAGCTGGAGGATAATATATATTAATAAAATAATTTAAAGTTTTTCATGAGGCACACTGGTAACTTCTTTAAAATTTAAACTTGAAAAAAAAAAAATTTATACTTGAGCGGCCCCCGAATTACTGAAAAAGAAATACAAGCATAGTGTCTAAATTTGGAAGGTAGAGAACCAATGGTAGGATACATCATTTTTTGCATGAATTTTCCAGATAATTAAGCCAGGGACTGCTTAGTTACAGATTTTCTAGAAACCTGAAATATCCTAAACAGATAAGGCAGCTGGTTACTTTCTAATTAATTACTTCATTAATACTATAATTCTATTTTCACTAAAGGTAAAATAAAAGGAGTTTGAATAGCTTTCCTAAGGAACCTAAGCTAATTACTATAAAAGACTGAATGTGCTTTACAAAAAAATCAGTCTCTGTGAAAATGATATAGGGGTTATTTAACCTTGAAAACGGTACGATGAATGGGTTTTTGGATATAGGTATGTGGCATTTTTACACAGACGATGGGAACTACAGAGAGGAAAGGAAATAGGCAGGCTTTATGTCAAGAGAAAGACTTGTTGGGGATTAAGATGGGTTAGGAGGATTGTGGCACCCCTTCCCTGTGAGGGTTTACAGCCAGAACTGATTATAATTCCCCAGGATGACTTGATCGTGCTCCTTTTCAAAAGCACTGGAATGGACTGTGTTTTTCCCATACTCTCAAACATCCATCAGGATATTTCGAGTTTGAGCTTTTATAACTTCATAAAGTATAAATGGATTTGTTTGTTTTCTTTATTTGTTTACTTTTGTGCTGGAAGACTGCCAGATGTAATGTCATATAAGCCTTTTGAATGACCTCGGTAGTAAGTGAAAATTGGTCTTATTTCCCACATAACCTTTCACCGCTTAGTTCAGTCAAGTTCAGTGTGGCTTATGTAACAAATATAAGGGAACAAGTACTAGACTAGCCCAAGGATTCAGGTTAGGTAATGATTAAATGGGGCAGACACTGGTAAGGCTGGTAGTCTGAGAAAGAAAGATGCATCCTAGGTGAGATTAGCTTAATCAGCTACAAATAAATTCTTGGATTTATTTATTGCAATTAGATTTTTTTTTCACCATAAGTACTCATTTTAAATTTATCATTCCTTTTCAGTACTTTGAAAACTATGCCTTAGAAAGAAAATAATAGATTTAAGTTACTGTCTATTTTCAGTCATAGTTTTATACATACCAGAATTTAAAGCTCTTTTGCCCATTAGTCCAACAAAGGAATCTGTTTTATGCCCTGGAAAAATACATTTAGGGGTATTTTAATATGTATGTCTTTGAGGAAATAAACTGTTATAACTAGTACCGAAGAAAAGCAAGCTTTAGAATATATGCCTATATAATAAATATATAACCATTTCAAGTTTTGGTGAGCCTGAAGAAATGAAGATTTCTAATAAGTCTTACAAATGACATTAAAACAATACAATCAATGAAAGCACTTTTCTTAATTCTATATCTAATTATTAGCAAGTATACTTTATGTATATTACAGTTTACCTGTTTATATACAATGTTTTAAATATTGCTGCTATTTAAGCTAGTTTTGGTTTTTAGGGAGTCAATTTCACAGTCGTGACAGAAATATCCAACTGTATGTCCTTGTGTTACTATGTTGTATTTCTCAGGAACTGAACCTTAGTTAAGTCAGATCCCTGCACCTGATGATTATAAACTTCTAAAAGGTCACTATTTTTATTTTATTGGATTTTTAAAAATACTTTTGGAAAAGTGTGTTAATTTTGACATTAATAGAGTGCATTTACTTTCATTACACAGAATTTTGCTATATATAATTCTCTTGAAAGTCAAATCTTTAGAACTTAAATATGAATAAGATTTATTTATTTTCAAAGATGAAGCCTTATGAAAAAGGTTACTATTTCAACTCTAGTGGGGAAAGGTCTCTTGCTTTATACTGTATTATTTGAGAATAAGACTGCTATTTTAATGTGACCTTCTCTGCCAACCAGTGAACCAAAATCCAAGTGGAGGTGTGGGTGGATCCTGGGGTAAATGCATCTGATTGAGATGGACCCATGGGACTTCCCGTCAATTCGAGTTCCATTAACTGGGAAACCGGGATCAAATGAATGTCAAGTGTCATAACTCGGCCATCTCTACTGCCCTAAGAAATGTTTCATTGTACTTTGATAGATTGAGGGTCCCTATTCAATTATGGGACCAAAAAACTGCATTTCTGTCTTTATCTTTACTATGGATTCTCTGCTCTTTCACTCAATCTCCTTAATTGGCTGCTGGATTACCCTAATACATGGTATCGTCAAGAGATCCAGCATACTGAAATGTTAAGAGATACCTATAAAAGCTTTGTTTTTGTTTTGTTTTGTTTTGTTTTTGTTTTTGCAGTGGAAGCATTGGGGGGTAGGAGAGGGTGAGGGGTGAATAGGGAGAGGAATCTGTGGTGGATTTTTACCCCAGGACTGAAATTCTTATCCATAACTAACAATGTATAGGAGTTAAAGGATTTCTTCTGGCGCTCTCTCTTTTCTTTCTCTTTTTTTTTTTTAGCAGCTTAAAACGACAACAAATATTTATTATCTCACAGTTTCTGTGGGTCAGGAATTCACCAACAATTTAGCTAGGAGTTAAAGGATTTTTAACATAATGCATCATTTTGGTAAGCATCTAGGTCTAAAAAACAGAGCTGTAAAAAATCATGCTCTGGATGTAATTAATATGAGTCTCCTCCATTCTTATACTGTCTTAATTAAAAGTATTAGGCCCTAAGTTATAACAGAAAATAAGATATAAAATGAAGATCAATCTAATTTATGTTTGCATTTGGTAAATGTCAAAATAATTTGAAACTTACTTTTATGAGAGATCTGGCCATGTCCTAGAAGAAAGAAAGAGAAAGTTAGCAAAGGCAATAGATTTATTTTAAAGATGCTACCTTATATTTTCAGAAGAGAATTATAAGTTGATTTTTAAAACATATAACATTTCCCATTCATGTACTATCATGAGGAATATAGTAGAACCATAAATGCTAACCAAATTATTAATGATAAAAACAAAATAGCAACCAAAAGGAATATTTTTAAGTGCTTTCTATGGGCCACAGATTCAAACCCAGGACTATGAGACCCCTAAGGCCTAACAATAACTGTTAGGCCACACCACCTGTTTTCTTATAAGAAACACATCTCCAAGCTGGACCACCATTTGACACTCAGGAGAGAGGGATACAAATCTCTACTTTTACTAAACAGGCATTATCAAGAATCTGTATTTGAGCCCATAAAAAATTTTTCTTCACTTTTCCTACATATGCGTTCACAATAGTAAAATAAAGATTTATAGAAATGTTTACCATAAAGAGCCTTTAACAGGGCCACTTGTTTTTCAATTGAGGAATCTGACAAAAGATGAATTGGCATTAACTGTTTACACGTTCCGCTGATGGTGTGATAAATGCAAGGAAATTGAGTATTTCTATCATGAGACATTAGGGAGCTAAATCTAATCTAACGCCAAGGGTCTAAAATCGGTTTCCACAGGCACTTAGACCATTCTGAGTACTACCCCCTGGAGGCCCCGCGCCTTCCCCCTTTGTCAGTTTGGATCTTCAGTCAAAGGAGAACTCAGCTAGTAAGGCTGCTTCCTGTTCTTGATTGGGGTCACTCTAATTGTGTGGGGGGCACGCGCCGCAACGGATCTCGCTCTCCCTCCGAAGGCATGTGCGTGTGTTAGTGGGGTGAGGGCCAGAGTCGCTCCCCGGGGATATATTCCATTTTAGGATGGAAATTTCTACTCAAAGAGCAAGAGAGACTGGGTGCTCTGAGAAGCAGTGAGCGAGGAGACCGGGCAGGTTGCTCAGAGAGACAGAGAGAGGGATGGCTGCCCATCTCACCAGCATCCCGTTTGCCCATTAATCCGAAGAACTGCTGAGGCTTGGGTCTCCGGGCGATTCTCTGCAGAAGATGCTCAAAGGGCTCGGGCAGCTCCTCCTGGGGGACAGACGCACAGACAAACGGGCGTGTAGGCAACAAGCGCGCGGCGCCGGGAAACCCGAGTCATTCCAATGGTGAGCGCCAGCCCTGGGCGAAGCTCGGAGGCGGGCGGTGGCGGCGCCAGGGCCGGAAAACCCGAAAACCCGCCCCGCAGGAAGGCGAGAGAAGGCCGGGTTTCCCCACGCGAGGGCTGAGTGGGGTCCCAGCCCGGGAGCTCTCTTCCTCCACCCCTCCCGGCAGAACTCGTGTCCGCGAGCCCCGCTCTCGCGGGCTAGCCGGAGGCGCGGCGTCCCCCAGCCCCGCGCGTTATCCGCTCTTTGCAGAGCCTGGGGACCCCCGCCCCACTCGTCTGCCGCGCCGCCACCTGACTTGCTCTTGATTCTGGCGCGGGCTTTGGAGACACCTGGCCGCCCTAAATGCGCACAGGTGTGTGTCGCGAGTGGGGAAGGAATGACAACGCTTTACTAAAGACCTGCACCGCGCCACTTTTACTGTTCCCTCGAGGCGCGCTCCCTTGCACCAACAGCCTGCGAGCCTTGTAAAGGCAAACTTGCGGCTCGGTCCTCTGGTCGGTAAAATAAAAGTCAGGGCAGGAAGTTAGCTTCCCACCCACCTCGCCCCTCGAAGCCCCCAGCAGCTTGTCCTTTGTGCCCGCTTCTACCAGCGTCCGGCGCGCCCCCTTCTGCCCCTGCCCAGCGTTTCCAAATGCCTGGTCCTTGCAGCTCGACTGGAGTCCCCGAAATCCCCGTTACCCCGGGATGAAACCTTGTGAGGTTTCCAGCCTTGTGAGGACCCCGGGCTCATCAGGGAGGGCATCATTCCTCCAGGGAGTTCCCGAGACCCGACGGTGCAGCCCCCGGGGGGAAACTTGGATCGTGGGCACAAAATCTCGTGCGGGGACCCAGGGAATGGTGTTCCTTTACAACCCCACCCCCTCCCTGCGCCCCTCCACCGCCTCTGGTCGCGGTCGCGGAGCCTGCCAGGCTAACTAGAATGCGATCTTCAGGGAAGTGACAGCTCCCGAGGCCCGGAAGAACGGCTCCGGCTGGGTCTCACCTTGATCTGGTCGCTGTCGGACCAGTCGGACCAATAATTCAGATCATCGTTGGCTCCAATTTCTTCTGCAAACAGTTGAGTGGAGACGAGAAAAAAGACGGCCAATGCCACGAGGATTTTCATGTTGGATTTCTGGGAAGAACGGGGAAGAAGAGACCGAGGAGAGAAACATTGGGGATGGCTATCCAAGAGTTGGGACAGCATAATTTTTGGTCCCACAACGCAAGTCGGGGCCGATTGAACCAAGATAAAAACCCTAGGGGATAACAAGCCTAAAGCATACCTTGTACCTTTTAGGAAAGAAAACCATGCCCCCAAGCTTCTCACATCCCCTTCTCCCTGGATCCCAACTCCCTCAGCCCCCGATCCACCAATCCACACCTTCAAGCCGGGAGACTCTGTCGGTGGAAAACAAAGAGGGACGTTGGCACTTGGGATCCCCGTTCCTCGATGTCCCTCCGCTGTCCTCCCACTGTCCGCCGCCCCAGCTGCCAGCCGTCACCTCGGAGCGATGCGCGGGGCGGGCACTTACCGCGGAGAGCAGGCCGGCAGGGTTCGTCTGGCTGCTCCGAGCGCGCGCGGGGCGCTCGGCACTCTAGGTGGCCGCGGCGGTGGAGGAAGCAGATGCGGCGCGCTCTTTTGCCGGCTCGGTGCCGCGCGGTATTTATCCAAGGCTCGACGCGCCTCGAGGACCACGTGACACGCTCCCCACGCGACTTTCTGCTCAATATTTAATTAACCGCCTCTTCTCCTTTCGCTTGCGTCTGATTGAGAGTTTCCGAGACGGTAACCCGTCGGTGCCCAAAACATCTGGACCCAATTGGGTTCGAAATGACGCAATTTTAGGAAAATCAAGATCTCTCCATCCAATCCCGAGCGTCCAGTCTTCTTCCGTCTGCGGATCTGACGCCCCCTCCCCTCTCCTTCTTCGGAACGCGGTTCCATGACACCTGAAATTACTCATCAAAATTGAGCAAAGTGACTCATTCCTCGGACTTCCGCAACTTTTCGTCAGGATAAGCTGCACTTTTAAGGATGGCCAAATATCTTAAGGTATTAAGATACTGTCGTCGGAAATCATGCTAAGAAGAGCATTTCAATTGGGGGGGGAGAGGCTTTTTATTCCCCTTCTATTTCATCGGCAAAGTGTCTTAAGTGTTTCTTCTATGAGCAGAGCATCCTTCTCCCAAATCAGCTTCAATACTGGCGTTTCTCCAGCGTTACAAAAGGATTTTCAGTCCCATAGCATTTCAGACGATGGAAGCAGATTTATTTTACATTTTGGAGGAAGGAGAATTTAAACGTGGCAATACACGTAGCACTTTTTTTTTTTTTTTTTTTTTTACACGTAGCACTTTTATATCAGTGCCATTCTAGGGTATCTTTTGTTGCAAGCTAGCAAAATCCTCTTCCTTCGCACATCCAGGAGCAGGGGTTGGAAGAGGACGTGTTCGCTTCTCTCCTACCCTTTCTCGCTGAAGACTAAGAAAACGGCAAGGCAGTGTACAGGATCCTTCCTGGGTGTCATAAAGGACTCTACAGATCATTCATAGATTTCTCCTGTAAATGAAAATAAGTGTAGTGAAGATGCTAATTGGACGGTCATTGACAATAGGAAACTATTAGACAAATAGCATCTGTACAGAAATCAGAGCTTTCCATGAGCCCATGGTTTCACCTTGCAGACACATTTCTTTCATCTCTAAATGAATTAGATGACATATCTTGAGTGCAGTTGTTTTCTTCTCTTTACTAAGTAAGTACTATATTTTTCAATTAATTCTGATGTTTTTAGTATACTGCATAAAGGAAATAACTTTTTTTTTTTGCAATTCAGTTAAACCAGTAATTTTTTCCTCTAATATCTGCTGTTTCTTAATCCTGAATTTTGAAATTCCTGTCTCTATCTCATTTCTTTAGGCCTAGCCTTACAAGGTGAGGCATTCCATTTTTGCTTTTATAACTTTTTTTTTTAAGATTTTATTTATTTATTTGACAGAGAGAGACATAGTGAGAGAGTGAGCACAAGCAGGGGGAGTGGGAGAGGGAGAAGCAGGCTTCCCGCTGAGCAGGGAGCCCAATGCGGGGCTCAATCCCAGGACCCTGGGATCATGACCTGAGCCTAAGGCAGACGCTTAACGACTGAGCCACCCAGGCACCCCAGTTTTTATAACTTTTTATGTGGGAAATTATATACAAAAGTAGAGAGAATCATTCACTCGAAACAATTTGCAAGTTTTACCTACAAACCCTTCCTATTTCCCCTCCACTCAGATTATTTTGAAGCAAAGCCCAGATATCATTTTAACTGTAAATATTTCAATCGTCTATATAAATGGTAAGGATTAAAAAAAAAATAAAAACAGAACCATGCCATTATTCCACCTAAAAACAACATAAAATAAATCCTTACAACATTAACTATCTGGTTAATGTTCAAATATTCCTCATTGTTTCATAAACCCCTCCACCACAGAGTTTAATAGTTGAAATCAGAATTGTAATAAAGTCCATACACTTCACTGGTTCATATATTTCTTTTTTTTTTTTTAAGATTTTATTTTTTTGAGGTGGGGGGAAGAGAGAATGAGAGAGTGGGCAAGCTGAAGAGGGAGAGAGAATCTGAAGCAGATTCCACGCTGAGTGCAGAGCCCCACCTGGGGCTTGATCTCAGAACCTGAGATCATGACCTGAGCCGAAACCAAGAGTCGGATGCTTAACAACGGAGCCACCCAGGTTCATATATTTCTTAAATGTCCCCTAATCTATAGTTCTCCCCTCTCTTTCTTCCCTGTCCCCTTGCAGTTTATGGATAAAACTGGTCAGTAGAGTGTACTACATTCTGGAGTTTGATGATTGCCTCCTGATGGTTTCTTTTACCTTTTTCCTCTGTCCTGTTTCCTGTTAATTGGTAGTTGAAGATTGATCCCATGTAGGTTTGGTTTTTCTGACAAGACCATATGCTGTTATGAAGTGCATGATATCTGGTTGTCTATCCCTTTGAGATGTTAGCAGATACTGATGATCATTTTCTAGATCCAGTAATTCATTCATAAGTACTTTCAAAATAGTGTTATTCTGATTTTATCATTTATTCTTTACTTATTAGCTAGACTTATCTTCCATATAAAGAGAAACTTTTTTCTCAATAGCTGTTTAGTTACTCCAAGACATAGTCAATATAGGAAAGATAGGATAAACGCTGATTACTTCCCCTTACCAATTTTTAAAATAATGATTTATAAGTTAGCACATTCAAATGTGGCCTCCTCTCCCCAGTTTAGGATTATTATGACCTCACGGATTGAAATACATTTGAAGTATTTTACTCCTTCAGAGAAGGATAGAAGGATGCCTTTTAACTGATGCTCAATTTGTTCAGGTGACTTTTCAAATTGGTTCCTGAGACTTTTAATATGCCTTAAATGGACTTTAATGACCTTGTTTTTTGGTCTGACAAGATATTTTAGGTTTAAGTTGTATATTTCCTGTCTCAGACCTGCGATTTGCATTTAAGGAGATCTTGTTTCTTTTGAATTAGAAATGATAATTAGAGATTATAATCTGGGCATTATGGGTGCGTATTGCCACTGAGTTCTTCTTTGTTTCAAGACCTTTTCAATGAGTACAATTGAAAATGTGTATGAGTGTGTAGGTTTGTATAAAACTGTGAATGAATGAATGTATACTGACACTTTCTATTCGTACCAGGACATAGTATGGTCTTCACCTTGCACCTTTCCTTCTATTTTGCACTGTTTCTTCCATGCCAAAAAATCCCAGTTCCTGGTGACCTCAACATGATTACTCATTTGCTTTATCTCAATATACAATGCCAACATAATTAACAATACGGTTATTAGAAACAGATTAAGAGATTTTATTTGCAATTTTTTTTTTGTCTTTAGGACATACCATGTTAGGTCTGATGAGTCAACTTATTGTGTTTTAAAGTCACTTAAAATTTTTTTCTCTGTATGGTTATGCTACCAACTTTTATACACATGGTTCATTTGTTCATTTTGCTCTTGAGTTTTAGGGATTGATTTTTACTTTAACATTATGTAAAATATAGAGTTCCAAATGTAAAACATTCAAAACATAATGTATTCCAAGGAATGTAGCTTCACTCCCTGTCCCTCTACTTTCTTCCCTCTAGTCACTATTGTTTTTTAGGTTCTTGGTTTGTTCTCCTATTATAATTGTTATTATTGTGTTATTTTAATATAAGCCAGTATGTATTTATATCCCTCTCCAGCTTGTAAAACTCTGTACCTAAAGTGGGGCATTTTAAGGTTAATTTTTGTTCATTTCTTGATTGCTGATGTGGTGTATGAAGTAACAATAAAGACAGCTATTTCACAATTTCTTCCTTGTTGGCTCTTTCATAGGATTGAGTAGCAAACAATAATGAGATAAAAAATTGGTCAAAGAATTCATTTCCCACTTTTTCCATGTCATTCATTAATTTCTAACTTAGTGTTCCTAGTAAGATCATGCACTTACTGACACACTTTCTCCTTGAACATTGCAGGGTTTCGGATATTTATCTTCTTTATTTGTTTTATTTGGGATATTTATGCTCTGTATTTGTTTTATTTCCCAGAACATCAGATTTGTGAAAATATACATATTAATAAAATACATATGTATGAGAAGTAGAATGGTGAAAAAGTAAGTAGTTAATAAATCCTTATTTGTGTTTGTAAATTAAAAACTTGCAGAAAAGCACAAAGAAAAATTTACAATCATCCACTTTATCATAACCCAGAATGAACCATTGTTAACATCTTGATATACTGCTCACAATTTTTAAAGGGAAAAAAGTCACCTGGTTGTTTTTGTAAAATAAGACATATTATTTATAAGAAATAAAGCAATGCAGAAAAGTTCAATAATATATATTTTTTAAAATTACTCTAAACTCAAAATTGCCACCATAAGCATTAAAAGAACATCGTTGTGAATATCTTTCTATGCATATTGTATTGTTAGAAGAATAGAGCAACAGGCAGAAAAATAAAAGTTATGAAAATAGGCTGAGACCCTCGGAAGTATTTTTAATGAAAGTTAGTTATTTGTATTTTATTTGACTTTAGTAGAAGTAAAAAGAAAAATGAAAAATATTTCTTCAACACAAGATATTTCTTCTATAAAAGAACCTATTAATGTTAAAAAACAAATTTTAGGAATAAACATTAGAGGCTAGCATATAACATTTAAAACAACAGATATTTAGACAATATCTATTTATTCTCTGTTTTGAAAGACGAGGGTATTAAACTTCCTCCCACTTCCCCCTTCCCCCCACCTCCCAATTTTTGTAGTTATACAATTATTTGAACATTCAATTATTTGAAGGTTTATAACATTCACATTTAGTTTTACTACCCTACTTTCATTAGTTGTCTATTGTTCATTCTATATTTAAACAAATTCATTGTTCACCACCAGCCTTTTAACCTACCTTTGCCGTTTTCGAGTTTATTTTTAATCATCTCTTATTTGGCTGGATATCATTGTCAAACACATTTTTTTTCCTCAGGAAGAAATCAGACATATTGCATTCCCTGAGTTCTTTCATGCAGTAAATGTCTGTCAGGGGCATCTAAGCTCAAACGACACCTTGATTAGTTATAATATTTTAAAATTGCATTTCATTTTCCCAAGACTTTGTGGACAGTACTCCACTGTCTTGTGGAATTCGGTGTTATGGAGAATTCTGAGGTAGAGCAGTTTTTCCCCTTGCTTCTATGTATTTTGCTTTTTTGCTTGAATATCTGAGGGATTCTTTCTTTATACTTGACATTCAGTAGTTCAATTAGGCTATGTCTTGTTGATGAGTTTACATCTAATTTTCTTGAAGTGTCGCGAACTGCTTTTGTTTTGCAGATTATTCTCTTCCTTCATTTTAGGGAAATTCTATTGTATTATGTCTTTGAAATTCTACTTCAAGAATACTATGGTTTTTTTCTTTAGATTCTGATATGTGTATTTATGTAACATTATAATATGAATAATATTTCATGCCTCTAATGTTCCTCCAGATTGCTTTAATTCTTTGCCCTTTTCATCTACATTCACTTAGATTATCTTAACTCTTTCTTCTTTGTGCCAGTAGTTCACTTTTGTCTATTCTGGACTTGCTGTTTCTAATTTACTTATTATTTCCATGATCATGTTGCCTAGTCTCCCAGTTTCTTCTCAGGGACTAGTAGTTTCCTTTTTCATCTCATTTGGTTGCTTTATTATTTTGTGGGTATGCTCTTATTTTATTGTATTCAGGTTCTTATTAAGATGTTCTTAGGATGAAGTAATTGAGGGAATATCCTTCTGATTCCTGAGTTACATTTTCTTCTTGTTCAGTGGTACGGTGAATGAGTTTTGAGCGAGTGCCACCAATTTTAATGCTGGCTTAGCCACTTGCTAGCCATGTGGCCTTGGGCGAGTTACTTAAGCATACTGTCTCGATTTTCTAGTCTGTCAAATAGGATAATAAATAGTACTTACCTCATATGGTTGCTGTGGGAATTAAATGAGTAAATACATGTGAACTGTAAAGACCAGTGTCTAGCACAGGCAATGACTGTCAACTAGTATTATTATTCTAGGTGGCTCAGTGTGTGTGTGTTTATTAATGATTAATTTTATGTGTCAACTTTGCTAGGCTATGTTGCCCAGTTGTTTGGTCAAACACAGCTCCAAATGTTGCCATGAAGGTATTTTTATATGTGATTAATGTTTAAATTTGTAGGCTTTGGGTAAAATCATTACAGTCTTCATTACATGGGTGGGCTTCATCCAAGCAGTTGATGGTTTTAAAAGAAAAAGGCTGAGGCCCCCAAGGAAGCAGGAATTCTTGCCTCCAGGTTGCCTTTGGACTCAAGACATCAATTTCTTGATCTATTTCCAGCCTGCCAAGATACCCTGCAGATTTCAGATTTGCCAACCCCCACAATTATGTCAGCTAATTCTTTAAAATCCTTAATAGACTCTTTAAAATCAATCTCTCTCTCTCTTTCTCCTCTCCTCCACACAAACACATATCCCCTCCCACCCCTACCCTGCCTCCTATTGGTTCTGTTTCTCTGAGAATCCTAATACGGTGTATTATATATTTGCAGTTTCTGGGACATTCTCTCCATTTTGATGTTGTTTGGGTAGCTCTGGGCAGACAAAGTGAGAGTGGAGTGACTACTGAACTCTGTTCTTTTATTATTGCAGATATTTTTCCTGCTGAGGACTAGGAATTTTGTGTTCTGCTCACTTTTCTTAGCCTGAGGGAATGACAAAAGATGGGGAACTTGGATAAGGTGGAGAGCAGTCCGAATACCTAGACTGCTCTCTCCCCTGAGATTTTGTGTAGTGTCTTATTCCACATCAATTCCCTGGTTAGAGGGACTGTTCCTCTTTTGTGAGGGACCTTCTTGGACTTCGATCTCTGTGTGACTTGAGAGCCTCCCTGCACTCCTCTTGAAGACTCAGCTCTGTTGTTCTCTTTCTTGTTATTTACCTGGGAAATCTTGCTGTTACAGTCACTTTTCTTTTCATATTGCCTCCTGGGAGTTCTAACTTGCTTTATTAATTTTAGCCATATATTTTTATTTGAGCACACTCATGTCAATCACTCTTTAGAACACTTCCAGTCTACAGTTACCAGGCCCTGAGTTATTAAGCATTGGCCAGTGAATGAGAAGAGACACCACCATAGAGGCAAAGGTAGGGTTACAAGGTTCTGCACCATCTGAGGTAGGATAGAAGGGATTTTAAGCAGTTCTACTCCAAACCAGCTCATATAATCATGATTTCATCAGGAAACCCTGATCCCCTCTGTCTGAATCTATTATTAACTTCTATGTTTCATGATGCTCTTTCTTTAAGAGTTTAGTCTTTGTGTTGCTGTCCCTTTGTCCAGAAAGCCACTCCTTATGGGAAACTAATTTTAGTTCCTGGTATAATGAAGTCAAAAGGAGGCATGCCACTGGGAAAAGGACACATTATTTCAACCCTCCAACCTTCTTTATGTGTCATAAGAATTAATTCAATAAACATTTATTTAATGTTTGTTATTTGCCAAACAAATATGGTGCCAGGAATACAGAGATGAATGAGTCAGTTTTTGCCCCAGCAGGGCTCAAGAAAGGAAGGAAGGGTATATAATAGATGCTGTAACAGAGGAGTGAGCACTGTATTATGAGACATGGAGTGGAATTTTCTTAGATTGGAGAGGGTGGGTAGAGAAGGCCTTGTCTAGAAAGAGAACACCTCAAGCAGAGGCAGAGAGTTAAGAATATGTACTGGATATCCATGGAGAAGCCAGAATCAAGGTAGCAAATGTTGGAGGGGGTCAGGCATTGGAAGGGGTAAAACAAGATGAAGTCAACTGACATCAACCCTTGTTCAGTCTAAATATCAGCAAATTCTACTGGCAAGCAAAGATGACTTGCTCTGGAAGAAGTGCAGAAGTCACAGCTGTTGTTTTTCACCTAATAAACTCCTAGTTACTGGTGGTTCTGGAATCAAAAGATTAGGAGTTGGTGGTTTTTTGAACTACTGACATATAGTCAAGATAGCAGTCTTTAAAAATATTTAATAAATGTGTTTTCCTTCCATTGCCTCTGGGTGCAATTAAGAAATTCACATTGAATACACTTGCTGAAAGACTGAAGATAATCTCCTTATTCAACATGACTCTGCACTCTTAAAATAACAAGCCAGATTAAGAAGTCTCCTGAAAATACTCCTAATCAAATACCAGTTTGACTAACCTGAATCCTTAAAGGTAAAAAATTCAGTTAAAATTAGGTGCAGCCAGCTCAATTGTCGTAGCTCAATTGTCGTAGCAGAATGGTAAGTTTGTAACACATCATAGGAACACTAGTTCAAAATCAAGAAAGAAATTGTTTCGGACTAGATTCATAATGAAAATATTCACATTTAGATTCATGGAACACCCTGGAACAGGGAAGTATATTTTTCAAAGTCAAACTGAGAAATCTAGTTGTGGAGCCATACCTTATTCATTTCTTCCTCTAGGCAGTAGTTTAATAGTTAATGTAGCAGATAATTTACTCTGAACTCTTTGGCAGCTGAAAGTATGATCTATACTGGAACTTCTCCAGTCCTGCGAACACCTTGCCATTTGGTATCAATAGTCACTCTAATGACACTGCTTCCATTAATAGCAGAGGTAATAGAAATAGTATTTATTCCATATATTTATTCCATATATTCCATAAATGGGTTTTGAACTCAGGCTGTCTGGTTCTAGAGTCCATGCCACTAACTCTTACCCACCATGTTGTCTGTATTGCTGGAGAGTGGATTTCGCTAAGGCACTTTGTGTTTGAGTGGGGGATGTCTCAGGGAACCGCTAACCATCTATTCCTATTTTCCAAGCTTTATTTCTGAATCAAATCAAGTCCCTGTAAAACTCATTATTTGAATTCTATTGCTCCTACATTCTGTAAAAAATACCATTACAGGTATATGGTATAATAATGTCCTCAATTTTATTTAGGTATTTGGATATAAGATATAAGGTTTTGTTATGAAAAAGTGCTTAAGAAGAATATATATTTTTATTAAACAGCTATTATGGCACAGCTTCTGTCACTCTTTAATTGTTCTTTACATAAAAGACTGGGAGATATATTTTATAATTCAAGGTATGATTTTATACACAGTGTGTATTCAGTGTATCTCCTCCAGAAAACTGGTATGTCTCCTTATATCAGTAGGAAACTGTGTAATCCAACATTTTCACCTCTTTCCACTTGTTTTTATTCTACTTATCTTGGCTATCAGAGAACTCAGAGCTAATTTTTGGACTCAGTTGTACTAACTTCCAGTCTAGCCTAATTACTCAACATTTCCCTTAAAAATGTGGCTCTTATTTTTATGTTTTAATGTTTAAAAGTATTTTGTATTGTTTATATTATTTATTTATTGTAAACAGTCTCAAATTATATATTTTATATATAGGCTATATTTATTTAAATATAAATAAATAAAGTATACCTCCAACCAAAAGACCTATTGAGTTTACATTTCCTACCATTTCTTCTTCTTTTTTTTTTTTTTCATTTCTTCCATATCTAATACTAATAACCCTGGACTAACTCTTTATTACCTCTTTCTATATGATTTCAAAAATTTATTAACAATTTCCCCCAGCTCTTGACACACTCATTTCTCTCCTTTACCCAAAGCAACACAGTTTATAGCGCACCTCTTGGTATGTTATTCTGCGCTTCAAAATTCTTCAGTAACTTTCTATTTTTTACCAAGACAAATGTGGTCTCTGTAGCTCATTACTTAAGATGTTCCCTAATAGAGCTTAAACTTAACTTGCAACACTTTTCTCTCTCTAGTCTTCCTTTTTGAAATTTATAATTTAGCTCAGCTTGACTGCCTACGGTCAATCCAATAGCCGTAGCCAGAAACCTGAGCATCAAACTTAATTTTCCCCTCTTTTATCATTGTGTCCCCACCCTGGTACAATCCATTTAATCAATTAGGATCCTCACTTTTAGAGATTTTATTTATTTATTTGTCAGAGAGAGAGCGAGCACAAGCAGGGGAAGTGGCAGGCAGAACAGGCAGAGGGAGAAGCAGGCTCCCCACTGAGCAAGGAGCCTGATACGGGACTCAATCCCAGGACCCTGGGATCATGACCTGAGCCAAAGACAGATGCTTAACCAACTGAGCCACCCAGGCATCCTGGATCCTCACTTTTAAATGTTTCTCAAGTATATTCACTTCTTGCCCTTTTCATTGCCACCATGTGAATCCAAGCCATGATGGCATCTCCAGAACTACTTCAGTAGTCTTCCAGTCCATTCTCCACATAGGAATTGTAATGAGCTTTTAAAACACAAAGAGCATCATGTTATCACCCTGCTGAAAACTATAAGTTGCTAAATAAAATCTGAAGTCTTTACCCTGGCCTCCAAAACCATGCATGACCTGAGCCCTGCTTACCTCTTCAAGCTCATTTCATGCCCCTTCCCTCCCACTTATTCTACTTTAGCTCTACCAGTGTCCTATCAGTTCTTTGAACACAGCACAGCAATACCTGTCCTGTCTTTGCCCAGGTCATATGTGTGACTAGAGCAGGAGCTGGGAAATTATAGCCCATTGGCCAGATCTGGCCCACAGCCTGTTTTTTCAATAAAATTTTACTGGAGCACAACTGTGTCCATTTGTTTAGGTATTGTCAATGGCAGTGTTGAGTAGTTGGAATTTTTAATTAGAATATAAATTTCTTAAGGGCAGAGAACACATCAGTTTTGTTCTTCACTTTATAATCAGTTCCTAAAATACCTGATCACAGTAGGTAATAAATGTTAACTGACCAAATGAATGAACATGTCCTAGTTCCCACTTCCATTTTTAAAAATCATTTTCCTTTTGCTTAGTGACTTTTTTGAGATCTTTTAAGCATCCTCTTTCCTGATTTATCTTTCACTGAAAATACCCTTCCCATATAACTGCCCTGTGCACCCTGTCTATGATTTAATCTCGTCTCATGGATGAGATCAGACAATAGTCCTTAAGTCTTTATTTTGCCTTCAGTTGTTGTGACAATGCACTTACATGGGGAGAATAAAGTGGAAGTTCAGAAAGACACTTCCCTTATTGAACAGTTATATCAAAATTAAAATAAAGTAACTGATAGAAGAAAAATGATGAAGAAATTATAGTCAAAGCCATACAAACCATATCTGCTTAGAGATGATTTTCTTATTAAAGAGTACAGAAACATCCAATCTTTAAAACAATAAGAAATACTTGTATAGATAAATGTCCTAATGTATTAATATATATTATAAATATATAAATATATATTATAAATATATATTATAAATTCATATATATACATAAGTCCCCTAATAGAGCATGCCCTTAGTAATGAAATTTCATGATCAGAACAGTTTCACAGGAAGACTCCAGAGACGCTTAATTGTTCTAAAGTCATGTGTCCCTATTTACACTGATAGTTTTGATGTTTGAGAACCATGTATAAGCCTAACTAATTGATTAGTTGTGAAATCTGAGCTTGGCTCCATGATGTTTTTAGTAGATATGTCTGAAAGGAACCAGAAGCAAGGAATACACGAAGGATGGTATTCCAAGATACCTTGGTAAAGTAACTTGTGAAAACTTCAGGAAAAAGGGGAATCGAAAGACAAGGAGGCATTCAAGTTATTCGTGGGAGGGAGGTTTGCCCAAGACTTTGGATATTAGGGTTGGTTCCTAATCTGGAAGAAAGCCTGGGAGACTTCACTAAACTTGGACAATGGTTTTCATAGTCTTTAACAGGATTTGAAGGAAATCATAAGCTCTTGTCCTGGGAAGTACTTAGCACTATATGGTTGTGATCATCTTTGGAGTTTAAGGAAACCCTGAAGCCCCTAATACATCAGCCATGGAGGAGTTTGGTGTTTCAGCCTAGATGCTCATTCTATAAAGAGAAAGTAAAAAGGCCTGCAGCCTGCACTCTGCTTGCTTTATATAGGCCATGAATCATTGTTAGTGACCCGTAAAAATCAGTCATAAAGCTGTCCCAGTAATAGAGTTATCCTGGATGCAATTACCTGGATTAACAATTGCATATAAAATAATAATTTATTATTCTCCATCTTTATTAGTCACAAGAATCAATAGAATTATGGATAAATGAATTTTTAATTATAAGGAAGTAATTTAAGCCAAGGTCCAATAATTTCCCTTCCTTTCTTCTAGCCAACTGAATTCAAGAGATTTGGAATTAATTCTTCCAAAATTAGCAAATAGTATTACCAGTAACTAGGGATTCAATGAAAACTTTATAAGTTTATTGTCTGTCCCTTTTCCACTTACTTCATTTTGGATCCCCCTATTCTCTTTCTAGGGTACTTTATCAATTAGCAGAAGACTTCATGGAGGGGAAGGAAGTCCAGTAATTTTTTATTTTTAGAATTTGTTACAGTAGCAGATTCACTTTAACTTCGCTCTACCAACGTTTCTTTTTTTTTTTTTATTCTTATGTTAATCCCCATACATTACATCATTAGTTCTAGATGAAGTGTTCCATGATTCATTGTTCGTGCACAACACCCAGTGCTCCATGCAGAACGTGCCCTCCTCAATACCCACCACCAGG
>NC_138380.1:60464971-60521591 GCF_054177405.1 Leptonychotes weddellii
ACCTCCATACAGTTTTCCAGAGTGGCTGCACCAGCTTGCATTCCCACCAACAGTGTAGGAGGGTTCCCCTTTCTCCGCAACCCCGCCAACATCTGTCGTTTCCTGACTTGTAAATTTTAGCCATTCTGATTGGCGTGAGGTTCTACCAACGTTTCTTAAGTATGTGCTAAACCTACAAAGAAAAATCATTTATATTACTCCATCCATTCTAGTTAATGGGGTTTTATTACTTTAAGCCCCACAATGCATAGCTATTCTAAAATTTTGAGATTCAGAGGTGACCAATACACATATACTTAGAATCAATTAGAGTTTATAAGAACATAGATAATGAAATGAAACACAGATATTACAGTAAGATGGACTTGCCTTATAGTCTGGTTTTTATCATATACTAGCCATTTGATTTGGGGCATATAATTTAATATGTGATTGTGTGTGTGTGTGCACATGTGTGTTTAATATGCCTACATCATAAGGTTTGGAAAACACATAGTGTAGTGCCTGGGAAATTGTAGACAATAAATTACAAATATGATTATACAATTATTATGCACTCTAAATATAGTGTTCAGGTGTTTTAGGGGAAACATAACACTTCACTGAGAGACATGTCTTGTTATGAAGAATATTTCCGGGGAGCAGATAGCTCTGTACACATAAATGAAATTAACTTACTCAATACTCACTTTCTGTAAACACATCTAGTGTAGCTTTACTTTTCTTACTCCATATCTAAGCCTACAGCACTAGTCTGTGTTTTATAAACACAGGCTTCATGAGTTTAGATAATATAATTAAGGCATCACTCACTTTAAGCACACTGGGATTTAAAGTTGAGAGTAGCCACCGCCCAGGGAGGCTGGACCGTATAAGAATATAAAGAAGAGTGAGAATGGTGATGGTGATTTTTTTACTGCATGCTTACCAAATGCTAGATTTGTGCTAAGTGCTTTATTTCATTTAATTATTGAAGTACCCCTATGACATGAATACTGTCATTATCTGTGTCTTGTTGACAAGGCAACTGAGGCTTTGAGAGATTAATTTGACCTAAGCTCACAAAGACAGTGGGTGAGGGAGATACGATCCATTTAGGATCCTTTTATGCATTTACAAGGCACCACCTTTCCAGACTCTGGAACCACAGCCAAACCTGTTCCGTAATCTTGTCAATAATGATTTATCTTTGCATCAATATCAATTCTTTGAGGAATGCTGAAGCGTGAAGTAGTGACGCACAGATGTGAAGCCAGGTTGTTTGACTTTTTTCTTCATATTTTAAACTTTTTTTTTAAGATCTTATTTATTTATCTGAGAGAGAGAGATAGAGAGAGCACAAGCGAGGGGAGTGGCAGAGGGACAAGCAAACTCTACGCTGAGTGGAGGACCTGAGCTGGATCCCAGGACCCATGACCTGAACTGAAGGCAGACGCTTAACCGAGTGAGCCACCCAGGGCTCCCGTTCGTGTTTTAAACTTTTATTCCTGTTTTATTTGCATATTTAAAAAATAAAGCATTCCAGGGCGCCTCAGTGGCTCAGTGGGTTAAGCGTCTGCCTTTGGCTCAGGTCATGATCTCGGGGTCTTGGGATCGAGTCCCACATCGGGCTCTCCGCTCATTGGCGAGTCTGCTTCTCCCTCTCCCTCTGTGATTTCTCTTGCTTTTGCACTCTCTCAGGTAAATAAATAAAATCTTTAAAAAAATAAAAAAAATAGGGGCGCCTGGGTGGCTCAGTCATTAAGCATCTGCCTTCGGCTCAGGTCATGATCTGGGGGTCCTAGGATCGAGCCCACATGGGGCTCCCTGCTCAGCCGGGAGTCTGCTTCTCCCTCTTCCCCTCCCTCACTGCTTGTGATCTCTCTCTTTTTCTCTCAGATTTAGAAATAAAATCTTTAAAACAAAAAAAAATAAAGCATTCCAATAATTAAAATCATTTGAACAACAACAAATGGTAGTCAAATTAAATTGCATTTCCCAGGCTTCAGGACACTGGACCAGCTTGGTTTCTACTTGAAATTCACTATGGTCCCACCCAGCTCCTGCTTCACCAACATTCCAGCACTTTCCTACCCTGCCAGCTGGGCCTGCCTGGAAGAAACAGGCCTGCCTTATCAGTAGTTTTTGATTCTTTGTTGGGAAAAGGAGCAGCCCATCCTTTAAAATCTGACCCAAACTCTTTGCACCCTAACAAAGTGAAATAGCTGAAAGCAGGCAATGCTTGTGGCATGTTTGGTATGTATCAGCCACACGTGTCCCTGGGAATCCCGTGCTCACTTCTCCAGCTCAACTGTCTCTTTGGAAGATGGTGGACTTGTCTTTTGCATTTCTGCCTTCAATTTTGGCTTATTCAATTTCTCAGTCTCAGCCAGATTGGGTTTGTCAGATGTGGTTGCAGAGGAAAGGGAGGAGACAGATGAGGCGAGCAGAGTCTAGCTGGTGCTTCTTGTTTGACTTTTAGGATCTTGCTGTCCAGCTGAAAAATTGGCGAGAATAGGTATAAGCCATCTTTGGCCGTTTAAGGCAATGACTGTATTTACTGCGTTCCTTACTGTTAAGGACTGACTCTGTACGTGCTCAGGCAGGTATATGTTGTTGTTTTCTTTTTCTTAGCACTTGCCCATCTCTTTGTCTTCACATGCATAGTGGGGGTTTGAGCCCAACCGACACTTCTCAGTCATGAAGTCCAGAGCATGTACTCTGGTTCTCAGCCTGGAGCATGACTAATGGAAACATGGTTAGCAGGTCTTCTGCATGGCCCAGGGTCAGCAGTCCCCTCAATTTGTCCCCAGTTTGGATAGGCAGAAGACAGAGAGGAAAGGTGGCAATGGATTCTAACCTCTTGGGTTTGGTGATTAAAAAGCAACACTCAAAAAGCAAGCCCTTATGCTGTGCCAAGTATATATCTCAGTAAAACTGAAAGGGAAAAGAAGAAAAAAAAAAAACCAAACCAAAAAAATAAAACAAAACAAAACACTATTTGCCAAAGGTTTGCAAAGTGAGTAACTTTAAAATCCAGAATAAATGTGTGAATAATCTTTCCTGTGAAAGAAAAAAAATAATCCTCAAGGGTACTGAGAATCTCACATGACAAATGAAGATATTTTTCTTTTTTTAATGAAGATATTTTTCTGAAAAAGAGAGCAAACAATAAAGCAAATCAACTCTAGGATAAACAAAAAAGAACCAGAAAAGAAATGTCATCTTAATGATTGTTCTGCATTGGAAAACTACATATCTGGTCATAATATAAACTCTCCTGGATTTTGTACCTTCTAGAACAACGTATTGACAGAACACAGACCAGATGATGGTTACAGAGCAGCATCCATGCTATCAATTTTCTCACACACAGTTAAGCTATGGATGACAGAAGACGGTAACGGTGGGGTGGGAGAGAGCTGGGAGAATAGAAAGCCAACAGCTTAAGAGACGAAATGGCAAGTAAACAATGCTATGTATGGTGGATAGAACAAGGAGTCCAGGTCGCATCAGTAGGCAATAAAGACAAAAGACAAAGTCCCTTACAAACTAGGACAATGGGAGAAGGCAGGGCGGGGCAGGGTGGCTGGTACTGTGGAGTGAGGTTAATAGTGAAGTTCATGGGAAATGTCAGGAATGGATAAAGAGCTCCTGGAGCATCTTGTCTGGAGAGCTCCCTGGAGGAGCACAGGAACCAGCAGCTAGAGGCTGAGTCTGGTGGCAGAAGGGCACGGGGCTGGGGACTGCTACTTGCAACTAGTGTGAGCACATGTAAGATATGATAAACAGATCTTAAAAGTTAGTATTAAAAAAAAGTAGAAAATATTTTCATTATATTCTTATATTCCTTTAAGTCCCCCCACACCCGTTTTTTTTGTTGTTGTTTTTTGTTTTGTTGGTGTTGTTTTTGGTACAAATGCGTAGTGGGTGATTCAGCCTTTTACAAGTTTATATGGGCTTGAAAAGATAGTGTAGGTCTAAGTATGCATAGAAAGAGCAAGGTTGTCATTTTTTTTTTATTATAATGATACAAAAATGACCAGGACAATGCCACTCTGACTACAGAGAGCCAGGAGAAACTAGCAACAACCCTGAGGGCCACCTTATCTGGAGGTGTGGAGAGAGGGAGGCTGCTGAGTCGGGGTGCAGACAGCTCAGCGTGGACCAGCATGACCAGCACCTGGAACGGGACGCAGAGGAGTTGAGTTATTCCTCAGATGATGAGGGGATGTGGGGGAGAGGGCTGGTAACAACTGCTAGCAACCCTCCCCAACCTCCCCCAGCGTAGATGCAAAACAGTTGTTTTCTGATGGGGGTGGCGGAGAGCCCTGACCTGATTGAGAAAACCTGGAATTGATTAGATCACTTCTGAATCAGGTGGAATGAGGAATCGAAACAGCGCTTAAGTCAAGTTGAAATTGCGCTCCTTATGCCACTCACGGAAAGATTCGTACGGGCACGTGATGCTGGTGGGTCGGGGAGGCCGGGCAGTGTGGCTCCGGAACGCTGCTTACAACCAAACACCACGCTACTTTACAGGGGAGGGCAGGAGGCTGATTATCGCTTAAAGAATCATGAACATAGATGGCAGAACGAGGTAAGCACCAGAAGGCAGAGGGAGAGGTATTTTGGAAATTTTAAGAAAGGTATCGCGGATTACTTAGAGCTGTGAGAATGGGAAAGTTTACCTAGAAGAGATACTGGTTGGGCTTAGCCTTGAAGAAAGGGTACAATTTAATCCTGTTTTAGTTTTATTGTGCATGTAATATATATATATAAACATAAGATGAAAGCCCAGTTGACATGTGCATTTTATTATTAGGATTAAAAAGAGAAAAATTTAAATTTAAGTACAAGTAAGAACTCTTAGTCATATTATTAGATAATACATGTTCCTTCCAAAGAAATTGCAAAGATCATCCTTACCAGAAATATTTAAAATTGGAAAATTGGAAATGTTTGTAGCCTACATACACTGGAAGCTTTTGTCCTTGGTAGCAAATCAGACAGCACATTAATAAGTCTTTGAAACCTCTATAGTCAAAACAACAAACTGGAAGTTTGCTTTGACCTCCATTCTTAAAATTCATATTCTGTGGTCCTGCTTGTATCTGTTGTAAAATTTGTGTGTGTCGAAGCAGAATTTTCGAGATAAGAAATGACTATTTCCTTTTATTTTGGGGAGGAAAGTGGCTTTTATTCCACTGTTGAGACAAGAAAAGATAAAAATGTTCCTACTACATTCCATTTGGTGCACTATCTTCTAATACACAAAAGAGAGAAAGGGGAAAGTTAATGGAGGCTGGAGAGTAGGGGGGTTTTCTGTATTTTTTCTGGGTGGCTTCTGCTTGAAGTCCCTGAGTAATTTTAACTAATCTAGTAAAATTATGGGCTAATGAAACCTTTGTATTGTTAGCTCTCGATCTTAGCCTCTAGTCTTACATAGTGTATCTAAAGTGGTGACTTTTCTTGAGGGTGAAGAGTGGCTGAGTCTATCTGTAGCTAAAATTACCAGGTTTAGAAGTTGCAATACTAACCAAACTAGTATGAACTTATCTTTCCAGGCTTATTTGTTATTTGGATAACTCATTTAAGTTTTTGAAGATCTGCTCAAACAGATTTGGATAGGTAGATGCAGCTGTGATTTTGCATGGTTAGTGATTTCTCTCTGTGTTTCTTTTCACTCAAGGTATATTTTGAGTCCCCATAATGTGCCAGGCACTAGGGATATCGCAAGTGGGCAAACGGACATTGCCATTACCTTGATGGGGCTTGTATTTTAGTGGGGAAACAGAATATGAACACAGATAAACTAAAGAAACAAAAATGATTACAGATTATGATAAGGATTTTTTTTTTTTTTAAGAAATAAAAAGTTTTAACAATGAATCATGGAACACTTCATCTAAAACTAATGATGTAATGTATGGGGATTAACATAAGAATAAAAAAAAAAAGAAATAAAAAGTTTTGGGATGATTCAGTGCTTAAGGAAAGTTTCCTTGGGGGTATTTTGGCTGGCCTATGAAAGATCAAAAGGAAACTGTGTGTGAAGAGTTAAATTAAGAGTGTTCTAGAAGGAAAGGTAACAGGTGCAAAGGCCCTGTGGTCAGTGAGCTGCTAGTTCACAGTAAGCAAGGGAATAGTGGTACAAGATGTGGCTTGAATGGTCAACAGAGGCTAGATTATGTGGAGTCTTCGGCTATGACATGGAGTTGGGGCATGATTTTAGACAGTATGAGAGACCTGGAAGGACCACTGTAGTACACATGTTAGTGCTCTCCCTCCACTCCAAAGGCTTCCTACCCTGTGGTGTGCTTTCCCCTCTAAGCCCTGTTATCAGGCTATTGGAGCAACTTCTTTGCCCTTATGCACAGAGCTGGAAGGAAGTACTTCAGAATGTACACCTTCTCCCATCTCCCAGCCGTTGACCAGTGACTGCCTAGTGAAGGGTCACTAAACCCAGCTCCTTGCTTTGGGTTTGCTAGGACGCCTCTGAGTCAAGGTGTGACTTATACTCCAGGGGCCCCCTGTGGGATCAGGCAGAATCTATACTCTTCAGGACTGCCTGAGGTCTCACCTTCTTGACTCCCTCTTCTTCCCTGCCTGTTCCCACACTCCCTTATAGGTTCCTCCTGGGAATATTTCCCTAATATACCACTTGTATATAAATCTTGGTGTCAAGGTCTGCTTCTGAGGAATTCAGCTTTAGATACTCCACTGTTATTTAGAGGTTGGATTATGCAGAGATGGTTTAATTCCCACTTCTTATCAGCTGTGTGTCCTTAAATTTCTTAACCTCTCTGTATGTCACTTTCTTCCATACAATCATTCAGTGTATATTTCCTGTATGTCTACTGTGTTCCAGGCACTGTTCTAGGAATTCAAGGGACAGAACACAAAAACCCTGATCCGGGCGGAGCTTATATTCCAGAGTGAGGGAGATAAAACAATAAATAAAACCCAATAAAGAAACAAGCCCACAGACAAACAAATAATATAATATCTAAGATGTTGATAACTATTAGGGTAAAAAATCAAGTAGAATTAAGGGATTAGGGAATACTGTGGGAGGTGGAAATGGGTATTACAATTTCAAAAGGATGGTCTCTTTGGGAAGGGGTCATTGGAGCCTATGAAATAGTTAGAACAAGGACCTGGGAAGGAGAGGTGCCTGTTGTGTTTGAAGATGGGCAAAAAGGCCCAGGTGGTTGGAGTGGAGCAGGGAAGCAGAAAGTAGTGGGAAGTGAAGTCAGAGAGAGAAGGGAGGGCCAGATCCTGGAGGATCTGGAAGACTATTGTAAATATTTTGGGTTTTACTAGCAGAGAGACTAGTACAAGTAAGGGTTTTGAACAGAGCAGTGACATAATCTGACTTAGGGTATTAAAAAGTCACTCTAGCTGCTCTGTTGTGAATAGCCTGGGGTTGTATGGGGCAAAGGTGGATAAGCATTGAAAGTATGATCTGCATTAAAGGGTCAAGAGGATTAAATGAGCTATCATAAGCAAAGGTTTAAATAATCTTAGCTATTATTATTCCTTTTTGCTACCTTCAATAGGAAATAGAGTGATTTTTATTAGAAACTCTTTCTGCCTAAGGTCACTGTAATGAAGATACGAACATTTGCTCACTGTTACCCAAAAAAAAAGTTGCTCATTAACTTGGGGGCTGGCAAAGAGAAGGGGATCTCTCCTGATCCTTGGCTCTAGACTACATTCAGGAGAGTAAATTAGCTTCCCTGATTTTGACAGCAGATATTTGTTCTACTTTGAGATCACTGGGAAGAAAAAGTAGCTTAGAGTCCAGGTTAAAAAAGAAAGGTGAGATGTACTGCAGTCAAGTTTTGTTTATTTCATAATTTCTTAGGGCGAGTTTAGTTTGAATAATAGAATAATTAGATTAGATCACACTTGGAACAAGGACAAATGACCTTGAACAAGGGAGGATAGAGGACACTTCACCTTTTAGTTTCTGTGTTTCCTGTTGTGTTTTAACAGGTTGGGGACTCACTTTCCTTCTAAAACTTAGGCATGTGTTGGGTGAAGTGTTTCTGTGCTATAACATTTTAGTAACTGATTAAAACAGTTCCTGGTCTTCAAAGAACAGAGGCCGTCAATATTTGGCCAAGTACCAAACAAATAAAAATGCTACCAGAATTTAAAGATTATAGACGAACCATTGTTAACCTGATCAGGCCTCAGACCCTGGGTCCATGAGGAGAAGTGTTTGAGTTAGACCTTGAAGAACGAGGTGACATTGGGTGCATGGAGAGGGAGGGATAGCTCACTCCAAATGCTGGGAGGGACATGGGAAAAGATGGAGAGGTGGGGGAGAGGGGAAACCTATGTAAGGGATGACACAGTGCCATGTTAGGGCTATGAAATCTGTGGTTGGATAGATGACTGGAAACCAACTAAAGCTAGGAGTAAGAGTGTTTCTACAGATAACATGTTTGTTTTCACTGCTAGAATTTCTGATTAAAGAAGCACCAATGAGCACTATCTGGCCTTAGGTTTTAAGCTTCACTTGGTAGACAGACATGTTCTGGGGGTTACGTTCATTGAATTTTATGGCAATAAACTCTCAATAAACTTAAAAGAGGTGTATGAGATTGAAAATCCATTTGAGAGGAAGGGTGGCGGAAAGCAGTAGGTGAAGGGTGTCATGACAACCTGAGTGTTTGTAAAGCATATTCTTGTTTTTGCTTATTTATGATTTTTAAAAGACTTCCTCAGGTTTCCACTTATTTTGAAACCTAGAGTTTAAAATCTAAAATCTTTAGAGACAGAGAACAAAGTTTGGTAATTCTTTGTCACCATTGACATTCATGTGAATGATTTCCTTGAATCATTTCCTGAGTAGGAAATGAGTCCTCTTTATATATCTTTCAGTTTAAGAAATTTTGTTTTCTAAAATTCTGTTCCTTTTTTTCCCTTTTGCACTGAAGAATGGTTTCTGAAATATTTATGAGGGAGGCAAGTTATAATTAATGGCAGTATACTCTATTACATCAATTTATCACATTCTTAGTGACACAAAGTCCAATTAACATCCCTGAGGGGTTCGTCAAGTGTCTGCTATATTCTGCCATTTAATGACAAGACAAAAATATATTATTTCTCTATAATCTCTCTTGGAGCAAAAGCAAAACTCTACTATGCAATGAAAAACATATACCCTGTCAACTGTGTTTGCTTTATTCAGTACAGTATTTGCAGGACCTGGCACGTAGAAGGCTTTCAATAAATACCTGTAGAATGAGTGAAGGGAAGGATCTGTGGATTAATGGATGAGTGAATCAAAGGATGAATAAATGGATTCCTTGAGAATTGGCTCTCCCCCACCTCTACATAGATTGTTTATTTAGAACGTCAAGTTGTATTCATTGCCTTTCAACTACAGAGCTTTCCTAACATTTTGTTTGTTTGTTTGTCTATTTCCAAGTTTTCTGGAATGCTGGACCTCTCTGGACAGAATGCTACATTTTCAGTGCTCCTTGATGCACTGAGCAGCCAAGTAGGAAAGCTTTTTCAGCTTTTCCAAAGCAGGTGGTTGCCTTCATCACAGGTGCAGCTTATATTTTAAAAGTTTGTAACATCTTTCAGGGAGAATTCAGCCAGTTCAAAATAATTATTAATATGACAGACATCTCTGAAACCTAGTAATTCTTGCTCCTAGAAATATTTTAAATGCTTAAAGATACTCTAGGGTCTTCCTTTCCTCTTCCTTCCCTGTTTCATTTCCCTCCTCCTCCCCCTCCCCATTCTCTCCCTTCTTCTTTGTACAATTAACTACGCATATCTTGTCATTGGGTCTGGAAGCTTTAATTTTAGAACGTGCATATTTCCTCCAAAGACCCATGTCTGGATGGAAATAAGCATATTTCTTAGGAATGGGATTTTTTTCAAATGTAATCTCTTCTGTATGGTAACATGATACCATACGTTATGCTATTGGGATCTTGGGGATTTTATTTTCCCGAGTTAAGTGATCAACTCTGTGGGAGTAATTTCTCATCACATCATTTTTCACAACCAGGGAAAGCCATGACTCCGTAGCCTCTTGGACATGGTCTTGCTACATAACAGGAATGGTGAGGAATAACTTGGTACTTTTTTATAGCACTTGTTTTTCCACTTCATCATTTTCAGTAGTTTCCTAGAAGTGAAAAATTGCAGAATATCTTCCATCTTCACTACCTTCTTTTCCCTGAAATCTTTTATAAAGAACTGTATTACCCCCTGCTCATTCTCTTCCTCGCTGTTTCCCCACCCATGTCACCCCAACATTTTTTAAAAAGATTTGAGAGAGAGACAGAGCACAAGCAGGGGGAGAGGTAAAGGGTAAGGGAGAAGCAGACTCCCCGCTGAGCAGGGAGCCCAATGCGGGGCTCAGTCGCAGGATCCTGGAGATCATGACCTGAGCCAAAGGCAGACACTTAACCATCTGAGCCACCCAGGTGCCCCATGTCACCTCAACATTGAATAGCCTGTCTGCTAGATGGAGAAGAGAAGCTTTACTGCTTGTGGAGGAAAGAGAGAGGCAGGGAAGTCCGAATGTCAACTCCACCCACTGCCTAATTCCAGAGTGGGTTTCATGCAGGAAGCTAGGTTAGGAGGCATCCTATAGAGTGTGATTTGAGGGTCTCTGAAAAACCTGCTAGCTCCATCAGGCTTTATTCATAGAATTGATACAATTAAGTGAGTCATTGCTGGATGTTTGGGGGATAAAAATTTGTGGTGGCTGCCCTCTCATCTCTTATAATCTGAGAATGGAGATTGACATGCTCATAAATTTTGTAAGGTAAGATAGAAAAATGTCACACTCAAGTGAGATTATAAAGATAATAAATGGAAAAAGTTCACCCTGAGGAATAAGGGAAGACCATATAGAAATTCAGGCATTTCCTTTTCAGATGCAGCTATCCTAGAGAAGTAATTTACCAGAGCATTATTTGCCACAAATAATTGATCTCTTTTTAATGTATTAGTTTACCCACTGTTCTAGAAGAGCAGAGAGCAAGGCCCAAAGGGAGCAGTTCTAAAGACAGAAAGTGGGGGGGGGGGCGGGAGCCTGGGTGGCTCAGTTGGTTAAGGGTCTGACTCTTGATTTCAGCACAGGTCATGATCTCAGCGTCCTGGGATTGAACCCCACATAGGGCTCCTAGCTCAGTGGGGAGTCTGCTTGTCCTTCGCTCTCTGCCCCTCCCCCCAGCTAGTGCACAAGTGCTGTCTCTCTCTCTCTCTCTCAAATAAGTAAATAAAATCTTAAAAAAAAAAAAAAAAAGACAGAAAGGGAAGGGAAGAGTGTTTCTGGAGGAACTGACGAGGGAGCAGATGAGTCAGGATCCAGGGTGGGACCGAGGAGGAGGGATCTGAGTAGGTGAAGGGTATCCCATGGGATGACCTTAGGAGAAGGGGAGGCTGGAGATGGAAGAGAGTGGCGAGAAGCAAGATGTGAACCAGGCACATCCTGGTTCTGCTGAGGTCATCAGTGTGACTGGGAGTGGTAAGCAGCTATGTATAGGGCAGCTCCCCCAGGAGAACAGAAAATGAATGTACTTCTTGCCTCTTTAAGTGCTCCCCTGAAATTATTTAGACTGCTCCTTCATCCATCCTACAGGAGGCAGACTGTCATAAGCAGTAATGGGGATGCTTTCAGGGCATGCAAGTGTTGTTTCTTGAGTTACATGATGCCCTCAGTGACTTTGGAGTCCTGTTTTAGTGTCTTGATAATCCTTTGAGTTTTAAATTAGTGAGTTTGGAATGGGTATGAGAACATTTTCCTATAGATAATATACCACCTGCTTTTTAATGTAAGATCTGTAAAATTCAAGTGGGTCCGGCAAATTGACCATGTCATGGAGGGAGTTGTTGCTACTCCTGTTGAGACAGAATACCAAGTTGGTTGAACTTTTGGTCTGATATGGTAGCATTCTTTATGAAGCCTTACAATAAAATACGCATTTTCCCATTTTTGTGTTTTTGGTTTCTCTCTTTCTCTAGTGTGCATATATTTACTCATAAACAGACCTAAACATTGTAGTTCTTCTGTTATTTCTTGTGGAGTATGAGTTTTCCCTAATACTTGAGTCACCAGTTGCAAAGATGTGTTAAAACCTAAAGTTATCTCCTATATCTAAAAACCTTAATTTGGAGCCTGTTTCTATTAATATAGATTTGAAGAGAACATGAACCTGTGGATGATATTGTGGAATGTAATACACTGCACCCTGAGAAGTCATTTAAACCTAAATTTAGATCAACATTCTGAGAATCTGAGAAGTGTGGAGGAGATGGAATCCCCATGGGGGTGGGGGAGAGAGAAAGATAGAGAGAAACCTTTTTCTCTTGTTCAAAAGCATGTGGGTTGATGTATTTTTATCTTTTTTAGTCTATGACAGTGTTGGTTTGGTGAATTGGTGAATGTTAATGAAGGAAATAGCACGCACATATTCCTATGTGTTAATGAGAATTATGGACAGAAGACCCAAGTTGTGAAGTGAAGGGCATATATAAATGTAGATTCATCACAGTAAGATCTAGATACCGTGTAAGAACACACATTCCCTGCTTAATTTAACTACTGGGGATTATATTACTGCTAATATTTCATGTGTATCTCTACATACATGCAAGGCATAGTGTTATGTGCTGTATAGAAGACATTTGCCATTCTTTCTGGACGCTTGTGCTCTTATATTTGGTGAGTTCTAACTCCAGTGAGCCTCCACCTCCCACTGTAGAAATAGAAATCTTTTTCCCTTCTTCCATTTCATTAGAGTCCAGGGATTTGACCATTGGACTTAGGCTCTACCAGTCAGAAGGTAGTGATGAAAGAAAAAAGGTGCCAAAGAAAATTCATCCTGCTTGCGCGGCAGTAGATATTACCACCTTTGCAATATCCCAGGGAAGTGCGGGCCGGGCTTTCAGTGGGAACACCCGGTGCCCAGCATGGTGCTGGCTGGCTTTGCTCTTCCTGCTTGATGGGGGTAGAAGGAGTGACTTCATATTCAAGGGGCAGCATGATGTGGTGATTAAAAGTATTAGATTCTGGGGACGCCTGGGTGGCTCAGTTGGTTAAGCATCTGCCTTTGGCTCAGGTCATGATCCCAGGGTCCTGGGATCAAGTCCCATGTCAGGCTCCCTGCTCAGCTGGGAGCCTGCTTCTCTGCCCTTGCCCTCGTGCACATTCTCTCTCTCCCTCTCATTTGCTCGCTCACTCTCTCAAATAAATAAAATCTTAAAAAAAAAAAAAAAGTGTTAGACTTTGGAACCAAATGTCTACTGGGGATTGAATCCCAGATTGACCACTTACCAGCTATGTTGATCTTGGGCCAGTTACTTCGCTGCTCCTTGCTCCAGTTTCATTCTCTGTAAATTGGGAATAATAAGAGTTGCCACTACCTTGAGTTACCGAGATTGACTCAGTGACTCAGTTAATATTTGTAACATGTTTAGAATGGTGTCTGAATCCTAATGAACTCTAGTAATAGGGGAAATTTTCTCCAGGAAGTCAATTGCAAAGAATCAGTGAGAAAATAAAATTGAGTTGTGTTTATACCCCTGAGACTTGCCTATTTTATGTGTTAGTTAATATCCATAGTTCCTAAACTTCGTGCCAAGTGCTAGCAAGGGTGTGGCAGGATATTTTAAATTTTTGAGGGGAATGCAGTGATACTTAACATCTGTTAGACAACATGACCATGACTAGCTCAGAGTAGTTCAAAGTTTCATTAGTTTGGGCTATATTTTTTAGCCCAATATAATGTAATATCTTTGCCAAAACAGATATTTGGCAGTGGCTGTGCTAAAAAGCAAGTACCATGTGAAAAATCAGTGTGGAACAGGAAATGAGACTGGCATTTTCTAACCTGATTCCAAGATTCGAGAAGTTGTGCAGTGCCCCATAGATGCATATATCCCATTAGTAAATGGTTTGTCTAGTCAAGAATAAAATAAAAATATTTTTTCCTTCAACAAAATATTTTTCTTTTTTTTTTTTTTTTTTAGATTTTATTTATTTATTTGACAGAGAGACACAAGCAGGGGGAGTGGGAGAGGGAGAAGCAGGCTTCCTGCAGAGCAGGGAGCCCGATGCGGGGCTCGATCCCAGGACCTGATCCCAGGATCATGACCTGAGCCGAAGGCAGACGCTTAATGACTGAGCCACCCAGGCGCCCCAAAGTATATTATTTTTCAAACCGCTACTAATTTGTTAGGGTCTAAATATTTATTAAATTATTTAAACTTAACTACTTAATCCACAGAACTGTTACATATTTCTTTTGGTCTAAGTCATTGTAAAAATTACTCTGACGACCAGGATGCTGTACACCAAGAAAGTCTGGGACCTTGAGCAGAGTCCCATTTTTCAGCAACAAGCAGAATTCTCAGATTGGCATGGTGGTCTGTGGAGTAAGGAGAATACTAGGGGCCAAGTGGAAATTATTAGAGTTTCCCCTTCCTACAGAAATAGAAACTTAAAAGAATAGCACGTCTGTAGGGAGAATTGAAGAAACTTGTTGTTGCTTTAAAGACATGAAAGATAGAGGAACAGTGGGGCTTGGGATATCTTCAGTTATCTCACTTGTCTGGCCAGTACAGGAGGCTGATGGGTCATGAAGAACTATAGCTTGAATTGGAGAGAATTTGTGTCTACTTCTGTTGATTTCTCTGAATGTGATTACTTCAAGATGACATTAAACCGGATTTCCAACTAGAAGGTCTGTAGCCAATACCAGTAGCGTAAATTTAGGAAAAGATTCATGTAATGCTTAGCTTGCGGTTACAAATTCTCCCAGGGCCACTGTTGAGACAGAATTTTTTCCTTGCTGTGCTGGATTGGTTGTTGTCAGTTTGGCACCAATGTCACCAGGCCCTTCTAACTTCTGAATTAAAGTTTACCAATGAGAATAACGTGGAAAAGTTTTGGATGAGGGGATGAGGTAGAACTGTTTATTACTTGAAGATTGTGAGCTGATGAAATGCCGCAGCTTAGTCAACACACTTGGTTTCCACAGATATTATAGCTGCCGCAGAGATCTGCACAAATCACAGTTGTGGGGGAAGCCACTGACGTCATCCCAAATTCTCACACTGTGGTGGTTGTGGACTTCACAGATCTCTCCATAATTCCTGCCTCACAAATCCTTTTGGGTCTGGGTGCATGAAGCTCCTTAGGCTCTTCCCCCTGCCCCCCCAATCCTCATCTTCGGCTTTTCCTCCCATGCCAGGACTTTGGGCTGAAGTCATTAGTGACCCTCTCATCCTCTAAATTCCCCTTTGCAGAACTTCATTTTCCTAACATCCCTCCCTGTAAGCCATAATTCCTATTTTAAAACTGTTACTCCCATAATAAGCATGGTTCTGCTTCAATGACAAACGATTTCATAGGAATCTGGAAGTGGTTCTCTGATCTGAGTGGATTTAAATGATAAATGGGGGTCTGGTAGTCCATGACCAGTTAGATACTTAAAGGATCAACCTCTGCTCACCTGGAGCCAACTGTTGATAGAAGACAAGGAAGGGTCACAGGCAGTGGCTGCAATAGAAAAACCTAGTAGGAGCAAAGAGCTTAAGATTTATGAGTGAGTTTGTTGCTTCCAAGTATGCTGGAGAACTTAGACAAAGAAAATGGTGGGATTGGTGCCTTCTATTTCAGGTTAAGGCTTGGGTAGAGACCCAAAAAGCTTTCTTGACTGCCTTGAAAGAAATCTTTATCTCATGTACCACATGGTCTAGTTCGTGCAGATGGCTGCATCATAACACAAACGGAGTTCACAGCCTCGTTAGATACTGCATGGTAAGTTGGGGCATTAACTGGGAAAGAGTGGAACCTTGAAGACTGAGATGGGGACATCTGGGCTTATTTCAAATTCTTCTGAGCCTCTCTTCCCAGGAGAAATACCCTTTTTCTCTTGGCTGAGGGAGTTAGCCTTCCCTTACTTGAAGGCTAATGAATTCTCCTTAGGTCTTCTAGAGAAATGTGGATCCTACTCAATTCACCTTCCCTATCTGAGTTTCTAAACCTATAACAGAACTCAAATACAAACAGGTTCCAAGGAGGCAGGTTCAAAAGATGATCTGAGCAGAGCACCATAAACATCAAAAGTTGCGAGATTTTGACAATTTGTATTGGCTGAAATATAAAAAATATGTATGGGAATGAATCCTAACTCTGGTAGACCAATGTGGAAAGAACACTATGTTGGCTTAGCCTAAATGTATTGATGTGCATATGCCAACCAGAAATTATGATATTGGTTTATTAACTTCAGCAGTGAGTATGGCCTTAAAAACTTGCTTGGCTTTTCGAAATGTAGACCCAACAGTTTCACACATTAAATGAAAATGAGACGCCAGAACATCCTCAGTGGACTGTAGAGAAAGACATGCAAAAGCTTTGGGGGATAGGAATTACTGTGTACAAACTGCTCAGCTACCCCTTAACTATGACTCCTTTGCCTTTTACCAAGGCTTTGAAAATATGTCCACGTGGGGAAAACCAGGATCCTTGAAGGGCTTTGTAGTGGTTCTTCTCTACCACTGTGGCTCATCAGTGAGAGTAGTGACCTATGGAGCTTGAGTAATTAATGACGTTTTGGCTCTCACGTGGGTCTAGTGAGTCCATAAACCCACCTGTTGGTTTATTTTCCAGGTTCAGAATCCAGAGTTGGAATAGAAATAGTCAGCAATTAGCAGAATACCTGTATTGGTTTATTGACCTATAGAGTGAGGGCTATCATTGTAGGAAAGACAAGCAGAAGTCCCTAGAATTACTTCTCCATACCACTATCGTAAAGCAACTTCACATTTCTGAAAGGACTGCAGACATGAGTGCCCTCATCAATAACTTGCAACTATTCAAGCAATTATTCTACCATATTGCCATTCAGTTCACCTATTTGGCCTATACGGAGGACTGGTGGATTTTAAGAATGTGAGCAGATTATTATACACTTAATTAGATAATGATGCTCATTGAACCTGCTGCTCCAGATGTGGTTTCTTTACTTGGAGAAAACCAACACAACTCTTAGCTTTTCCTGCTAGTGTACTAACAGGCAAGCTATATGTTATAGCAGGGGTAATTGGTTTGGATGATCTGAGGGAAATAGAGTTGCCATTAATCAGTGAGGCAGAGGGGAAAGGGCAGAGAACGGATGTAACCAAGCATCCTCTGGAGTGTCTTGAAATCCTCCCATGCACTGTGGTAAATGGTGACAGATGGCTGGAGTGGCTTCATTCAGGCAGGACTCATAGACCTCAGGGATAGTTTGGTGTCATCTCCTCAGGTGAAGACAACAACCAGCTGTGTTGCTGGCTTAGGAACAAAAGTATGCAATGTACATTGTAAAAGAAAAATCATTAATATCACCTATAGCTTTGTGACTTGAAAACAAATGGACTGATGTGGAAAGTATGTGTATTTAAGTATACATACTTTCCTCTTGTGCCTTGTAATTTTATATAGAGTTATGCTGATGGAAATTTTTATAATCCATAGGTTACATCTTACTAGATATGGGACTATAAAGTAGAGGAGGAATAAACTTATCCCAGAGATCCTGACTTAGAGCTGGATACAATAATGGATGTATTTGGTCAAGACAGGATCAGAGGCCATGGATACTGACAACTGATTTGTCTGTTTTCCTCTTTTTCCATGGCTATATCTACTGCCTCATCTTGATTTATAAACAAAACCTGGAAAACCTACAAAAATAAGTGTTTTGTGGTTTAGGAATAATACAGAAAATATTGCTGTTATTTTTGGTGAAGAAAATCAATTTTGTATAGTTTATTTCAACCTAAATAAAATGTGAATTTTGTTTAAAAAAATGGATGTATTTGCTTGAAAGTTTCTGTACAAGGAGGAGTGTATGAGAAAGTTGAGATGCCAAGGAGTGGACTGTGATGGATATTTTCCATTCTTTTTGCCTTTTTTTTTTTTTTCCACATCCTTTTTTAAATTTTGGGGCACTGAAACCCAATGAAAGGGCCTCTCCTCATGGAAACCAGAAACTCATTTCTCCCACTTCACTGTAGCTAAGTACAGACATGTGACTTGGGTGCAGCCAGTGGGATACTTTCCTGCCAGTCTTTGAAGCTGACTTGTGCTAGAAGAAGAGATCCTAAAAAATCTATTCTGGTTTGGAGGACAGAAGATACACCCGGTTTCTTGGAGGTAGCAGTGACAGAGGTTCCAATGACAGCATCCCGTGCCCAGCGATTCCCATGTTGTGGGTGCAAAGCACGGTGTCCCTGAGCAGTGGGAATGGTGTTGCTGTCCCTGGTTGCTCTCCATTCTGACGCCGAGTCCTGGCTCTGGCTAGAGGGCCTCTGTGCTGGTTGTTCTGGTTTTCCTGTAGCTCATGTAGTTACTTAAAAACATTGAACAAATTATTTATTTTTCTGCTTCAACTAGCTTGAGTTGGCTTCTGTTTTTGTTTCTGTTTTTTGTGGTTTTTTTTTTTTTTTTTTTACAACTAAGAATCTTATGATACAGTGACTTTTCATGCATTGTCTTTGTTTTACAGGTAAGAAAACAGAAAGTAACCAGCTTGCTCCGGATCACAATGCTTGTTAATAAGACTAATGATTTGTGCTTATATTTAGTTTTTATAACTTATATTTATTAATTTTCACTTATAATTGATCATATGAATATCATATACATACAATTGTTCAATTATAAATAGTGATAATGTCTACTTCGGTTTAGTTTTTTAGTTATTTTTACTTATTTTGTTTGTTCCTTTTTTCCTTCTTTTTTTATATGTATTTTTTAATTAATTTAATTTGTTAGTCACCATACATTACATCATTAGTTTTTGATGTAGTGTTCCATGATTCATTGTTTGCGTATAACACCCAGTGCTCCATACAGAACGTGCCCTCTTTAATACCCATCACCAGACTAACCCATCCTCCCCACCCCCTCCCCTCTAGAACCCTCAGTTTGTTTCTCAGAGTCCATAATCTCTCATGGTTCGTCTCCCTGCCCCCCCCCCATTTCCCCCCCTTCATTTTTCCCTTCCTACTATCTTTTTTTTTTATTATTATTTAAACATATAATGTATTATTTGTTTCAGAGGTACAGGTCTGTGATTCATCAGTCTTACACAATTCACAGTGCTCCCCATAGCACATACCCTCTCCAGTGTCTATCACCCAGCCACCCCATCCCTCCCACCCCACCCCCCATTCCAGCAACCCTCAGTTTGTTTCCTGAGACTACTTAATCAACTTCTGCCTAGTTAGGAGTCATGAAAGATAATTATGTTTTTCTCCCTTATATTTAATGGGCTTTGTTCTCTAGGGCTTGACACGTACTCAAAACTCTCAGTAGTATCCTCATGCAAATACTTAATTGAGCAACACCTTTGTGCCTTCACGTTTGTGACCAGGATTCCTTTTACTTATGTTTTATTTGCATCTCTTTTTTTTTTCTGAGGCAATTATAACTGTGAAGTTGAACACATTTGGGAGCACAGCTGTCTTTGTATAGCAGGAGGCAATAGGAAGTGTTAAAAATAACGTAAAGCCGAATGGAGTGACAAAACAAGGCCGCAAACGTACTTGTTCTAAATCAGATGTTGACAACTTTATTCGCAGTCAGTTGCTTAGGGTATAGACATGTTTTCAAAATTTAGAATTCTACTTTGTGGTGTCAGTCGTGATGGTAGTCATTTAAAGAGGCATAATGATAATCCTGAATATATCCTCGGAAGGGAAGATACCTTTTAATCAATAAAATTGTTTCTGTATTACTTCATTAATATTTATGTTCACAGATCCAATATTGTGATGACTATTTCACACACATAAATACAATGTGACATGTTGTGCAGAGAAACACCTTTCTGATGAGGGTTTAAGAGTATTAGAATGTTCTTTTCAAAAGCCCAGTATAGCAGAATTATTATTATTTACTCGAACAACCTTTCTTAGGCCAAGCTATCAAATATTCAGGTGGTATGGAAAAAAAGACTATGTTTGGTATAAAAGACCTCTTCCTAACACATTCTAGCATTGCTGTTTGTCCTATGTTAAAATAGTGTTTGAGAATAAAACTCTGAAGATAATTTCAACTACTATCTTATTTACCATTCAAACGCATTTTTAAAATTCATGAGATGACTACAAAGACCAAATATGCTTCAGATTCATCATTCTCTCAGCGTCTTATGTATGCAAGGCACTAAGTCAACCACCATGCTAATGACGGCCTGCAGGAGCCCTGGTAGGAATCTGGCCCCTCTTCAAGCAAGAACAGGCTGACCGCTTCCTCTAGATGTACTCTAGCATGGAAGTGCCCTCTCTCAGCCAAAAGTCTGTGAAATGGGTTTAGCTTTGATTTCTGATGGCTATGTGGTGGGAGAAATGTAGCAATGTGTTAGCCATTTGAAGGCAGGCACCAATCACACGTTCTGGTTTTTGTTTTGATAGAATTTGCACTGACCTCCTTGTACAACACTAACTGATGCATCCTTCAGTCCCGTGAACCAGCACAGCCATCGATACAATTTTTTATGGAAGCTGAGCAAAAGGAATGCTTTTCTCCTCTTAGAGTTTCAGTGATGCTCCCCAGGTAGAAGACTCCTAGGCTTATATTTTTATCTTTGGTCTCTCTCCTGAGTTTTTTTCTTTTATCTTTTTTTTTTTCCAAAGATTTTATTTATTTATTTGACAGACACAGCAAGAGAGGGAACACAAGCAGGGGGAGTGGGAGAGGGAGAAGCAGGCTTCCCGCGGAGCAGGGAGCCCGATGCGGGTCTCGATCCCAGGACCCTGGGATCATGACCTGAGCCGAAGGTAGACGCTTAACGACTGAGCCACCCAGGCACCCCTCTCTTCTGAGTTTCTTATACACACTTCCAACACGTAGAGTAGAAATCTCTTTGTTGAGCTGTGTCTTCCTTCTTCAGGAAGCATAATAGTAGTTGGAGGGAGTGGAGGTTCTGTGTCTCCTGAGAGGGGTAGGTGGCAACAGGAGGAAAGATTTTACCTCTTTACCTTTCATAACTATTCATCTCTTCTTTAACACGATTTAGATACTCAGCACTTACATGTTAGAAGAAGATAAACGTTCTGGTGACAAATATGGAACGAAGGCATTCCCTTGTTAAGAACAAACTTGGGCATTAGAGAGGTCGCCCCCATGGCTCTGGTTTGAAGGTCTGCAATCCTCCACTGTGAGGAGGAATGTGACAGAGGATGGGAAGTTTTGAAAAGCTTTGAGGAGTCTGAGTGTTGTTGCACCATGATAAATGACTGTTCCCAAATGGAGGAAATTGGGCACATCAGCAGTTTATTCTGTTGTTTTTTTTTTTTCCCCCCCTTCCCCTTCTTGTCAGGTGCTGTAGGATACTGTGGATTTGCACTGCCCACCGTGGAAATGTTTACTGGACTAGGATGACACTGCTGTGGAGGGGAGAGCACAGTGGTCCTCATCACATGGTGGTCCTCTCATAAGTAAAGTTCTTGGTTGATCATGATGGATAAGATCTCTCCAAGCAGAAGGGACTTCAATTCTTAAATGCACAGGGAGGAGGCCACTCATCAAATACACTCAATATTTTTCAGCTACTGTGACCAAGATAAGCATAAATTATGCCCTTACTGAATAATGAGAATTTAAGTCTGGTGTCTCTTATAAAATGTATTTATTAACCATGAGAACATTTTATTTCATGGCTACAGAATACTATGCTCTTTTCGTCAAGTGCCCATGCATAGGTAGCTGCAGATGGTTGTCTCCAGGAAACCACTGAAAGTTAATTCCCAAAAACCTAGTTTCCTCGGCTTCATAGCCTAATTTGCAGGAAATTTAGAGCATAAAACACATTTTAGAATGGCAGTCCTATATGTCAGAAGGTAAGAAAGCTAAGACATTAGTAGAAATAGCTTTGTCATTCATATACTGTATATGGAAACGGTCAGGCATAATACATTTGGTAGCCAAAGAACTCTGTTTTCTTTCAATAATTTGAAACAAGAGTTAAGAACACAAAATATACCTAGAGGGAAGAAAGACTGGTACTTTGTTGCTACTGAATTCACAAATCTATTAGGAAAATTCATTTTAATCCTTAGGTTTAATATGTCCTTTTTATCAAGAGTGATACTTTTCTGTTTCTACAGTAGAAAAATGACACCAATTTAGTTCTGTACTTTGCCAACCTCCGCCTGTCACATTTTTCGAATTATCACAGCTGTCCATCAATTGTGTCATGGAAGAATAGAAGATTGGGCCGTGGGTTGGGTCCTGTTAAGGATATATACAGATTTCCATAAAACATTCATAAGGATATTGCTCTCATTCTTTTCCGTAGGATGATAACTTTGTTTGCTTTATTTTGTGGTTCTTTCACTTTTAGAACAATGTGAACAATTTCCTAGTCACGAAGATCTTTACAAAGACCTTTTAGAACATTCTTACTTTCTGAGCCTTCACGATCCTGGAATGAGGCACTGTTCCGCCCACAGTTCAGCTTGTATTCCTTAAACGAACTAATTGTCTGAGGTCACAGGACTCTATTGATGGTTTTGCATGTACGAATAGATATTGTGAATTCTGCCCAGAGTAATGGATCAAAATAGGCAGTTAATTCAAGGTTTGAAAAATTAATGTAATCTGCAATTTTAATGGTGCAGGGAAATTTAAAGGTCTCTTAGTTCAACACATTTATTTTGCAGATGAGAAAACAAAGGTCCAGGGAGGCCTTAGTTTTGCCAAGGGTCACGTAGCCAGTTAATGGCAGAGCTGGTGTCAGAAAAAGGATTTTTACCTCTTAATTCAAAGCTCTTTCTTTTAAATTATGAAATGCTGAGCCACAGTGAAAAGCTCAGAGAATAACATGACCTACAGTTGTGTACCCACCACCCAGTTTTGTCAGATCTTATTTTTTAGATAGACTTCCTATATTTTTTTGAATAGCCAGATTCAATAAAGGCCCTTGTATTAATTTGTCTATAATTTTCTCATTCTGACTTCTAAATTTGCTATTGTTATGTAAAGATGCATAGATAGTATCTATCTGTATAATATATGGCTGTTGTACATGGGTTAGAACAGTATCTAAGTAGAATCATACTTAAGTTCTTCTGAAGCTTGCTTTTTATTGCCTACAATTGTTTTTGAGATTTAATGCTGAAGCACATAGCTTTGGTTTATTCGTTTTTACTGCTTTCCATACTGTGAACATATTGCCATGTATTTATCCATTTTCCTGTTGAGGGATATTTAGATTTTTTTTATTATTTTTTTTTAAAGATTTTATTTATTTATTTGAGAGAGAGAATGAGAAAGAGAGAGCACGAGAGGGAAGAGAGTCAGAGGGAGAAGCAGACCCCCACTGAGCAGGGAGCCCGATGTGGGACTCAATCCCGGGACTCCAGGATCATGACCTGAGCCGGAGGCAGTTGCTTAACCAACTGAGCCACCCAGGCGCCCGGGATATTTAGATTTTTTAAAAAGGGCTATCATAAGCCGTGCTTTAATAATAAACATTCTTTGTATATGTCTCCTCGTGCCCAAATGAATAGATTTCTTGACTCTATATTTAGAAGTTGTAATTCTTCAACATTGCACAGTATTGTCAAATCACTCTCCACAGTGCTGTACAGGAGTGTTATGTAATGCTAATCTGATGGATAGGACATGGTTCATCACTGGGATTTCATCTGTATTTCCCATATTAATTGTAAAGTTGATTATCTTTATATAGATAGATATCTGTTGGCTATTGCTGAAACAGTATTGGGCAACCAACCAAGCCAAAACTCAGAGGCAATCATTTATTTTTGTGGGTCTGCAGGCCAAGTGGTATGGCTCTGCTTCAGGACCCAGGTCTGTGGCTCCACATCTGTTCCATGTGTCTCTTATCCTCCTTGGGCCAGTGAGCCAGCTAATGATTCTCTCCTTGCACCAAAGTCAGGAGCACAGGAGTGCAAACCCCGTTAGTCAAGATATTTCAAGTTTTGCTTGTTACACTCTGCTTATGTCCCATTGACCAAAGCCAGGCACTCAGCTGAGTCTGACATCCATAAAGTGGGAACTACTCCTCCCCTATGAGACTATAGCATAGGCATTTAACTACTACAGGGGAGGGAAGAATTGTCGCCAACACATTTATTAGCCATTTGGTTTCATCTTCTGTGAATCGCTGGTTCTTGGTCTTTGCTCATTTTGTCTTGGGTTGGTTGCATTTTACTTATTGTTTAGTAGATACTCTTTATTCTGATTTTTATCAATTATAAGATTATGATAATCTTTCACTATGTATGTGGCTTATCTCTTTGTTTATGATATTTTTCTTGTAAAGAAGTTTAAAATTTCACTACAGCCTAAACACTTATCAATCTTTTCCTTTATGGTTTGGGTTCATGGTGTTTTGTTCTAGAAAATTATCTCTATTCTGAGGTCATTAATATATTCTCAAGTGTTATCTTCTAAAATCATTAAAGTTTAGTTTTTATACCTAGGTCCATGGTTTGCTCAGAACTTTAAAATTTTTTCTTATACTTTTTCCTATAAATTCTCTTACATATTTACATAAATATTCATTTCATTTATGAATAATAAAATTTGAGCTCTTTCTTTCTAATTATCTTATTTCTTATGATATTAAACCAGAAAAATGTTGAATAAAGGTTGTGCAGCAAATACCCTCTTCCCTCTGACTTTATTTTATTTATTTATTTATTTTTAAAGATTTTGTTTATTTATTTGACAGAAAGAGACTGTGAGAGAAGGAACACAAGCAAGGGGAGTGGGAGAGGGAGAAGCAGACTTCCCTCTGAGCAGGGAGCCTGATGTGGGGCTCGATCCCAGGACCCTGAGATCATGACCTAAGCCGAAGGCAGATGCTTAACGACTGAGCCACCCAGGTGCCCTTCCCTCTGATTTTAAAGGAAATATTTCTTTTTATTTTTTTAAGTTTTTATTTAAATTCCAGTTAACATACAATGTAATATTAGTTTCAGGTGTGCAATAGTGCTTCAACACGTCCACACGACACCTGGTGCTCATCACAACAAGCGTACTCCTTAATCCCCATCACTCATTTAACCCATCCCTCCCTCTCCCCACCCCCCCATAACCATCAGTTTGTTCTCTATGGTTAAGAGTCTGTTTCTTGGTTTTTCTCTTTTTTCCCCCCTTTGCTTATCTGTTGTTTCTTAAATTCCACATATGAATGAAATCATGTGGTATTTGTTTTTCTCTGACTTATTTCAATTGGCATTATACTCTCTAGTTCCATCCATGTTGTTGCAAATGGCAAGATTTCATTTCTTGTTATGGCTGAATAATATTCTATTGTGTATATATATACACCACATCTTTATCCATTCATCTATTGATGGACACTTGGGCAGCTTCCATAATTTAGCTATTGTAGATAATACTGTTATAAACACAGTGGTGCATGTATCGCTTTGAATTAGTACTTTTGTATTCTTTGGGTAAATACCTAGTATACATTTGCTGGATCGTGGGGTAGTTCTATTTTTAACTTTTTGAGGAATCTCTGTACTGTTTTCCAGAGTGGCTGTACTAACAGTGCATTCCCACTAACAGTGCACAAGGGTTCTTCTTTCTCCACATCCTCACCAACACCTGTCATTTCTTGTGTTATTGATTTTAGCCATTCTGACAGGTGTGAGGTGATGTCTCATGGTAGTTTTGATTTGCATTTCCATGATGATCAGTGATGATGAACATATTTTCATGTGTCTGTTGGACATCGATGTCTTCTTTGGAGAAATGTCCATTCATGTCTTCTGCCCATTTTTAAATAGTATTATTTGTTTTTAGGGTGTTGAGTTTCATAAGTTCTTTATATATATTGGATACAAATCCTTTATCAGATATGTCACTTGCAACTATCTTCTCCCATTCAATAGGTTGCCCTTTAGTTTTGTTGGTTGTTTCCTTCACTGTGCAGAAGCTTTTTATTTTGATCAAGTCCCAGTAGTTTATTTTTGCTTTTGTTCCCTTGCCTCAGGAGACATACCTAGAAAGAGGTTGCAACAGCTGATGTCAAAGAGGTCAGTGCCTGTGTTCACCTCCAGGATTTTTATGCTTTTATGGTGAAAAGCATAAAAAAATTTAGGTCTTTAGACCATTTCAAATTTATTTGGTGTATGGTATAAGAAAGTGGTCCAGTTTCTTTCTTTGGCATGTTGCTGTCCAGTTTTCCTAACACCATTTGTTGAAAAGACTGTCTTTTTCCCATTGAATATTCTTTCAAATATTTGTTGAAAGATTAATTGACCATATAGTTGTGACTTCATTTCTGGGTGTTCTCTTCTGTTCCACTGATCTATTTGTCTATTTTTGTACCATTCTGTTTTAATGACTACAGCTTTGTAATATAACTTGAAGTCCAGAATTGTGATGCCTCTGTCTTTGTTTTTTTTTTCTTCCTCAAGATTTCTTTTGCTATTCAGGTCTTCTGTGGTTCCATACAAATTTTAGGATTGTTTCTTCTAGTTCTGTGAAAAATGCTGTTGGTATTTTGATAGGGATTGCATTAAATGTGTAGATTGCTTTGGGTACTATAGACATTTTAACAATATTTGTTCTTCCAATCCATGAGCATGGAATGTTTCTCCATTTCTTTGTTACATCTTTAACTTCTTTCATTAGTGTTACAGAAATATTTCTAATGTTTTACCACTGTGGTAGCTTGCTCACAAAAAGAGCAACCAGAAAATAAATGTCAATCTAAAATTCTATATAAAATGGCAAGCTAAAATATTATTATAGAATACAGACAAAAAATATATTTTCAGACAAAACAAAACAAAATAGAAAAGCCTGTATCAATTGCATATTCTTACTAAAAGCAAAACTAAAGAAGAAAAAGGAAATAAAATCCCTAAAGGAAGGATTAAAATGCAAGAAGGAGTGTTAAGAATATAAATGGCATCTCTGTAAGTAAAACAAGCATTGATTGAATAAATTAGCAATAATAATAATAATGACTAAGGATAGGAATATCAAACAGGGTAGAACAAAATACTGAAAAATAATACTGCAGGCAAGGAGATGATCTAAATTAAAGCTCTAAGGTCCTTATAGATTTTGATTGAGAGTAAAGATATTGATAAAATTTAGACTCTAAGCAATTTTGCATGAGAAATTTTAAGAATATTTACTAAGAAATAAAAACAGAATCTATAACATTAACCAGTAAAGAGGGATGGGATAAAGACTTGATCAGTCTAGAAGAAATTTGGAAATGAAAACAAACAAAAAAGCAAATCATGGTAAACAGAAATCAAACAAAAACCTGTAGAAAAATCCCAAAATATAAGGACAAGGAGTTTTTTGGCTTTTTTTTTTTTTCAGAATGAGAAAGGATAAACCAAGCACACAATTAATGGAAAAGGTTAATGTACTTATATTAATGTCTGAAAAAATTAAAACAAAAATGAAGATTTAATAAGATAATGACAAAAAAAAAGGATAATTGAGAACAACATAAAAGCCAAGAAATAACATAACAAAATGTTGGTTCTCTGAAAGAAAAAATACAAAACTGAGAAAATTAAAACTAAAGAGGATTCAAATAAACATTAGAAATGAAAAAGGTAAAAAATCACAAATACAGCAGAGACTGGAATATAATAAAAGAATACTATGGAAAACTTTATGCAAATACATTTGAAAACTTAGACAAAATGGTCTTCTGAGCAAAATCTTCCTAAACAAAACTGACCCTAAAAGAAGTAAAACATCCGATTAGACCTATAATCATTAAAGAAATTAAATGAAGAGTTAAAATGTATATCTCACCAAAGCAAAAAGAAATTTAGGTAGTTTTATAGGTTTTATTTATACTTTTATAAATATTCAAGAAGTAGATAATTCCTGTCTTCAACAACAAAGAATAACAAAAGTGGGGTAACTCACCAAATCATTTTATGAGGCTAGAACCTTAATGTTGAAACAGAAAAATTGTACAAGAAAAGAATATCATAAGTTAATCTCCTTTACCTTTTATCTCTTTTTAAGATTTGCCATGTTAATTAATCTCTTTACTGCGGTGTTTAAGTAGATTAAAAATACTGAAACTTAAATGTGTGTATGGTGTCAATTTGTGAGATTCTTTAAAAGGAGAGAAGTGCTGAGTAGGAAGAGTTTAAAATTATTGTAGATGTCAATTTTAAAATTTATTTTGGATTTTAACTATACATGACTTCACTCCCTTAACAAATAGAGAATCATGATAGGCGATCAATACCTTTTTATGTGACTATTGCGTGATTTCAGTAGGGCTCATAAATAGCGTCTTCTCAGAGTTTTCTTGAAGTGTGTTCAGTAGATAAAGCAGATGCTGTCGGAACCCTGACATACCCTCTGAGTACCTGTCCTATGAATGCTGACCTTTTGACTTCTAATGTAAGCATGAACAATTCTGAAGGGCCTGAAGGGTTCTCTGAGCTTTGGCACGAGCTCAGCCCATATGCAGGGAAGACCAGAAATTCTGTGCACAGTTAATATCCCCAAGAGGTGGTCTTCAACCAATGACTATTGGGAACTGGTGGATAAATAACCCTAGTCCCTCAGTTGGCATAGCTCTAAGGTATGACCTACACAGCTTCTTAGAGTTCACCAGCAGGATTAAGCTAAATTTTCCAGGTGGAAAACCCACTTGGTAATTTACTTTTCATTGGCTCCCTTCCCTTCCCCAACCCACTCTAATCCTCCACTAGTGCATTCTGGAATCATCTCTCAAATAAACTTGTATGCTTGTCTTGGATCTTCTTCTGGGGCAATTCAGCCAAAGACAGTGTACCACTTGCCCACAGTAATTACCTTGTGAGGGGAAAATAATGTCCTGTAACCAAAGTTGAGAAATTTTAGTATTTATTTTCTTCCTTCTTGCAGATTTATGGATCTAAGAAATTGAATGGGAAAAAAACCTTTTTTTTTTTTTTACCTAGCATTATACAAATTGTATGATCACTAATAGTATTTTCTTCTAATACGTAAAATTTCTTTGAACTAGTGTTGTTCAGTATCACTTTGGGAAACAAGAGAGAACTGACATAGAAACTAGAAAATTGTTCATTCATTTGTCATTTATTGAATACTTTAAGCCAGGTAGTAACAATACAAAGATAAATAAGACCATGTCTTTGCCCTTAAAATCCTTGCCATCTAATGGAATTTAATCCACATATTATTTTCCTAACAGATTTTGGAAAGAAAACTTTTCATTTCAGGCAGTGTTTGTAAGAAAATTAAACAGCTTATGTATGTGGCTTGTTAACATAATTTTGTCTTATTTCTAATGTGCACTTTGACTTGTAATAATTTACCTGATGGAAATAATACACCTGACCATGTATCTGAATGCTTTGCCATTTACTAGAACAATTCCCAACCCTGACAGAATAAGTTGTTTCATTACAAAGATGGGCTAATATATATTCTGCATTTCTAAAAGGCAATTCTTCAGGAGCAGTCTTTCAGAGAAAGCATAAAATTAGAATTTTAATAGCAAGTAATGAGATTAGAAATTATGCTTTTTAATATCCCTCAAATTAAATAACGAGAGTCTACTCAATAGTTTTTATATTTTATACTAATAGAAAAAAGTTCTGTAGGTCAAAAACATGATATGTATGGTTTTCATGGGAAAAACTGAGGGACTATAAAATCTGTATGAATATTGGCATTTCACATCAAACAATTTAAAGTTGATACATACATATATATATATTATATATACAGATATATAGTTTTTTCTTTTGGTTTTGGTTTTTTTAGAGAGAGAGAGAGAGGGTGCACCAGTGGGGAGGGGCAAAGGGACAGGGGGAGAGAGAATCCTAAGCAGGCTCCACTCCCAGTATGGAGCCCAGTGTGGGGCTTGATCTCACCACGCTGAGAGATCATGACCTAAGCTGAAATCAAGACGCTTAACCAACTGAGCCATCTAGGCACCCCTAAAGTTAATATTTAAAAGATACGTAAGCAGTAATTTGTATTGTTTGCATTTACTAAGTTGACTTTCTACCTCAAGTAACCACATGTAGGCTTGTTTCTTCCTGGTTATGGCTGAAAAGAACACAGGGGGATAATAGACCCTAATGTTTTGACTGTGGTCAGATTGAGAGCCTTCCATGATTATAAAATCCTTTTAATAGAGAGAAAGGACACTGTAATAAAGGGAAATGTTGAGAGCAAAAGAAATAAAATTAAAGATGTTGGATATCTTAGTCTCCTTTCCTTGCTTTTTCACTCCTTAGATAATTCAAATCCCAAACTGAAGTCAGCCTCCTCTCAGTGAAACCACACATAACTGCTACAAATCTCATTGTCTCTCTTTCTCACATAGTTCTTAGTTTTATACAAAATATATTCGTATCCAGGATTTGTTAGATGTATGTGTGATGTAACAGCCTAGCTAGAGGGCTATCTCCTTGAGGGAAGAGAGCATCTATTTTATTTCATCTTTCTCTCAAACTATTTGGTACTATTTGGGTACTCACCAAGTCCTTGAATAATTACCTACTGGCTTACTGATAAATTAACTGACTTTATTACTGATGACCAGAGTTTTATATTTTGGTGCTAATATAGTAATGGAAAGAAGTGGAGATGGGGAAAACAGAAATAGGGGAGGGGAGAAGGGAGAGAGCGAGAAGGAATGAATGAATATAGACATATTCTGGGAAGTACTTTCCTCTGTTTGTGAAATGAGGCTTACAAGACTGAGTCTCTTCCCTAACAAACATATGGTCAACATTTGCCAGACATCTCAGTTCCTTGACTTCCTCACCTCAATCATCTTTCCTTCCAATCTTCTTTAGTTCCCCACACCCACAAACACATCCTGAAACTAGTCAATACCAACCTTTCTCTATTTCAACAATCTTTAACTCCAGTATCACACTCTGTAGTCAATTTCTATCCTTCCAGTACACTCATGCCTGTGTTCCCACCTCACCTGCTTTGACTTCTGGCTGTCTTCTAGTCTTTTCATCCTTCGATCTCCTTCTAATCAATCTCCTGCCCTTACCAACCTAGTCAGATCCAAGCCCATTGTTCAATACCTTATCCACCACCCACCTGCCCCCTCAAAAAAATTTTGCAGCTCCCTTAACCATCCTCTCTTTCCATCATCTGACCTAATAGAACCTAAACCTGGGTCTATCCTATTATTTACCTTCTCAACTCCCAAATCTAGGGAAGTGAATCAGCTGCTGGAGAAAATCAAGCAACCTTTCAGATTGAAGTTGCAAAAATGTTACAATCTCCAAACCTGACTTCTTTTGTTTCTTCTGCTTGTTTTTATTTTTAAATTTTATTTAATTAAAAATATTTTGAGTATAGCTGACACACAATGTTACATTAGTTTCAGGTGTTCTCTGTTTGTTGCACTGTGCTCACCACAAGTGTAGCTCCCAGCTGTCACCTCATGACGCGGTTACAATATCATTGACTGTAGTTCCTAAGGGTCTTCTTACCTCTAGTCTAACCCCCTCTAACAGTGTGCCTAGCCTCAGAAGGATGTTCACTGCCCAGCACAACCTGACAGAGTGTGTGCTACAGACATGTATGATAATAGATGGAAAATCTTCCACATTGAGGGATAATGATTTCTCTAAACAAGTATCTCACCATTTTGCTCTTCTGCTTAAAAAAAAAAAAATAATGGCTCTAAATAAAATCTGAATCCCTTAGCATACCATATAAGACCCTCTTGTACTTGCTTCTTCTGTCTCTTCTCCTTCAACTTCCAACCCTCAGACCATGCTTATGGAAAACCAAGCACCCCAGAGTTCTTCCCCTCTGTCCCGTTTCACAGATGAGGTACTGGTGGGGTTTTGCCATGCAGTAGATTCCATTTCAGTGTCTGGCTAAATGATTGTGAATTAGTCCCTTAGCATCTCTGAACTTTGAGGTTTGGTTCTTAACTTGCAATACAGTTTGATTAAGAAAAGTGTATATATAGAAATTGATGAAAACACACTGTATATACTGTCACTTCATATCTTTCTCATTTTACTTAAAAGTGATATTTTCATGTTTAGCAAATGGTGGGTTCCAATAATTATCATTATAATTTCATGTATTTTTCCCACTGCTCAGAATGTCCTTTCCTGGTTGGCTTTTACTCTCCCTTCAAGATTTAATTTAATGTTTGTTGAATACAGAGAGCCTTCTTTGAATGCCAGAGCGGACCAGTGTCTCTTCTGTATTTCTTCAGGGCACTCGGACAACTCATTCACAGCCTTTTCCACATTATATTAAAATTATCCAAGATGTATGTCTGCCTCTCTCACTTGCCTGTAAGTTTCTGTAGCCTAATTTGCCACACACAACACATCTGACACACAGCATGTACGTAAGACATTGGCTGGACTGACATGTAAAACTAGAAAGCAACAAACAGTGATCCATTTTATTAAAACATTTAAGGGTATGCCCTATCACATGTAGGGAAAAAAAGGAAGATAGAAACACAGCTATAAATAGGTTGTAGTATTCAAATAATCACTGGTAAATTGTTTTAAAAGATTTAGGTTTAATATCGTGTGATGACAGGGGGATAGGAAGCTTCTCTTAAAACAGTCTATACTTCCTTTATCTCAAGGTGACTTTTAAACATCAGACGAAAGTCCACTGGCTGTTGTCTGGTTACCAAGTAGGTGAGTAGAGCCAGGAGTGTGCAGGGGCTTGCATTTTGTTTTTAAATTCATTTGGGGGGTATTGGGGCTAAATAGAACTGAAACAAAAATATTTTTTTTTGGTTACTCATGGGGTTTCATTATTTGGCGCAGACCAATTCTTTTTTTGGCCATATTCTTGCCAAGGACCTTCCTGTTGTATATATTTCTGATATTATCTCAACTTCCAAATAAGAAAGGCAAATGTTGGAGAAAGGCCATGGACTGTCTTTTTTTATGTGGGACTCTGTGGTGTGATTTTATTTTTATTTACTAATGATTATTCAGAGTCACAATGGAAAAATGTAGCTCTTTCTTCTATTTTTAATGCAGGCCCCTCTATGACCTATGCTGGTTCTGTTATGTGCCACTTCTAGAACTGCCCATACATGGAGCTTAATGATCGATGAGTTCTAATAGAATGTGTCTGGTTTATTAAGTTATAGGATTATTTCTGCATCATGTTCAAAAGAGCAACTGGACTGTTTACTTTTTGGTTTCCTAGTTGATAACCAATTATATTAACTGGACTAGTATTTAACTTCTATTTTTTTTAGTACATGGGAGACAATGATGGAGGAGGACCCCATCCTTGGAGAGCACTCTACCAATTTCTGTGTTTCCGTTAATAAGTGTTATTAGCAGAGATACATTTTATCTGAGTGACCCATCTGTGTGGTAGAGCAAACATCTAATTACCAAATATCTGCTCTTCTTATCGCCCTGTGAAGTGCATGCCCTTCTTCTGAAGTCCCAGACCCCTACCTCTTTCTCCTTGGTTCAAAATAAGATATATACCTCATTTTGCCTGCCTGACTGGAATTTCTGTGTCTGTGTGGATTCCCTATAAGTATGCTATTAAATTTGATTTTCTTCTGTTAATCTGCCTCAAGTCAATTTGATTCTTAGTCTGGCTAGAAGGACCTTGAAGGGCACAGGAATTCTTGCTCCTCAACACCCTAGAGGGTAGAACTACCTAAAAGAGTTGTTTTCTTGGCAGCTGGAAAGGAATGAAGCTACCACGTGGGGATATATGAAGATACACATGCAATCAGATTGTCTAAAATAACTGCAATATGTGTGGAATCAGTGAGCCTTAGCTTTCCTTTCTCTCATCTCTAATCAGTGTTAGGAGGATAATGGAAGAATAGGATCTTTTTTGCAGTGGGGATTTTTCAGTTAGCAGTTTGGGGCTAATTCAACATGTATAGGCTACCTTTTGAATCAGGATGTTCCAAGTGGAGTTATGAAAATCCAGACAAAGAACAAAGTCCTTTGTGTTTTCAAAACTCTTCCAAAGGGAAAAAGAATTTCTAGAGGTCTGGCTTTCCTAATTAGCTGCAAATGAACCAGTTAGTTGTTCAAAGCAACTCTCATGTTCTTTTCTCCCTCTCTCTTACTAAAATATTAAATACTATATTATATGCTATATTCAATGCCTATAACCCCTCAGTTCTTTTTTTTGTGAAGAAGTGTTTTTTTTAAGATTTTATTTGACACAGAGAGATAGCTAGAGAGAGAGAGAACACAAGCAGGATGAGCAGCAGGCAGAGGGAGAGGGAGAAGCAGGTTCCCTGCTGAGCAAGGAGCCTGATGTGGGGCTCAATCCCAGACCCTGGGATCATGACCAGAGCCAAAGGCAAACGCTTAACTGACTGAGCCACCCAGGTGCCCCAACTCCTCAGTTCTCGGTAGCCATATAATCTTAAGTCTCTCTAAAACTCAACTTAATACTATAGGACACCCTGGGGTAGATAGTGTAGAGCTGTGCTATCCAATATGGTGGCCATTAGTTATATGTGGCAACTGAGCACTTGAAATATGGCTAGTCTGAATTGAGATGTTTTATAAGCATAAAATGTACATTGAATTTCAAAAACTTGATATGAAAAAAAATCTCATTCACAAATGTTTGTATGGATTATATGTGTAAATAACATTTTAGATACATTGGGTTAAATACAATTTACAATTAAAAATAATTTCACCAGTTACTTTTGGCATTTTTTTTAATGTGACTCCTAGAAAATTTTAAATTATATATGTGGCTTGCATTATAGATCTACTAGACAGCTTTGGTCCAGAAACTAAGGTTTAGTCATCAAACCCAAATGAGAAAAATCTAAGAGATGCATTAATTTTCTAGGTTCTGTTTAAAATAATTTGGTTGTTGGGGCATCTGGGTGGCTCAGTCGTTAAGCGTCTGCCTTCGGCTCAGGTCATGATCCCAGGGTCCTGGGATCGAGCCCTGCACTGGGCTCCCTGCTCGGTGGGAAGCCTGCTTCTCCCTCTCCCACTTCCCCTGCTTGTGTCCCCTCTCTCACTGTGTCTCTCTCTGTCAAATAAATAAAATCTTTAAAAAAATAAAATAATTTGGTTGCATTTTCTGTGTATTAGTTTTTCTTTGAGAAGAAACTCCAAATGATATCCTTTGAGCTTGTTCTTTTTTTTTTTTTAAAGATTTTATTTATTTATTTGAGAGAGAATGAGAGAGAGCACATGAGAGGGGGGAGGGTCAGAGGGAGAAGCAGACTCCCTGCCGAGCAGGGAGCCCGATGCGGGACTCGATCCAGGGACTCCAGGATCATGACCTGAGCCAAAGGCAGTCGCTTAACCAACTGAGCCACCCAGGCGCCCTGAGCTTGTTCTTGTTAAAGGATGTACACCTTGAATGAAGTGCACCTGAAATGTCACAAATATTATGAAATATTTTCCCATAAAATGGTTTTCAAAGGGAATTTTTTAAAGATATATTTATTTGAGAGAGAAAGAGAGAGCGTGTGCATGCCCACTTGCACATGCACGCAGCGGGGAGGGGCAGAAAGTCTTAAGCAGACTCCATGCTGAGCGCAGAGCCAGATGTGGGGCTCCATCTCACAACCTGAGCTGAAACTAAGAGTCTGGGGCTTAACCAACTGTGCCACCCAGGCATCCCCCAGAGGAATTTGTAAAGACTGTTTCATTCTAAGGTGAAATAGCTCACTACAATTCCTGAAACTCTTCAATGGCTTGCCATTCTTTAGAATAGTATTAAAGATACTGACGGAACTTCCGATCTACTCCAGACTTCCATAGCCAGTCCCATCTCCTTTTGCACCTCTGCCTGGACCCTAAAGTCAGCCATTCTCATGAGCCATATGTAAGAGCACTTTGAGAATTACCTCATAAATTAAATTTTGGGAGAGGGTACAGCAATGCAAAGATGCTGAATAGTTCCCCAGTAGAATATTTGACTCTAACCTGGTTAACATTTTTCACATAACCAAAGAAAGAACACAACTTCAGAACACAAGAATCATACAAAAAGGAGAAGCAGGAAGGCAGACTTTGACCACGCTCATTCTGGTCCAGTCTAGAGGAGAAAGTGTCTTATTAGGACTATAGGAATGAGCAGTCTTCCTGATGCATGGCCCTTTTGTGTGGCTGGACATGTCAAGTTATCAAAGTGACACTTTTTAAAAACATAATTCTATTACTAGTTGGCCTTTTCTTTTTTTTTTTAAAGATTTTATTTATTTATTTGACAGAGAGATAGAGAGTGCAAGTAGGCAGAGGGAGAGGGAGAAGCAGACTCTCCGCTGAGCAGGGAGCCAGACGTGGGGCTCGATCCCAGGATCCTAGGATCATGACCTGAGCTGAAGGCAGCCGCTTAAACGACTGAGCCACCCAGGTGCCCCTCATTGACCTTTTCTGACTTCTGGGATCCCAAGCATGTTCCCCACATATGGGGCTTGCCATTTAGCTTGTCCACAGGGAGAGATGTGTGCTGGTTTGGCAAGAAGAACATATGCTCTTCCTAGCAGTGATAATTCTTATTGCAAATTTATAAATTGCCATTTTGATTTATATTCTTTTGGCTTTTAGGAGTTGGTGAGTATGAGTCATCATCTCTGAATCTGATCAACTCCCAGGGCATTGATAAAATGAAATTCTGGAGCTGCAAGGGTGAGGGGCTGACCTTAGGCCAGTGTGAATTAATCGTGGGCTCGGTTTGCCAAGAGAGGCCTCCGGCAACTCCATAGCATGCTGTTCCACTCCTGTTTCGCACTTCTTTAATGTTATCTTGTATGAGATCAGTTGTTTGTAAGTCTTTCTTCCTTTCCTGCTAGACCATAAACTCTCTAAAGGCAGAGATGGTGTATTTGTCTCTGAATTTGCAATAATACAAGTACGAGGTCACTACTCAAAAGGTGTACAGTAAACAAATGTTTGCTGTGTGGGGGTAGATGGTGCCTGGTTGTTTCTAAAGTGAGGTTTTTGAGATGAAGCATAATTTTTTCCCCCTCCTAATGTTGATAGGAGGTATCATGGTATTAAAGAATAGTATCTTACAGCAACTTTGGGTAAGTCTTTTCAGAGGCAACATTATTCCTGTAGGGTTCTTGTGAAAGTATCAGTAAACTTGTCAGATTTCACAGGTCTTTGATTTGTTTCAATTAGGCTGTAACAATTCAAGTGTGGAAAATGGAACAGGGACTATTTCCATGACTTTGCTTTGCATTCAAAACTGGCTTTATAAAATATTGAGTAGATATAAAATAGTCTTTATAAACAAAGATTATTCATACAGGGAATATCCATGTATCCAGTACCCAGTTTAAGAAACAGTACATTAATCATTATCTTTGAAACCCCTTGTGTGCCTCTCCAGAATTCTATCTCCTTCTTACTTCTCCAAGGGACTCAGTATCTTGAATCACATTGTCATTTAATTAAAAAGCTAAAATAAAAACAAAATCCAAACACTTCTGACACAATCATTTTGGGGCAACCTTAGAAGTTGAAATTGATTTAGGATTGTGATTCATAATTGTGACTATTGTATATTTTGAGAGAAACAATCAGAAATCCTAATTTCATGGGATTGTTTTAGGATTCATCCCAAAACATGGTGACTTGAAGGGCCCCTGGTTTGTCTAGAGGTGATCTGTTATTTTAGGCAGGAGATATTATTTAAGTGGAGTAAAAGAAACGTTTGGCATGTGCTTAAGAAACACTGATCCTAGGGGGCTCTTGGGTGGCTCAGTCAGTTAAGCCTCTGCCTTCAGCTCAGGTCTTAATCCCAGGGTCCTGGGATCGAGCCCATGTCTGGCCCTCTGCCACTCCTCCTGTGTGCTCTTTCACTCACCCTTGCACTCCCTCTCTGTCAAATAAATATCTTTAACACACACACACCCATCCTACCAAGGATGTACTCTGTAGGTGTACATCAAGTAATTGAGGTGCATGTTCCTAAAATGAGTGCACATCAAGTAATTAATGAGGTGCATATTCCTAAAATGTATTCCCTGAATTGATGTAATTCTTACTGACAGATTCTTGTTGGCATCCTGTTAGGCTAGAGACCAGTGGAGCAAATCAGAAAAAAAATTGGCTCTAGCCCTGGTTGAGTTTTCAGATACCCTGTTCTAGGAAATAGGAAAAGAGCTCTAAAACCTAATGTAGAGTCATTGGTTACATTATTGTAACACATAACATCGTTTTATGTCTTTTTAAAAAACATATACCATTAATGCTTTTCCTTTAAAAAGGAAGATTAATTCATTAATTAAGTCAGAATTTTTAATGCATTATTTGTGTGTGCATGCAATAATCTTAAATCCTGGCCCAAGGGATAGCAATCTATACCGGGAGTGTGGTAGGGAAAAACACATTACAGTAATGGATTTCAGTAACCTGCTTCAAAAGGGGGCATTTTAATGGCTCTGTGGGCCATCACAGTGTTATTTTGAAAGGACTGTAATGGAAATATGTGGCACTAAAGGGCTGTGGTTGGATACATTAGGCTCCTTGAAAAGGGCTGCTCGTCAGTAAAAAAGTGTCTCAGTCAGAGTGTGCTTCCTTCTGTTTTATGCCCCAGAAATTAAGTCAAATTGGTTTAAGACTTTGAAGCAGCGAAGTCTGTGGCACTTCAAACAAGGCTTTTGTTTGGGGGGAATCGTTGCCTTGTTATTAACACATTTATACAGCACCTAGGGAACTTTAAAGAACGGTGAAGCCTAGATTTGGAGGGAAAAGGTCTCAGAATAGCAGGCTGGGTGAAGTGGTGACTGAGATCAGAATTACACTCTCTAGAGCTTCTCTTACTTAGCTCAGAAACTGGAGATGATGAATTGGTGACATTTTAAGCAAATTGAATTTCATAACTTATGGATTCATGGACTTGCTTCAGGGATTTTATCTGTGCAACTCGTTTGATTTGTAAGACCTCTGGACTATAATTGTCCTTTACCCTGCATATTACTCATTATTAAAAATGATTTGTGCCTGGAGCAGTAAAATGGACTGGACAATGAGAAGTGACATTTAGAAAATAATGCTTGGATTAAATTTAACTTCCCAAAGTCCAGAAGTATCCTACCCACAGAAAATGACATCTGCCTGATATTTTCTTCAAGACATGTGTAGCAATGTTCAGATGTGTACACTTGAGCTTATTCCTTCGTCACATGACAGGTACCAGGAATGGAAAGATCGATGCCTACGACTATAAACCTGCAACTGAAATTTGAGTCTTTTGTGGCCATGTCCCCCCCACCCCTCCCCGCCAAAAAACTCCCAGACAATGACTTCTTCCCTGTAAAAAAAAGTATACTCTCCATTTTTCAACTTTTTAGAACTGTAGGAAATAGCTTATGGTTTCTGGCTCTTGTACTGCTCACTTCACTGTGTACAGCCTATTTCTCATCTCTCAAAGGAACTCACGGGAACAAACACCCTGACTGGTTTTTGATGTGGCAGAAAAACTGTATCAGTGATTTTTATTTTTTTTAAAGATTTATTTATTTGAGAGAGAACGAGCAAGGGGGAGGGGTGGAGGGAGAGGGAGAATTTCCAGCAGACTCCCGGCTGATCGAAGAGCTGGATGCGCACCCTGAGATCATCACCTGAGCTGAAATCACGAGTCAGACGCTTTAACCAGCTGAGCCACCCAGGTGCCCCCTATCAGTGATTTTTAAAAGGCAAGTTTGCCTCATTCCTGTTCAACACACTTCACTGGCTTCCTATTGGCATTAGGATAAGATGCAAAACCCTAAGTGTGCCTCTAAGACCGGATGGTATCTGGCACCTCCCAGGCTCTCCAGCCAGATCAGCCATTGGACATGCTGACCTTTCCATGTCCTAGAAAGCCAGCTCTGTCTTACCCCAGGGCTTTCACACATGCCATCTCTTGAGAAGTATAGACCAGAAGTATAGACTATATATTGTAGGTGTGTTCACAGAACTCATGGACACACTGGAAAAAATTAGCTAAAACGAAGAAGAGGAGACTATAGGTTATTAACGTTTTAGCAGCTACCACAGTAGCTTACTGACTCGGATTTTGTTAAATGCACATCCATTTAATGAGTTAATCAGTATAACTAGGAAGATGAGATATGGTAATTGGATTAAACCAATCTGGGTTCATCCATGGAAATTGGGGTAAGGCTAATCCCACCAAAATGATAAGATTAAGGATGAGGGATGAATTCCCCAAAGCAAATTCCATGGGATGGTATTAGGCAGCCAGAAGAACCAATGTCTGCTATACAGCGAATGCGTGGAAAGCATCCATTTCGTATATATATATATATATTGTTTTTACTTCTTTTTCTCATACCTGTTCTTCCAACTGACGGTGTGATTTCCTGGTCCACCATTTTACCAAGACATTTGGCGCCAGGGCGCCTGGGTGGCTCAGTTGTTAAGTGTCTGCCTTCAGCTCAGGTCATGATCCCAGGGTCCTGGGATCGAGTCCCACATCGGGCTCCCTGCTCAGCAGGAAGCCTGCTTCTCCCTCTCCCACTCCCCCTGCTTGTGTTCCCTCTCTCGCTGTGTCTCTCTCTGTCAGATAAATAAATAAAATCTTAAAAAACAAAAAACAAAAAACATTTGGTGCCTATATATTCCACTGATGTTGAATGCTAGCCTCTTATGGACTCATAGCCTTGCCTACACTCTTGGTATATGAAGTTATATTATGTCTCTGGCTCTTTGCTCCTGCTTGGCCTTGGGTTCCACTTGAGCCCATTATCTTGTATCTATTCCCTTCTGTGTCTCTCCTCCTCTTCTTTCTGAATCTCCTTTGTGGAAAGCTAGAGCTGACCTAACCGAATGATTACATTTCAAAGAGTCAAATGTCTTATCTGAATGAAGTGTGAGGAGATGGCAGACTGACAGGTCAAAGTCAGGGAATTAGGTCAAACAGTAAGTCCAGAGGTCAGTTTCAGTGTTGAAAATTAAATATATGACTTAAAAGGTATCAGGAACAGGGGCGCCTGGGTGGCTCAGTCGTTAAGCATCTGCCTTTGGTTCAGGTCATGATCTCAGGGTCCTGGGATCGAGCCCCACATTGGGCTCCCTGCTCGGCGGGAAGCCTGCTTCTCCTTCTCCCACTCCCCCTGCTTGTGTTCCCTCTCTCCATGTCTCTCTCTCTGTCAAATAAATAAATAAAAATCTTAAAAAAAAAAAAAAGAGAAAGGTATCAGGAACAAAGCACAATTTTGAATGGAAAGTGAGGGACCTAGGCAATTGCTTTCAGTGTCCTAGGCTTGGCTTTATGGGCTTTATGTATATGGTTAATGGGTGATCTGTATTTGCTGAGACGGACAGGGCACCATGCGTATCTATCTCAATTGGTCATAATGACCTGAATTGTGTGCCTGGGTGTTTGTGTGCATATGTATATGACATACATGCTCGATTTATTAAAGTTTTATATTTCCCATCTTTGGTTAAAATGTTGAAAGGCATATGAACAGTGCTAGAATCTGCTTGATTTTTGTTAAGGTTAATCCCTATCTCCATGTCTATGACTAGTCTTGACATTAGGAGGGATTAAGTTCTAGCTTAACACTCAGGGCTCAGCCTTAAATTCTTTTTATAGCACTACTGTTACCTTTGGTTCTAGCTCTGTTGAGTGGAGGTTTGTCTTTCTCTTGGGCTGTGGTTTTGCTCTCTATAAGACTCTTACAGCGACTGCATTTCCTGTCTTGCCCCTGTGTGTTCAGCCTCTTGCCTAGTGAGCCTATATAATTCTGGAATGGGGGCGGGGGGGTTGCCTTGCTCTTGTTAGTCCCCTTAAAAGCTGAGTGCCTCTTACTGACATTGAAATGAGGATTTTGAGCCTAAAACTGAGATTCAGGCTTGGTTAAAAACAAAGAAAAAACAACTGTGAGTCACAACAGTATTTGATGAGAGACCTTTGGAGGAAGCAAATAAGGTTATTACTACTTTCAGTGAAATAAGGAACAGACAGGTATGACGTGTATGTCCCAGTGGCCTCTAAAGTACAACAAAGAGCATCTTAGGAGAGGGATGGTAAGGTCTTATTCAGGTTTAAGTCTATTCATGGTCTGTTTCTTATTATCATGAATTATTTCTTCTCTTTAATGTTGGTTCATTAATGTTTAATCCCACAAGAATGTAACCTTTAACCATGAAGCTTGTTATAAATACAAATCTTACAAACATATTTGTTATGATACTGAATGTACTTGCACAGTCTGTAGCTATGTTTATTATAGGTAAATAAATGTGTTTATTTAAGCTGTCAATAAACCACCTTGTAATAATTAATCCACATTTTGTGTAAGTTGATTAGCCTGTTACTCTATAAAAGTCCTGTAGGTTAGCTCCTTAGGCAGAACTTTTATATGCTTCTGGTCAGGCGTTAATGAGGGCTGCTTGAGATAAAGGGCTGGTAGTAGATTCTCTTACAAATATAATGTGGCACCATGTCCTTCTGCATTGACTCCCTGTCTGTTTTTCTTTCTTTCTTTTTTTTAAAGATTATTTTCTTGAGAGAGAGCTTGCACGCACCTGCAAGGGCAGGGGGACAGAGGGAGAGGGAGAATCCTCAAGCAGACTCCCTGCTGAGTGTGGAGCCCACCCAGGGGCTGGATGCCAGGATCCTGAGATCATGACCTGAGTATAAATCAAGAGTGGGCAGCTTACAGACTGAGCCACCCAGGTGCCCCGCCCTGCCTATTTTTCTATCTGCATCTCCAAATAGTTCCTCCTTGCCATTTCCTATCACTAAGCTTTTCTACCTCTTGGAACCATAGGTTCTTCTGTATCACTTCCTGTTGCTTTATATATTATCCCTTTCCAAAGGGTTCTCTATCCTGCCTGCTGAACTACACTTCCTTCATGCCCTGCCACCGGATTTCCTCCTCCAGGTAGTGTCCAACCCCATGTACCGGTTGCTCCCTGTCTTTCATCTCAACACTCTAATTAATGGGATTAGGTCTAACATGACAGGTGGAAAATGTTATATTTTTCTTTCTAAAAAACTCAGAATGTAACCTAGATTAAGCTGCCTTTTTAGCTCTGTGGTTCTTTATTAAATTTATTTAGATTCAATTTAGTTAACATATACTGTATTATTAGTTTCAGGGGTAGAATTTAGTGATTCATCAGTTGTGTATAACACCCGGTGCTCATTACATCACTTGCCCTCCTTAATGCCCATCACCGAGTTACCCCATCCTCCCACCCACCTCCTCTCCATCAACCTTCAGTTTGTTTCCTGTAGTTAAGAGTTTCTAATGGTTTTCCTCCCCCTCTGTTTTAATCTTTTATTTTTCTTTCCCTTCCCCTATGTTCATCTGTTTTGTTTCTTACATTCCACAATGGAGTGAAATCATAGAGTTTGTCTTTCTCTGACTGACGTATTTCACTCAGCATAATACCCTCTAGTTCCATCCACTCGGTGCAAATAGCAAGGTTTCATTCTTTTTGATGGCTGAGTAATATTCCTGTGTGTGTGCGTGTGTGTGTGTGTGTGTGTGTATACACCACATCTTCTTTATCCATTCATCTGTTGATGGACATCTGTGCTCTTTCCATATTTTGGCCTTTGTGGACATTGCTGCTATAAACCTTGGGGTGGTGCATGTGCCTTTTCTAATCACTATGTATCTTTTGGATAAATACCCAGTAGTGCAACTGCTGGGTTGTAGGGTAGCTCTATTTTTAACTTTTTGAGGAACCTCTATATTGTTTTCCAGAGTGGCTGCACCAGCTTGCATTCCCACCAACAGTGTAGGGGGGTTCCCCTTTCTCTGCATCCTCACCAACATCTGTTGTTTCCTGAGTTGTTAGTTTTAGCCATTCTGACCAGTATGAGGTGGCCTCTCATTGTGGTTTTGATTTGTATTTCCCTGAAGATGAGTGATGTTGAGCATTTTTTCATGTGTCTGTTGGCCATTTGTATGTCTTCTTTGGAGAAATGTCTGTTCGTGTCTTCTGCCCATTTTTTGACTGGATTTTTTTGGGGCGGGTGTTGAGTTTGATAAGTTCTTTGTAGATTATGGATACTAGCCCTTTATATAAGACATTTGCAAATATCTTCTCCCATTCTGTAGGTTGCCTTTTAGTTTTTTTGACTGTTTCCTTTGCTGTGCAAAAGCTTTTTATCCTGATGAAATCCTAATAGTTCATTTTTGCTTTTGTTTCCCTTGCCTTTGGAGATGTGCCTAGCAAGAAGTTGCTGTAGCTGTGTCCTCTGTGGTTTGTAAATGATTTTGTTTTTGATGGGTCAAAAGAAACTGAATTGAGAAGCTTCTCAACTGAAACAAAAATTTTTATATCCCTTTCTGCAGGGAGTGAAAATCTCTAGATCACTTACTCTTAAATTTCTAAGGGCATAGGATCACTTGAGAATTTGTTAAGATTCCACAGACAGCTGTAGATGTTTGGAGGGATGTGAGAACTTTCTTTTATGCATGCTTTACTTGTTATTTTGAGCCAGGGGGTCTGGGGTCCACACATTGAGATAAATTGCTATGATGAATTAGAGAAATCCACCAATGTTTTTTCTACTGTTTAAGGCAGGAAAGTGTGTGATAGAGACTGTCTTTATTTTTGGTTGATCAAAAGGCTGGTCACAGGAAGAAAAAGCAGCTTCCCAGAACCATACAGGGCGTTGTTTGCTATCTCATATGGACTGGCACACAATGCAGGCATTTAGTTACCTAGAGAGAGAAATTCCCAATGCCTTTACCACCTGATAGGCTGCCCTAATCTCTGTCTCTAGCAGGAAATGAATAACTTTACTTGGCTGTTCACACCACTAATTTCGGATGCAACTTGGCATGGTGCTTAATAAGAGGAATGATTCTTAAGAAGAACGGTATGTGTGAGTATGTATGTGTGTGTGTATACTTTAGCTCCAATTTCAAATCACTATTTGAGGTTTTATGAGCGAATTCCTACTTGTTGATTATAAAAATTATAAAAATGGGGATGCCTAGGTGGCTCAGTCGCTTAAGCATCCGACTCTTGATTTCAGCTCATGTCATGATCTCAGGGTTGTGAGATCAAGCCCTGCATCAAGCTCTATGCTAGGGATGGAGCCTGTTTAAGATTCTCCCTCTGCCCCTCCCCCCCACCCCCCTTTCCCAGGGCACATATGCGCTCTCTCTTTCTCAAAAAGAAAAGAAAAAATTATAAAAATGGTACTTAGGAACATAATGCTTTTCATTCATAACATACATTCACTTTATCATTCAAACATTTATTTAGCATCTACTTTTTGCCAGACAATGTACTAATAAACACAGGAGAAATAGCCATGAACAAAAATGGCAATGTAATTCTGGTGACCACAAGGAATAAAAAGTTGAAAGCATTCCAAGAGTAGAATCTAAATTAAAAGGGGGTGAGTAGAGTGGAGAAATGAAGACTGGGGAGTATTTTTGTCTGATGAAGAGACATTAAATTTTGATCTTAAAGATGAGTAGGAGTTAGGTTAACAGGGAGGGTGAGATCTTCCCTTGAGTGCTTGATGGAGTAGCCAGGCCTATTCAAGGATCAAAGAAAGCCACTGAAGGAATTGGGAGGGAATCAAGAAGAGGCTGGAGTGGTACATGGAGACAGCTCACCAGAACCATGTGCATTATGCCAACTCATGTACAGTGAAATACCCCTGAGCAGGTTTGAAGTGAGGAATGGTGGCTTGATGGTTTTGTTTTGTTTTGTATCTAAAAAGGACAGAGAAGCTACTCTATGAAGAATGGATTGCAGGGGAAGAGCCACAGAAATGAAGGCAGGAGATGGGTTAGGAAGCTATTGCAGTAGCCCAAGTGAGCAATGGTTGTGGATGGTTCTATGGTGATGATAATGGAATAAGAGTAAATCTGAGTCATAATTTTGAACTTGGTAATTTATTAGACATGGAGGCAAGAACCAGGGAAGTGTGACCAAGTTCTCCAGGTAACTGGCTAAGCAACTGAATGGAAGGCTGTGTATTTTACTGAGGTTGGAAACACCAACAAGGCAGTAGTGTTCATGTAGAGTTCACATATTTAGCTCCTGTTCAGAATGGGTCATCCAAGTAGAGCTGTCAAATAAGTAATCTAGGACTTCAGAAAAGTCATGCATAGACACAAATGTACTGAAGTCATGGGAGTGGATGGACTCATCTTGAAAATGAGTAGAGACGAGGTAGCCACTGGATAGGTTGCTGAGAAGGGAGGGTCCAGAGAACACAGAGAGTGACTGGCCTTTGAGAGGAGAAGGACATTTTAGCCACTATGAAAGAGGAAAGAGGGAGGATAGATGCAGATGCAGGTAGATTTTGAGAGATTTTTCTTTATTTGTAGGAAGGTAAGGGCTATTTAATGGCTTCTCTTTTCTCTGTGAAGTCAGAGGCAAGGTCATCTGCTGAGAGTAAGGAAGATGGAAATGAGATCAGAGGTTTGAGGAGAAAAGAAAGGGTTGAAATGCAGTGCTTTGAAGACACATGCCAACGTTTCTATTTTGCCTTTTTCTGGATGGCTGCCAGCCCCTCCTGGGGCCAGCCCAGCAATAAAACAGCTGACGTGTATGTCTTTTACAGAAGGATTTCTCCTTTGAAAGGTATGTGCTGAGGGGCACCTGGGTGGCTCTGTCAGTTGGGCGTCCGGCTCTTGATTTTGGCTCAGGTCAATGATCTCAGGGACTTGGAGTTGAGCCCCAGAGTGGGCTCCATGCTCAGTAGGGAGTCTGCTTGAGATTCTTTCCCTTTCTTTATGCCCTTCCCCTGCTTGTGCATGCTCTCTCTCTCTCTCTCTCTCTCAAATAAATAAATCTTTTTAAAAGAAAAAGTATGTGTGATTTGGTTTGGTATTCTCAAATTTTTAAAAGGCTCATATTTATTAAAGAAACTCCTGAAACACTGTTCCTTTACTGCCTAGAATGCCTTCAATGCACTTTAGGGTTATAAAACATTGAATTTTATGCTGCTGAGAATTTTCCATACGGAGTATGTCGTACAGCTCTTTTCTTGCTGAACACACCTGCCCTGAGAAAGTGACCTTTGACTTTACACCAAGCAGGAGGGAGTTGCTAAAGAACACCCAAAGAACACTTTGAAGTAGGCAATAGAATCGACCCATTTTTGTTGAGTATAATGGCTGATTTTCCATTTAGATAAAGGCCTATGGAGAAACCTATAATGGACTTCCCCTTTAGTGTGAATTTTACTAAAAACTGGTGCTGATACCTAAATACACTTATGTTCTGGTTCTCCCAGCATCTTACCAAGCTGAAGAATTTTGTAGTGAAACCTTTGATGATTATGTTTAATAGCAGCTGATAACTAGTCATGATGTGACTTGATTTGAAGCCAAACTCTGTAAGTAAGATTAATGTCCCTGTCTGTTTCTCCATCCCTAGTGCATATTTAACCAAATTATCCTTTTCCCTCTTGATTTCATTTACTCATTAGCTGTGCTGTAATGAAGATCCACAGTGACTAATTCTTCAGGCTCACAAGGATGTTGAGATCTATCAGTGCTGGTGTGAGGCTATAGTGTGTAATGGCTCTTTTCTCTTAAGCTGCCACTGGAGAGGTACAGAATCACAATCTGCCATTTAAACAGGAAGAGGTTTGTAGAATGAAACACCATGGAAAGGGTTATGAAGAGAATAACGGTGGTCCTTTGATGCCATGAGCTCTGTAGCAGTCTAAAGAGAAATAGCAGGACTTCATTTACCAAAGGTGAATTAATGGAAAACTACTCAGGAATGGTGAACAAACTCATCTTTTCCTACATAGTTATTTTTCTTGCACCACTCACTTTTCTCCAACCTGATGGTAAGAGGGAGAATCTTAGTTTTTGTGCTATTTTTCTACTTTTAATATAATTTCTTTTGCTTTTCTTTACTGTGAAGTCCTAAAAGTTACCTCATATATGTCTGTTTTCTAAAACATTCCAATGTTTGCTTCCCTTAATATTTTTAGGGCCTATATTTTGTTATTCTCTCAGGGCTTGCGTGACTTTTTTAATTGCTCACCTAAGTCTTGAAACACTCAAACTTCTACCTAGCATTTTCACCAACATCATGGTTCCTCCATTGGAACAAAAACACTATCTTAGAATATCGGAGTACAAATTAGCTTAATATGTTAAAATAATATGACTATTTGCCCTTTTTAAAAAAGAGAACCACATTAAAAGGAACTCACAGCAACAATATTAGTGGGATTTCAAGTCCTTGAATTTGTTTCATGGGATCTTTCAGGACTGGATACTCTGGCCACATTCAAGGTTAAACTTGACTACATCCAGAAACTAGATTCTTGTTTTCTTAAACACACGCTGGGCAAACTGGGTCTTTGGCCATGTTGTGTACGCTCTTCTAAGGGGAAGCGCTCCAACCCTTGCCTTAGGTGGAACTCCCACCATGAGTAGAAGGAGCGTTGGTCTGGGAGCCTGATGAGCACTGTTATAATCCTGACCCACCATGCCTACCATGTGACATCCATCAGCCTTATCTTCCTTATCTTTAATGAAGAGGATACCTACTACCCTCTGGTAGGCAGTTGTGATACTCCATGGCATTTTGTACTCAACTCCTTCTACAGTAGTTAGTAAAACCTGTTGCAATTTTTTTAAATGTGGTCATCTTTAAACCTTGACTAGAAGCTCAAGAACTGTTGTTTTCATCTTTTTATACACATTTTTCCAGCACATTGTAAAGACTCAAAATTAATTAATTAATTAATTTTTTAAGTAGGCTCCAGCATGGACCCCAGTGTGGAGCTTGAACTCACGACCCTGAGATCAAGACCTGAGCTGAGATCAAGAGTTGGACACTCAACTGACTGAGCCACCCAGGTGCCTCCCAAATATTCTTTTAAATAAGCGAATTCAACTTAACAACAGCTGTTAAGATCTATATGTAAAGCCTTTCTCTAGGTACAATAGAAATGCCAAAATGAATAGGAATTTACAATCTATTTTGAGAGATGGGAAAACAGCTAACTGCACAGATTAGAGTACAAAGGTGAGATCATAGAGATGATGAAGAATCACTGGAGGGAAAAATTAATTTCAGTGGGAAAAACCTGGGAGTATTCTTCAAAGAGGTGCATTTCAACTGGCCTGAAGGCTGGGAAGAATTTGGGCATGTGGAAGCTCACAGGTAGTGTTGTGAGGTGCATGAACTGAACTCAGAAGAGGGAGGGTTTCCCTACCCACTACCATGTAGAGGAAAAGAATCAAGGGGAATTGGGCTGATTTGTGACATTTAATACTCTTAGCAGAAAGCATGAAGGTTTGCCATTCATAATTAATAGAAAAAGTATCAGAAGTTTCTCTTTGATCAGATTTCAGAGTTCAAGCAAAGATCTAATAAATAATTCATTATTCCTAAGTGTTATCTTCATTTCTAAGTTTTTCCTAAGTTTTGTAAACACATAATGCAACGATAATCATTACCTTTTTAAAAAAGATTTTTATAAGGGAAATAAAGGCAAGTGGGAAGAATTTCCTGCTTAGTAGAAGTGAAGAAAATATATAATTTGGTTCTTATAATTTGGCTCATTTTAAAAAACAAAGAGTGAAATATGAACATTAAATATCAAACTGTGCCCCAGAGGCCAACATCCTTGGATCTTTTCCATTCATGATGGAATTATGGTTCTTGGTAATTAGGGAGGAAGACTCACTCTTCCTTCTGTCCTATCTTCCCTGCCAAGCCTGAGCTCACATGGGCCTTGAGCTAGCCCTCTGGGAGTCAAGCAAAGAAGTCTCTGTGAGAGCTTTTTGAAGCTATCTGGATTCTCTCCAAGCTCAACAGTACACAGGTTTGTTGCAGGTCTTGTTTGAAGACCATGGACACCTCTCCAAGAACTCAATCACCTTCTTCCCTGTCAGTCCTACTTCCAGTAAAGCATCTAAAGAGCTTTCATCCTCAGGTGGCCCAACTAGCCCCTTACCCTTAGATTAGGGAATGCCTTGGCTGGCGTCCTTTGACACAGGGTGATGATAAAAATGCTTTATGCTACAGAATCAGAGATGATGCAGTGTGAGAGAAAGACTTAGAGTTTAGAGACTGTCAAGTAGCAGATCTCAAAAGTAGGGGTCCTCAAAAGGACATTATGAATAGGATATAGATCATAGATAGTGATGTAAGAAGAAAGGAAACTTTCTGTTCCAGGTTAAAATAACACAACTTAAATACCCTTTCCAGCAGATATAGGGTACCCTGCCTAAAGGCGTTTGGATCAATCCTCCAGCTTCCCAATTTGACCATGCTAACAATCCACTCCTGTACCTTCACAGGATTGCTCATGGAGCCAGAATGGAGAGGTGAAGGAACCTAGAGAGTCCCTCCCCATCCCTTCTGGCTACCAGCAACCAACAACAGGGTGATGGAGTACAAAATCTCAGTTGTCTGCTTCCAGATGGAGAAACTGCCCTTAGGATCAGGCCCGGCCTAGGACTTCCTCTCTGAAACATAACCTTTGACTTGTTCCCCTTTCCAATGGATGGGGGATACAAGAGAGGAATGCTCTCATTTTCAGATCTTAACAATGGGGGCTAAAATTCACACATTTCATCATTCCAGAAGCCCTCATCATCTTTCCTTAACAATTTTTACACATGGGATTAACATGTAGTGTTTACTTGTGTAAGCTTTATGTTTCTGTCAATTGTGGGGGTTTTTTGTTGCCAATGATGTGTTTTATTCTGTTCTGTCTTACTGCCTAGAGGACAGTTTTCTTTTTCTTTCCAAACTCCCCACAGAATGAGCCTCAGGAGTGCCTTATTCACTCCTATGAAATAGATGACTACTGTAAAATCATATTTTCTTCAAGCTTTATAATTTGAATTCTTTCTTATTTACTCTAGAGTATTTTGATATTTAAGGAACACTGCAGTGACTTTTATTTTGTTTTGTTTTAAAATATCATATTGAATTATGTACAGAACTTTCAAGGGTTTTCTGGGTAGCCATTAGTCTTTTTTACACAGTCTGAATTTCATTAACTGGGAAGCTTGATTTTAGATGTGCTGCCAACAAATATTGATTTAGTGCAACTATATATTATCTGAATCTTCCTTACTTTCTTCTAGAGATCTAGGAATAATTATCTGGGTCCCAGCCACTTCTTCCACTGTGAAAGCTAAAGGCCAAATATCAATTCCAATAACACATTCAGGGAAGGTGAAGATGACCACAGAGAATGTTTTTGATTCTCTGTGATTGACTTGTAAGCTTGGTGCCCCCGGTAACCCCAACTACTTTCTCCTCTGTGTTCTCCCATAGTTAAAGCAGTCCCTCTTATCCACTTGTGATTGACTAGAATTAGGGTAATCTCTGGGCCTCTATTTGAAAATCCTTAAAGTTTTAAGATTTTTACTTTTGTCCAAAACACATAAACTAAGCACAGGGCCTTGGGTGTCATCAAACAAATCTGCTATTATAATGAATTTAGAGAAAAGCTTTGGGCTTCTTGTCCTTCTCTGTAGGATGACCCTGGTTGGTTTCTAATCTTTAGGGCACGTATCCATAATTCAATGAAATAAGGGTAAATTAAAGAGATTTAATTGAGGTGCAGAGATTCAAGAACACCTGGCCTCCAAATTCCCTTTTTGGCCTGTTTCCCAGAGCAGATCTAGTACTGCTCACGTTGAGAGCTTGCCAGAGTTTTTGCAATGGCTGCAGTGGCTTCTCAGAATTTAACACTTTTAGGTGCTACCTCTTTTATTCTTGGTCACTTCACAGTATTGTGGGCTTGAGCTTCTGGTATTCCAAAACTCATAACCCATTCAATATTGAAGAATTGCTATAAGGTTAAAGCTGGAAATTGGCTCCTTGGACTAATATTCAAGCATGGATTGACAAACATTTGTCTCCACTCCCTTCTTAAACTGGGTTATGATGAAAATGGAGAGGATAAAATAATAAATAAGAGATGTCAAGAAAATTTTGGAAGATGAAAGTATATAAAAGTCTCCCACCTTGTGCAGCCAGATTCTTCTAGAGAAGTTGAACCAGACAGGAGATGGTCTCAGGGCAACTGGGCACAGCTGAGGACGGGGTGGGGGGCACATCCAGAAAACAGATCATTGAGTGAAGGTCTGCATATTGAATGAGGAATGCATTAGTTCTTCTCTCCTGCTTGGCATTAATATCTCTACAAGTCAGATTAATACTTAAATAGAAGATGTGAGAAAGAAATGAGTCCAAGAGAAAGATCTTCAGTGACTTGTGGGTGACCCAGAAAAATGGTGAGTTTCTTGCTTGGTCAGCCTGCAGTAAAGCCCAGAAGTCAGCAAACTCGGCCCCTCCCCCCAGCCCCAGGAGCTTTTCATTGTGATTTTTAAATATAAATGGATCCACCAAGATCACCAGGCATTTGAGGAAAGCCTTTAGAAAGAAAAACACGGGCCCAAAGCAAAGTGGGAAGGGCAAGGCAGAGGGAAATTCATAGGAAATAGAAAAATGCAAGGAGCATAAGAAAATATTAGGAAAAAAAACCCAACTATCCTAATATTGCCAAAGAGATGAGAGGAGATTGCATTTTTAAAAAGAAGCGGGATAAGAGGAAAGGGGAACATTAGAGAAGAAGAAAAGCTCCTGGAAATTAAAACAATGATGGAAGATAAAATTGAGATAATCTCTAAGAAATTAGAAACAACACTACCAACAAAGTGATGAAAAATAGGAAAATTGCTAGTCTTGGACTGTATAGGAAGAAAATCATATTATTTTAAACTGATGATTTTTGTCTTTTTCTTTCCTGGGATTATTTCCCTCATTAGTTTTTCTTTTCCTTTTTTTTTTTTTTTTAGATTTTTTTTTTTTTTTTTTTATTCATGAGAGACAGAGCGAGAGAGAAAGGCAGAGGGAGAAACAGGCTCCCAAGGAGCAGGGAGCCCGATGCGGGACTCGATCCCAGGACCCTGAGATCATGACCTGAGCCGAAGGCAGATGCTTAACCATCTGAGCCACCCAGGCGCCCTAGTTTTTCTTTTCTTATTCATTGCCTTGGGCTTCCAGAACACTGAAGAGTGGCCATAGCAGACATCCTTGTTTAGCTCCTGACTTAAAAAATAAATACTTCTTATCTGACTAAAGATGACTCCTTATATTCCTAGCTTACTTATTATTTTAATCATGAATGAGCGTTGAATATTACAAAATGGGGATTTACAGGGGCACCTGAGTGGCACAGTCGGTTAAGTGTCCGACTCTTGATCTCAGCTCAGGTCTTGATCTTAGGGTCATGAGTTCAAGCCCAGCATGGAGCCAACTTATTAAAAAAAAAAAATATGGAGATTTATAAATCTCCATTCAGAACACTAAATGGTTTTTCTCCTTTATTTTTTAAATTTATTTTTAAAAAGATTTTATTTATTTGAAAGAGAGAGAGAGGGATAGCAAGAGAGAGTATGAGCAGGGGCAGGGGAGAGGGAGAAGCAGGCTCCCCACCAAGCAGGGAGCCTCATGCAGAGCTTGGCCAGGACCCTGGGATCATGACCTGAGCTGAAGGCAGACGCTTAGCTGACTGAGCCACCCAGGAGCCTGATTTTTCCCCTTTAAATTTGAACCAGTATTGTACTGGCCCAGGAATAGAATAGGAGATTGAGAGTCAGAGTGGAATAAATTATAATATACGTGTTTTACTCAATGATATCATATAATATAAAAAAATTAAAATAAGCACATTAATGATGCTGAAATCACTGCAATTTTAATTATTGCTTATTCTTAGCATCATTTAGGAATGAGCTAATTTGATAAAAGATAAATAATTGCCTTTAGCCCGGTTTGTCAATCTAGTTAATTTATTTAAATAAGTGTGGTGATATTTTGGCTGTATCAAAAGCACATAAGAAAAAATTACAAAAACTATCTTAGAGTAAATTAATAACTTTAGTTTGGTAACAAAAAAAATGAAATCATCTTGTATTCTATGCAGATAAAGCAACTTACTGATTGTATGTATATTTTTACTGTGTGAACAGGGAGTGTGTGGAACAGAAGAGGTTTATGCTCTGAACCACCTAGAACAGAAAATGAAGATGTGAATTAGAATATAAGTACTAGATTTGCACACAAAGATCTGTTTGTAAGATTCCAGAGAAGAAATGCGTTGGTGTGGTAAAGAGAGCCCTGGACTCTGTAGCCAGACTGCCTGAGTTGGAATCTCAACTCTACCCTAACTGGCTGTGCAAACTCAGGAAAGTACTTGACCTTTCTGTTTCACTTCCTTCTCTTTAAAATGGAGTTATAATAGTACTCACTTCATAGGATTGCTGTAAGGACTAAATGAATTAATATATGCAAAGCCCATGGAATAGTGCGTGATCCCTTAGGCATCTATAAATGTCAGCTATTATTGTTGGTTTGTTATTTTAAAGTTCAAACACATGTATTTCTTTATATTGGTTACCAACCAGGACCATTTAGTTTTCTCTTTTCCACCTTAGGTATTAGTATGTGTGAGCACACATGTATGTGTAGTATGTTCCATGATAGACAGAATGATGCAATAAGTCATATTTACAAAGCCTGATTCCCAAAGCCCCTTATCTAATAAAACATAGAAATTCAATTACGATGTCATTGAGTACTTCCCTCTGTTTCCTTATGACAGCAAGTTTTCCACATGTTGGCAAACTTCCTAGTGTGTTTTGGAATAGAGCCCTATGCCGTAACCGCCTTGCTCTAAATTTACCTTCTTCTTTGAGTTATTCAGCTTTAGGCTCATGCTTTACTTTTATGGGGTGTACTCAGGGTTTTAAAAGGAAAGTCATACTGTGGTACACAGAGTAATTTCTTAGCCTTTCTGAGAAACAGACTCTTATTAAGCCACACATCTGTGAAAACAATATATGTTCTTCTCATGCCTAATAAAACAGCAGTAACATCCTTTCCTGAGCATTGGATGATCTTTTGGTTCCCTTTCATACATGATATTATAATTACACCCCTCTTAATGAACTCTAATTTCAGAATTTAGAAACAATGGAAATAGAAACTTCATAATTTGGATAGAGACAATTTGAACAAGGGGAATGTTTTGTAATGTGTATATCCTGTGTCTTCCCCTCAGAAGAGGAAGTCATCTGCCAGAATGATGGATGTTCTTAACTCCCAATCATTTTTTTACATGCCCTTTGGGGAAGGACTGTAGTCTTGTGCTATTTTTGATACAACTCCCCCTTCCTCTCTCCAACTAAAGGGCCCAGCAGCCCATTGTGGCTTTGAACTCTACACTGCTCTCCAACATAGCCTGCTCTCTGGAGCTTACAGAGGGTAAACATATTCTCATCGAATTGAACGTGATGTTAATGTGTTAGTTGTGTGAGAGCATCTGCATTTTCAGGGGATAAAAAATAAGTCTCTGGTGGTGGGTTTTGGGACAACAGGAAATAACCGGAGGGTTTTGCAAGGACACCGACAAAGGCTTACTGAGAGCACACATAAAGGGTGACTGCTTACCAGTATAGGGCCTCATGGTTTATGAAGCACTTCATGGGCATTTTAGTTTTTATATTTAATTTAATCTCTGTAGCAGTCCTATGAGGTAGGCATTAATATCCTTACTTTATGTATGAGAAAATTAAGGCCCAGAAAATCTAAGTGGTTTGATCCAACTTACAAAGCCAGAGATTTGCTATGGCCTCACAGAGGCTGTTCATCTCCTCATCAGGTGTTCTTACTGTTCCTTTGGGTGGGTGGGAAAAGTAGACTTTCTGTGTATGTTATGCTACCTATAAGGACAAACACAAATTAAAAGCAAGAAGCTTAATTCTCCTAGTTGCAAACAAGGGATGAGACTTCCTTCTCATTTTCTCAGAGCATTTACCTTAGAAATGCTTCAGAAAACTTGTAAAAAAGAGAAATGACTCAAATAAAATCATAAATGAGAGAGGAGAAATAACAACCAACACCCAGAAATACAAACAATTATAAGAGAATATTATGAAGAATTATATGCCAACAAATTGGACAACCAAGAAAAAGTGGATAAATTCCCAGAAACATAAAACCTAAGAAAACTGAAATAGGAATATAGAAAATTTGAACAGAATGATAACCAGCAAAGAAATTGAGTCAGTAATCAAAAAACTCCCAACACACAAAAGTCCAGGACCAGATGGCTTCACAGGCGATTTCTACCAAACATTTAAAGAATACCTAGTCTTCTCAAACCATTTTAAAAAATAGAAAAGGAAGGAAAACTTCCAAATTCATTCTGAGGCCAGCATTATACTGATACCAAAACTGGTATGCTCTAGGTAGCATTGACATCTTCACAATATTTGTTCTTCCAATCCATGAGCATGGAACGTTTTTCCATTTCTTTGTGTCTTCCTCAATTTTGTTCATGAATATTTTATAGTTTTCTGAGTACAGATTCTTTGCCTCTTTGGTTAGATTTATTCTTAGGTATCTTATGGTTTTGGGTGCAGTTGTAAATGGGATCGACTCCTTAATTTCTCTTTCTTCTGTCTTGTTGTTGGTGTATAGAAATGCCACTGACTTCTGTGCATTGATTTTATATCCTGCCACTTTACGGAATTCCTGTATGAGTTCTAGCAGTTTTGGGGTGGAGTCTTTTGGGTTTTCCACATAAAGTATCATATCTTCTGCAAAAAGTGAGAGTTTGACTTCTTCTTTGCTGATTTGGATGCCTTTTATTTCCTTTTGTTGTCTGATTGCTGTGGCTAGG